>NC_085932.1:2507500-3132500 GCF_963556715.1 Cydia fagiglandana | reverse complement strand
ACAAAAAAAGCAAACAAAAAACGGTCACCCATCCAAGTACTGACCACTCCCGACGTTGCTTAACTTTGGTCAAAAATCACGTTTGTTGTATGGGAGCCCCATTTAAATCTTTATTTTATTCTGTTTTTAGTATTTGTTGTTATAGCGGCAACAGAAATACATCATCTGTGAAAATTTCAACTGTCTAGCTATCACGGTTCGTGAGATACAGCCTGGTGACGGACGGACGGACGGACGGACGGACAGCGAAGTCTTAGTAATAGGGTCCCGTTTTACCCTTTGGGTACGGAACCCTAAAAACTAACACATGTTACCAGCTAAATATAGATATGTAGTTGCAATTTGGCCTCCTGGTCAGTAATTGACCTTAGTCTCACCTCTCGCAATTCATGACTAGTTCAAAAACTGCTTATTCATTAACTCAATAATAACCTATTTATACTCTAGCCTGGGGAATTGTATTAGCACGAATCCTACCAAAAATCGGAACAAACTAACGGGGCATAGACTTTACAATGAAAGAGTATCAAAATGCCATCATAACGCTAATTTCCTACGAAAGTATGATGTTCATTGTGGCACTTCCACACCTTGTTACTTTTAGCGTCTGTGCAGATTTAGCTTAGGATGGTAATCTGGTAATCCACCTGTCAAATTTCTTTGTCCAATGTCATTGCGTCTCAATGTGAAAAAAAAAAGTGAGACGCAATACACATTGGACAAAGAACTTGGACAGGTGGAATACCACCCTTAGACGGACTCATTAAATACGTATTTGTATATGTATCTGTTAGTACGAGAGACAGGAGACTATGTGCCTATAGTTTTAACCTTTTGAACGCCGCGCGTATCGCGGGCGCCGCGTCATGTGAACCTTGCTCGAATGCACGAAAGTTGATATTGGGCTGTAGCCGATCGCGTCTTTTCTGCTAACTATTATTTTTAAGTTGTGTTCCCGTTTTTTAGACTACCCAAAAACTTCGGCCTCCTAACCCAACTCCAAAGCGTCAGCATGGAGGGCAACAAGCTGTCCTTCGTGCGGCAGGACGTGATGCGCGCCGGCACCGACCGCATGATGAAGTTCCTCCGCGACCGCATGCACGAGGAGATCCTGGTCGAGACCAGAGTCAGTGGAGACCAGTGGCCGGACAAGTAAGTTAACAGGTTTACCAAATGTCACGCTAGATGGCGCTATACCTCCTAACCCAACTCCAAAGCGTCAGCATGGAGGGCAACAAGCTGTCCTTCGTGCGGCAGGACGTGATGCGCGGCGGCACCGACCGCATGATGAAGTTCCTCCGCGACCGCATGCACGACGAGATCCTGGTCGAGACCAGGGTCAATGAAGACCAGTGGCCGGACAAGTAAGTTTACTTTCATATGAACAGGTTTACCAAATATCACGCTAGATAGCGCTGTACCGATTGCGGCGATTTCTACATCGCGCTAACGACTTTTCTATTGGAATTGAATGTAGGAATTGGGAAATTGTCTGCATGATGAAGTTCCTTTGTTGGTATATATTATGGGCTTTATTTGTGACCGCAAGATCGAGGAGATCCTGGTCGAAACCAGGGTCAATGATGACCAGTGGCCGGACAAGTAAGTTTACTTTCATATGAACAGGTTTACCAAATATCACGCTAGATAGCGCTGTACCGAGCGCGGCGATTTCTACATCGCGCTAACGACTTTTCTATTGGAATTGAATGTAGGGGTTGGGGAATTGTCTGCACGATGAAGTTCCTTTGTTGATACATATATATTATTATGGGCTCTATTTGTGACCCCAAGATCGAGGAGATCCTGGTCGAAACCAGGGTCAATGAAGACCAATGGTCGGACAAGTAAAAATTTTAAAAGAAGTTTACCAAATATCACACTAGATGGTGTTGTACCGTTTGCGGCTTTTCCTCATAGATATGAGGAAATCATTATGTTTCAAGATTAAAAGACATATCAAGATCGCTTACCTTCTTTCTAATGCTAAAAAAACGAACTATATTGTTTAATTTCCTGAAGGTTCACACTGAAGAAGAGCCAAGCGTTGATGGTGCCCGGCCGAGGATTGACGACGCTCCCCGAGGAGGTGTTCCGGAACGCGGCCGAGGCGCAGGTCCACATCGTCGACATATCCAGGAACAGTTTGACGCAAGTGCCTACAGGGTAAGGGCGCTGTAATTAATAATAAAAACTTAATTTAAACACCAGCTTGTAAAGGCTCTTTATTCGTCAAAGTCGGATGAGAAAGTGACATTATATGTGATATCCCACAGGTAAAGGTACCTTATGGCGGTTGGCGCTTACGCTATTATTAACGCCGCTCCAATATTACTGCGGCGCTATGCGACATAAGCGCTAGCCGCCATAAGGTACCTTTTGCCGTGGAACGTCACATATCCACAAAAGTGGCAAAGTAATAAGATAAAAATGTTGAGCGGTTTCCTTATGTTGGCTGGTGTTTCATTCGTAAGGAAAGTTTGTTCAGCCCTCGTGCCATGAAACCTTCACTATGATTCTTACTTTACTTGTACCTTTCCGTCAGATACTTTTTGCTGATAAGGACAGAGAAACCTATATGCTATTTTGCTGTCCCTTTTAGCAGACTATTCAGTAGCAGACGACTCTTAGCAATACTAACCAAGTCCCTAATTAGTTCAATAAACCTGTGAATAGTAAAAAACTTTTAGACTAGTCCGATCGTCACAAAGACGCGATTAAATAAATGGGGTTAGCAACTGTCAAAGGTTTGCATAGATAGCGTCATCATAGCTTGTCCCTATTTCTATGAGACTTGACTTATAGTGCTGGCATGCAGGGTATAAAATTCCATTAAAAAAACAAAAATTTAACACAATTCTAGGGATTAAATATTTTGACCGTCCAACCCCATTGTAGAAAATCAGATTCTCATTTACTGTTATGATTATGTTTTTAGCTTAAGTATCGTACGAGAAACGCTATCGCAACTCGTCTTATCCTCGAACCACTTGACCGAACTGCCCGCCGAGGTGGGGCAATGCAAGCACCTGCAACTCCTGGATATCAGTAAGAACAGCCTGAGCCAGCTGCCGCCAGAGCTGGAGGCTTTGAAGGATCTGAGGGAGCTCATCATATCCAACAACAAGTAAGGCTAACTGGCGCAGTCACCATTTACCTTATACGTATATAGTGACAGGGCAGCACTGTCTTCGAACCACAAGGCTAACTAGCGCAGTCATCCTGTATGTTAGTAGTTTATGTTGCCTTCAAGCGACTTTCTTGTCTAAGTTTACCGCCGAGCTATTTTAAAGCACCAATAACGATCTGATAGAGTTCGTCATTACAATAGAAGGGTTTTCAGATTTCTAACTTGATCCATTAGATGTTATTATTACCACTCCAAATTGAAGATTTCATGAAACAATAAATAACCTACTTAATTCAAATTTAAAATTCCTTATTTGAGATGATAATGCAAACCCCACTTATTATTTATAGGTTCACCAACATCCCACATTGCGTATACTCGCTGGAGAACCTCGAGATTCTACTGGCGGCTGAGAACAAGATCAGCGAGATCAACGTCTCGTCAGACGCGCTGGCGAAGCTGCCCCGCCTCGCTGTGTTAGACCTCGCTAACAACAACATCGCCAGTGTACCACCAGAGCTGGGCAACTTCACACACCTCAGGTATGTACTGATAGAACACCAGCGAGATCAACATCAGACGCGCTGGCGAAGCTGCCCCGCCTCGCTGTGTTAGACCTCGCAAACAACAACATCGCCAGTGTACCACCAGAGCTGGGCAACTTCACACACCTCAGGTATGTACTGACAGAACACCAGCGAGATCAACATCAGACGCGCTGGCGAAGCTGCCCCGCCTCGCTGTGTTAGACCTCGCAAACAACAACATCGCCAGTGTACCACCAGAGCTGGGCAACTTCACACACCTCAGGTATGTACTGACAGAACACCAGCGAGGTCAACATCAGACGCGCTGGCGAAGCTGCCCCGCCGCGCTGTGCTAGACCTCGCTAACAACAACGTCGCTAGCGTGCCACCAGAGCTGGGCAACTTCACACACCTCAGGTATGTACTGACAGAACACCAGCGAGGTCAACATCAGACGCGCTGGCGAAGCTGCCCCGCCGCGCTGTGCTAGACCTCGCTAACAACAACGTCGCTAGCGTGCCACCAGAGCTGGGCAACTTCACACACCTCAGGTATGTACTGACAGAACACCAGCGAGGTCAACATCAGACGCGCTGGCGAAGCTGCCCCGCCGCGCTGTGCTAGACCTCGCTAACAACAACGTCGCTAGCGTGCCACCAGAGCTGGGCAACTTCACACACCTCAGGTATGTACTGACAGAACACCAGCGAGGTCAACATCAGACGCGCTGGCGAAGCTGCCCCGCCTCGCTGTGCTAGACCTCGCTAACAACAACGTCGCTAGCGTGCCACCAGAGCTGGGCAACTTCACACACCTCAGGTATGTACTGACAGAACACCAGCGAGGTCAACATCAGACGCGCTGGCGAAGCTGCCCCGCCGCGCTGTGCTAGACCTCGCTAACAACAACGTCGCTAGCGTGCCACCAGAGCTGGGCAACTTCACACACCTCAGGTATGTACTGACAGAACACCAGCGAGGTCAACATCAGACGCGCTGGCGAAGCTGCCCCGCCTCGCTGTGTTAGACCTCGCTAGCGTGCCACCAGAGCTGGGCAACTTCACACACCTCAGGTATTTTTTTTTTAGTCATGATTGATGCACTCTATAATGAAATGACCACTTAATTCAAAATCTAAAACTAATTGTATGGAAGAAAAATACTTTACTGTTTTTAATGCAATATTTTGCCATATATTGAGACCACAATTGTGGTTTCTCATTTAAAGTCTGTGAGACCAAAGTTAGTTGGCATTTTCTTTACTTACACTAACCATAAATACTGGATCAGTATGTCCAGTCAACGGTAAAAATATGGGTGTAGACAACTTACTCAAAAATATGTCCTATAGTTCTTAAGGTGGTTCGCCTAGGTTACTCAAAACTTAACTCTCGCTAGATGGCACCACTTTTGCAAAATTTCAGATTTTATTTTTTTGTGAAATGGTCTTGGTATTTGTATACTTAAAAGTATGTTTCGCGCACTCTTTAAGTAAATATTGAACTATTAAAATAAACATTGAATACTTCATTGTGCAAAAACCACCTTTTTAATTCGACGGAGTGTTGCTGTCACGCTTTTTCCTACTATTACTCACACATGCAAACAGTGTTTCCGTGATACTTGTAGTAGACAATTTCACTCAACGTAAGTATGTTGCAATAGCGTAACGGTATGTTCGTGGAAATACGTGCAAGAGGATTGGGGTTCAAGACTGGTGCGAGTAGGTAATTTCTTTTTGTTTCTCCTTTGTGTTATCTTACCTTTAAACGAGCAATTATTAGATATATAATTATTTATTTATATATTTGGATGGTATCAGAAACGGCTCTAACGATTTCGATGAAATTTGCTATAAGGGGTTTGATCTCTTAGCTAGGTCTATGAGAAAACGCGCATTTTTGAGTTTTTATGTTTTGTAAGCTTTGGTCGGTCTCCCAGATATTCAATCTCCGCTTGGCAACTAATCCCAGAATTGGCATGCGCACTAGTTTTTACGAAAGCGACTGCCCTGACCTTCCAACCCAGAGAGTAAACTTATTTGGATTAGTCCGGTTTCCTCACATTGCTTTCTTTCACCGAAAAATAGGTATCGGTGTATAAATAGGTAGGTATCAAATGCTATTTCGTACAAAAGTTCGAAAAATCATTGGTACGAGCCGGGGTTAGAACCCGCGACCTCCGAATTGCTTTCCGCTAGGCCAGCAGCGCTTCCCCCACATACTCAGTGTTATCAGGTTTTTTAAAAATCAAATACGATTACTTATGAAAGCAGAAGAATATAAATGATCGTATTAGATTTATAATTGTTACATATTTGCCGTAACTTATTTTAAAATGTGTTTTTCAATTAAAAGACACGTCAAGATTGTTTACCTTATTTCTAATGCTAAAAAAAACAAACTATAGTAATAATTGTGTTTTTCATTCATAGACAAAATCCATTATTTTTAACCACAGGAAATTTTATACACTTCTTTTTAGGGTTCCGTACCCAAAGGGTAAAACGGGACCCTATTACTAAGACTTCGCTGTCCGTCCGTCCGTCCGTCTGTCACCATGCTGTATCTCACGAACCGTAATAGCTAACAGTTGAAATTTTCACAGATGATGTATTTCTGTTGCCGCTATAACAACAAATACTAAAAACAGAATAAAATAAAGATTTGAATGGGGCTCCCATACAACAAACGTGATTTTTGACCAAAGTTAAGCAACGTCGGGAGTGGTCAGTACTTGGATGGGTGACCGTTTTTTTTGCTTTTTTTTTGTTTTTTTTTTTTTTGCATTATGGCACGGAACCCTTCGTGCGCGAGTCCGACTCGCACTTGCCCGGTTTTTATTGCAGTGAGGATGTCCTGTGGCCCATTTTATAAAGCTACAAGTTACAATTTACAAGCGGAAGTCTCTTTCTAACCCTATGTTTTAGAACGAGACTTCCGCTTGTAAATTGTAACTTGTAGCTTTATAAAATAGGCCACTGATTGTAAAAATCAGAGAGATTAGGTAGAGTATAATTTCTATCTTTGTAAAAATAAAAGAATACGTGTAGCCCATACTTAATAATCGATTTATGATAATAAGAAAAATTAAATAAAAATAAAAAAACAATACGAAATTTAGGTGTAACAAAAATACAAAAAGTTATGTCCAGCATACAATGACTGGGGATCGAACCGGGAATCTTCCGTTTGCAAGCAAAAAAGCGACTGTTTGCATAACACGCCATGATAGTTCTTAGCTAAGCTGACGAACTTCTCGCTTAGGTCAATTAACTACCTGTCAAATATCAGTGTCAACAAAATTGCACTAAACATGACGGCACTCCAAATTCGAGCCGTGGTCAGCCCGGCAACGTCGGAAATGGTATGGCAACGTCGCAAATGTATCTGTACACGACATTTGTGACACACACATGCGTAAAATTGATGAAAAGTTAACTATGATTTTTGCATGATTTCTGTATGAAACATTGTTTTCCTGTTAATTTCGCGCAAACGAATATTCGAAAGAAGATAAATGCGGAAATATTTGTGTACTAATAGTGTGTAGTTACTTAATGAGCTTTGATTGAATTTTGTATGAAAAGCGAACCACCTTAATTCACTGACGTAAGAGTTATGGGACATATTTTTGAAATGATTTGTACACCCATATTTTTACCGTTGACTGTCCTACGGTATGTAACAAACAATATGTATATTTTTGGGTAGTTTTAACATTTATTGGTTAACCAACCAAATAAAAAATCGCCTGGATCTGTCAATGAACGACCTGACTTAAACCTACATTATTTGATGTGTAATGTTTTCATCTACCCTCAACTGGCTTAAGGAGTCATTTGAGGGTAGATTTTGTTTACATTTAATTAAATACCTAAAGATAGAGACTACAGCTCTTCTAACATAAGTATATTTCCAGGTCTCTAGAGCTGATGGGTAACGTGTTCCGGCAGCCGCGGCACGCCATCTTGGAAAAGGGCACCGCTTCAATACTCTCGTACCTCAGGGACCGCATCCCCAACAATTAACGCCTTACCCTAGGGCCAACAGCACGCTCCGAGACTATTGGCTACGTGCGGAGTTGGTGAATGAAAATATGAATTTTTAATGGGACGAATTTTCCATACTATTTGGCAGCTGCCGACTGCCAAATCAACAATATGTTCCACACCTAAGTACTAGACTGGCGCCACAGTCATGCACTGAGCCAATATAGGCCCAGTTGCGCCAACCGCACTTGACGTTAATCAGCCATGAATAATAGAGAAGCTAGAGGATACAGCAAAATTTAGCAAACGTTTTATCGGTGACAGATGTTTTGGTGCAACAGACCCTTAATTTGGCGGTTGGCGTCAGCAGCGAGCGTAGGTTTAGTGAGCAAGGTTTTAGCTGAGGCCACGCTGAAGGGTTCGGCGCACTCCAGTGGGGCTACGAGGGGCAGCAGCGGAGAGTGCGGGTACGAAGATGCGCATTTGTACGTATTTATTCATGTTTTACATTGGAATACGTATCCGTCCAGACCGAATACGTATATGACCAGAGGAGACGGATACGTACATGTAAATAGAGATACCGAACTGTCAGTGTCAAAAGTGACATTTCTTCAACCAAAACGTCACTTTTCACAATGACAGAACGCTGTCGTATCGCTGTGACATCTTATAAGCATTGTTCGAATTGGACCGTTAATTTCTCGCAGATACAAACGTATCAAGATTTTCAGTACCTAAGGTCCGTTCGAACATGAGACTATGTATTTATTTTGAAATTTGTTTTATTAATATTTGTTTCAGTATGATTCCTCAGCTAAGATTTTAAGTCGATTTTCAAATATCTTGAAAATGTTACATAGAACTCTGTAATATTGGGCCAGCGAAGTAGGAAGGATTTTTCTTTTTTGACGCACTTTTGTGCTCGGAATGGCATTTTTTTGCATTGCAACCTCTTTAAGAAACATCTATACCAACTGTTAGTCTATGAGTAAAAAGTCGCGGAATATAAGGAAACCAATACATTCTGTGATTCTCTATCCGTACAGACTCAGACATATTTAAAGTTAAGAAAACCCATTAAATAGTTCTTAGATATCATCAAGTAGATTTTAAGTCGCTATACACGCGGTCCATTGCGTTTTTCTATGTACAATAATTGAGTAGCTACATAGCAACGAAGCTATTTAACCATTTGAACGCCGCCTATCGCCTATCTTTGACAGAAATTTGTATGTAGGAATCTTGCAATGGATGTTGCTATTGCTATACCATACAGCCAGAGAATATCAAGCCAAAGTAGTTTTAGAACACCAAATATTAATGTTTTGCGTACCTGTTTCACCCGCCATTTTGTTTACTGTATACTTTGTTGTTTAATATGCTACTTGTTATGCACTTAAGTTAAATCATTGTTATGTTTTGAGCTTGTTATTAAGTCATTATTTGAGTAAATATTCTTATACAAATATATTTAGGTTGTGACATTGTATTAATAATTATAAAAAATAGTTTAATGAAATGTTCTGAAGATAAATAAGAATTGGATAAAAAAAGTAAAATTTATGAAACTTCACATTAAAAGTATGATCTATCAACTAAAAACATTATACGTAACAAATACGCCTAAAATATGCCAAACAAATTAAAAATATTTTTTCTGAAGAATCTATTATCGTAGAAACTTGCTCAAATGAAATACAGCCAAATGATGCAATAGTTATATTTTCATTCCAATGCGCATGTTTGAATCTGCAGCTATCATCACAAATTTAAAAGGATTATGTAACATAGCGATAATTCTTAATTTTAATTTTTTCAAGTTCGCTTTTATTCTAACGTATGTGAGAAAAAAAGTAGTATGTAAAATGGTAACGCACAGCTATAAGGTTGTAAGTTTTCGAAATTAACAACATTACATTTTCTAAGACTTTATTTCGTTCCGATCCGACTTTCTCCATTCGATAATTGATATTAGAAAAACATGTAATACATGTTGTACGTCGATGTTACGCACTATTGTGATATATGTAACGCGATAGAGAGTGAATATGCTAGTAGTATTTTGTGTATAAGCGTTCCACCCAAATGCAAAATAGGAATGAATAGGAGTATCTATTTATAAATATTAGCTTTTTATCTTTGTCAGAAGTATTAAAAATGCCTCTTCTCCCAATCGAAATGAAAAGCAGAGTGGACATAAGAGTGTATACCTACACATTTTATACTCGATCTACATCTGCTCTCGCCTGGCAGCTCGTTTAAGTGCCTCAAATATGAGTATATATAGTGTATACGTAGGTATTAAATTAAAGATTTAAAAAACCCATATAGTAGTATACCCTATAATGGACGTGGAACCAGTAATGGGACAAAAAAACATAATTCCTCTAAAATAAGTATCTAAAAGTTAGTTTATAAACACTGGCTGTATATTATCATAAATAAGAGTCCTAGAGCTGTTTCAGTTTGAAGTTTCATTAAGTTTGGTTGTTTTTTAAGAAAATGGCGCCAACCCAAAAGTTGTCGTGTCACTGAAAAAAAATACCACTACGAATTCTTAACAACCTCGTTAAGAGAGTTGAGTTAATTTATTAAATTTTGATTAATTAATACTTGATGAAAACTAGAATGTGTTTTGTTAATTGCATTTACCATGAGATAAGGTATACAACACACTATGTTGTGACTCCACAGATGTAAAAAAATAGGGGTATTTGGCTCAATCCCATTATAGGAGCTGTAAAACTGCGTGTCTCCTATAATGGGACAATTGACAGAATAATGCTTGCCATGCCATAATTTCATGTTTAAACAATAGAAAAGTAAAATGTAGTTACGAAATATGTCAATCAGGAGGTATTCTCGGACTTCGGATAAATTAATATCGTTTTTACAAACTTTTATTTAACGTGCCCTGTTAGTTAGTGTGGGTCCAATCTTGGTAGCTGAATTTGAGCCACTTTTCGATTTCCGATTCAGTTGAAATTTCGTGTAAGTACGTAATTAAGTATGCAAATCGGATGATAATGCAATATTATGATAACATATATGGACCTGATCTGATGATGGAGACAGGAGGTGGTCATGGGAACTTTATCGCAATAAACCCTAACTAATTGTGTTTGGGTATTTTAGAATTGTCTCGATGGATCTAATACAATAATAATTGGCTGTGGAAAGAAAAATACATTCAGCGATAAAAGCTTATACCAAAAATTGATTTTTTTGCCGTAACTTATTCCCCATTTCAACATTTTATACTGATAGAGCAATGTCCATTATAGGGGGCCCATTACTGGATCCACGTCCATTACCGGGGGCCCATTACTGGAGCTTTGGTGTCCATGACTGGAGAAAAAAAGCATAGTTTTAATTTGTTAAATATGTGGAAACTAATTGCAGTATCTTTGATACAACACGCCTAAAACATGAAAGACGGATAGGACTTTCATCTTTTAACACGCTAAGCGGTAGACCATTTACATGTATAAGGGAAATATCATAAATACTCCAAATTTCCTCTTAAATGTCCCATGACTGGTGCTGTTACTATATATGTATAGCGTAGTATACCAACAAAATCCATTTTATGCAAAAAATGCCTTACATGATACATCATTTTGGAAACGAGCTGATACTCTTCAAACTGCTGGATCGATTTCTATGAAACATAGCTAAGATAAGAGCCACCGCAAGAAAACTTCGCTTCGCTTTCACGTAAAAAAACCGCATCGAAATCAGTCCATTCGTTGGAGATCTACGATGCCACAGACAGACATTGGCGTCAAATGTATAAAACCCCTCTTTTTGCGTCGGAGGTTAAAAATAGGTTGTTTTATGTTGTCATTGTACAATCTTCTATTACATTAATGTCATTTCCGGTGGAACGCTTCTCAATGTTTTAAACCACTAATTACGTACGGTTTGCAGTATTTGCTAGTATTTTAACTACAGGGCTGTTTCCCCAGTTATATTATCTAGTCGTAATAAGTCATTGCAAAAACGTAGTCACGTAACGGAGTTTTTATTTTTAATTTACATACAGGGTGATTCATGAGACGTGAGCAGGACTAATCCTGCATACTCAGTAACTGATAATTGACCGATCACCGTCGTATTTAGGTGAAACAACCACACTTTTTCCTATTTTTTTTACTTTTTGGCGAAGGCAAATTTAATTCTCTACAATCATGGTCACCCTACAAGACCTAATTAATAAACATAAAACCTCTTTAACCGTAATGACAGCATTATGATTACGAAGAAAATAAACTGTCAAACTTGAGTGAGATACGAGTTTTCAAAAGTAACCAGACCGTGATGACATTAAATTTGACACAGAATATCGATAGTTTACTATTCTGATTGTAGGGTGACCATGCATGTCGTAAATAAATTAATAACTTTTTTTTTTCAACACGAC
The DNA here is from genome assembly GCF_963556715.1 of Cydia fagiglandana. Taxonomy (NCBI): domain Eukaryota; kingdom Metazoa; phylum Arthropoda; class Insecta; order Lepidoptera; family Tortricidae; genus Cydia; species Cydia fagiglandana. Next base: position 3,120,427 of record NC_085932.1, on the reverse strand, counting down.
TAGAAAATTAACGTTAACCTCACTAATACTGATACGAAACAGTTGGTTATAATTTACGAAATGCGCAGTGTTAGTCCTGCTCACGTCTCCTGAATCACCCTGTATATACTGGGTGATTCTGGGGTTATGATAAGGAATGACAACGTGATAAAGACGATTCATTAACAAAGTTTACATGGGACTAAAGTGAACGTAACGAAAAGAAAATGACGATCGATATGCTTAATTATCTCGATTCCGTGTTTTTTTATGAGATGATCATATGTGACCATCTTCATATCTTTTTAACGGACTTTAATTATTTAAAATTAGATTCCCATTTTAATTCAACATTTTTGTCATTTCTGATCCCAACACGGAATCACCCATTAATTGTGATTTATATAGTATACGCTATGAAATAAATTATTATATTTAAATAGACATGCTAAAGATATTGCCGTATGTTTGGAATGTATTACAATATAGCCTATCTCGAGTGTGACATTTTACAATAAAATATCTAAAACTGGAGCCAATCCATGATGTTTTTCTCAAGTCACCTTCTAGCAGGATTTAAGCAGGAACATTATCTGACCATCTGTAGGCCTAATGTCCTTGCAAATAGGTCTACAAAGGCTCTACCGCGAAAAACGAAGTTTCTTTATCTGCATCTCAATCGCTCTTGCATATTCGAGCGATATAAATGCAGATACAGAAATTTCATTTACAGTACATATGGTCCTATTTTTCCGCACTAGTGCGTAAAATAGCACTTTTCGTGCGATGTCAAAAGTTTAAAGGGCCATATGTACTGTAAAACGTTGTACGATACACGTGCGAATAGATAATTCGCAACTCGTGTCGATTTAAAACACTCCCTTCGGTCGTGTTTTAATTTATCGCCACTCGTTTCGAATTTTCTCTTTTACGCACTTGTATCGTAAATAACTATCTCGCGATAGGGCCTCAGCTAATAGTGTTGACAATGGTATCAATGGTAGAAATAGGAATACTACACAACACACGGAACAATTTGCGTATTGTAGTACATTTATAAAACCTTTAGTCATGTTTACAGCTGTTGGTCTCCGAATAGACAAATAAATAAATTCTTCCTCAACTGATGACGAGACGAGTTTCAAATTTAAATCTTATTTACACGACACATAGTGCATTTTTCTTTGAATGGACGTTGGACAAAGAAGAATGTCAAACAAACGTAATATTTGAGTTATATGTTAACAAAATTAGCATTGTTACTGTCAAATGAAGGTGTTACTTGCTTGTGGCCGATTATTTTGTGTGATCGATGACGCAGCTACGTCGTGAGACCGACATTCCGAATTTGTAATAAACATAACGGGGAGTTTTGGGTGCGGGAATGTTTCTAGGTAAAAATTGTAAAAACAGAAACGAGTGTAACATTAGTAACTACCTACCTACTTGTGTATTTTTAATTCAGTTTGGTAACTATTTTACAATAAAACAAGTACCTACACGAAATTATTCCCGTATATTCAAAGATTTAGTTCGTATCTTTCGTAAGTACCTTTTATACTTATTGAAAATAAATTGACACAAACAACTTCATTAAAAAAGTAATTAACTCCAATTTCCGATATTTTAAAGAACCTGTCAAGCTAAGTACTTAAACATCGTTATTTAAAAGCGATGCATGTAAGCGCTGCGTATTAGTGAAGTAGCCGCAATTATCCGTAATTTGGTACATCAGGACGTGATGGTATGCCGCGCCCGGACATTTCCATGACAATGGCGCGACGTTACCGAATTAACATAACAGATTGCTTTATAGGTCAGACTCTGCGGTTGATTGTCATCGCGTTTGGAGCGTTCGGATCCAACACGCTGTAAACTTTGGGCAACCTTGGAAATCTACGAGACCCAGATGCTCCTCAAGTTTTATTACAATCTCGATCCGCCGGTAGCAGTGGGACTGAAAATATCAGAATATCTACAGCGCAGGAGCGCGGTAGTATCTACCCTGACAGTACTGAAGTCGCAACGATTCCTTAATCATACTGCCAGAGCAGGAAAGATTGTAAGGGCTTGTTACATCTGCCTTTTTGTCGGACACTTTTTGCCAGGGACAGGGAAATAACGAAATGGTGTATCTACATAATAAACTAGTAAGGGAAGCCCCCTGTGTACTCTCCGAATACGCAGAGTATTTCGGACCTCGAGCTCTCTTTACACTGGCTTTAAAACTCCTCGCTCGAACTAGCCCGACATTTAGAACACGGTCAAGTGAACACGAAGCCTAATCATAACCAATTAGTCAGTCTGACCGTCGTCAATCATTTACCCGGTTGTTGAACATGAGCAGCCGCTTATTTTCAACATTTCGGATTGTTTCATCACATTCAATGGCGCCATTGTCTTAGTGCTGATTATATACTTACATAGTCGTGTGTTTACGTTTCCTGCTTTTGCACGGTCGTTCATGAACATGACATATGAGTGTTTGGAACAGGCATGATCTATAAAGGCGAAAACGAAAGATTTTGTAGAAGAGAATAGAAATAAAATATTGATCATTGACGTAGCTAGGCGTGGGTGAAACGGACCCTCGCTCACAGCCACGCGCTTAAGAGGGACCCGCGGCCCCGCGGGAACCAACCCTTTTTTATTAGGTACCTATAGGGCTCTGTCACTTCACTTTAATGGACAAAGAAGCGAGCTATACTTGGAGTATCTCAGCAAACCCAATTATGCAAGTTCTAGAAATTCAAACCAAGATCGTCGATGCACGTTGTTTGAAGATTCTCTGATGCAGTGGGCAGAAAGAGATATTACTCAATTAACAAGATTATCGATCTAAGATTGTAGGAAACCTTTGGTCGAGGTCACAGCGCGCGACAGCGCAGATTCCTCAGGAAAACCTTTCGGATGATGCACAATATGATGAGGATAATGTTATGATTATGATAGGTATGATGATATATTTTCAAGTATCTACCTTAATAATAATAAATGTCCTCTACCTAGCTGTCTCCTTGGCAATTAGACAAACATGGTCCTCTTAAATAAGGGTTATTACAATCATATGTTTCGTATACTTAGTTGTATGTAGTACGTATCTACTTACATCCACCATTAAATATCATGACAGCGGCGGACGTCACGATGTTCCTTCCTCGAGTGATGCAAATTGCGCTAAGTATACCTACTAGGCGGATGATTTGGAAATCCGCGAAATAACATAGGTACGGGTGTAATTTTTATTAGTTCAGCCCGTATGTTTGCGAAACACCAAGTGTTATCTATTACAAGCTATTGCTGAACGCAGGTGAATCGATCACGAAGACGAACCAGTGTAATGAGCTAAGTATTTGATTGAGATAAGTTGGTAAGATTTTTAATATATGAATGGTAGTTATTATCCTATAAATTATACTCAGTTTTATTTTATGAGTTGAAAACTATACCTACAAACGTAATCATAGGCTTACTTATAGGTATAGGTACCTAATTAGGACTAGGTGTAATAACCACTATAAGTAGGTACCACATTTCTGCTGGCTACCAAGTCTTGCAACGATCGACTCGATAGTAAATCAGGCGCCGTCATATCATCGTTCGGTTTCACTATCGGTCGCGTCATTCCATTGTAACTTGTAGTAAAGGCATAATGAGCTGCAAGGTCGCGCGGCGGGGCACGGCTGATGCACTTCATGAGGCGTAGATACTCGTAGTCAGGTAGTTTCAGCGCGCGCGCCGCCGCCGCTACGTCGCTTACTCCCGCTGAGAAGACCCTTAACTTTCTAGATTAGGCTTAATTTCACGAGAATATATCCTAAAACGACGACATTTAAAGACACATCGGCGAGGCAAGGAGTTTCGCGATCTTCGCGCCTATATCACGCGATTCGACTTAACAATAGATATTTTAATTTAAAATGTGACTTTAATGACAGTGTACATCTTGTATAATAAATACAAAAGCGCTACACTTACCATGTTCACGCTCAAACCCTGTTTTTGAGTTGAATAAGTTTGATTTCTAGTTGGGAACCTGACCACACACGCGATGGTTATGTTAGTTCAGCTGCGGCCCGGTTACAATAAGCTATAACGAATTGCACAAGTGTTTCAGTCCCTACAAGTTTTCCAGTGTTGAGTCACGTAGCAAATGTATTAGGACTATGTGGGTTTGGAGTAAGATCTGTGTCTTATGAGCTGGTGCCAATAGTGCTGTGGCTGGATGGAGTCTGGCAAGATGGAGCGCTGGCTTGTGCTTGTGGTTCTGCTCATGGAATACTTTAGTGGTAAGTGAAAATTGTTTTACAGTATGGGTCATGACTGTCGTGAGATGAAATAGATGTAACAATTACCTACTCGGTAAGTGTAACCTATCTACTAAAGATAAAGTGACCGAGCCCGTGAAATAGTGACCGAGGCTGGATTCGAACCGGCGCCTTCAACTTTGCAGTTGACGCAACGCCAGAGAACATCGAATTCAATTTTGAATTTGCATAATAGCGTGACTATCTTAAATAATAGCACAAGTCAACCATAATTTAATTTGTTCTCTATTTTAGTAATATTTAGTTAGTACCTTGGTACTTACGCTACATTAGGGGCCGGTAGGTACCTATTCAATACTTTAAGTAAGGAGATGGGTCATACACATTTTATTTTATAGGTATTTAACTCGTCCGCTTCTTTCATTAAGCTGTAGACATCGCAATCAATATAAATGAAAGCTATTTTTTACGCTGCACCCTTACAGGTTGATATATATTGTTTCAGTACTAAAGACTAAAATTTTAAGAAAAGCGTTATACATATTATGTAGTTATTACCTGTGGATCGTTAACTTTTAATGTATCATCGCCCATACTGTTAACTGACAGTTCGTAAACCTTATTACAAAGGGCATAAGGTCCACCGAGTGTTGCTGTTTGTATCGTCCACACAAGTGACCTTTTGTGTTTGACCCAGCCAGAATATTAGATTAGAAAAATGTATAGACAGACTACCAACATAATTAAGTGACTATTCGTTTGCATCTGTTTCTACTTGTCGATTAGGGTATGTCGACAAATGGCTATCACTTCTCATCATGGCTACCACCCAAGGAAACGATGTCACTGGCTGACATGCAACCTAACTCTTCTCGGATCATTAGCTACGCTAGATCTACGCTAGACCTACGCTTGTTCGCCGTGAACTCGGTTAATTAGACTTAAGACACGATTATTTTATTATGGTCTATTATACACTACTTATATATACCGTACCTATTATCACTCTCTCCATTAAACAAAATGTGAGACAAGATACAAATTGGACAGGTGGAATACCACCCTAAGAGTCACCCTTTAAGTATTTGTCATACAATCCTAGTTTGAAAACTCCACCTCTAAAAGATCGTTCGGTAACAAAAACACATCATAGTTTTTTTAGGTATATTTACAAATGAATGTCCATGTTATTGTAGATGGCTGTGATTCGTCGGTATCGGCACACATACTCGTGTTCCATGTTTTGATCTCAGCAACCTTTGACCTTGAGGGCACTTTTGCAGGTCTAAAAGGGGTTTCTTTGTTGTTGGTGAGACTGAGAATACGGTAGCGCTTAGAGACAGCAGGAATAGTACCACAATGCCGAACACCTTCATCTGTATGAAAAATATGGTCTTAAAATATTATGGTGCTCACAGCAGATAAACATGTAAAAAACTATAGATGGTCAAGCAAATCTTGTCAGTAGAAAAAGGCGCGAAGTTCAAATTTTCTATGGGACGATAACCCTTCGCGCCTACATTTTTTAAATTTGCCGCCCATTTCTACTGACAAGGTTTGCTTGACCAGCTATAGTTACAATTTACCTTAAGGTAGCTTATAAAGGCCCCTGTACGCAATGGGCCATCGCCGGCCATTCTGGGGGACGCATTTATGCGTTAGAGGGAGCAAGTGATATTGCTATCTCATTCTACCGCATGGCTGCGTCCCTTGGACTGGCCGGCGATGGCCCATTGTGTACAGGAGCCTTAACATTCCATAGCAAAGTTAAAAAAAAACTTTGAAAACGTTTTGTTTCTTTAAAAAAATAAAGTCCTTTTCCTCCGGGGCCCATTATTTTTTTCCACACTGTATATGCAGTATTTCACAAAAAGTAACTACAAACTCACCTTTCAGGCACGTCTGTATCGCTTCAAATCCAAAAATATTACTAACGAAACAAACTGCGAAATGTTTTAAATTCGAGCAAATAATCACCAAATTTCTATTCACTAAACGATTGAGATTATCTTAATTGAGCTGGTTATTTAAATTTGATAAAATAATTTTGTATTCGAGGATAATCCTATAAATTAACAATCATGTAGGTAATGGCCTAGACGAGAGCTAGGCTAGAGCCGCCAGCAGTGTCACCGACGACGAGAAAGCGACACATGCTTCGTTTTTTAGCATTAATAAGATAAGAACTCTACAGACTTTAAACATGAAGATTTTTCGGGCACTTTATTCTGGTACCTATTTATTATTATGAGCATTTTTTTTTTTGTTTTCGGGGTTGGATTCATAGTAAAAGTTGTTCATTATCCCTTTATATTGACCCCTAAAAATATGATCAGACATAATAAAATCACTCTGTATATAAAAAGTATAAGGAAAATCGTGACTTGCATCGGCGGTGGAACAGGTGCCGGTTATCATGGAACGCACTCGGAGTTTTTTTAATAAATATTGATGATGATGATTGACAATTATAAAGATACCTATATGCGTTGTCCTCCTTTGGAACGTCGGTGGAACGATTTATAAACTATTTTTATACAAAACGAACATGAACTACTTTTATAATATTTTTAAGATGTGTTATTTTTATGATTTATAAATTTTACCAAAAGGATAAAGAAAACATTGTATTTTTATCATTTTAATAAATATGCCATATAAATTAAAATATCTAAGTATCTATCCATTTTTAAGCGCCACCCCAGTAACTCCCGTGTAGCTGTGTCAACGGAAAAGCGTGTGCCAATGTACACACTTGTTGATCATCCACGCTTGACCCTCGGGACATTTTGCTGCGTTCACAGTGGAGTTGTTGTCTTTCTCTGCCTCAGCTAGTGGGACCATGAGGAACAGGGACAGCAGAAATACAGCCAATACGCTGAGCATCTTCATCTGTACACATTAAATGGACTCTTCAGAAATAAATGTTATACCTATTCTTATAGTAAACTATACGTACTATACAGGGCGTCCCACGGCGATGCCACATGGAGGGAAAGTACCTTAAATATCATAGATAGCATATTTTGCTGAAAGAAGACTTCATTTTAATTTAAAAAACAATTTAAACTGCATTCATAGATTTTTAAATAATTACATGGTTGAACCGGGAATCGAACCCGCTACACGAAAAAAAAAAACATCCTGTAGCTTTTTCATACCGATCGAAAGGCTTCATCATAAGGATTATTTTTTGCTAAATAACATAGTGTCGGTAATAAAAAGAAACCCATGAATTTTAACATTTTTAATTCAAATTAACCAATTTAATTTATCAAATGCTCAAAATGAGAGTCATTCTGTTGAATACAAAGCCGCTCTCTTTTGATTATTTCGCTAAATTTCACATCAAATGTTAAAATTCATGGTCTTCCTTTAGTTTCTGACACTATGTTATTTAGCAAAAAATAATCCTTATGATGAAGCCTTTCGATCGGTATGAAAAAGCTACAGGATGTTTTTTTTTTCGTGTAGCGGGTTCGATTCCCGGTTCAACCATGTAATTATTTAAAAATCTATGAATGCAGTTTAAATTGTTTTTTAAATTAAAATGAAGTCTTCTTTCAGCAAAATATGCTATCTATGATATTTAAGGTACTTTCCCTCCATGTGGCATCGCCGTGGGACGCCCTGTATAGTAAATTTCATTCAAAGTGTTATTCTTGACAAATAGAGGTGTGTTCAGATATTTTTGAGCACCTTGGTGGCTCCGATATATCGGAAGGCCACTGTACCATCGGGGACTTTTGGGGTGAACCCATTCAGAAAAAAAAAATAGACTACGACATTTACGGCGTTACGAGCGAGCTTAACTCACATACAGATAGATAACCATCAATTACGATGTACTTAGGATTCTTTTAATAAAAAGGGTAAAAACAGGTAATGAGACAAACAATACGAGTAGGTACGTACATATTAGTTGTAGTTGTTTAGGCTAAGCATTGCCTCCCCAGAAAGATAACCAATTAGGATGCAATTTGGATTCCTTTTCTGAGTTTGCAAATTTTAAATTATTATTTTAAGCTCACCTTCGGGCGCGTTTGATCCAAAATTATTTAGTACTAAACAAAATCCTGTGAAATGCTGGCAATCACGAGTGGGACTGGCGGTGACGACATAGCTAATTATACATAAGTAACTTCTGCCTCGCGCTTTTAGAATCATTTTATGCAAACTGGTTCTTAATATTTATTTTAGAATGACGGTGGCCAAGCGAATGTCAGACAACGCACACTCAATAGAGGGTTCCGTACCTACCTACGTATAATAAAACCAAAAGACTAGAACAAAGTAAAATAATTCCAACATGACAGTTAATTTTTCATAAATTCTGTGGGCAAGTCTCCCGGACTCCACCTATTTTCTGAACACTATATAAGCAGTGAACGAATATACAAGGAACCCGCCTTTGGGAACATTGCCGTTCAAATTCTCGGCACAAATTAGCACACATACACAATTACGCCTACATTTAAATAAGACGATACGTTTACAGAGCCTGTAATCGAAGCTGGTAAACGGAATAATAGTCATCTCTATTACACAAATGTACATAGCTAAGTGTAGATGAAATGCATATAACGTCAATAACTACCAATCAGCGACATTAATCCGCTAATAACCTTCTTGCTGTACGTACTGGCCACTGAGAGTCCGCGGTTCATATTTGATTAGAATATGACTTGGACAGAGATAGGTTTATGCAATACATTGAAGAACCAGTTAAATAATTCACGTATATTAATTTAATGAAATTAAAAGATAACCAGTTAACATTTTGTTATGAAATGACAGACTAACTCAACATAAGTAAATATTCATTGTTGTATAAATGTATTCCGCTATTATAAGTATTTTTTACAGCTAGGTATATTTTATTATCAATCTGTATGGCAGAGCGAAGTCACGTTCAGGTATAGTCTGTCCGTTTTTTTAAGATCAAGATCAAGTATAGTAAATGTATGGCGAGCTTGATCTTAGAAATCGGACAGGCAATTCAGCCTGCAAAATTTACATGGGTACACGACTCGGGTCAAAAAATGTTGAACAGGCGGAGACACAATAAAGACTCATCCCCACTTTCAGTTCCAATGGAAATATTTTATATGTATATAGCCGGTCAAGCAAGTTTGTCAGTAGAAAAAGGCGCAAAATTAAAATTTTGTATGGGACCATAACCGTTCGCGCGCATTTGGCGCTCTTTTCTGCTGACGGAAATGGCTTGAGAGAATAAGTACCTGGTCGTAGCATATAGTCGTGACAGCAGAGGGTGGCTTCAAATGATCAACATATTCAGATAATATGTGTAAAGTGCGTCAAGCAAATCTTGTCAGTAGCAATGTAAAGCAAACTAAAGTAGGGCAACACTCAAAGAGTAGTATTGCGCTAAGAAAAGCAGCAATGTACAATGTACATCGAACCAAAACTTTTTTTTCCGCTGAGCGCGCCCTGTTACGTACGTCAATTCAAATTGTCACTCGTGGATTATCTATTGAAAATGTTTGAAATTGTTATTAAATGGTATGGACGGACAATTTAAAAGCGGTGTGTGGTGAATTTGAAGATCTCAAAATAAAATTAAAAGTGGAATATGCTTAAACAAGAATGTAATGAATAAAATCATTGCTTCAGCAGATAGATGTCCTATTGGATTTTAATATTTTATTAGATTTATCAGTTGGAACTGTAGGCATTGTAGGCACCTTATCTTTGATTAAGCACAATTTTATTTAATATATTGGTATTTAATGGTGACACAGCAGAAATATCTCTTGAAATAGAATCGATTCAGAATGTAAACAAAGATGACGGCTGTCATTCGTGATCCACATTCCACAGATAAAACACAGATGACACGCGATTTGCGAATTATTCGAACACAGTGTTGCTAACCCGCGATTTTTCAAATTTGCCGCCGTTTGCTACTGACAAGATTTGCTTGACCCAGTATATTTGATAAACTAATTCATTGAAAGAGTGACAGAAAAAACATATCTACATATAGGAGACCGGGTATGGTTCTCTCATGAGTACAAATCGGTAAAGCAGTTTTATTAAGCTGCGTGAAGTCCTGAAACCTTTTTCTGACAAGTGGAAATCTTCATCTTTGAAATGAATAGAACATATTCTAGATCTCTTGTCAGGCATCCAATCAATTTCATATCTTTCTAATTGGACAGCTTTTGTCCATAGTGCTCTGCGAAAAGGATCTTAAGGGAATCTGAATGGAAAGTAACATAACAAATACTAGAATAACAATACGAAATTTGATAACTAGGTAATTTGAAATAACTAGGTAGTTTTTATACCTCCATCGCATGAAAGAAAAAAGGATGATATAAATATGTAAGAAGGAATTTATTACAATGTAGTATACCTAAATCAAACTAAGTTAATAAAATTGTCTACTTCATTTGGCATAACATCATCCCTATTATCCCCGTAATTTAAAAAGTCGTATGTTATTATGAAAGTCGTATGCAGGTGTTACGTTTTAGCTTAGCACGGTAATATTGAAAAAATGTCGTCATATTTATTCCAAATTTTAGTGAATTTATCTGTTAATTTTCATGTGAAAAGTGATTCCAGTGGCCTTGGTATGAGCAGAGTAACTTCTGCACCACTTCCAGACACATGAAGCCATTTTTAGTTATAAAAAAACGTTGTTTTTATAAACCAATTTAGCCATTTGTCACTGACTGTCAACTCGGTCGAACTGAGGTTGCCAATCGAGCAGTTTGTAAGTACCGCCAATCGCGGGGTAGTTTACGTTGGGTCATAATTGAGCGGACAGAATGTTTCCTTGTATATTCGTTCACTGTATATAAGTCCTTGAACCTTCGAGCAACACCGGCTTCCGACACGTCGGAAGGGAGGGGCCCAAGCGATATCTCGCCGTACAAATCTTTCTGCCATTTTTCGCGGGGGGAAGGTGCACACAGTCGCATTTCTCACACACTTACATACAAAATCCAATCTGTAATGACAACACAAATACATAGAAAATGACACACGTCAAAGACAAATCTTGCAAACCTCGATCTCTTTTTGTGAACGGACGAGTGATTAGTGTCACAACACGCACACTAACACATTTTCATTGAAGTATGTCATTGTATTCTGACAGATGAGAAGTCAGATTTGTCGCTCGACCGATCCGCAATTTGTACTGAGCGAGCAAAATCGATAAATCCAACAATTACTTGAGACTAAAATATAATAATTGTATTTAAATGTAATTTAACGTATGATATGTAAAAAAAATATTACATGTGAAATGTAACACTTTCTTTTTGTAAATTTGATGTCCCCGACCTCTTTTCATAACAAAAAACCGAGCAAACAGGCATTTTTGTGCAGCATCAGTGTTCACGCGCGCGTCTGGACTCGATCTAGTGAAAAATCCAAGTGCAACTAGTTTTATTACCCGCGCTAGATTAGATTGACGCGCTAATCTTGTACCTCGGCAGAGGGGAAATAGTGCGAATGCCACCTCCCTTCCGTGTTGCTCGAAGCCTTGAACATAAAGTAAGGGAGTGTCATTATAAACGTCATATTTTCATTGAAATTTGACATTGCCACATATTGTCATTAAAAATGCCATGCAAAGTTAGCTTAGTTCGACGTTTGAAAGTTATTGGGGGCGAAATGAATGTGGCATACGGCCAGACGGACGGAAACTCAATCATGTATGGTGGCAGGCGTCAGTGTGCTTCAGAAATAGAGGTACATGTGTCTCGTGACACAGGCGTTAATACAACTTTACTATTTTGTCTCAGAGGGCAGTGGGCAGTGCCGCAACGGGCAGGAGCTGAGCTTCGCGCGCTGGTCGGGCGCGAGCCCGGATCAGGCTGCGCCGGTCTTCGTGTACGCGGCAAGCGGCGAAGAAGAGGTAATTCATAGGTACTGTTTCTACAGCGGACAGTGAGCAAGAACATCATTATAGTCAAGCAGGTAGATATAGACGGTACGGCTTCCGGTCCCGTGAACTTATGAAAGAGCTGTAACCCTTATCACAATTGTCAGCAAACAAGGGCATCTTGTCGTTATCCGTTTCTTTAAAGTGGAACCATCTCCATAAGAAACACTCATTACCACTCTGATATCTAGAATAGGCGTGTAATAATACCTATATTTACTTAAATCAAATATAACAACTTTTAAATTGCCAGTCGCTGGCAGGAGCGTGCCTGGCGCGCTGCCGCGAGCTGCCAGTGTGTGATGGCGTCGTGGTCGCCTATTCACGGGGGCACTGTCACGGCGTCGCTGAGCAAACAGAAGAAGTACTCCGACCGGACAACGATGTGGCTTACTTCAAGAAGATATGTGCTATATGTGAGTATAGATTTGTTTCAATGGTCGCTGGCAGGCTCGAAGGTGCTGGTTTAGTAGTTGCACACAATGCAAATAATGAATGATGAATAACCAAAGTACTTTATAATTTGAGTGTCCGAAAAAATCCTAGCCACTGTTCCCGACTCGACCCTATGCCTAATAACTTTTGTTATCGGCCTACAGTTCTTGATATAATTATATTGCCCAGTGCCCGATGGATGCACGGAGCGGTGGTGGGCCGTGGAGGCCACGCCGGGGTACCACCTACATTCCGAGAGCAATATAAAGGTGGTCTTGAACACCACGGCGCGGGAATGCTACGCGCTCGTCCTGGGCACAGGGGGAGATCAGCTCTACAGGTTAGTTAATCATCAATGTTATACATAATATTTTATACACAGAAACAAAAGGAACAGAAAGAAACCTATTGAATGTTTTTTTCTGTCGATCTTAGGAGAAATATATCAGACGCACCCAGTCAAGCCTTTTACCTGAATAACTTTGATTCCAACCGCATCACATGGTGGACCTACATAATCCGACTTTTTCCTAGGTCGGCGCAATGGGTAAGCCCCGAAGGCGCCCTGGACGCCGACGCCGTTAAAGCCTCCGACTCGGCGCTGGGCAACTGCATCCTCAACGCCGAAGATAAGTTCACCGAGCCGGAGTCCTACAGGGTTGCCAACTATTACACGTTCTACGTGGAGAACCAGTGCAGGCACGATTGTAAGTATACAGATACGCACAATAAGCAAAAGTTTTCGTGGAAATTATAAAAGAGCAACGATTGGGATTGGGACTGTTATTTAAAGTACTTACACATTCCGCTCGCGATAATAAAAAAAAAAGCGTTAAATATTATTTACTTAAATTACTATTCATTTTAAGGGGTTGTTATTTAAAGTAGGTACGTACATTTAAAATTTTCAGATCCAAAGAAGATAGACCGATGTTCCTACGAAGAATATTACAACCAAACGCTGAAACACGTCGAGTTTACTTATAAAAACTTCACCAAAGATGAGGTGTGTATTATGAGGTGTTTGTAATACCTATGTGCATCGTATCTAAAGTTAGACCAAGCAAATTTTCAAGCAATTTTGATAGCCCAGACTGTGCAAGTGTTATTTAAACATCATAATTTTATAGAAGTTTGACGTTTCAAATAACACTTACACAGTCTGGGCTATCAAAATCGCTGCTAACTTACCTTGGTCGTAAGTCCCGATGTCCCATTAATTGAAAGCACACACAAAATATCTGGTACCTATTCCGCTTCCCTTTGCTTATTTCCTATTACTTAGTTGGCACCAACTCTTTTCCATTCCATTCCATTTTATCCAGCTCTACATTTTCTCGCTCGTTTTTCAACAAAGACTTCCATGTAAAACTAGGTATTTCCAACGCAATTTACTGTGATTGTACCTAGGCAAATATGTGTCTTATCTACTCACGAACAAACAACTTACTACTTACTAACATAATGAGCATATTATCTACTCGACGAATTACTGGCAGCATGGTTATGATTATGTGTTCGGGGAAAATATGCGCATGTCATCATCATATCATCGAAGGAGCGTTACGTAGGCAACTCTGAAAGTTCTTAGAAAAGGCTACTTAGAGATCATATAACAAAAAGAGGCATATTATTTATGAAAATATAACTCTTTATACTTTTTTTGAGGTATATGCAATTTGGTCGTTATCTGTGTTTCAGGATTGATGGCAATTTGGAAATTGTACGTGGAGCGTTATTCCAATTTCGACCTAAGAATTTTTTCGTATTACTATTTATAACGATTTTCATTGTGGGCTCAGCCAACAACAGAGTTACAGTAGGCTTCAGTTATAGTTTCATAATGAAGCCTAGTTCTTGTACGTCTGTTTATTTTTTAAATTACACATTTAATCGCTTTTGTAGTTATTCAACGGATGATCATAGAGAAGCACGTCATTCAAGAGTGACGTCAAAAGTTTACATCGCACAGTTGTGCGGTTAATAAAAAATACTGGCAAAAAATGGTATATCAGTAGTTTTTGATATCCCTCAGTATTCATATGACACTGTTAAAAAAATCTTGCTTAAATTATTTTGTGTCAAAAAAGCTAGAATCCCGATGGGTACCTCATGAATTTCATACAAAACCTCCGAGGACCTAAAATCGCCATACAAAAAAGGCATTGGAAGAATGAGCTGTGTGCGCTTCAGGGTAATCCTATCCTAATGAAAATTTGTACGCGTGGTCAGAAAGAGATAAAGCACGCATTAAATCAAAGAGTAACGTCCTAATTACTTCAGCTTTTTCTATTCTAAACACTTTCAGTTTGCCCCTCGTATTAAAGTTGTTACACAATGGTTTTCTAGTATAGGATTAGCTTTATGGGCAATTTGAGACTAAAAATGACTTGGTTTTGTTACTTTTACTACATAATAAAATTCATATTTGTTGCTTTAATGTGTCTACTTGATATTCATGGTAGGTTTTATCACAAAATTTCAATGATTTGGGATAGCTATCTATTAAGTCTTAAAATAAAAGTAATAAGAATGCAGGTGAAAAATAAAAATGCACTATGTAATGATTAAAAGTACATATAGTATACATAGTAGGTACTCTCTAAAACCTATTTAGAAAATCAGTTGATCATTTCGTTGCATTTTTACATCATCCTGTCTAATAATGTAACATTAACAATGGATTATTGTCAGTGCAAGAGCGCTTGCGAGTCTGAAACGCGCTTTGTATGCCGTGGGTTTACGTGGCTGCCTCGTGAGGGCGAGGCCGGCAGGCGCGGCGAGGCTGGCGGTCCCGGCGCCCGAGGCCTCTGCGACCTGCACTCCGAGGATCTGGTGTCCACCGGCTCGTGGCTGCTTCGCCGCACAGCACAGGCCGTGTATTATCGCCGTGTCATCTGCCTTAATAGTAATATTTTTACAAGCTTTTATTTAAATCTTTGTTTTCTGATTATACCGAGCTCAAAGTGGCTTGGCGAGGGTATGGTGGACGTCACGGTTAACATACATAAGTGTGATAAGTACAGTATATTTACGTACTTACATAAGTAGTAAACTAGTCGTTACCAATGATTTTGACCTCGGTGTCAGCCTCTGACAATGCGAATGCACCTAATTGCAAAACTTCATGATATCTATCTATAACTGCGGATACGGAGCCAAAGACAACGAAGCTTATTTTATAGACCAACATAAACCCGTTGCTCGCCGATAGATCAATATTTAAAGGGGTCCAAAGAATTATTATGAAAAAGCATTGTTTCGCCATACAAGTCCTTCAGAAGATCCATATGATATTCATTACTTATACGTATTTTCTATTGCAGTAAGCGTGGACTGCTCAGACGACTCGCTGATAGTGACGTACCGCCCGCGCGGCCAGTTCCGCGGCCGGGTCTACGTGCCGGGTCGCGGCGAGCGCTGCGGCGCGCGCGGCGTTGGTGGCGCCGTCCGGCTCAAGTTACCACTGTATGGCGATTGCGATGTCAACTTCGCGCATGCCATATCGCATACGCCTAGTGGAGTCGTTAATAGGTGAGAGTTTTAGCTAGAAGTCCATCTGATGTACTTGTTAGTTAAGGGCCAGAATGCAAGTAGTATATGGCTTATTTATTTATAATTTTAAACTATAGTATTTTAAACTAGATCTCTTTTTTCAGAACGATGGCCTACGTAATGGTTATGATCCAAAACAATCCAATAATCCAAACGGCGGGTGACCGATGGGTGCGAGTGGGCTGCTCGCCGGGCGAGCACGCCGCCACCGTACCGAAACATGTCAACGCCGCCGTCGCTGTGAAAGATACCGGGTATGCAAACATTGCAAACACTTAAAATATGTTTTAACTAAATTATTTAGATACCATGGTAAATAGTAACGAGTAATAATTCGCAGTCTAATATGGCATCTTTCAGGCGTCCATCCGAGCCGAGTAGTGGTGCACCGTTGCCGGCGTCGGCGAGCACGGTGTACAGCGGCGGCGCGCCCGTCTCCATGTACGTCGTCCGCGTAGCGCAGGACGCGCCGCCCGCCGCCGCCGTCTCGCTGGGCGAGCCATTAGAGCTGCGCATCGAGTCCACAGGTGTGACATATAATTTTTGTAGAATGTCTTTAAGATCAGATCATCAGATTAAGATCCTTGCGGACCTCAAGCTCATGTATGTAGAATTAATCTTCCTAGAGCAGATTTTTTATGTATTTACCTAAATGGTACTTTCTTTATTGTGGGACGTACCACCTAACAATCTATAAATAGGTATATCTATTTATATATTTTTATGTATTATTTGCAGAGGAAGCTGAGATCGAAGCTTACCACTTGGTGGCCTCGTCGCGACTCGGGGACAGCTCCGTCCTGTTGCTTGACAGCAGAGGGTGTCCCACCGGACAGGTAAACTTTAAATTACCTATTTTCCCTATCCCAAAATCTAGAAAGATTAGATTCCAGCTTTTTTATAAAATGATTCAGTACGAAATGAGTGCAACAACTAATGTAGTTAACATCGCTAAGAGTTAAGCTTAAAAAAGAGGTAGTGCACGCTGGCCACACAGATTCTCGCGAACGTGAGGAAAAGGTGAACCGATAAATCGATTAAGAGTAACGCGCGACCAATGTTTTGGAGATCCTTGAGGAAGACTTTATAGTGCTATAATTTTTCATTTTCGATTAGGGCGATTCTCAGAGATGACATTCGGTGCCTGACTTCGGTGCCAAATTTTTTTTTTTAACTTATATAATATGCGAGTTTATTTCCTAAAATCTACCCTTAATATAAAAAATATTGGTAGTGGAGGCCTCCATTAGAACCTTATAGTTTTCAAGATATTTGAGATTTAAAAAACACCGAAATCATGTACAGGCACTGATATCAATTTGCGTCACCGAATTCAATAATGCTTACACCAAAATCACATTTAGGTTTTATATCTCAATTATATAATTATTTTAATCATATTTTTCAATCCTATTTGTTGATAAGCGATGTAACAAGGCTAATGATCTCGAAAGCTTACATAAATTTAATAGATATAGACTCAAGATTTTAAAATAACGTAATTTCACGCAATCCGACCGCACACGCATCTAAAAAAAACTTATGTTACCTGCACCCGATAAACAATACACTCTTGAGTGGTGTTCAATCCTCATTAAATATTTAATGTACTTATAAAGCAATATGATGCAATACGGAAAACAAGTATTTTTTTAATAAAAGAGTTTAAAAGCGTGAACTCCGTCAATTTAAAACTATAATATTTGAAGTAGTCGAGTAATGCTTGAAGATCCAATTACCAATTAATTATGATCTCCAGCACCCTCAAACACTTGAGCTAAATTGTAACAAAGTTGTTGACAAAGACATAAGACATTGAGGATTGTTAAAACATTTGCTGTCTTCAATTTGTGTCTATGGCTATCCTTTAGAAATATCAATCAGTAGGTACGCTCAGTGCCTTTGAAGCGATCTCGACATTAGAATGCTATTTTATTTTTAATCCCTTGTTCTGTACATCCTGTCCTTTGGGTTCACCTTGCATAGTACTTACATACACAAGTTATTTTAAAAGAAGTGGGATCTAATTGACTACATTTATTTAACATGGCTGACATGTTTAAAGGTATCGAGGTGTAGGACCTCCGGTGATATAGAGGACAACGAAAATAATTTACTTAATTGGTTGGAAAAGAATATCAAGACAGAGAAAGAAACATTGGGTCTATACCTCTGGTTTAAAAAACTACTCATAGTGAACTAGTAATTTTGTGTACCTACTATGACATAATTTACTTAAAACATAATTTTACGTTTGTACAACGTATCTTTCACTTTTTAGACATGATAAATTAGTACAACAAACTAGTTTACAAAGCAGGATTTGAATTCAGTGATCACTTTTTTGATATCGGTGGTCAAAAAATCCACCGAAACCAGGGAAATCAACACCAGCGATATCAAAATTAATCGCTTTTTAGCAATTACAGAAATAGCATGAACGATACAGAGGAGATGTAATAATGGTGGATTTACGTACTTTCAATGACTTCTTAATCACTTACATAACGATAATTACACTAAAACTTTCGGAGTAAATTGCACCACCGATCTCAAAAAAACATAGGACCAAACCCAGCGAAGGACGGAAAAACGTTTAAAAAATCACTTTATTGTACTGTGACTGTACCTCTACTTTATTCAACGGTTAAGGCACAACTAAAGCATACTAGATGTATGAGACACTGAGTTCCTGGTCTACAACTTTGAAGGAGTACTGACATGTTTTGCAAATTACACCGATATCAGTCACTAGCCCGGGACACATCGTAAATTTGGTTTTATTCAATGTGTTGAGCAAACACATTATTGTGATATAAAGAATATGATAAGCTAACTAATACCCTATGCGTGAATAACCATAATAACTCAGATCTAATGCCCCATCTTGAGTAATAATTTTTTGTTTCATAATATCTGGGTGCGGGACACGCCCACCGAACATCATTTTTGGCATTTGAATATCTTTTTCTTGTATTATATAAATAATAAATAAATAATTTGATAGTGTCCCAGACAGAATATAAGCTGAAGATCATGCCTAAATTAATTCAGATTTATTGAACAGTAAATTCAATCAATTACTGCCCCGGACACGTAAAAACGGCCCTCCTGAGAAATGCCCATTAGTGAGATGAAATGAAACTTGTCCGTTGCAGGTGGACTTCCCCGCGTTCACACGCAGCGTGTCGGGTGGCACGCAGCGTCTGTCGGCGCGATTCAAGGCATTCCGCTTCCCCACATCACACGTCGTTCGATTCTCTCTGATGGTGCGGTTTTGTGATAAAACTTGCGACCCGGTGTGTATCCTTAATCCGCAATATAAATAATGAACAATTACCTACTTATTAAACATTATTATAAAGACGCATGTGATACCCAATTTGCATAGATTACCTTTATAATCGGTTGATCGCTTAGGTACTATTAGGCGAAACGTATATTCCGTTTGATATTGACCGAAGTTAACTGTTAACCTACCGTCAAAAGTACACAGAGCTGTAAGAGTGCACAGCATCCACTTTATGAATGGAATTCACGCACATTTACAGCTCGGTGCACATAATTCAACAAAAATGGCCCTACATTTGAAACTCGTCGTTGCAAATGTATCTTAACTAATTAAGCCATCATTTATTTTCCAGGTGAATTGCATCCAGCCTTCAGCCCGCCAAGCCCGCATGACCAACGACACGTTCTCTTGGTTCGACGGCGACGGCGGCGGCGTGCCGGCGTCGGTGTCTCCGGCGCGGCGCGCGGGCGGCGCGTGGCGCGCGGGCGTGGTGGCGCAGGGCGGCGCGGCGCCGTGCCCGCCCGCCGGCGCCGGCCGCATGCCGCTCGAGCTGGAGATGGTAGTCGGTTCTGGGGATGTGGTGTCCGCAGACACCATGGTCCGAGCTGACCATCGGTCTAATTTACGTGAGTATTATCGTTACATCAACATAGAAAATCTACGTCTGTACGTTGTCGACAAACTAAACATTAGGTATGTACGTAGGAATTAAATAATATTGTGAATTTTATAAAACCTGTGTTCTCGTAGGGTATCTATTGTTTTCCAAATAGTTTTAAGTCATAATGTATTGTTTGTCCGAATTTTCGTTAGTCATAATTGGTTTTTCTCAGAAACGCGTACTTTTCAGGATTGACATAAAACAAACCTAACCTAACCTAACGAATCTATAGAATAACCTTAGGAAAATCCTGAAAAGTTAACGGTTTCAGTTTTATGACTAACGATAATATGACAAACAATACATTATGACTTAAAACTTCATGGGAAACAAAGGGACCCCGTTCTCCTCGTATTACCTATTTTTACATACAATGCTGTCCCTACCGTTGCGGCCGAAGCCAACACTTTGAGGCTGATGTTTCGATCAAATTAATCTAATGTAAGGTACCTATTTATACCAGAGTTACCTGTTGGTTGGGACAAACAGCAACACTCCTAAATGTACATCGGTCCACCTTATTACAACACGCATAAGGTCCACCGATGTCCGTTACCAGTGTGATGGGCGATGGTACTTAACCTATATTTTGCTGAAATTGCTCGAGCTCAGCACTATTGCTACCTAGAGATAGGTACATCAATTGGAATTTCTAATACCTATTTACCTACAGAATTAATTAGAAAAAAAAAAACAAGATTACTCACCTTATTAAGTGCAAATGTGATGTCAATAGGACAAATACCCATACGTTTAATGGCATGATATGATTATGAAATAAATAGGAATCAATGTCTCACTCGACGGCGGCCTCGGTTTCCGGTCGACTGAGCATCTTGTATAACATCATTAACAACTAATGCGTCTAGGCACGTAACAGTCGCACTCCGTTGATTACCACAATTAAATCATTATGAGAATCATTCATGCGATATGAAAATCGTTCTATGATGCTAAATCGGATAAATACACGGGTCTGCATTGTTGTGATTAGGAAAAAGTAACTATACCTATTATAACAAGTTTGTCAGTAGCAAAAGGCGCGATGTGGCTTGAAGACAGACTATAGAAGAAAAAAAATGGCACTATTTTTTTTTACATGTTTAGCCTCCTCCAGACTATGCGCGTGAATCGCGGGCGAAGCCGCGAACGCAAGTGTGGCGTCGATTTCGCAGATTGTTCACGTCTTCGCGCCTTGTTCTCCGTTTTTTGTCGGTATTTCGGCCCGCGTCAAAGGAGACGCAAAGCGCGAACTTGCAAGACTCCACATTACACACTGTTTTGGCTCTTCTGGGGCCAGATAAATATTAATTATATTATGATTATATTACATTAAGCAGCTATATTTTACGGTTTCACAAGAAATCAAAATGGAAAAACAGCTAAATCACGTATGATGCCATAGATAACTAACAGTTAAACTCGATCAGCTGATGCTTTTCCGCCATCTTGCCGCAAACCAAACTGCGAAATCGTCGTGAAGTGTGCGAGTGTGGAGTCATACGTCAACTTCGCGATATGTTCGCTCCGCGACGTCGCGCCGCGATTCACGCACATAGTCTGGAGGGGGCTTTTGGTTGTCTAAGTCGGCGAACCCTCAATACGAAGGCCAAAAATTGTTTGCGGGACCACAATATGCCTGCAAAATGTAGCACGTTTTGACACGCTGGCCGATTCATATGTAGATTTTCGACATGATATGCAAGAAATTTCGATGTTTGTGTGTGCACAGCGGAGGAGTCGCGCGAGTTGGATAACGGGCTAGTGTGCGTGCATGAGCTGCTGCTGGTGGCGCTGGCGCTGGCCTGGCTGGCCGTGCAGGTGTTGCTGCTGCTGGGGTGCTGCGTCCTCGTCAAGCGGTATGTTGGGTGCCTTCACATTGGATGCGGATCGCACGCCGTTCTTACATACCGTTCTTATTCTACTATTCCCATCAAAAGGTGTAATGACTCTCTTTAAAGTGTTTTCTAATATCCAAAAAATATATCATTGATGAACGTAACACGTTTATGAATTCACTTGGCAAGTCACGTTTCCTGAATAGCTTTAACATCTGTTATTTTAAAGATTGTTTTATAACCGTTTAATTAATAATTTGTTTGTATCAGGTACCGCAAGCTGGCCGAGATGAACATGCAGAAGGACTACCAGGCCTTCGACAACGTCGGCTTCGATTCCATGTCGACGCACCGTCGGGTCCATTGGCCCGACCAGAACATTGACGTGCTGCAATAATGGCGACCAAATCTGTACTTATCTAGGTCTTATAGGGCTTGACTTATAGTATGCATTTATCTCAAATGACTTTTACGCCGAAAACAAAACTAATTTACGCTTTTAACAAAAAGCCAAATTGTTTCTTTTATGCCAGCGGTTTAGCTCCCGTATTTAGCCACGTGCCAAAGCAACAATGCCCTTTAAAAAGCAACTGTATCGTGATAGTATAAAGGTTCAAATCTATGTATAAATATGAGGGCTCGCCTACATTGAGGTGGTCATTACCAAAACATGTAGGTAGCTCGTATGAGCTGTTACATGAATTTGAATCTTAATACTATCACGATACAGTTGCTTTTAAACGACACTGTTGCTTCACCAACGGGAGCCGACCGCTCACATAAAAGAAACAATGGCTTTTGTTTAAAAGATTAGGGTCTTATGCGCAAAAAACATTTCTTAATTCATGAAAACTATACAACAATGACAATTAAATGCTTAGGTTGTCATTGTTGGTTACATAATTCAAAATCTGAATGTCGGTTACTATTTATTTATTTCATATGGGCTGATTTTTATAGACGTTGGTTTTGTCAGGTGGTGCTTATTTATTTAAACCTTTGACGCGAAGAGCACCAAGTGAGCTATGGAATATTTTAGCAATGGAAAGTTTCATAATTGAGCAAGAGAAATACGCAAACATTCAGTAGATTCAAACAGAACTCAAGCTTAGGATTTCATACTGTTGACCGATGCAGTCGTTGAATGAGTGGGTACAATAATTTTGCAAGCTTTATTATAAGATTTTGAAAAGAACTCGGTGCGATTGTATTGTACATACTTTTTTCCTTTTTAAAATACAAAAGCTACTTTAAGATTTATGTAGGTAATTGCGTTAGTCGACTAAGCTAAAATGATGCGTTCCAGAAAGTAAAATGAGATTCCAAAACGCCTTGTTTCAGCTAAGGCGACTGCTCATTAATATTAGGTAAATAGTTTAAAAAGTAGTCATCATCATCATCATCATCTCAGCCATAAGACGTCCACTGCTGAACATAGGCCTCCCCCTTGGACCTCCATACGTGCCGGTTGGAAGCGACCCGCATCCAGCATCTTCCGGCGACCTTAACAAGATCGTCTGTCCATCTTGTGGGTGGACGTCCTACGCTGCGCTTGCTAGTCCGTGGTCTCCACTCGAGCACTTTTCGACCCCATCGGCCATCTTCTCTGCGTACAATGTGGCCTGCCCATTGCCACTTCAGCTTGCTAATCCGGTGGGCTATGTCGGTGACTTTAGTTCGTCTACGGATCTCCTCATTTCTGATTCGATCACGTAGAGAAACTCCGAGCATAGCCCTCTCCATAGCTCGTTGAGCGACTTTGAGTTTTGAGATGAGGCCGATAGTGAAAGACCACGTTTCGGAGCCGTAAGTCATCACTGGTAACACACATTAATTAAAGACTTTCGTCTTGAGGCACTGAGGTATGTCGGACGAAAAGACATTACGTAGTTTCCCGAACGCTGCCCAACCGAGTTGGATTCGGCGGTTGACCTCTTTCTCGAAGTTGGACCTACCCAATTGGACTACTTGTCCTAGGTAGATGTACGAGTCAACAACTTCGAGTACCGAGTTCCCAACAGAGACTGGGATGGGCACAACATTGGCATTTGACATAAGTTTCGTCTTGTCCATGTTCATTTTCAAGCCCACCCGTTGTGAAACTCGGTTGAGGTCATCGAGCATCATGCTGAGTTCCTCCATCGACTTTGCCATGACTACGATATCGTCGGCAAACCGAAGGTGAGTGATGTATTCGCCGTTGATGTTGATGCCAAGTCCTTCCCATTCCAGGAGCTTGAAGGCGTCTTCCATTACGGCAGTAAACAGTTTCGGAGAGATAACGTCTCCCTGCCTTACGCCTCTTCGCAATGGAATCGCCCTCGTGCTCTGCTCCTGTACTCGGACCGACATGGTGGCGTTACTATACAAACACTTCAACACTTCGATGTACCGATAGTCAATATGGCATCGCTGAAGAGACTCAAGCACCGCCCATGTTTCCACCGAATCGAAGGCTTTCTCATAGTCCACAAACGCTAAGCATAATGGCAAGTTATACTCTTCGGTCTTCTGTATAACTTGCCGCAGCGTATGGATGTGGTCTATGGTACTATAGCCTTTTCGGAAACCGGCTTGTTCGGGAGGCTGGAAGTCATCAAGTCTGTGTTCGAGACGGTTCGTGATGACCCTTGAAAACAGCTTATAGACATGGCTCAGAAGCGTGATGGGTCTGTAGTTCTTCAATAGGTTGTTATCACCTTTTTTGAAGAACAGCACCACCTCGCCTCTATTCCATGTTTCAGGCGTTATGCCCTCGGACAAGACGGAATTAAAGAGCTTCTGGAGGACTTTAAGTACCGGTGTTCCACCCGCTCTCAGAAGCTCTGAAGTGATTCCGTCTTTGCCCGGCGCCTTGTTGTTCTTAAGCTGCTTCAGGGCCATCCTAATCTCGTACAGACTGATGTCCGGGATATCTTCGGTATAATGTCGGGACAGCTTGGCTCTTGGATCTCCTACCAAGCTGTCAACGGGCTTTGCGATCGAAGTGTATAACTGTCCATAGAACCTCTCGATCTCACCTAAAACCTCCGCTTTGCTCGACGCTATGCTGCCATCTTCCCGTTTCAGCTTTGTCAGCTGGCTTTGCCCAATAGACTTGTCCTTTGCGAACACTTTGGAGCCTTGGTTTCGCTCAATAGTCTCTTTAATACGGTTAGTATTAAAGAGACGCAGATCATGTCGCAAGGACTTAGATATACGTCTATTGAGCTGCCTATATGACTCCGCGTCATCGGGAGATTGCAACTGTAGCGAGCGTCGTTCAGCCATGAGGTTTAAGGTTTGCTCGGTCAATTTCTGAGGTCTATCTTTACGGCGGGGTCTAAAAAACTTAGACCTTACTGTGTGGACAGTTTCCACTAGCCCGTCGTTGATTTCGTCCACTGAAGCCAAGTTCTCTAGGCAAGCAAAGCGGTTAGAGAGCTCGAGTTGAAAGCTTTCGGGGTTTTGAACATGGGCTCGAGTAGGTCGGAGCGAAGACTTCATCAGGCTGGACCTTTCAAGTTTAATATTGATATTCAGTGTGCCTCTTACGATTCGGTGATCACTACCGGTCTTTACCCTGTTGATCACAGAGACATCACTGAATATCCGTTTCTTGTCGGTCATGATGAAGTCTATCTCGTTTCTCGTGGAACCGTCAGGAGTAATCCAGGTCCATTTCCTGTGAGGCGGCTTCTGGAAGAAAGAGTTCATCATGAAGAGTTCCTCTCTCTCCAGAAAGTCGGCCAGCCTCTGAACCCTAGGGTTCCGTTGCCCATACCCAAATTGCCCCACTCTCAACTCATCCCCGCTTCTCTTGCCCAACTTTGCGTTGAAGTCCCCCATAACAACAGTAAAGTAGGTTTTAGAAGTATGTATGGCCCTACTTACGTCCTCATACATAGCTTCTACTTCATCATCGGGGTGTGACGAGGTCGGTGCGTATACCTGAATGACCTTCAGCGAATATCTTTTGGATATTCTGAGTATTAGGTATACCACCCTGCTCGACACACTGTCGATGGTTATTATGTTGTTTACGAGGGACTTGTGAACGAGAAACCCGACACCACCTTGGGACTGTTGGTCGCCCTCCCGGTGGTAGAGCAAGTTACCAGACTTCAGGGTTGTCGTGTCCTCCCCCTCTCTACGGACTTCGCATAACCCTACAATGTCCCAGTGTAACCTGCTCAGTTCCTCTTCCAGCTCGCAGATCTTTTCGTCAGTCCTCATAGTGCGTATGTTGTGTGTTACCAGGGCCATGCAGTCGTCGTCGGGGCGGGTAGCCGGATCTTTGCCGGAGATTCTTAGCACCCCTGACCCCGCTAATGCCCTGACCGCTACCATAGCCAGAGCACCGGGGGTCGCCGGAACCTCGGGGCCGTGGTTTTATTGTGCTCATCATGATGGGGGGTGAATGCCATAATCGCCACGCTTGGCAGGCGGGTTGGCGATCGCAGTCGAGTACACCGGATTTGAGGGACGCTGCTGCCCGTCCACCGGTGGTCTTGGACGTAGTTTAAGGACATACCCGGGTCCAGGACATACCCTAAATTAAAAAGTAGTAGTTATACAATTTTTAATTTATTTATTTACCTAAAAGTATTTTAGTAAACTCTTGCAATAATCCAAAGTAAGTAGTTGAATTTCCTTATTATGTGTTCATTTGTTATTGAGTGATTTATTGAAGATATTTACCTAAATTAATACATAAGTAGATAAAGTAGTGAGTTGTGAATTGTTGGAGGTTATGTTTTTAACAAATATAATAATGTGTTTTATATTATTTTTATTCTTTGAACATTCCTCCTATTTTTTTACATTTTTCCTTGCATAATAAAATAAATAGCTTTACACATTCAGTAAAATCATCAACATTTAAAAACCGACATTAGTAATATCACATCACGTACGTTACCATATCCAGTCAGTTGGAACATCGCTTCGAAAATTTTGACCGGTATTCGATAATCACTCGTCTCCTTTACTAAGTGGCAATAAGGTTGACACTGCACTATAATTTACTAAACCAAATATATGCATCATACTTCTAACTAACACTCATTGTGGCTGTACGCCGAGCAACAAAAGTGCATGACTACTTTATGATTGAATTCCTTCCATAAACTGGTCATGCACTTTTACAGCTCAATGTACAAGTGTGAAGTTGTGAACGTATACAGTATATGGTCCTTCGAACTGGATCCTTGGCGCAGCCCGGTCATTCATAGTTCATCTCGTGCAGAGTAATTATGTATATAGTAACAGCACCAGTCATGGGACATTTAAGAGGGAATTTGGAGTATTTGTGATATTTCCCTAATACATGTGAATGGTCTACCGCTTAGCGTATTGAAAGATGAAAGTCCTACCCGTCTTTCATGTTTCAGGCGTGTTGTATCAAAGATACTGCAATGAGTTTCCACATACTTAACAAATTAAAACTATGCTATTTTTCTCCAGTCATGGACACCAAAGCTCCAGTAATGGGCCCCCCAGTAATGGACACTACTCTATCAGTATAAAATATTGAAATAGGTCATCAGATCTGGTCCATGTTATCATAATATTGCATTATCATCCAATTTGCATATTTAATTACGAATACAAAATTTCAACTCAATCGGAAAACGGGAAAGTGGCTCAAACTCGGCTACCAAGATTTGACCCACACTAAAAAACGATATTAATTTATCCGAAGTCCGAGCATACCTCCTGGTTGACATATTTCGTAACTACATTTTACTTCTGTATTGTTTAAACATGAAATGATGGCATGGCAAGCATCATTATGTAAATTTCCCATTATAGGAGGTATGCAGTTTTACAGCTCCTATAATGGGATTGGGCCAAATACCACTATTTTTTTACACCTGTGGACTCACAACATAGTATGTTGTATACCTTATCTCATGGTAAATGCAATTAACAAAACACATTTTAGTTTTCATCAAGTATTAATTAAATAAAATTTAATAAATTAACTCACCTCTCTTAGCGAAGTTCTTAAGAATTCGTAGTGGTATTTCTTTTCAGTGACACGACAACTTTTGGGTTGACGCCAATTTCTTAATAGTAGAAGAGCCGGCCGCAAATTTTCTAACCGACTTGATACCACGATGAAATACACAATGGGAAACCATAAAAGTGATGCTAAGTCCGAATTCGATAGTCTGCCACGGCGGAACTTGCCGAAAGTACGAAAAAGAAGGCCACTTCCGGTGCGAAAAAAGGGGGCTGATTTAACCCATCTGATACCGAAATAATAATTATGGCAGCAGTTAGAAATTTACATGTAGACACATAAAAGCGAAGTCTGCCAGTATTTTTTTAGCCGGAAGTGCTTGGCAGACGCTCTCAAAGGTGGCCAACGGGACCCCTAATTTAACCCATCTGATACCACCATGAAACCAATTCCAGTCGATAGGTATGAACCCTCATGTCAGGAATATATAAGTCTGCCAAGGCTATTCCTGCCGAAACACCTTGGCAGACGAGATTATGTAAGCAAGGTCAGCATCGGTTACCCTACACTAACCCATCTGATACCACCATGAAACCAATTCCAGTCAGTAGGTACGAACCCCCATTTTAGGAATATATAAGTCTGCCAAGGTTTTTCCTGCCGAAACACCTTGGCAGACGAGATTATAAGCAAGATGACCATCGGTTACCGTACACTAACCCATCTGATACCGCCATGAAACCAATTCCAGTCGGTAGGTATGAACCCTCATTTCAGGAATATATAAGTCTGCCAAGGCTTTTCCTGCCGTAACACCATGGCAGACGAGATTATGTAAGCAAGGTCGGCATCGGTTACCCTACACTAACCCATCTGATACCACCATGAAACCAATTCCAGTCGGTAGGTATGAACCCCCATTTTAGAAATATATAAGTCTGCCAAGGTTTTTCCTGCCGAAACACCTTGGCAGACGAGATTATAAGCAAGATGACCATCGGTTACCGCACACTAACCCATCTGATACCATCATGAAACCAATTCTAGTCGGTAGGTATGAACCCTCATTTCAGGAATTTATAAGTCTGCCAAGGCCTTTCCTGCCGAAACACCTTGACAGACGAGATTATGTAAGCAGCATCCGCATCCGAGGGATCCGTATTTTGGAATTATACAGATTACGGACATTATTAATAGCTGTAGGCTTATTTATTACTTTATGCTTATACATATTTGTATATTATTACGTTATTAATAAAATATATTTATAATTTATTAAAGCTAAACTTAATACATTGGGAATTCATTACCTGCTTACGGCAGTAGTAGGGATTAGTGGGTGAGTTCTGGCTCACTGAGCCAGGCCAACTTTAGCTCTACTATCAGTTGGCAGAGTATTTTTCACTTACTTTCAGTGAATAAACGTGCCGTGAGTCACGTTTTACGTTTCTTTACGGTCTTATGTACCTAACTTCACTCCACTCCAAACGATGCTGTCCCTTTCTAAGTATACTAAAAAACAGAGCAAGAGTTATCGGAGTTTTATACAGCGCCTCTAGGATTCACCTAAAGAACTAACTAACAAAATTGACACATTTTCTCACGTCTACGTAATTTACTATCTATGCATCTCGCTCTCGCATATTAGTGCAAGTGAGATGCACAGAAAGTAATGTTACATATACTGATGGTAGCCGTGAATATAGAGGTTAGAGGTAAGGAGAATCCTTTATGACTTTATGAGAAAACTCCTTTAAGAGAATATTTGCAAAAACTGGGCACGCTGTCAGCTATTATAATTTTTCTAAATCTCTCTAGAGTAGCGAAAAAAAGAAAACCCATAAACCTAGTTTTTCATTGTATCAATACCGTACTAAAAATCATGGAGAATGGAAGATACTCGTATTTATATACAAGTGGAAAAACGTTTTCTCTTTTTGTATGGACGATTACGTAGTATAATTCCCTTTTAAGGTTTTTGACGGACACTTTTTCATTATTAATTACACGGAGATTGTATTCCTTACCTCTACCATCCACTAAGAGCATTTAGAAGGGAGATGTCATCGCTGTCATTTTCTTTACAAAACAGTCCGCCGATTTTTGCGGGAGAGGGGACGTCAAATGTATTGCTATTTCTACATGATTTGTACGTATCGTACAAATAGCCATGTCGGTCCATACAAAAGTTTGCACAATTGTGCAAGTTTTTCGGCAGAGGGGTAAGTAATAATGTCAACAAAAAAATAAAGAGTATACCTTCGAGACTACTACGACTATGATATTTGATTTATTCGGTTGTCAATATAAAACAAACGTAGGTGTTCTTTCTTCTCGTATGAGACGCCATTACTATGTAGTCTTGCTTGAGATTAATAAACATTACCTAAGTATATGGTGTTAAAACAAGCTTTTCTTTCCTGCTTGGAACCCTAATCCTAAATCCTAACAGTAAGCACTCAATGGCCACTCCAGTTATTAAATGCTCTAAGACCAGTTTTGTCACTTTGTTACTGACTCAACCTTAATTTTTTAAAGATTTGACGTTGCCATAGTTACGAAAATAATAAACACATCAATGTTAGTAAACAGTGTATAAATTAAAATATAATTGTATTCAAGACAAAAATTGCAAAATATGATAATTACGTAAACATCATTAATAATCGAGTTAAAATTATGACATTGCGTGTTAAAAAATAGGAAGCAAAGTATACGGTGCGATTATACAGGCTACTTTTGGCTACATATTTATTACCTATGATGAAAATAATACACACATGAGAAGAAATCTTAAAATATTAAAATAGGTATGTATTATAATGGTCCGCTTCAGTCCGCATCATGACAGCGGCCGTCTCCTACTGCTAAGTAACATTATCTAATAGAGTGTCCGGAAAGAGAAAAGTCGTGAAATTTAGGGGAGCCCATACATTATACCTACGACTCTTCTCTTTCCGCACAGACCCTACGTATGACCTTAATAGCGATTTTAATTTTATAGTACCTATATGATCTCGAGTATATTTCAGTGCCAAGCGCCCCATTTCCAATACAAAATGAACCCACGCAGCGGGTTTTTGGCAATAAATGTGTTTAAATCTTATTTCAATTTTCAGATTCAGAACCACCAGCAAAGGTTTTTGAAGAAAGTTTTATATTTCCTGTTACCAAGTTGACATGAAAACACACCAAACACAATAATGTGAACAACGGAAAATAAAATAATACTTACTTAGTAAAGAAAAATAAATAAACCCACAGAACATTTGTATGTTTTATTTTATATAAGATAATAATGCTTAATAAAATACGTAGCAATTCTTGTGTAAATATTATAATAGGTCTTGCGGTATGTCTTATTCTTACTATGTGTTATGTGCACCCAGCAACAAAAACAGCAACATGTCTATGTACCGCTCCTTGTATTGAGCCTTAATTCTTAATACATATGTAACTTCTACATGCATACGCATGCATACATGATGCAATCCGGGTTTTCATGGAAATGTTGTTTTCAATCAGCTTCTTGCCTAAAACCAAAAACTGCTCGTAAGCAATGTGATTTTCGCAAATGTAGCAGTAGAAATAGGAAAATATGATGTCAAGTATAACTCATTACCTTTGTACTAAATCAGCCTTTTATCGAACTATTAATTGATTTATCCCTTAAAGTTTTGCTTGAAGTTCACATACTGTTATAAATTTATACATATTACGTTGAAAATTGCATTGATATTCGTGAAAAATCTGCGTATTTGTTGTGTTTACAAGTTGACAGAAATGTCACGTTGGAAACGCACGTATTTTTCCATAACATCTGTCACGTTTACTCGCGTAAAGTATTTACGCAGAATAATTCTGGCTCAGTTTTCATTATATAATTAGAAAGAGAGCGTTTTAGGTGTGAAGTTAGGCAAGTATGGAAAACTCGCGTAAAAACGTTTGTAACTCATGGTACAAATTGAAATTTTTAGTTCTTTACGTGACCGGTAGAGGCACTGTACAATTACTCCATACATTTTCCTTAACTTTCTCACTATCTTCACTTCTCACTGTCATTCACGGAACTCATAGTAGAGCTACAGTCCCTCCCCCTTTTTTCCCATGTTGAGGCCCTGCAACCTTGCCTTGAACCCAAACTAATGTCATTGTAGCTCGAATCTAACCTAATCTATTTTTATTGCTTTTAAAATATTTCAATTAGAGTCTGTGCGGAAAGAGAAGAGTCGTGGGATTTGAGGGCGCGCCAGTGCTATTTTATGGTTTTTGCTATGCTGACAACACTGGTCACGTGATTATAGTACGACACTAAAGGTCATGATACTTGAATCCCTTTTTGTTCCGGTTTTTTACCACGGCTTACTAAACGGAGCCTGGTGGTGGTGTCGGCTCGTCAACTCAATCCTCTGATTTAGCGCAGGCACTAATTTTCTTTTTAAAACACACTTGTTTTTATATCTCAGATACCAAAAAGTGACTGCGATTGACAAAACTGCTAAAACTATTTAAGAATCTGCCCAATACAACTGTAATTTTAGTACCAAACAAGATACGAGTCTCATTTATGTACTGCCTAATCTGTGCAGTCCAACAGTTATTAAAACCGGGTAGATCGGGTAGAAATTGGGCAATAGAACTGTAATTTTATCTGGGATATATTTCACCCATTGTAAACTTGACTTGTAATGTATGTGTACATTATTAATAATAAATATGAATATGAATAAAAATAGTGCATAAGTAGGTAGGCCTTATTGGGATATGTCCGGTTCTCTCATCTCACGATATTTTACTTCGCCGAAAAGTCACTGCTAATTATGAAATATAATTTCGTAACTAACAGAACCTACAAATAAAGAAATATTTTATTAGAAAAAGTTTTATTCTTTGTAATCGAAGTCTGAATTAAAATATTCAATGTCACTTATGTTTGAGCTATCTTCAAAACAACCAGGGACACTCATAGAACTATCTTTATCTGAACTGGATGTGCTTGAATCTGGCACGTAGATTACGAATTCTTGCATATCACCTACTTAGCGGTCTTTTATTCGAGATACCGTAGGTACTTTTACACAATCCTGAAAAAGAAATTACATATAAATATGCATAAAATGGCAAGTATCAAGACTATTTGTCAGTTATTTTAAAGATCATGAATGACCTGCATATTTATGAAAATGAATATATTTTGAATGAATATACTTACCGATTATGTACCGGAGACAAGTTACTTAGGGGGTTTATTAAATAGGTAATTATTTAATATTAAATACAACATCAATACCCGCGAATAGTGGAAACACGTTCCGCGACTTTTTGTAAGTCGATAGTCGGCTTTTAGCCGTTTTCTTCCCGCTAACAAAACCGAACAATGTTAAATATAATTTTCCTTGTGGTTTTATGTACGGTTTTACCATGTTTTGAAAATATTTTATACATAAAACTTGCGGTTTTTGTTAATAAAAATATACATTGACAGAAGTTTGTTTACTTTTTACAAGACAGGTGTCAAAGGTTTGATTGCCATATAAAATTTAAAATGTTAGTTCCCGTTTCTGCCACGACTCTTCTCTTTCCGCACAGACTCTATCTACTTTTGCAAAGTTAAATGTTGTAATCTCTATTTCGCAAAATGGAATTTTAATGTGACTTTAATGTATGTGCAGTCTACTTAGTAATTGGGTTTAAAGATATAAAAACACACATTTTATTTCCTATCCTAAGTATCCTATCCTAAGTTTATTCAAATCATATTCTGAACATATATTATTATAGTAACATCATTACAGTGTACAGTGGAGAAAACGAATGAAATCATGCAATTTGATTTTGCTATTTTTAAATAAAGAGTAACCAAACAGTATTTTCCACAGTTGTTGGTAATGATACCATCTCTTACAATTTCTCTTCATGAACATTTTATGATACCTAACCTTCCAGTTTTCGCCCGAATTAATCAAGAAATTCACCAACACCATTTACACCAACCAAATAGAAAACGGGTCCGTGTCCGAATTCGCGATCTCGAGTCCGGGTCCGCGTCCGGGTCCAGGTTCAGGTAGAAGTCGAATTCAAAATCTTGCTTGTTTTGCCAGTGGGGTAACTTGCTTAACAATCAATTAGAAAAAGACAAGTCGTCGAGGAGTTCCATTCTGATCACCATCAGCAATACCACTTCATCAAATGCCACTGTTCTTAATGTAAATCCTTGTTTGCCTGATGAAAATACAAAAGTCACTATACAATGCCATTCAGATTTGTAGAGTTCCCTCGATTCCTTATGTATCCCATCATTAGAACTTGAGCTTGACAAAAATGTGACTTAAAAACCTAACGTGCTTAACAAACATAACGAAGAGGACAAATCCCCAAACATGAGCTATGCGTCGTTGAAGAGTTCCATTCTGATCATCAACAGCAGTTTCACTTCATCAAATGTCACAATTTTGAATGTAAATGCTTGGTTTGTTTATAAAAACACCAGTATCACTATATGTTAGGGTGGTTCAAAAAACATTTTTTTTCCTAAGGGGCACCCCCTTATTTAGTTACACCTATTATGCTGATAAAATACACCAAGTTTCGTAATTTATCTCAACTACAAGGGGGTGCTTCACCACGTTGAAATTTTGTATGTTGTTTGAAACCCAAAAATAGATTATTTATTATTCAGAATTTTATTTAAATAACTGGTTTCACACTATTTGCACATGTGATGTATAAGTTTTGAAGTAGAAAAACATTTTCTTTCAAAATAATATCTTTTAAATCACACTTTCAAATAATGTGAAAACTACTACTTACATAAAAATCTAAAAAATAGTACTTATTTTTTTTGGATTTCATACAATTTGAAAAATTTCTAAGTGTTTGAGCACCCCCTTGTAGTTAAGATAAGATTACAAACTTGGTGTATTTTGTCAACATAATAAATGTAACAAAATAAGGGGGTGCCGCTTCTTCTAGCTAGAGTTTGAATTTTTCCCATACAAACGTGAACCACCCTACTACTATATGCAGCACAACATCCTGAGTGGCGCAGGCTGGCGCATGACAAAGTGCGCGGTTTCGAGAAGCAACGTAAAGTTGACCTCGACACTAAACGCGATGATCTGAAAGCGCGCCAGCCTGCTTCCATTCACTACCACTATGTGGCTGGTGTTCTCACGTGCCCTCAATGTGCGCGGAGGTTCACCTCCAAGATCGGCTATGTCAGCCATATTCGGGCGCACGAGCGCCGAGCTAACTAGGAGTCGAAGTGGTCGCCATGGTCGAAATCGGCCGGAAGGATCATCATCATCATTTCATTCACCTACAAGATTTGAAGAGTGCCCTCGATTCCTCATAAATCTCACCATCAGAACTGGGTTTTGACAAAGACGGAACCAATCTGTATGTATATACTTACAAGTTACAACTCAACTAAAAAAAGAATTTTCAAAATCGATCCCGAAATGACGGAGATATCAAACATTAAAAAACCGAATTAATACCTCCTTTTTAGGGTTCCGTAGCCAAATGGCAAAAAACGGAACTCTTATAGATTCGTCATGTCTGTCTGTGCGTCTGTCCGTCCGTATGTCACAGCCACTTTTTTCCGAAACTATAAGAACTGTTGAAACTTGGTAAGTAGATGTATTCTGTGAAACGCATTAAGATTTTAACACAAAAATAGAAAAAAAAACAATAAATTTTGGGGGTCCCCCATACTTAGAACTGAAACTTAAAATTTCTTTTTCATTAAACCCATACGTGTGGGGTATCTATGGATAGGTCTTCAAAACAAAAATGATATTGAGGTTTGTAATATAATTTTTTTCTAAACTGAATAGTTTGCGCGAGAGACACTTCCAAAGTGGTAAATTGTGTGCACCCCCCCTCCCCTTCAACTTCTAAAATAAGAGAATGACAAAACTAAAAAATATATATGATGTACATTATCATGCAAACTTCCACCGAAAATCAAACTTGTTTAGCGGCGCTGAGCACTTTTTAAGGTGGGGAAAAAATGATAAACTCGAGACAGCGTAACGCGTAACACGCTGACGTCATGGGCGACGGACAATGTTCATCATCATCATCTCAGCCATTAGACATCTGCTGCTGAACATAGGCCTCCCCCTTGGACCTCCATTCGTACCGGTTGGAAGCGACCCGCATCCAGTGTCTTCCGGCGGCCTTAACAAGGTCGTCCGTCCATCTTGTGGGTGGACGCCCTACGCTGCGCTTGCTAGTCCGTGGTCTCCACTCGAGCACTTTTCGATCCCATCGGCCATCTTCTCTGCGCGCAATGTGGCCTGCCCATTGCCACTTCAGCTTGCTAATCCGGTGGGCTATGTCGGTAACTTTAGTTCGTCTACGGATCTCCTCATTTCTGATTCGATCACGCAGAGAAACTCCGAGCATAGCCCTCTCCCTAGCTCGTTGAGCGACTTTGAATTTTGAGATGAGGCCGATAGTGAAAAACTACGTTTCGGAGCCGTAAGTCATCACTGATAACACACATTGATTAAAGACTTTCGTCTTGAGGCACTGAGGTATGTCGGACAAAAAGACATTACGTAGTTTAACACGCTTACGAACGCTGCCCAACCGAGTTGGATTCGGCGGTTAACCTCCTTCTCGAAGTTGGACCTACCTAATTGGACTACTTGTCCTAGGTAGATGTACGAGTCAACAACTTCGAGTACCGAGTTCCCAACAGAGACTGGGATGGGCACAACATTGGCATTTGACATAAGTTTCGTCTTGTCCATGTTCATTTTCAAGCCCACCCGTTGTGAAACTCGGTTGAGGTCATCGACCATCATGCTGAGTTCCTCCATCGACTTTGCCATGACTACGATATCGTCGGCAAACCAAAGTGATGTATTCGCCGTTGATGTTGATGCCAAGTCCTTGCCATTCCAGGTGCTTGAAGGCGTCTTCCATTACGGCAGTATACAGTTTCGGAGAGATAACGTCTCCCTGCCTTACACCTCTTTGCAATAGAATCGCCTTCGCACTCTGCTCCTGACTCGGACCGACATGGTGGCGTAACTATACAAACACTTCATCACTTCGATGTACCGATAGTCAATATTGCATCGCTGAAGAGACTCAAGCAGTCTAGAGGCTAGTTTAGATCTCGTTCAAACCAATTTTCGGTGGAAGTTTGCATGATAATGTACATCATATATATATATTTTTTTGTCATTCTCTTATTTTAGAAATGAAAGGGCACCCCCCCCCCCACCCCCCCCGTGCACACAATTTACCACTTTGGAAGTGTCTCTCGCGCAAACTATTCAGTTTAGAAAACAATTATATTAGAAACCTCAATATCATTTTTGAAGACCTATCCATAGATACCCCACACGTATGGGTTTAATGAAAAAGAAATTTTAAGTTTCAGTTCTAAGTATGGGGGACCCCCAAAATTTATTGTATTTTTTTCTATTTTTGTGTTAAAATCTTAATGCGGTTCACAGAATACATCTACTTACCAAGTTTAAACAGTTCTTATAGTTTCGGAAAAAAGTGGCTGTGACATACGGACGGACAGACACACAGACAGACAGACAGACATGACGAATCTATAAGAGTTCCGTTTTTTGCCATTTGACTACGAAACCCTAAAAAGGAGGTATTAATTCGGTTTTATTAAATGTGTGATATCTCCGTCATTTCGGGATCGATTTTGAAAATTCTTTTTTTAGTTGAGTTGTAACTTGTAAGTATATACATACAGATTGGTTTCGTCTTTGTCAAAACCCAGTTCTGATGGTGAGATTTATGAGGAATCGAGGGCACTCTTCAAATCTTGTAGGTATACATATAGTAGTAGGGTGGTTCACGTTTGTATGGGAAAAATTCAAACTCTAGCTAGAAGAAGCGGCACCCCCTTATTTTGTTACACTTATTATGTTGACAAAATACACCAAGTTTGTAATCTTATCTTAACTACAAGGGGGTGCTCAAACACTTAGAAATTTTCAAATTGTATGAAATCCAAAAAAATTAAGTTACTATTTTTTAGATTTTTATGTAAGTAGTAGTTTTCACATTATTTGAAAGTGTGATTTAAAAGATATTATTTTGAAAGAAAATGTTTTTCTACTTCAAAACTTATACATCACATGTGCAAATAGTGTGAAACCAGTTATTTAAATAAAATTCTGAATAATAAATAATCTATTTTTGGGTTTCAAACAACATACAAAATTTCAACGTGGTGAAGCACCCCCTTGTAGTTGAGATAAATTACGAAACTTGGTGTATTTTATCAGCATAATAGGTGTAACTAAATAAGGGGGTGCCCCTTAGGAAAAAAAAATGTTTTTTGAACCACCCTAACATATAGTGATACTGGTGTTTTTATAAACAAACCAAGCATTTACATTCAAAATTGTGACATTTGATGAAGTGAAACTGCTGTTGATGATCAGAATGGAACTCTTCAACGACGCATAGCTCATGTTTGGGGATTTGTCCTCTTCGTTATGTTTGTTAAGCACGTTAGGTTTTTAAGTCACATTTTTGTCAAGCTCAAGTTCTAATGATGGGATACATAAGGAATCGAGGGAACTCTACAAATCTGTATGGCATTGTATAGTGACTTTTGTATTTTCATCAGGCAAACAAGGATTTACATTAAGAACAGTGGCATTTGATGAAGTGGTATTGCTGATGGTGATCAGAACGGAACTCCTCGACGACTTGTCTTTTTCTAATTGATTGTTAAGCAAGTTACCCCACTGGCAAAACAAGCAAGATTTTGAATTCGACTTCTACCTGAACCTGGACCCGGACGCGGACCCGGACTCGAGATCGCGAATTCGGACACGGACCCGTTTTCTATTTGGTTGGTGTAAATGGTGTTGGTGAATTTTGTAATTAATTCGGGCGAAAACTGGAAGGTTAGGTATCATAAAATGTTCATGAAGAGAAATTGTAAGAGATGGTATCATTACCAACAACTGTGGAAAATACTGTTTGGTTACTCTTTATTTAAAAATAGCAAAATCAAATTGCATGATTTCATTCGTTTTCTCCACTGTACACTGTAATGATGTTACTATAATAATATATGTTCAGAATATGATTTGAATAAACTTAGGATAGGATACTTAGGATAGGAAATAAAATGTGTGTTTTTATATCTTTAAACCCAATTACTAAGTAGACTGCACATACATTAAAGTCACATTAAAATTCCATTTTGCGAAATAGAGATTACAACATTTAACTTTGCAAAAGTAGATAATTGAAATATTTTAAAAGCAATAAAAATAGATTAGGTTAGATTCGAGCTACAATGACATTAGTTTGGGTTCAAGGCAAGGTTGCAGGGCCTCAACATGGGAAAAAAGGGGGAGGGACTGTTGGCCTGGCTCAGTGAGCCAGAACTCACCCACTAATCCCTACTACTGCCGTAAGCAGGTAATGAATTCCCAATGTATTAAGTTTAGGTTTAATAAATTATAAATATATTTTATTAATAACATAATAATATACAAATATGTATAATCATAAAGTAATAAATAAGTCTACAGCTATTAATAATGTCCGTAATCTGTATAATTCCAAAATACGGATCCCTCGGATGCGGATGCTGCTTACATAATCTCGTCTGTCAAGGTGTTTCGGCAGGAAAGGCCTTGGCAGACTTATAAATTCCTGAAATGAGGGTTCATACCTACCGACTAGAATTGGTTTCATGGTGGTATCAGATGGGTTAGTGTACGGTAACCGATAGTCATCTTGCTTAATAATCTCGTCTGCCAAGGTGTTTCGGCAGGAAAAACCTTGGCAGACTTATATATTTCTAAAATGGGGGTTCATACCTACCGACTGGAATTGGTTTCATGGTGGTATCAGATGGGTTAGTGTAGGGTAACCGATGCCGACCTTGCTTACATAATCTCGTCTGCCATGGTGTTACGGCAGGAAAAGCCTTGGCAGACTTATATATTCCTGAAATGAGGGTTCATACCTACCGACTGGAATTGGTTTCATGGCGGTATCAGATGGGTTAGTGTACGGTAACCGATGGTCATCTTGCTTATAATCTCGTCTGCCAAGGTGTTTCGGCAGGAAAAACCTTGGCAGACTTATATATTCCTAAAATGGGGGTTCGTACCTACTGACTGGAATTGGTTTCATGGTGGTATCAGATGGGTTAGTGTAGGGTAACCGATGCCGACCTTGCTTACATAATCTCGTCTGCCAAGGTGTTTCGGCAGGAATAGCCTTGGCAGACTTATATATTCCTGACATGAGGGTTCATACCTATCGACTGGAATTGGTTTCATGGTGGTATCAGATGGGTTAAATTAGGGGTCCCGTTGGCCACCTTTGAGAGCGTCTGCCAAGCACTTCCGGCTAAAAAAATACTGGCAGACTTCGCTTTTATGTGTCTACATGTAAATTTCTAACTGCTGCCATAATTATTATTTCGGTATCAGATGGGTTAAATCAGCCCCCTTTTTTCGCACCGGAAGTGGCCTTCTTTTTCGTACTTTCGGCAAGTTCCGCCGTGGCAGACTATCGAATTCGGACTTAGCATCACTTTTATGGTTTCCCATTGTGTATTTCATCGTGGTATCAAGTCGGTTAGAAAATTTGCGGCCGGCTCTTCTACTATAAATAACAACCAAATTTAATAAAAATTCAAACTGAAACAGCTCTAGGACTCTTATTTATGATAATATACAGGCAGTGTTTATAAACTACTTTTAGACACTTATTTTACAGGATTTGTGGTTTTTTGTCCCATTACTGGTTCCACGCCCATCATAGGGTACACTACTATAAGGTAAAGAACCTTTGCGTTGAAGCTTTCCACGCTAGGCGATTACATAGATCAATATTTCGCGTAACATCCGGTACTTTTTTCGCCGCACTGACTGAATTATATATATGGTATAAGTATGGGCTGTTTTAGTGGGCCGGACAGACTTGATTCATCCCGTGGACTATGGAGATCCGAGGTCTATTGCGTGGCGTTAGCGGGGGCGGCTATAGGAGCGGGGGATGCGGGTGGCGGCGGCGCGGTGCGAGCGGGCTGGCGCGGCGCGGCCTGCCGCACGCTCTGCCGGTTGGACGCCGCGTTGTAGTGGTAGCCATCGAACTTGTCCGCCGCCGGCGCGGGGTACGTTGCCGTGCCCATGTACATCACCTATGGTCATAGAAAATATGTCTATAAATGGAGCGATCACAATTCGAGAAAAGTCAGTTATTGTTACGTATTTGTAGGCTTGTGAATGTATGTATGCTGGCTGTAGACGAAGAATCAGTAGATGTAGTAGAGGTAAGAATTAGTCTTAGGTACATCATTACTCACGTAGTTTGTGGTACTCTTGATGTTGATGGGACTCTTTCTATCACTATTGTGGCGACAAACATGGGTTGTCGCAAATGAAACAATTAAAAACTTACTTGTAATTTGTATCCGTGAGCGTGATATAGACCAAATGCAATTGTCCGTCGGAAGAAACACGTGATAGGATAGGTGGAGTAATCCGTAACATTAAAGTTCAAGTTCTCGTTGAGGATACTAACCTGTGGCTTATATCCATCAGGCCCAGCCTCGTACTCCACCAACTGCATCCGCCCATCTGGCAGCAGGACGTGGTACGAGCCGGTCGCGCGGTCGTCCTTTCGCTTCTCGTTGTGACCGAAGTCGAGGCTCACGCCGCTGTCTTCCACGTTGTATGAGAAATCGTAGTTCGCTGGTAACTGGAAGAACGGTGGAGTACATATAGGTATATTCTTATGCATACCATCGTTTAGTTGTTTTGTTGTATCGAGGTGAATTTGGTAGGTGACTTAGAAGAAAAAGTCAGTGCAACCGTCATAAGATCAACCAAAAGCCACATAGAATCTGACACTGATACTGTATTCGACCTGATATAATAAAACTGTGTAAGGAAGGAGTCGAGTTACGGCTGAATCTTTTCATTTATTTTACAGTCATACGGTAGGTTCAGTTACAGGTTTATTTTACAGTCTTACAGTAGGTTTAGTTACAGGATAGTTTACAGCCTTACAGTAGGTTCCGGAGCAGGTTTCTTTCCGCCGCCGGGCTTGGGCGGCAGGTACTCCTGGCTCGCCACGTCCGTCACCAGCAGAAACCAAGCTAACAACGATACCTGAAACGATGCAATCAAATAAATAACGGTACCTATTCTATAGTTCGTTTTTTTTTGCATTAGAAAGAACTCCAGAGAAGCAAGCGTGCAGTTTTTATCAGGCTCTTTAATTGTTAATAATTATTGAATTATCTAATGTAGCATGGTCAATACATATAATTTACTTCACATTATTACCGCTAAAAGTGCCGGATTTGGAACCACAAGCTTACTTCTGCGAAGTTCTTTCTAATGCTAAAAAAAACGGACTATACCTATAGTTCGTTTTTTTTAGCATTAGGATTACAATTAACGAGCCTGATAAAAACTGCACGCTTGCTTCTGTGGAGTTCTTTCTAATGCTAAAAAAAACGGACTATACCTATAGTTCGTTTTTTTTAGCATTAGAAAGAACTCCACAGAAGCAAGCGTGCAGTTTTTATCAGGCTCGTTAATTGTTAATAATTATTGAATTATCTAATGTAGCATGGTCAATACATATAATTTACTTCAAATTGTTACCGCTAGAAGTGCCAGATTTAGAACCACAAGCGAACTTCTGCAAAGTTCTTTCTAATGCTAAAAAAACGGACTATAGGGTCCCTACCTACCTGCGCCAAAGAAGACACGTGGTTCTCAAGCGTTTCTAAATTTCATGCTTTTGCATGGAAATGGCGGTGACGCGGATTATCTAAACTTAAGTGTGAATGGGTTTAAATTTTGCGTCCATGTTCGCAAGTACCATAGACTAAACTGCAAGTTCGTATTAAACGTACATGGAAAATAAAAATAACGATCGGCCTTCTTTGGCGCAGATAGAGCATTATGTAGGTATATTTTCAGTTCCTGTCCCAGTCAGTTCCTCTGAACGGGCTTCTACTAATACTTTATACGTCTTTGTATATCTAGGGATTCTAGGGATACCCAGTTGACATTATAGTATAGTTGCACTTGTAGACTGATAATAGTAATTTCAAAATTAACTTACACAAAGAATTCTCCACATTTTAACCGAGATGAATGATCTGTATGACA
Organism: Cydia fagiglandana; assembly: GCF_963556715.1. NCBI lineage: Eukaryota > Metazoa > Arthropoda > Insecta > Lepidoptera > Tortricidae > Cydia > Cydia fagiglandana. The sequence continues at coordinate 3,077,379 of NC_085932.1, read as the reverse complement.
ATGCCGGCAGGATGTAGGGCTCCGTCTATATAAAGCCGCGGGGTTGCGGTTGCGCGCTCCGCCCCTTGCATTTTTCATTACCGCCGAGCACGACCTACGAAAATTTCGACAGAAAAGCAACCGATAATTGCTATTAAGTATAGTAATCATGTACAAGTGTTAAATAGCTACATTTCTCAAACATTGCAAATCTGCGTACTTACTTACCGCAAATTAGGTGACACGGTGGTTGATTAAACTGGTTGTGCTCACTGATTTTTAGACTGCAGTGTAAAATAGAAACAGACAGACATACAAAATACAAACTCTAATAATATTATCCACCATTGTCTTCGGTCCATAGGGGGTGCGGATATACTTAAAAAATACCGCCAAAACCATTTAATGGAACATGTCATTAAATCATTGCCTTACTCTAACCAACCTTTTTAAATATTAAAATATTGAATAAAGCAGGAATCATGTATTCTGGCTGATTCTGGCACTTATCAGCCATTTGGCAAAATTAAAACGAAAAAAGTACTTATTTTTAAATGGCATTTGCATGTTTTTTTGACTAAATGTGGCCATTAATAAATTATTAATTATTTTTAAATGCTTTGATTCTGAAAAAAGAAGCATCAAGATACATAAACATAGTTAGATGATACCTAAAAATACAACTTTTATTTTAATTTTCTTTATTTTACATTTTATTGTTATAGTATCAAAGAGAAACGAATCGATAATTACACTTTTTTTCTGGTAACACATGTCATTCTTATTTTGACGTCCGCATGACATTGACAACCTGAAGGTTTGACAGCCAGCTGATACGATAAAACTCCCATCAAGGAGCATGTAGAACAGGAAAAGGCATTTAAAACTACTAAATACATTCTTAACTATATCTTCATAACACAAAACAAGCTTAAAATGAATTCCCTAGTGCGAAATAGCAGGTTAGCATGCCGCGCGTTTTCAACATCGCTGGTGCGACAATGCGCTCAGCCGCCTAAGAGGAAGCCGAAACAGTTCTTCGGGCCCATAACGTGGAAGTCCATGGCGGTGACGGCGGTGGTGGGCGGCGGGCTGACGGGCTTCATGCTGTACGTGAGGAAAGAGAAGCAGGAGGCGGTGGACAGGGAACGTAAGCGGCAGCTCGGCAAGGCTAAGATCGGAGGAGATTTTGAGCTCGTCGACTCACAGGTATGGAGTTAACTGCTTAATAAGTCTTATGTGTTTTGGTGTGTTACCCCAGGCTCTATAATAACTCATTGTGCTTTTGTATTGGAACTACAAATTAGACCAGCATTCAATTAAAATGTGATTAAAATATAATTGAGTCGACCTAAGCCGTCCTACGCTAAAACGACCAAGGGAAGGGCAGCTTTATTGTGCACCGTGTGACTGGACATTTAAGAAAAAGTTCGGCTTTGCGAGCCATATACATGCTCATTAGAGGAGATTGTAAAGGTCACCGTTGTCGGACACAACATGGAGGGCGACATATTTAATTGAGTGTTACAAAATAAATGATGAGCTAAAGCACAGCAATATTTAGACTATAAAGTTGTTTGTCATTTTCATAGGAGCTTACCAGATGAATGTCTTCTATGATCTCTTTCTTCTCTATTTGAATGACCACTTTGTGGTATTGTGTGTAATTACACACATATATTGTGCAACACAAGTACACATAAATTGTGTAAGGGTGGTTTCCACCTGTCCAATGTCATTGCGTCTCAGTCTCTCATTAAGGCAAAATGTGAGATGCAATACACATTGGACAGATGGAATACCACCCTAACATAAACATGTTTATTTATTGTTATAGGGCAAATTGGTAAAGAGTGCAGATCTCCTAGGCAAATGGCTATTGATATACTTTGGATTCACCCACTGTCCTGACATTTGCCCCGATGAACTGGAGAAATTAGCGGAGGTTGTTAACAAGCATGGTGAGTTCATGAAAATTAAAATTATTGGAATAAATTGCAAGAATACAACTAACTTCACAGTTGACTACTGTGTTTTGTTTATGATCACTTTCATTTGAAAATAAAATTTACCAGAATTTCGCTTAAAACACTATCCCCCTTATTCATAAAACTTATCAGGCCTGATTTGGTTAAATTATGGTTTATCCTTTTCTTACAAATACATAAGTCAAAATGACAAATAAAGACAAACGATTCATAGCCAATTAAGGCCAGTAACGCATTTATGAATAATGCCATATACTTAACTTTAATGTTTCTGAGAATCTGAGTTTGGTTTGACACTGCAAAATTTCCAACCAATCAAAATCAGATTGCTGATAGCATTTTCAGAAGTAGAAGTAGTAAGTAAAGTATTAAAATAATTGCATTCACAAGTGGTATAATGAAATGTTCCTAAGGATACATAGTGTGCATAGTGTTTTCCAATAATCATAACAAAAAACTTAATTGTTTACAGATTCAACTCCTTCTGCACCACCGTTGCAGCCAGTATTTATATCTGTAGACCCTAAGAGAGATACACCTGAAATTGTGGGAAAGTAAGTTTATTATTATTACTGCGCGCACCTGAGTTACACCATCGCCATTGTTAGGAGCTCGGTACCACCAGGCGGGGCTCACTCTGCGATTTCGTCACTTTGCAATAGGAAGCTAAAAGTACATCCGTTCCACGCCAATTTTGGTGGCTAGCCATAAGCCGCGCGTACCTAGCGCGCTATCGCCACCTAGCGGCCATATCTGTCCTGATCGTAACAGACGCGTCTTGTTAGAGAATGAATCTTCTGTACCTAGTACTATTATTTATTCTGCGGTACTACTTACAGGGCTGGCATGTCTTTTTTGAAATGTGCAATTTTTTGGGCAGCTGAGTAAAAGTCTGTGACAACCCTAATGTGTTCTTGGTCCACTGTTACTTTTTACACTGTGCTTAAGGTACTTACATAAATCATTCGACTAATTCATGTGCACGTTATCGGCAGATACTGCAAGGAGTTCTCTCCGCGATTCTTGGGGCTGACCGGCACGGTGGAGCAAGTGCAGAAGGCGTGCAAGTCGTACAGGGTGTACTTTAGCGCGGGGCCGCAGGACGTCGACAATGACTACATTGTAAGTGATCCACTTCCCGATTTCCGATTGAGCTGAAATTCTGCAAACGTATTTAAATGGGATGACAATGTAATATTATGATGACATAATATGGAGCTGATCTGATGATGGCCATGAGAACCCTGTGATAAAACAACGCAAATACAATAAATGATTTGTATTTGTGTTGTCTCGATGAGTTGCCTGGTGGAAAGAAAAGTACAGTGAGCGATAAAAACTTGTGCCAAACAAAGATATGGTATAACTATAAAGTTGTACTCATACATAAGGAGCAGTTTTTGTTGATTAATTTTCGAATACCATTAATTCTTGTTATACTCGTTGTTAAACATAAGCTTGTATCTTCCTATCTGTATTTTTCATAACACATGTCATTGGTACCAAAAATGTTTTTTTTTTTCAAATACATATTTTTCCAGGTGGACCACACGATCATCATATACCTGGTGAACCCGGAGGGCGAGTTCGTGGACTACTACGGTCAGAACCGCAACGCGAAGGAGATCCACGACTCCATGCTGGTCAACATACAGAAGTACGAGGCCTCCAAGAACTCCTCGTGGTTCTGAACAGGTCCTCGCACAGAAGCACAACTTCTCTTCTGTTCTCGAAGTTAAAAATGTTTGAGTTTATCTGGTAAAGTAAGGACGCTAAGCACGGTCAATGACACTGTGCGAGCGGGACAGCAATATACTTATGCGCGTGTTGTGGAGATAGGAATAGGCGGGTCTGTGTACAGAATTCTTCGAGCTTAGTGTTGTTACTTTAGTGATTTGTGACTTATATCAGCTATGTCCTTCTATGCTATATGGATTTTAAAAGAATGTAAACGAAAATACGTGGTTCGTTCATATGAACAATGCCTTATATAACATTCTATGGAATGATGCCGTTGGCTGGACGACTGGGTGCACTATTAGTTATTATTTGTTTCGGTACATACTCATAGATACTTTTAAGATCCATATTATAGAATATACAGTTTGGGCAATTTTTTCACTTACGTTTTTAACTTTAGAGAATAAAAGACGAATTAACTGACATCTGTGGATGACCCAATCCGTACAAAGCTTTTAATTAGATTAGTCATGCCTATAGTTTCGAACTATTTTTGTTTAAGTGAAATAAATTAATTTGTTATTAATAGTTTTTCTGTTATTCACCATTTTAAACTGAGTTGTCTCTGTCATCGAATCAACAGTGAATAGATAGATTAGAAAGTATTGGTCATCCTCGACCTCATCTTTACTTAACATGGGATGAGATTGTGGTCACATGCTATGCACTACATCTTATAAAACAAAGTCCTCCGCCGCGTTTGTCTGTTTGTGTGTATGTATGTTCGCGATAAACTCAAAAACCACTGAACGGATTTTCATGCGGTTTTCACCTATCAATAGAGTGATTCTTGAGGAAGGTTTAAGTGTATAACTTGTTAAGGTTTACCCGCGCGAAGCCGGGGCGGTTCGCTATATTATAAATAAAACACACACATTAAGACATCAAAATATAATAAATATTTAAAAATCAGATATCTTTGGATGTATCACCACGCGCTCCTCAAACCCGCTGCTCACGAACCCGTCCACGTGCGTGTACACGCTGATCTGCTCGTCTACTACCAACAACTCCGTTTTAATCTCCCCGTTCTCCTGAAGTACCAGTTCCCCCGTCACTTCCAAAGGCACTTGTTCGCCGAGGTCTTTCTCGTAGTTTCCGTACTCTTCGATGTGTTGGACTATGAGCACTTTGTTTTTGGGCTTCTTTTTCGTCTCGTGGGTCTTTAGGTGCTTTACTAGGTGGGATTTGGTCGGGTATTTCAGTGGGCACATTGCGCATTCGTATGGACGCTCGCCTGGGGAAAAATTGGCAGTTAGAATGGTAAATGTTGCATTAGTAAATATTTTTGAAGACATCATAAACGAACTATACATTTAAAAACGAACTTTGTCTAAAATAAACAACATAAGTGATAATAGTATTTCGCAAAACCTGTGCAGCAAGAAGATGTTGATACAATTCCTCGCCAGTCTGCCTGTGACCACGAACGTAACGTCACGTTCGAAACGTCAGGCCATAAATAAACGTAAGTTTACGCGATTAAGTCCCGTGTTTGTTATGAAAGTAACATCAATGATATTACTTCATCAGTAATTAGCGGCAAAAAGTATGTAGATAGGTAACACTATAGTGTTTGGTTGAGTTGATGAGTAGTTGAATCATACATTCAGCAGTTAAAGTTACTAGAAGGAAGATAGTTGTGTTGCTTTATGTACGTATGGGTTTTGAAATTTAGACAGCGGCGAATGAATCAGCAATACATCTTCTGCTGCATTGTAAGTGGACTTTTCTACAACGCAATACCTATTCGCAGCGCAATATTCTAGTTGTTCCTGTACCTGTGTGTATACGCGTGTGGTCTCGGAGACGGGCGGCGCTGACGAAGGCCTTGGGGCACGCCGAGCACGCGAACGGGCGCTCGCCCGCGTGCAGCCGCAGGTGCGCGCGCACGTCGAGCCGCGCGAACCTGCACACACAAGCATTATTAGTATAATGTGTTACGAAGACCATTCTGGACAACCTTTGCTATGGGAACAACTCAAAAAACGCGAAAAAATGCCTTGTCTCATACAGTTTTTCTGACACAACACTTAAGCGAAGACTGAAACTGATCTTTTGTGCTCAGCTCGCAGCTGTAGGGTTTCACCGGTGTGTACTTAGCTCTTTAGGAACGTCTCATAAGCAACGCAAACATATTACGAGGCAATGTAGTGTAGCATGCTACAGTCAATCTTTTTTCCACTTAACTTTCTCTAGGCCGACCATTTGCCGCATAGATGCCACTGTAGGGTTTCTCACTAGTGTTTGGACGTGATTAGCTCTTGAAAAACAAGTCGGAAGTTAAGCGTTGTGGGTAAACATCTCATTGCAGTGCAATGAACATATTGTATCAGACAATCCTTTCCCACACTATACAGGATCGATACTGACCTCTTCCCGCACAGCTCGCAGCTATAGGGTTTTTCACCAGTGTGTGTTCGAGCGTGAGTCTTTAATGAAGAGCCTGAAGTGAAGCGTCGCGAACACACAGAACACGAATAAGGTCGCTCGCCTGCAATTATGCACCACTTTATATTATTATAAAGTAGGAATAAAAAGAATTAAAAAAAATACCTATTATGGTTAAAATCTTTCAGACAGGATTTGGAGAAAATTTTGGTAGGAATGAGATAACTTCACTATCAATTTCATCAGGTTATTTAGACCAAACGTTAAATACCAGTATAAAATAAGAATAAACATATTAGAACGCCTTACCAGTATGCGTACGCATGTGAAGCGTGAGATTGGAGTTCTGTATAAAAGTCTTCCCGCAGACGGAGCACACGTAGGGCTTCTCTCCTGTGTGCGTGCGTAGGTGGGTGCGTAGCGTAGACTCGTGCCGGAACCTGCGCAGTATTCAAACAATGTTTATAGCGGTTAACAAGATGTGTGAAACGACTACTATAATTTTAATTTATAACTACTAAAAGTACTAAAGCACTACATTAAGAGAATGTCACCATCAACACAACTTATTCGCTCATTAAGTGTATTATGTGGATAACTGTCTGATTTGTTTCGAGTTGTTGCTGAGTGTTGTGTTGTGAGTTGTGTGAGTGAGTGAGTTTGTTTTCTGGCAGGCATGCGGCTTGAGGTCGGAGTGGACTTTCGTCTGGGTAGGTTGTGTGGGAGAATGTGGATTCGTTCTCGTGTGTAGTATATATTTATTATGAGTGACTTACTGTCTGTCGCAGAAGTGGCACGCGTGCGGCTTGAGATCGGAGTGGACTAGCGCGTGTGAGGCGAGCAGCCGCGCGGAGCGGAAGCGTTTGTCGCACACGGGGCACGCACAGGGTAACTCCCCGGTGTGACGCGCTATATGCGCCGCGAGTAGACTGCCGTCCGTGAATCTAGAAAGGAAAAAAAATCATAAATAAATATCGATGTAGTGGAACACTATTCTGTTCACGGATCTCCTGCTGCTTATCGAATTAAGATTTTAGGAACAAGGTGTGCCCGACGAGTATGCTTACCCATCGTGAAGGAGACTATTTTTTGGATGCAAATTATTTTGGGGTCGAAAAGTGCTCGAGTGGAGACCACGGACTAGCAAGCGCAGCGTAGGACGTCCACCCACAAGATGGACAGACGACCTTGTTAAGGTCACCGGAAGACGCTGGATGCGGGTCGCTTTCAACCGGCACGTATGGAGATCCAAGGGGGAGGCCTATGTTCAGCAGTGGACGTCTTATGGCTGAGATGTTGATGATGAAATTATTTTGAAAGAAAGAACACACACACACACACACACACAGATACATTTATTAACATCAAACCAAACCATTTTGCACTAGTTTTCGTGTCGTTCACAGTTCACACAGATGTACTGTATCCAATAACTATGGACGATTGTAACTCTGTATATGTCATAAACCTCACCGCTTCTCGCACATGTGGCAGGCGTGGTCCCGCGGCGCGGGTTGGCCGGAGTGCACCCTGGAGTGCCGCCTCAAGGCGTGGCGCTCCGCGAAGCCTTTGCCGCAGCGCTCGCAGCAGTGCCGCTTGCCGAGCATGTGGCGGCGGACGTGGCGGCGGAACACTGTGCGATCTGCGCAAACGCAACTTGACTAATATCATATCTACATAGGGTTATCTTTACTTGAGTCTGACCATAATTCCGAGATGTTAATAAATAGGTCATACCCTCCTGAGGCCCAAGGTCCTACCTATAGTACTTATTCAGTTCAATGGAATTGTAATCATATTCGATTGGAACAGAGTTGCTTTTGCTTTGTTTCGTCCAGTTTTTGAACAACGCAAAATGAACTCTATTTCATGCACTGTAGGTTCAAATTTCTGTGGAAAATTTTGCATTTTTCATTTGTATGGCTGGGCCTTAGGAGGATACTGAACAACTTTTACTATGGGGCGCACCCCGGAATAACGAAAAAAATTAACTAGGTATTGAAGTTGTACTAAACAAGGATTTTTGAAATTAAAGCACTATGTATCCACTCTTTGGGCGCTGTACTAAGTCATCTACTTACTACGGCTCTCAAAACAGCGGCTTTATTTTGCACTAGTGACTTTAGGTGTCTTAGCATTACTCACTTTAAACATGTACTCACTGTTATACTCTTTCTGGCAGTCAGCGTTAGGGCACGTCCACACGGGCCCCTTGAGGTGCACAGCACTATGCAGTTGTAAGTCGTGTGCCGATGTGAACGCCTCCTTACACTGCCCGCACGCGTTGGCCTTAATCTCTTTTTCATGTTTTTTCATGTGGTTTCGGAGAGCTTTCATCTTTTTGAATTTCTGTAGAATACACCATAGTTCAAGTTTCTTAAACATCTTAGTAAACTTTATGACAACAAAAACTATTTTAATGGGGTTTAATGGGGTTGGCCGGTCGAAGTATTTAGCAGATGGCGCCAGCATAGCTTGCCCTGTCAATCCCTAGAATTGTGTCAATTTTTGTTTTTAATGGAATTTCATACCCCGGAAGCCAAACCTTTACGCCAAATCTCATAGGTAAAGGGGTAATATGATGGCGACATCTATGCAAACCTTTCAAAGTTACCAAACCAATTGTCAGTAAAAAAAAGTAAACAGTAGAAGCATTACAAGGTAACCAATGGAGAATTGCGGTCAAATCATGTCAACAAGATTCTATATGGCAGCAATCAAATATTAATTTTAATTACAACAACAAATAAGTAGAAAGTATGTGGAGAGGATATATTACCTTATTGCATGAGGTGCAGTAATAATTCCGATCCTTATTATTTGTGACAGATACTAATTTTCTATGATTCTTCTTGCCTGCAAAACAAATCTCTTAAATGAAATAAAATAGTTCAGATCAAATAAAAAAACTGGTCAAGTGCGAGTCGGACTCGCGTTTCAAGGGTTCCGTACATCACACAATTTTCAACAATTTTTTTGTACGTGAAACGTGACGTGAGTGAAACGTCTTGAAAAACCCGAATGGGTCAATCAAAAACCAGATGTAACATGAAGTTTTCTGGCGTGGTGGCTTATATCTCTACAACTCTGAAGATTAAATGCCAAACAATAGTACAAGTGTCCAAATGCGAAGACTGAAGACCGAGCTCCGCATAGAGCTGAAAACTAAAAGCGTCCGACAGGTCATGCTTCCTATAACTTCCGAAAGTGTTATAAAAGCGAAGACCGAAGAGAGATAATACCTACAGGTTGGCCAAAAAATAAGTGCATTCCCGTAGCCAAGGAGGTTTTGAGATTATACTAAGCAACTTTTATATTATACAAGCGCTGGTGGCCTAGCGGTGAGAGCGTGCGACTTGCAATCTGGAGGTCGCGGGTTCAAACCCCGGCTCGTACCAATGAGTCTTTCGGGACTTATGTACGAAATATAATTTGATATTTACCAGTCGCTTTTCGGTGAAGGAAAACATCGTGAGGAAACCGGACTAATCCCAATAAGCCCTAGTTTACCCTCTGGGTTGGAAGGTCAGATGGCAGTCGCTTTCGTAAAAACTAGTGCCTACGTCAAATCATGGGATTAGTTGTCAAGCGGACCCCAGGCTCTCATGAGCCGTAGCGAAATGCCGGGATAACGTGAGGAGGAAGACTAAGCAACTTTTAGTATGGGACCAACCCCGAAATCACGAAAAAAAAATGAATGCTCCCATAGAAAACGGACCAGCCAAAATGTATGAAACAGCCAAATTTTTCTTCGCGATTTCGGGGTTGCACGTTGGCAATGGGAATACACTTTTTTTGGCCACCCTGTATAGTAGTTTTTAAAACACGTAACATTAGTAACCTAATCAAACAGTCCTACAAGTACCTGCTGGCTGTGTGCCAGATACAGCCTAGTCGCATTTTTTGTCTTCAGTCCGACATACGCATGAAGTTAAAGGCACGCCTCTTCGGGACGCTTCGGGCCTTCGGCCTTATGCGGATATCGGCCAAGGGCCTTCGCAATAGCTGTGTACATCACGTTTCACTTAAATCATTGCGGCTGTGTCCCTAAAAAAACGTAACTGCATTTTTGTTCTTAAATCCGACTCACGCTTGAATCTAGATTTCTAATAGGTTTTCCTGTCATCTTTAGGTAAAGGACTATTTTGTGCATTTTTTTCAGAATTTTAGACCCAGTAGTTTCGGAGATAGAGGGGGGGGAATGGTCATTTTTTGTCTATTTTCTTGAATTACTTCTAAACTTTTTATTGTAAAATTATAACAAAAATATATTTGAGATTCTCACAATGAGCTCTTTCGTTTTATATGTAACACGATATTGTTTCCAAAACTTTGTTTTTTAATTTTATCGTTTACCCCCCAAAAGTAGCCCCTGTGTTTAAAATTCATTTGTTGACGTTACATATCCGTCTTTGGGTCACAGACTTCCATATGTGTACCAAATTTCAACTTAATTGGTCCGGTAGTTTCGGAGCAAATTGGCTGTGACAGACGGACAGACGGACAGACAGACGCACGAGTGATCCTATAAGGGTTCCGTTTTTTCCTTTTGAGGTACGGAACCCTAAAAAACAATAAGTAGTCATTATTAAGATACCTTTGACACGTACCTGCTTTCGTGATTTCCAAGATACTCCTAAAAATAAGAAGTTTGTTTGATTTAATAAATTGGGGAAATAAAACTAATATGTTACTAATAAATGTTAGCGCAGGAGTAAGTGTTGACTTACTTGCTGTCCATCTCTTCCTTGCATTGCTCATCATCATCGATCAGGTCTTCCTCTAAATACTGTATGTCTGTAACTGAGTTATAAATTACATCAGTTTATGAAACCAATAAAAAACTGTAAAAATTTTAGACTCCACAGATTTATTAACACTTTGACTACCGAGAACCCGCGTGGTAGGCACTCGTAATATTTGCTCAGATGCCGGACAACCCGCCCAGCGGGTTGTTTTGTACGCAGATATAGACGACCGGTTTCTGGGGTAGTGCGCCGTTTTTTGCCCGGTTGCGAAAGTGTTAAATTGGTAGTGTGGTAGGTAAGCCTTCCAGTGAAGTTCAAATATCTTGATGTTTGTTTAGTTGAAAATAGGATGTAGTATTGCAAAGTCAGACCAAAACCCTCCACCATTAAACAAAAATAATAATTAAATTAATCAAAGTAAACGCAAGCAAAAACAAGGAATATCAGAAAAAACTCTAGTTACCCGATCGGACAACATTACAAAAATTGAAACCAGAGCAAAAATGTACTTCGCAACCCTTAATGCTAGAACACTGAATTCAGATGAAAACTTGACCGAACTTGAACTTGCATTGAATAAAATAAATACCTGGAGCAGAGTGGCATTAGATCGGAGAGAGTGGAAAAGGTTGGAGGAGGCCTTTGCCGAAGGGCAAGCAGACAAAGAATACAAAAGATGGGAGATAATAGAGAGATAAAGTGCAACTATATTCTATTCTCTGTTCTGTAAATAAAGGCTATTTTTATTTTATTTTTATTAGTATTGCAAACAGGAATCAACCCCACAGTGTTAGTTGGTTCCCGTTAGCAGAATTTGCATCCAACCAGCAGAGGGCTGTGCAGAGCACAATGTGAGTGGATACTTGGAGAGTACCATTGTTTCCCATTTATATGTAAGACTAATTAAGTAAATTATTTTGATTTAATGATGTTATTTTTTCAATCCCTTTCTTTTTAACTGCTTACTTTCATCATCCTCTTCTTTGATTTCAGCTTTTCTTACAATGATATTTTGTGAAGACTCCCTGAAAGTAAAATTAAAATTAATAATACCTTTGCTACGGCAATTAGTTAACATTCCAAGCAAGCATACCAACTACTAATGCTTTGAAATAGAAAATAAAGTAAAGATTACCCTTTTTCAATGATTGTTTCTTCTTTTATTCCAGCTCTTTCTTTTAACAAGGATTTTATTAAGTCATTTGATTTAATACACTTAGTCCGGAACTCATAGCAGTGCTCAATGTTTGCTCGGCACGATCCACAGACTTGCGAGGGGAAATCATCTTGAGACAGCTATATTGGTGACAATTAATTGCATTTGAGTAAATATTCATATTCTTCAATTTAGAAAGAATACTAGAACAACGGTATTTACCAGAATTTAAAAAGAAAACGGCACTTATTAAAAAGATTTAGATAAAAAACTACTTACATCAATAGATGTTAGTGTAGCATACATTTCTGCAATGCCTCCGCCTGCCTGAGGCAGTAAAGGCTCCATTTGTCTATTATCTGTTAATAAACACACTCGGCACATGTTTTCCATATTTTTCGAACTTAATTCTTCTTTCAACATCTTGCAATCGCCAAATCTATCCTCCACAACTACAGCGCTCATGTTTGTTATGGATTCCAAGTCTATATTATCGTTAGGGTGTTTATTGTCTATATAAATACATTGTACTAATTTAAAACTATGAATAAAATCAGTAAAATTTCTAATTACATTATTTCGGAAACAAGAAATCAGCAAAAATCCGAGTCAAAAGTACAAGCTTTTCTGCAAAATGAAATGTCAAAACAAACGTTACTGTCATGGCGAAGTATATTCGAAGAGCGTTCGTAAATAATAAAATATTATCTCAAATAATTTGCGACTCTGGAGTGCTCTGGAGCATTACCAAAGCAACACTGGGAGCACCACCCAAAGAGTGTTAGAGTTAGACCGAGAAAAGTCTGCAGCGATTCCTATAGTACACGCAGTGCGTTAATTACTTATAGATACGTCATAATTTCATAGAAGTTTGACGTATAAAATAACAATTGCACTGCGTTGGCCATAAAAATAGCAACACCGAACGCCCGAACCCACCAATAAAGCTACAGAAATGTACTCTATTTCGATGAATGATTCCATATTATATATTCAAATACTCTGGCTCCCCAGCTTGTCAGCAGAAAAAGGCGCGAAATTCAAATTTTCTTTGGGGGGCAACCCTTCGCGCCTACATTGTTTTGAATAGTTATTTGTACAACAAGAGATCAAAGTTTGATATTTCTTCGAGTGCTTATTTTGAGTCCCGTGCAAGCGAAAGATTCTATAATAGATTCACGAGCGTAGCGAGTGAATCTAATTTAGAATCTTGAGCGTAGTAAGGGATTCAAAAGCGCACGAGATGTAAATAACTTTGATCTCGTGTAGTACACAAAATTTTTCACCCTAAGCAGTGAGAACATAGATAATAGAACCCAAGTATATCGAACTTGTATTAGACCCCGCATGTTGAAATGACATTTGACTATAAAAGTCACTTGAATGACATTTTGTCTCACTCAGTGAGCAAAATGAGATTTTGCTCACTCATACTGTCTCACTAAGTGAGCAAAATGCGATTTTGCTCACTGAGTGAGACAAAATGACTCAGTGAGCAAAATCGCATTTTGCTCACTGTTTTTAAGAAGCAAAGTACTCTTGTTCGAGCTGCTGAGGTGAAAAATCCTTTTTCTACTGACAAGCTGGGTGTGCCAGAGTATAAAGTAGCTACGCTCGTGATTCTTTTAGCGTTAGGTATTTCGCTTGCTGGGGACACCACTAGCAGAAAAAACGAATTTCGCTCCCTTGTTGCACAAAAAATCTTGAATGTAGGGTACCTATATATACAGGTACCGTGTGATGTAGTGCTGTATTCATATATATGTTTATAGTGTTTATAGCTTTTCAAAACGCGCAGAATAACAATTATCTTTATCTGTGCTGGTTTGCATAAAACCAGTATGAGTCGGTGTAGGTGTCAGCAGTCACTGGAAATAGCCTATAATCGTGACCGTCACAAACATTTAATTAAACATTTAATTGTTATTTATAGGTATTAACTACATATACTTAAGGCTCTTAATATGACACATTGATGTATTTTATTAGTACCATAACAATCGTCAAGTGTGATAGAGACACGCTTGGCACTCTACCCTTCATTGATGAACAGCTGCCAGACGGCAGACGGCAGATACACGAACAACGATAGCAGTAAAAGTTTTATTACTTTCAAAATTGTACCCGGCAATTGGAGAATTCAAGAAGGTTCTCGAAAAGTCTGATTAAGGCGAAATTGATCGACATTATTAGACCATCTCGCAATATGTATTTAGTAGTATAATAAACAAATAGAGTTCGATAACAATTGCTATCCATTGACTCGGTAGAAATGACACTTGTGCCTAGAATCATGTTTTGTTTAAGGCGCATAATGGCCTCAGTTGATAAGGGTGACCTGAGAGAGATAATGGTCGTGGAAGCGTCTCGGGCGCACTGGACGCTGGGAGCTGCGAGCGCACACATCGTATCCACTCGCACGAGAGAGGCTGGACCACAGGCCCGCACCTTTCCCGTAACTAACCTCACCAATATGTTTATTGGCATCACTTCTAGTGGAGACAACGTCAATTCCCACTACGATTACTTAATTTGAACGCCGGAGGTGAGTTCTATTCTCATTATTACTTATCTAAGGTCAACTAGCGCGGTCGTTTTGCCAAGTTTATAAATATTAAGATAGCGAGGAGCCGTGGATATGAGTTCTTTACCAGTTGACTCGTGGGTACCCGGCATATCCGAACACTCCCCTGATCTTAACATGCTTTGGTTCATTCATGGCAGAATGGCAATGATTTACAAAGTGATCATGAAAATAATGTAATTACTTATACCCTCAACCCAATCAATACTTTATTAGCGTATTTTTATTCCAGCTGTAGTGTACTAGGACTTACTGCGATCCCCAACTACAATGGCGCTTGATTTTGTAGCTGGATGTATCGGAGGTAAGCAACAATTATATAAAACCTTACATAACAAGTATACGTTGGCGTTTACATTGTAATTTATTAATGTTCTTTGCAGGCTGTGCTGGGATTATAGCCGGTCATCCGTTGGACACCCTGAAAGTACATGTGCAATCTGGCAGAGGAAGCGCGCTGGAATGCACCAAAAGCTTGTTGAAAGGAGGAACACTCTCCACGGTTTATCGTGGGGTGTGGGCGCCTTTAGGGGGAGTGTCGGCGGTGAACGCCATAGTTTTCGGAGCTTATGGAAACACTAGGAGAGCGTTGCCTGATCCTGACTCTTTGAAAACGCACGCAACGGCCGGCGCGGCCGCTGGACTCATGCAGAGCTTAGCCTGCGCGCCTGTTGAGCTAGTTAAAACCCGACAGCAACTTTCAAGACCGGGAGACGGCATGCCCGGAGGAGCTTGGGCGGGAGCTCGACATATCTTACGAACGGGCGGGATTCGAACTCTATTCCGCGGACTAACAATTACGGCCGCCCGCGACTGCCCCGCATTCGCGATCTACTTCACGTCGTACGAGATGATGACGCGCGACGACCGGTCGGTGATGACGGTGTTCACGGCGGGCGGAGTCGCGGGGGCTCTGTCGTGGGTGCTGTTGTACCCTGTTGACGTGGTGAAGTCGCGACTGCAGGGGGACGTGGTTGGACGGTATGCGGGCGCGTGGGACTGCTTCAAGCAGTCGGTGCGTTCGGACGGCTGGCGCTGCTTGGGCCGCGGGTTGGGCGCGGTGACGCTGCGAGCTTTCATCAGCAACGGGGCATGTTTTACCGCCGTGGTGTGGACGGAGCGGATGTGGCAGGAGCAGGCGCTGGCTGGCGAGCCTGCCGCCGTCGCCGCCGCGCACTCGCTCTGCGCCTCCACCGTTATGAGCGAGGCCGTTTGTCAAGAGAGTGCTGACTACTGATCCTGCTGGATACCAGTTTTGAACACACCTTACGCGAGTGATGACCGGAGAAGGTCGAGATTGTACAGTGTTATCGTTGTTACTAATTAGGTACTTTGTATTTTTATAATTTAAATGAAAACATGGAACATGTAGGTATTATAATAAATACTTTGTACAGTCAATATCGAAGTTTTATATCATTCTACATAACAAAGGATAATAACTTTTTAATAATTTTGAAGGTAACTATTAGACCCTACGCAGCATTAAAATATAACTGAAAAATAGGTAGTATACTTAACGGAGGAATGAATATCCACGAAGGTAAAGATTTAGAAGAAAACTTTAATTATATGATTATTGAATAAAACGAATAATAAACCTCTCAATATTATATATACTTGTCCGAAATTTCAATAAGTAGGTACAACTATCAAAAAATATTCCAATAATACAGAAATGATTCACATTATGAAAATATCACAACATTATAAATAAGCCAAAATTGCTAAAACCAATGTAAATGTTAAAAATAAAGAACGGTTACATAGTAATTTAAAGTAATAATTAACTTGACTCTAGTAATATTTTTAGTGTTTCATATTATTTGTGTTATAATATAGTAACGATCTGGTGGCTTATCTTCAAGTGACAAACAGTAGTAAGTAGCCTGTAACAAACAAATACGTTTGTATCAATATCTATAGTATCGTAGCAAGTGGTCCAGCCGGCCTAGCCAAGGTTACAATCGCTATCGCTTCGACAACGAAAACCATTATGTCTCTCTATCACTCTTCCATATTAGTGCGACAGTGACAGTTGCGTTTCGATCGCTACGGAGCGTAAGCGATCGGCATCTTGGCTACGCGGCCAGTATAGCGTGACCCCCGGATCTGAAACATGGTATTGGTTTTCGGAGATCTCGTTTACTTTGGTTTTCCTGGGGCGATGCAAAATACTCTGCTTGCAGACTTGGAAGAGCAAGGCTTACTGTCAGAGAGAGAATCACGCTCGAAGGATTGAGGAAGGAGAACGGCTGCCTTTTGCTCTCTTCATTACCATGAGGTGGACCTGGAATGAACGGGGTATCCTTACCAAGTACGGATATCAAGAAGCAGTCACTCGCTGCTTCTCCATCATCCCTAGCTCTTCCAGCATGTCGCCATCAGCTAGACCTGTGAGCAGCACTATCCTTACCAAGTACGGATATCGGGGGCAGTCACTCGCTGTCTTGCAGCTGCGGGGGCGGCGGGGGCGGCGGGGGCACGGGCACGTTCGCCTGGTTCTCCATCATCCCTAGCTCTTCCAGCATGTCACCATCAGCTAGACCTGTGACCAACTATCCTTACCAAGTACGGATATCGGGGGGCAGTCACTCGCGGTCTTGCAGCTGCGGGGGCGGCGGGGGCGGCGGGGGCACGGGCACGTTCGCCTGGTTCTCCATCATCCCTAGCTCTTCCAGCATGTCACCATCAGCTAGACCTGTGACCAACTATCCTTACCAAGTACGGATATCGGGGGGCAGTCACTCGCGGTCTTGCAGCTGCGGGGGCGGCGGGGGCGGCGGGGGCACGGGCACGTTCGCCTGGTTCTCCATCAGCCCCAGCTGCTCCAGCATGTCGTCGTTGTCTTCCATTAGGTGGACCTGGGGAACAAAAAAGTACAGTATGCATGACTCGTAACAAGTATGTCACGTTGGTTCAAATCGAGTCGAGTACTTGAGTGTTTTGAGTCTAAACTTGATGACATTGACTGATTTTTGAAATGAAAATTCTTTATTTTTAAGCAACTATTTACCCATAGATAAATACTTCAAAAACTAGCATACAATCTAGAACTTCCGAGTCTTTTAAGTCCCGAGTGAGTGTTTTAAGCGCAACTTAAAAGGACTAATAGACTGGGGCTTTCGGATAATAAAGACTATTA
This sequence comes from Cydia fagiglandana, assembly GCF_963556715.1. Taxonomy (NCBI): domain Eukaryota; kingdom Metazoa; phylum Arthropoda; class Insecta; order Lepidoptera; family Tortricidae; genus Cydia; species Cydia fagiglandana. Next base: position 3,059,648 of record NC_085932.1, on the reverse strand, counting down.
TAGTTCGTTTTTTTAGCATTAGAAAGAAGGTAAGCGATCTTGACATGTCTTTTAATTGAAAAACGCTTTTTAAAAATCAGTAACTACCTATTGTTTATGAAAAGAATATAAATGATTAGTATTAGATTCATAATTGTTACATATTTGCCGTGTTTTTGTATTTGCTGCGTTCTTCAATTAAAAGACACATCAAGATTGTTTACCTTTTTTCTAATGCTAAAAAAACGAACTATAGGTGCGTCAAAAATTTTGTAGTATTTTATCTAAATTTGAGTCTTAAATCAGAGGATTCAAAGGATTCGAGTCTTAACCAACATTACTCATCTTATGATCAGTGCATTTAACAAAATTATATGATGTAATGTAAGTAAATAGGTACCTAAGATTATATATCGCTGTTTATTTGTGGATAGCACGTATCGAATATTGACGCATTTTGGGTAAGGTACGTTTACGTTATTCGATATGCGCACGTCATTATAATTATTTGATTTTCCATCTCATGATGTCAATTCGTTACGAAAAAATGTTATTGTTTTTGATATCCCAGGTCAGAGTTCAGTTCAAACTAACACATCAGTTTAATTATTGAAATTGAAATTATTATTTATTTGTATAAAAATGGGTATACATAAATGATCTTATTCTATAGACAGTGTCTCCATTTTCGGCCTATTACAGACATACAAACTGAATAACCTTACAACTATATTACAACTATATTTACAGGACTTATATCTATATTTACATTATTGCGTCGTTCCGAGTGCAAAGTGTTCCGAGTTGGCGTAATACATTTTTTCTATACACCATCTAAATAGTTTTGATTTAAATTCCGGTAAGTCCAATTCCTTCAGCTCTTTAGGGAGATAGTTATAAATTTTTGTGCACATAAATACTATATTTTTATTAACAAGGGCAGAGGTTGTTCCCGGATAATGTAGGTCTAAACCATGTCTAGTATTATATCTTGAGGTTGAAGCAAAGCTACAGAATGAGCTTATGTTATTTTTAACAAATAGACTCGCTTCATAAATGTAGAGCGAATGTAGTGTTATTATGTTCAATTTTTTGAAAATTGGTCGACACGAGTCAGTTTGTTGAGCCCCGTAAATTGCGCGCAGGCATTTTTTTTGAAGTAGAAATACTTTTGAAACGTTTGTACTGTTACCCCATAGTATTATGCCATATCTAAGATTAGACATTACGTAACCATGAAAAGCCAGAAGGGCGGTTTTTTGGGATGTGATGTATCTGAGTCGCTTAAGTGCAAAAACAAATCGGCTCAACTTATCAATAAGATTTTCAGTGTGCTGTTTCCAATCATTATGACAATCCACAGTAATTCCTAAGAAACGAATAGAGGAGACTTGTTCTATCTGTTGATTACAGTTTTCATTGCACAGTAGCTGGACGCATTTAGGTTTACCTTGGGGCGCATAAAACTCTATAAATTTTGTTTTTGTAACATTAATTTTAAGGTTGTTGTTTTCCAACCATGTAATTATATTGTTGAATGCTAGATTTGCTTCAGACTCATAGGACATAGGGTCATCGCCTCTTACAACCAGAGAACAGTCATCAGCAAACAGTACAATTTTATGCTTTGTAACATCAGGCAAATCATTAATATAAACTAGGAAAAGAAGAGGTCCTAAGATGCTTCCCTGTGGTACTCCATATCTAACATTACTGAAATTCGATCTATATGTCACTACTGTTTTTGTTTTATGGCAGAAGTTAGTTATTTCAGTGCACTGCAGTCGGTTTAGCAAATAAGATTTGTACCATTTGTGTGCATTACCTCTTATTCCTAAACTGTATAACTTAGACAGTAGTATATCATGTGATACCCTGTCAAAAGCTTTTGACATGTCCATAAAAACTGTCATCACTGGAATATTTTTATCTCTACAGGCCATGATGATTTTTAATACCTCATAAATTGCCATAACAGTCGATTTACTTTTGCTGAAGCCAAATTGATTCTTTGATAATATGTCATATTTATTGAAAAAAGAAATTGTTCTATTATATAAAACCTTTTCAAAGACTTTAGCCAGGATTGGTATCAATGCTATTGGCCTATAATTATCAGAATCCTGACGATCGCCCTTTTTGAAAACAGGTTTGGTAATTGTAATTTTTAACTGCTCCGGAAATATACCTTGATCTATGGACTGATTTATAATAAAATTTAAGGGTGGGGCCAGGGCAGTGCAGTTTTCTTTAAGAAGACGTGTTGGCAATTCATCATACCCTGTTGAACCTGTGTTCTTTAGTGCTTTAATTATTTTGCTTATTTCGTTCACATCGGTAGGTTTCAGAAATATTGAGTTTTCAACATTTAGTTTGGTATCAAATTTGGACACAAAGTTATTGTTATTTTCTACTATTTGTATAAATTGTTCGTTAAACATATTAGCCATTACCATTGGATCTTCTGTGTGCTTATCTTTAAACTTAATTTTATTAAGTATATTCTTTGGCTGCTTGATACCAAAAGATTGGTTAATAAGACCCCAGGTGGCTTTGGCTATGCTATCCGCATGTGTAATATGTAGTTCATTTGTTTTTTCCTGGCTGTAACGTATTATTCTTTTTAAACATTTAGAGTAGTTTTTGTACTTGATTTTATTTTGTATAGTAGGTTTTATTGTGTATAGTTGATGCAGCTTACGTTTCGTTTTAGACGCTGCTCTAATACCACGTGTCACCCATGATTTAGATACTGTAGCTTTTATCTTTACTTTGCTCAGAGGAAAACAGAGACCGAAAAACAAAGTGACTAATTCGTGGTAAGCCCTAAATGAACTGTTAATGTTTTCACATTCATAGACCTCACTAAAGGTTAAACTTTTTAAGCAGTCATGGAATTTTTTCCTGTTTTCAGTTGACATATTACGTTTCCAGACATACCAGTATTTGTGATTAACAATAGGTTTTATCGAAATATCTATGACTTGCGCAGAGTGATCAGAAATTTGTAAATGATGGACAACAGCCTTATTATTATTATTTAGGAAATTTATGGCAATATTGTCAATGCATGTCTTAGACCGCGCCGTTACTCTTGTAGGTTCATTTATTTGTAGTTTAAAGTTGAAACAGTTCAATAGTCTTTCAAATTCTTTTCCTATTTCAAGGTCATCTCTTAATCTATCGATATTAAAATCGCCACATATGACAATCTTTCTATTGCGCTTTAACGAGATTTTAGTAAGTAATTGTTCTAATTTCATGAAGAATACATCTATATCAGCGCCTGGTATCCTATATATACATAAAATAGTGACGTTAATTGATGGTATATTAGGATAAATTATTAGGATAGCAAAAGTAGGTACTAAAACTCAAGTGAAGTTACTTTACATATTTAATACAGAATCAAATCAATAAGTATATAATTAATAAAATAAGAGTGTGTTACTCTCGTAGGAACATTTCGCTGTAGAAAGATTTATCCCAATATTTTTTAATTCTTCGAAACTGCACGTAGATAATTCTTGATCACGCCCATTTTATGTTATTATATTTTATAAAGTTTGATTGCTAATGACTATACAAAGATAAGGTTAAATATGGCGACTCTGCAAGAAAACGATAACTCTACTTTTTCACGCGCACAAATAGACCCATGTGCGTGATCATACCCGCAATAAAGTACAGTCGGCTACTCAAGCAGTTAAATATTGAAATATACTGTTCAGTACCCGCAAATCATAAAAATATATATGTTGATAAAGAAGTAATTGAACACTTAATTATAAGAGTATCTTGTAACACCATTGTTTGCAACGAATAAATGATTAATATGATTATGACTGATGTAAACAGTCAAAATTAATTCCATCTAGCTAGGCTAAGTAGGCCGTTTCCGATGTTTGCTTAGCGTACCTACGCACGTTTAAAGCACATTGCCGACCCTTTGTAACGACCCTGCACATTTAAATAAAAAAGTTACTCCATACAGTATCTCTCCATACCGAGTCTTGTACCTCGGTGGGTAATAAATTTGTAATGTACCTACACCAGCTAGTAAAGTAAGTGCAGAGCTATTTTGTGAATGGATTCCATACATTGTATACTTATATAGGTACACCATTACCCACTTATGTCTATGCAATTTTGCACCTCGCTCTACATTCCACCATTGGACGAAATTTTGCCTTTGGGAGAATCTGAAAGTGCGTGCGTAAAGCCAGAATAGGACAAAAAAATAGTGGATTTAACTTCAAGATGTTCACGACTGTACTCATTCCAGTGCGAATAAAAACCGCACATCACGATAGTTTATCAACAGAAGAAACCGCTGACCTACGACCCCGTCACGTGTGATTGTGATCGCTTCAATCGACTGAGCGCGGTCAACCAAGCGGTAACCAGGCAAGACTGCTCTCTGATTACGTACGCTTGTTATTCATGATTAGATCGTGGTACACTGGTGTACGCCTGAGCGTTCTAATGCCCCGCCGACAAGCAATGTGAATAAGGTTCATAAATTATTCTTAGATTATATTTCTTATCAGGTGATGGGACGCTAGTTAACTGATTTATAGTTGACTGAGTAGGCGAATTCTGAATCACGGAATGTCGAAAAGGTGAAGAATGATCTCCTCCAGCAGCTTCCTCCTTATCCGAAGCGGATATGACGAACCACAGTATCTGCGACTCCCATTTAGTCTCATATGGTATGACATGTCAAATTACACTGATGTAAAACTACAATGTACTTTCTCCTAATGCCTATCAGTAGCCAAAAGGGTTCGCTTCGAGCAGCTTACTCATATTTCCCGGGATACGAAGTCTTACATGTCAATTTAGGTCATATAGGATTTGTGTTTGAATTTGTGTGTAACAAAACATTTCTTATGTTCACAAGTCTACAATGCCACGCTACCAGAAAACTTAAATATACCTACCTACTGCCTCAGATGCCCTTCAGTAGGTACCTATACCTAACCACCAAAAAATGAAGCGACAGCAACTGAGCAATTTCCCAATCGGCTTTTTCGGAACGAGGAGTGATGAACGAGACAGAGATACCCCTCATTGACCCCCTTAACAAGTACATATATCTAAATTAAATCCAAGTCCTTACATCAGCCAGAGCGGAACGCCGCTTGCGTGCGTCTCCGAGAGCAGGATCCACTGTTGATGGATATGATTCCCAGGAAAAGTATCATAAATGTTAATCCAGGTTATAAAGTCTTACGTCAGGCAGGGCGGAGCGCAGCTGTCCGTGGCGCGCGGTCTCCGAGAGCAGGATCTTCTGCCGTTTCTCCTCCATCAGCCGCTCGCGGTGCTTGTGGATGTAGTCGTACACGTTGGGGAGACCCATGATCACGCACGCTGACAGCGCCGAGCGGTAGATGTTCATGTCCGTCGCTTCGTACCTGATACATACATACATAACATAACTTGTACGAGTAATAAAGAACAATGCATTATTATCATTGTAAAAATCTTTACTTCATGGCAGGCATAGGCATCTTTCATATTGTCTATTATCTCGACACCACCACACTGCTTTCCGAAAATGCTACGACCAGCCCTTAGGGCCACCCCACATTAGCGTCCAGTCAGCGCTATGGAAAATGACGTCGTTGCGCAGTTGCGCCAACGTTGCGTCGAGCAGCCATAGAATTGACTAGACGCCGACGCTCGGAAGACGCTGTGGGGTATTTCATAATTTTATTGGAAACACATAATATGGTCACTAACGCATGATACCTACCTAATGTGGAGTAGCATATTTGAATTGTATTCTACTTGTAAAACTTAATGACCGCCCTCAATGGATGATAGACTTACCATTCATTGGTCCTCTCATCATAACACTCCACATGGTAAATGGTGGTGACGCCATTGAATCCGCCGATGGCGAAGATCATGTCGTCGATGACTTCGATGGCGAAGTTGCTGCGAGGGTTGTACATGTCGGGCACGGGCGACCACGTGTTCGTGCCCGGGTCGTACACCTCGCCGCTGCACATGCGCGATATGCCGTTGAAGCCGCCGATTACATATATCTGGAAAGACATATTTATGTTAGCAGGCGTTGAAACTTTTTTAATGGTCTTTTTTCTGGTTCAAAAAGGAGTTTCCGGAATGGTATTTCTCTAGCTAGCAAGCAATAATAGCCACATTGCACGCAGAGAAGATGGGGTCGAAAAGTGCTCGAGTGGAGACCACAGACTAGCAAGCGCAACGTAGGACGTCCACCCACAAGATGGACAGACGACCTTGTTAAGGTCGCCGGAAGACGCTGTATGCAGGTCGCTTCCAACCGGTACGTATGAAGGTCCAAGGGGGAGGCCCATGTTCAGCAGTGGACGTCTTATGGCTGAGATGACCCATACAACCATTTCCAGTCGCCGTTACGACGCGGTGTAGACACATCTTGTGTCGACACCGTCTGTTTCGGTCACAATTCCAGTCGCAGAGTCGTCGCCGTGTCGACACAGTTACCAGAAATGGGGAAGGGTCGACACATGACACAAAGTGACATAAAGTGTGGTCGCCGTGTGCACACATTGTTTCGGGTTTGCGACTACTTTATGCCAATATCATTCGTTCATTCGTTCATTTTGTTCCTGTCAAATGGAAACTGTCAGATGGAAAAATAGTTAAATAAAAATAAGTGTCATTAATACGCCATCTCTAAAACGGATTACAAGACGTAATTATATATTGTTTGCATTTATATTACAATAGGACTTAAATTATAATGGGGAATTAAACTGCTCGAGTTATTTGATAAACTAAGTGTAATATAATCAACGCGCCACCACATTGTTTTAGTTTAGCCAGAAATGAAATTGTTTACTTCTCAGTGCCTGTGTTCATAAATATATTATTTGATGCATTTTTAGTACTTCGATGCGTATACTATACTTAAATAACAGAAATAACGCTTTACATACTACGAAACTTGTTAATTATGATGTATAAATATGGTTTAAGGCTGAGAAATATTGCAGTCACAAAGTAGTCGCAAATGTTTCGACTTTGTGTCGACTCTGTGTAGACACATGACACGCGCTGTCAAAAGTAATAACAAAGTTACTGGATTTGCAAAATGGCTCCTTGTGTTCATTTGTTTTCAGATATTCTCAAAGTGTAAAAATGCCGTGGTCAGAGATGGGACTTAATAGATTAACTGTTTATTCGACTAATTAATGGAATAAAAAAGTTAATCCTCAAATTTTAATCGCGATTAGTTTAGTCGACCTAACATAGATTGAAATTGAATTAATCTGAATATTAATCGAATAAATTATCGATTAAATCTCGGTTGGAAGTTGAAAGGGGGCCAGTTTTGTACGTAAAAATAATAGAAATGTCTTGCATGCAGATGGTAGCCAAACACTTTGTCATAAAAGTCGAGATAGGTGTCGATTTATAGGTTTTAGGGAGTGCCGATTTCGAAAATGATGACCATTTTGGAATCCAAAATGGCGGCCATGCACTGTGTCATAAAAGTCGTCATGGATGTCGTTTTATACGTTTTAGGGGGCCCCAATTTTGAAAATGATGACCATTTTGGAATCCAAAATGGCGGCCATGCACTATGCCATAAAAGTCGTCATGGGTGTCGTTTTATAGGTTTTAGGAGGCGCAGATTTAAAAAATGATAACCATTTTGGATTCCAAAATGGCGGCCATGCACTATGTCATAAAACTCGTCATGGATGTCGTTTTATAGGTTTTAGGGGGCCCCGATTTAGAAAATGATGAACATTTTGAAATCCAAAATGGCGGCCATGCACTATGGCATAAAAATCGTCATGGGTGTCGTTTTATAGGTTTTGGGGGGCGCAGATTTAGAAAATGATGACCATTTTGGATTCCAAAATGGTGGCCATGCACTATGTCATAAAAGTCGTCATGGGTATCGTTTTATAGGTTTTAGGGGGCGCAGATTTCGAAAACGATGACCATTTTGGATTCCAAGATGGCGGCCATGCACTATGTCATAAAAGTCGTCATGGATGTCGTTTTATAGGTTTTAGGGGGCCCCGCTTTCGAAAATGATGACCATTTTGGAATCCAGAATGGCGGCCATGCACTATGTCATAAAAGTCGTCATGGGTGTCGTTTTATAGGTTTTGGGGGGCGCAGATTTCGAACATAATAACTATTTTGGAATCCAAGATGGCGGCCATGCACTATGTTAAAAGTCGACATGGATGTCGTTTTATTGGTCATGGTCATCATTTTCGAAATCTGCTCTTCCTAACACCTACAAATCAACATCTATGACGGCTTATATGACAAAGTGCACGGCAGACATCTTGGAATCCAAAATGGTCATCATTTTCGAATTCTGCACTCCCTAAAACCTATAAAACGATATCCATGACGACTTTTATGACAAAGTGCACGGCACACATCTTGGATTCCAAACTGGTCATCATTTTCGAAATCGGCACTTCCTAAAACCTATAAAACGATATTCATGACGACTTTTATGACAAAATACGTAGCCGCCATCTTGGATTATAAAATGATCATCGTTTTCGAATTCTGCACTCCCTAAAACCTATAAATCGACATCCGTGACGACGCAAGTTATCTTTATTTTCAGATCTAACAAATTGCTACAGAATACAAAGGACAAAAAAGAAGCAAGGAGGTAATGAAACAAGCAAAAATACAGATGATTCCTCGACGCAATTGTATGCTTCTTAAATTGTGTCCAGATTTTTTTGTCATAAAAGTTTTTATTTTTCACATATTACTCTCACAAGTTCCGTGACATTTCGACCTTGTAATTTTTTAAGTAAATGTTTTTGTTTATCTATGAGGATCTCACTAGAATAATATAATCAAGCTATGTTTATATTTGATGATTGAAATAGTAACGCAAAAATAAAAATTATATTTGTGTCTTATATTCCAGCCGAAGACTTTTATTTTTCTTTTTCCTTCTACACAAGTTTGGCCAAGTAATAAGAATTTAGGGCTCTCAATTTTATTTTGACTTCTACAACAGTAAAACTACGGGACCATGTTTGGTATCATTTTCGTATAAATTCGCAGTACCAAATTTAGTTATGGTATCACATTGACACCATTCCAAAGTAAAAACATATAAACTTATTAAAATACTTTCTTTTAAACTCCTCTTCACGCTTAAACTGCTGAACAGTTTTAATTTAAATTTAGTACACATATATTTTGAGTCCCGAGACAGGACATAATAAGTTATCTCAAAAATCATCCTTTAAAGGTGTGAAATGAGGTGTAGGGGGGAATTCAGAATTGACTTCTTGAAGTTAATACTGTTTAAGTTTAGGTTTGTGGTCATGTTTTTTTATCATTTTTAACTAAATCAAAGATGTAGACCATCCCAAATTTAATATAAATCGGTTTAGCGGTTATTGATTTCCCGTACAAATTTCCACGCCACTTTTCACACCTTCAAAAGATGATTTTGGTTATAAGATCTATCCTATGTCCTGTTCCAGGACGCAAACTATTTCTATACCAAATTTCAACGAAATCGGTTCAGCGGTTAAGCGTCAAGAGGAGTTTAAAAAAAACCGGCCAAGTGCGAGTCGGACTCGCGTATTAAGGGTTCCGTACATTAAGTCCGACTCGCGCTTGACTGCACATTTCTAATAGGTTTTCCTGTCATCTATAGGTAAAGAACTATTTTGTGTATTCAGACGGATAGACATACAGACGCACGAGTGATCCTATAAGGATTCCGTTTTTTGGTTTTGAGGTACGGAACCCTAAAAATATTTTTTTTAATTTTGTGGAATGGTGTCAATGTGATACCTTAAATGGATTCAGCAACCCAGATTTATGCGAAAACGATACCATACACGGCCTAGCACCTTCACTGATGTAGATATATCAAGATAAAATTGAGAATCCTAAATAAACTTTCAAGAGCGGATATCTCAAAAACTATTCAACATATCGAAAAAATTGACTGAATAAACTTGTAACAAATTAAATTAACTTTCATTTTGTATAAGTGGCCATGTCGCTAAGATGCATAGTTTCCGAGATATAATCGAAAAACCGGAAAATGGGACCTTCAAAGCCCCCTCTCTTCCCCCCGCTCAAGGGCTACGGCCGGGGACTTTTAATATGTTCACCTCCTAACTTGTACTAACCAAGTTACAGAGTCAAAAATTGTGTTCCGAGCATTTCCCTCTACAACTTTTTGAAGCATTCGTTGGCTGACCTAAGTAGCTTATTGCATTTCTTTAAAAACTTTTCTGTAAAAGGTTGACGGTCGTTGGGCGTTTATATGGTTTTGGTCGATTATTATCATTTGCATCGCCCATGATGACTTACTAGAATTACTTACGAGCACACGAGACACTAATAGTAGTTTGACAAACCTTGGTTTTCAAGAGGTATTTTATATTGACATTTGCTGTCACAAATTTGCTGTCAGATTTAGTCGCAAACCGCACGCAAAGTGCACACAAATGTGTCGACACCTTGTTACGGAAAAGTGTACACACGGCGACGACACTTTGTTTCGAAACAATTCTAGACACATTGTGTGGACTCTGTTACGACACATCTGACATTTAGTTACCACTTTGATGATTCTGCGACTGGAATGGTTATATGGGGATGATGATGATGAAGCAAAAATAACAATGCAGTGAATGTAGCCCATTGCGTCTGCTATGCCACCTGCGGTATACCATAGTATAGGGAGACAGATGATATTATTGAGTTAGTAGTAAACGGACCATTAGATATCTAGAGCGCATGTGTTTAAATACTTTACTACCCCTCTCGTCACCTCATGCCGACCGTGACAGGACCCGAACCTGCAATCTTCGGATCTCACACCCACACCCACTACCGACGCGTTACCATAAAATAAAAATATTATTTAAACGCAAATAAAACATAAAAGTTTCACATTACATGGCGACCCTCCCTACCAGTGACTTTCGATGTCTCTGCAGAGGCTTCAGTATTTAAGTAGTGGCGTTCATGGTGCTACTTCAGCGCCCAGTCATTTGCCAAATCAGTGCAGAGTTAGTTTATGGTCTGACCACAAACCTTATTATGGTACGCGATGCACGAGACGCCGGAGCGGCGCGAGCGCATGGGAGCCAGGTTCGTCCACTGGTTGGTGTCCGGGTCGTAAACTTCCACGGTGTTCATGCACTCCTGCCCGTTGAAGCCTCCGGTTATGTAGATCTTGTCTGTGAAACAAACATTCATAACAGTCACAGATCAGAAATAGCTATGAATTCACGGAACTTTCGCCAAATCAGATCCCCTTAATTAGAGCCCTTTAATTATAAAATGATGATATGAATGGTGATGGTGGATGGTGAGTTATCACATGGTAAATCTCCAGCAACTAACTGTCAAGAGCAGCGGCGCTGGCATCCGACCGCTGGGCGTTCATTGGGGCCACCAGCGACCACTGGTTAGTGCGGTGGTTGAAACGCTCCGCCGTGTTCTGGCGATGGTGACCATCGTAACCGCCCATTGCGTAGATCGTCTCCCCGAGCACGGCCACCGACACGTAGCAGCGACGAGCGTTCATCGGTGCCACCTGATACAGAATACGAAGTAAAAACCCTGTCTGCCTCTATTTTTAATCATTCGTTTTTATTGGGATGTGCGATAAATGGGTACCAATGTTCAGGACTCGGCTCAATGTTGAGTATTTCTTATTTAGGTACCTATAATAAAACGTGGGTTCTTACCAGTTCTTGACCAGTCATAGGTACACTTACCTCACGCCAGGTCTTAGTGACAGCATCAAAGCATCGGCACGAGTTAAAATAGTCCATCCCATCAAATCCTCCAATGACATAAATGCAGTATCCCAAGACCGCTGTGCCGTGGTAGGCGCGGGGACCAGCGGGATCCACCTCTTCTACCTGCAATATAACTCATTGTTATCATCTGGTTTAAAAATAATTATAGAATCACGAGTTAATTTTACCTTTATCCAGCGATCTGCGCGGGTGTCGTAAGTTTCTATAAACGCCGTCGGTGAACCACCGCTCCACCCTCCAATGGCAAACAATACCTTTAAAAGTTAGGAGTTCTCACTTCAATCAGTTACAGAAATTATTATGTTCAACTAAAGCGCGCAATCCTTACTTCGTGGGGTACTCTGGGTCGAGCGATTTCGGGCGTGGCGACCTCTCCGTCTCGTTGGGCTATCATCTCAAGGTCGTAGAGGAACTTTAAAGTCTCTATGATGATCGGTCGTGAACCCTCGTTGCCTGTCACGTACGGGTGGTCTTTGACGTTCTCCAAGAAAAACTAAAAGGAATATCAAATAGTGTAAGGTTTTTTGAAGAAATTAACAACGAAGGGCCTCACTACTACCATCGACGTGGTTTTGATCAAATTAGGTCGATTTAGAAAACTCTTGTGTCCATGTAGTAAGAGTGAAAACACATGACATAAAAATTATGTCCAGTTAGGATGTGATTTTGACTGTCTCCAGCAACAAATGCAATTTGTGCCAGATTTTTTATTGCATTATTATTACGGCATCAACGTCGGCTTTAGGGACGTATTTATTTTATAACATCTGAACGGTAGAGCCGCTAGTAATGTCATCCATAATAACATAAGAATTAGGAGAAACATTTATACATATCGTCACTACTTAAAAAAAATCTCCTATCTCGCACTGCTACTCAAAGTTAAAACGCAGTATAGTTCGTAGCTTCGTAACTGAGCCCGGCGGCTAATCCTATTGTCTATTGTTAAGTAAAACCGCACGTGCTACTTACCTGCAAAAAAGGGTCATCCTTATTCTATTTGGCACCTGAGCGCAGGCTAGTCCAACGCTCAAAAAACCAGTGTAGTTGCGCTCTCCGATAACGCGCCTTTGTTACGCATCTCGATGACACATTTTAGACTGGTTCTGTAGCGTTCGACGCGCCGGCACTCAGTAACCGAAGTACGCAGGTTTTTATGCAGGTGGTGGTGGCACGAGCGGTTTTACTTAACAATAGACAATAGGATTAGCTCGGGCTCAGTTACGAAGTTACGAACTATATCTCTGTATGCAACCCATACAATAGTTACTTGTAACATATTGCTAACATTTTTCTTTTGATTAACAGAACTTTTTCAAAGTAGTCATGATATGTATATAACAACTGTAATCTGGCCCTATTCATGCAAATAAATAATTATTTATTTAAGATTCCGCGTCAACAAGTGTAATGAGCTTAGAGAATATAACCAACGGAGTGGTCATTAACACAGGCGTTCCCCTCTGTCGAAAAAAGGCGGCCAATGGTCAACCACATGTCAAACACATATATGGACTAACGTTTATCTGATATGGCTATGTTGACGTTACGTATACATTTGATGTGCCCCTCCCCCGCAAAAAACGGCAGACTATTTTGTACCGAAAATTATAGACATGGCGTCTCCGTTGGTTATATCCTCTAAGGTAGTGAGGCCCTAACAAGAAGTTTCTAACTTGAGTATCAAGCAATCCGAGCCTTATGCTGCCCATCAACTTGACGGTGTGCTGCCAACGCACGTCCGGCTCATAGTTGACCCAGCGCAACACGGCTTCCCACACCGCCTCCTCACTCTTCACGTTGAGCTCGTCTTCAAGGATGATGGAGTTCAGCTCCTCAAGAGGAAGGTGGAGGAACTCGTCGCTTTGCGCTGACACGGTCACGAAGTAGCGGAGGAGGTACCGCCGGGCGTCGGCCTCCAGTTTGTAGCAGAAAACTCGCCTATGGACCAAACCAGAAGAGAACCAAATTAGATACCAGGTAGTGTCAACAAGTTTAATACGAACGTATCTTTGTTGACATAATATGAGATTTAAGACATCATGTACAGTCAAAATGGAATCCTGTGGTCAGTGGTAATGATCCTGTATCATTAGACTAAATCCTGCCTCCCTGAAGTGTCCCGTTTATCTCCATTTATTGTCTTAGCTCGTCTTAAACTCTTTAGAGCCAGATGGGGAATGCATACTTACTTACTTACTTTGATCAGGATCACATATAGGTATGTAGCATAGTATAGTATAGTATAGTATAGTATAGTATAGTATAGTATAGTATAGTATAGTATAGTATAGTATAGTATAGTATAGTATAGTATAGTATAGTATAGTATAGTATAGTATAGTATAGTATAGTATAGTATAGTATAGTATAGTATAGTATAGTATAGTATAGTATAGTATAGTATAGTATAGTATAGTATAGTATAGTATAGTATAGTATAGTATAGTATAGTATAGTATAGTATAGTATAGTATAGTATAGTATAGTATAGTATAGTATAGTATAGTATAGTATAGTATAGTATAGTATAATATAGTATAGTATAGGTATGTAGTATAGGATGGCTAAGTAGCAATCGTCACGATTCAAATTACATAGGCAATTAGTCACAGCAGATCTACAGTACACCAAGGAACACAAGGAAGTCCGCCGTCATGAGGTGAACTCCTCGTTGGCATCAGTGACGTCGATGCGCCGGAGGTACGCATACTCCATGAGATGGATCTCGAAACTGCTGCTTGTGTTGTTGATCACATACCTAGCAAACGTCATAATCCCGAGGCAGTTCCTAGGGTTAAGTGAGGTGCGTAGATGATCGCAGCAGATCTGCAGCACGCCAAGGAACGCGAGGAAGTCCGCAGTCATGAGGAGCTCGTGGACGTTCCCGTCGGTGACGTCGATGCGCCGGAGGTACGCGTACTCGATGAGGAGGAGCAAGATCTCGGAGCGGACGCCGGAGATCAGGACATCGCTCTGCTCGCGGGAGTGTAGCGTCGTCGTGAACAGAGCCCTGTTGACATCACCATTCAGATTTGATATTAGGATATGTCGTTACCTACACCTGCTAAAATTTTTAATGGTCCTTAGTAAAGATTTCTAATTCTTTTTTTAGTTCGAGTTTCTCTACTAAAACTATTACGCAAAAATAGGCAGGTAGGTATGTTATCTCGATGTAGAGTTGTAGATGTAGAAGAATGGTAGCGTGCCATTTATTGCTGGAACACCTCATGTAAAATTTTAAAACACTGATTTATAATACTTTTGTACATATTATTACTAACAAACATGTGGGATCGGAGAAGACTGGCTAAAGTCAACATCAACACGCAGCTAGAAGATGTTGATGTCAACTTTAGCCAGTCCGAGACCACAGGGACAGTGCCGTCCTCGAAACGTTGGAGGTAATTTTAAAACTTAAATACACGCAAACACGTCCGGTTTTAGAAAATAAAAATCTAACTAGATGTTGCGGACGATAATGCTCCCATTTTGATTACCTGCTTCTAAAGAAAACTAGCAAACTTTACTTAGGCCCACTTGCACCATTCCGCTAACCCGGGATCAATCAGTTAAACCGTTAACCGAATGTCAAATTGTACTGGTAACCATGGTAACGCCAGGCGGCGTAGCACGGTGGCGTTTTTATCCCTTGTCACCATACCTGTCACGTTCTAACAAATATTTAACTGCGAAAGGGACGCGCATAGTGATAGTCGATAAAAATGGAACCGTGCTGCGCCCGCAGGGTTAACCGGTTAACCACGGGCTAGTGGAATGGTGCAAGTGGGCCTTAGCCACTCACAGAAAGTAGGGACTGCAGGCTGAGAGTATGGCGCGGTGGACGGGGAAGGCGGCGCCGTCGTCGGCGCGCACGATCGCGTCGCACAGCAGCCGGCACTCGCGCAGCCGGTGCAGCGCCTGCATCGCCGCCACCGACATGCACCGGCCCGTCTCGCGACCCGCCGTCTGTCCGACAACGACGTATTTAATGACACACAGACTCTCGGCGCGATTCGGGAAATGAATTAGAGATTAACTAGATACGATATAGTAAAGATATTAATGTCCCACGGAAAAGGTACCTTATGGCGATTGGCGCTTGCGCTATTATTAACGCCGCTCCAATATTATTGCGGCGCTATGCGACTTAAGCGCCGGCCGCCTTAAGGTACCTTTTTCGTGGAACGTCACATATCTTCACTATTTCATATCTAGTGAATCTCTAATTAATTTCCCGAATCGCGGCGCCAGCCGCCATAAGGTACCTTTTGTAATGGAACGTCACATATCTTTACTATTTCATATCTAGTGGGTCTCTAATTCATTTCCCGAATCGAGCCGTCTGTGTATTTGGAGTTGTCCATAAATTATTTCATCTATGTTTGATAATTTTTGACCAAATCATCCAAAAATCATGCTTCGAATGACTCCGTTTCCTCCTATGTCATGCTACCATCATCCGATGTCCAGTCCCCCCCCCCCCATTTGAAATGACGTAATTTATGAAGAGCCCCAAAGGAGACGCAACCGTGTACAAAGATGGCACAAGATCGCGTCATTCAGCAGGCGGCCCTTCTCGTAACTTGCCATTTGACTAACAACGCTGTACGCCGACGCTCACGCTCACGAAACGCCGACAGTTACACAACCACTAATAAATATAGGTAGGTAGCCGACATGCTCAGCAATCCAAGTCTAACCCGAGAGGACGATGGGCAAGTAAATTTGATGAAAAAGTATGGTTCTTAAATTACAAATATTCGATCTACTAAATATCAGAATCTACCAAAGGAGCACCGCTGATGACATTCACGAGGCCTTATGAATCAACTTTCTAATTAAACTTTATAGTACGAGAGGAACTTGGTTTTGAAACTACAATGTATCAGTTGTTGAGTAATCGTGTCAAAGGGTCGCCAGAATACGTACGCAATGGAGTCCTTAGATTCGATTCGCTTTGCCAGAACCAAACAGAAAGGGCATGTCAAGGCAGCGAGGGCGCAAAGCCATCGCCAAAGATCTAAACACCCTTGGACTAGCTGGAGAAGAAGTCCAGGATAGAGCGAAGTGGAAAGGGAAAAGTAGTGAAGCGGACCCCGTCACCGTACGTGACACATGCTAGCAGGACGATAATAATGAATTGTAGGTACTGAATAGGCTGATTAGTGGAAAGGTGGCGAGACTACGGTTTAATTATAGAAACATGGAAAATTTAACAAGCTTAACAATAACAGAGATCATTATAGTCATGTTCAAAGTAACTGATCGGGTACTCGTAATATATGTAAAGCGGGATGTTATGAATTATTACGGGTGAAATCTTTATAAGTTTTATCATTCGTTTGGTACCTAAACATGTTCAACAAAAACAAGGTTGATAGCCCGGTTCAACAACACGGTTTGAAAACATAAACACATCCAGTAGGCGTGTGCAAGCGAGCGACAGATCAAACTTCTTCCAGCAGCGTTTCTGCTCCAGCCAGCGATCGCTCGGGCGCCCATGCACTAACCCTACTACTTACAGTGTTGTTCGGGTCGTTTTCCATTGTAAGAAGACTACCGCAAAGTCATCATCATAAACAAATTGTCACGCATCAACAATTCGCAAACGTAAAGCGGTACGTGTAGCGTCACTAACGGGATTTATCTCCTAATTTTATAAAAGTAACCGTAAAAAATAATCCAAAATAGCAAATCAAGTCATTTGAATAAACATTTTAGGTTAGCAAAAAAATGATATATGAATGACAAACATGTCACACCTTTTTTTTCCAGTTGACATTACTAGATAACAGTATTTTCATTTTCAGCAGTCGCCTTGCTGAAATCAAAAATGTTTATAGTTTTAAGTTAGGTAAAGGCCTTCGCTTGTTTTCATACCGGCTGAGAGAGACTTTGAGGTTGGATTAGATAAAATAATTCATAAAAACGCCATTTTCGATATGAAATCTATAACGTGAGTTGCACTAACGAATAAATAAATAAATATAAATATTATAAGCGGACCCGAGTATGTCCTTAAACTACGTCCAGGGCCCGGGTATGTCCTTAAACCACGTCCAAGACCACCGGTGGACGGGCAGCAACGTCCCTCAAATTCGGTGTATTCGACTGCGATCGCTAACCCGCCTGCCAAGCGTGGCGATTATGGTATTCACCCCTCAAAAAAGGGGGAGGCCTATGTTCAGCAGTGGACGTCTTATGGCTGAGATGATGATGATGATGATTATAAGCGGTGGTGTCCGTGTGGATATGACGCGTGACTTTCAATCCGGAGGTCGCGGGTTCAAATCCTGGCTCGTACCAATGAGTTTTTCGGAACTTTACGTTCGAAATATCATTTGATAATATTTACACTAGCTTTTCGGTAAACGAAAACATTGTGAGGAAACCAGCATCCATCTGCGAAGAAATTCAAAGGTGTATGTGAAGTTCCCAATCCGCATTGGGCTAGCGTGGGGACTATAGCCCAAGCCCTCTCGCGCATGAGAGGAGACCTGTGCCCAGCAGTGGGACTTGTATAGGCTGAGTTTATTATTTATTTATTTATTATTTATGAGACAATCTCACACAATTATAAATGTTCAATTCTCAATGCTTCGATGTTCTAATACATAAATGCCTCTGTTCTCCTTGCACCATTTTTACATGTCTCTGTTTGGCCCGACGGTTGACTGGTAGAGAATGCCATTAGGCTTTAAGTTCGCCATTTGTACATTATTTTTATGTTTTGTGCAATAAAGTTTAAATAAATAAATAAATTATATCTAGTCCAACAGTAAGACCAATAAACCCTGTGTCATGGGTACCATACAATAATAATATTGTAGTTTATGTGTAATAGAAAAATATTAATAAATACATACTTATAGAAAACATGAATATCGCAGGAACACGCAAATAAAAAATGCTCCGTAGTCAAGGTCACTCCCGCCAGGCCAAGAAGCCGTTTAGGGTTCCGTAGCCAAATGGCAAAAAACGGAACCCTTGTTTCAATGATTTCTTAGCATTTTTTACTTATAATAATTAGTCACTAGGTACTTTCTTGTCTACCTATGATAAGGACCATGACCGAATTTACAGTCATATTTATAAATTTTTCTTCGATTCGAGAACGATTTTTGACCGCCTCACACATATATTATGAAAGGTTAATTTAAGCCAGCTAGTCTACATACATACCTAAGTAGTACGTAACATATACGCTCTACTTAAAAACATAACCCGTCTTCAATTGCCACATAAAGTTTTATATTTGCTGGCTTGTTTCAACGATGTTGGCGTGTACTAGACGGAGAGCTAGCTACGGAAATAGGTTTGCAATTTATAGAGCAACGAAATCCCTCTAGTTAGTGTGCCATACTAACATTATTAATTAATTCGGGCGCCTGGTAGCTGTTCAGCGGTGGGTGTGAGAGGTATCAAATAAATTGAAGATGTACAATTTATGGAGCTCTGAGTTTGGTGTGATTTATTTATATATTTAAACTTTATTGCACAAAAGAAAACTTATCGTACAAAAGGATGATATAATAGCTAATTAAATAAGATAAAATTAAAATATATCTAAGTAATTGGGCCCCTTTGGCATGGTGCCGAGGACGCTGGCAGCATTTCCCCGCTGTATTGCTAAGCTAATACGTTGAGCGAGAAAGCTGCCAGCTCTTCGGTCACCAGTGAAGTCTACAATCCTTTTCGAAAGCTCCTTAAAAAGTTTTACAGCATTAGGACCCCACGGGCCAAGGGTCTCAACCCCAAATGGCATAAAAATATACTCGGGGCCGAGACCCCTGTACTTCTGCAATTTGAGGTTTTCGGCCGCTCTAGCTGCCGCACCTGCTTGGTTGCTGGTTCCCGTGAGGTGAGAAGGGGCCAGAGTGTCTACGCAGGTAGCGTCCCACACTAGCACCCTTCCCAAACCCCAAGGAACCAGAGACATACCGTCCGGTCTCTTGCCGTCGTCTCTCGCTATGCCAGTTGGCTCCAGTAGAGCTGGCACATTGACGGATGCAAGAGACCGGCGGATTATGTCATTCAGTGCGGAGTGTCTTGAAAGGCGGCCGGCACTTTTTTGGCAGGATAGCCCGTGGTGTCCCAATTCGTCCACCTCACTGCCGCAGGGGCACCTGTGTGGAGCACAGACGCGGACTCCAAGCCGAAGACAGGTCGCGATGCGGAGAGTGTCCGGCGTGAGGAAGGTTCCGGTGTTCGGTGAAGGATAAGCCCGGAGCCAATCACCGGACTCCCTCGACGCCGAAGCCAGTAGTCTGGCCCGTTCGCGGCCTGTACTACGGCTTAAGCCTCCTCCAGACTATGCGCGTGAATCGCGGGCGAAGCCGCGAACGCAAGTGTGGCGTCGATTTCGCAGATTGTTCACGTCTTCGCGCCTTGTTCTCCGTTTTTTGTCGGTATTTCGGCCCGCGTCAAAGGAGACGCGAAGCGCGAACTTGCAAGACTCCACATTACACACTATTTCGGCTCTTCTGTGGCCAGATAAATATTAATTATATTATGAATATATTACATTAAGCAGCTATATTTTACGGTTTCACAAGAAATCAAAATGGAAAAACAGCTAAATCACGTATGATGCCATAGATAACTAACAGTTAAACTCGATCAGCTGATGCTTTTCCGCCATCTTGCCGCAAACCAAACTGCGAAATCGCCGTGAAGTGTGCGAGTGTGGAGTCATACGTCAACTTCGCGATATGTTCGCTCCGCGACGTCGCGCCGCGATTCACGCACATAGTCTGGAGGGGGCTTTAGAAGGGAATTCACTGAAATTTGGCACATGATGTAAGTTAGTTTATTTTCATTTTTAATATTTGTATCTACCTTATCAATAAACTTTCCTACTAAACGCAAAAATAGCTAATATGTACTAATTATGTATTTAGTTCGAATAAAACATTGCCAGGCGTTTTAATTGGGGGAAACGTAGTGCCAGTCGACGTCCAACATGCGCGAAAAAGTGCCAAGTGATCTCATTTACTGGGTACGGGACCTTATTACTATGAGGTCCCGTTACATAAAGTGACGTTGACATAAAGTGCCTATGTCGAATACTAGTGCAGCGTCGAGCATTAGTATTTCTAAAGGAATAGTCAAGCATGTTAAAGACAAAATAATTCGATCTCTCAAATGATTTATTCACTTTATCTTAACACTAACATCAACAATTCTTAATATAAAAACAGATAAAATCTAGCACAAACATAACATTTACACAAAAATAATATTTTTACAGTTACGGCCTCGATCATCGCCTTAATAATAACAAACATGTTATTTTATTAACTAAGGTAAAGCTGACGAAATATAAAGTGAGCCGACCTTGTTCAAACTTGTTCGAGAGATCGGCTCACTTTATTTTTCGCCAACCTTACTTAATTACTTAATTAGGTATACCTTTCGCGTCGGATGATGGTCCCTATATCAGTACTTTCCTTCAAGACTCTTTTGGACCGTATTTTAAATAAATAATAATTTGGCCAAGTCCGAGATAGCTCGAGGCATTTAGTGTTCCGTACGGCTACCATCAGCTTGGCATTGACATAAACGATATCGTGAACGTAATTTACTTCCTATAGGTATATCTCTTTCGCACTAATATGTCAGTACGAGCGAGATGCATAGAAAGTAAATTACGTTCACGCCCACGGTAGCGTTTATGTCAATGCCAAACTGATGGTAGCCGTACCGCTCGCATCGTTACATTTTACAGGGGTTGTTTGTCTGTTTTTAGGATACCGTATTCAACTACACACACAGAACAATAGTACAAAGTGTCTAAGTGCGAAGGCCGAAGGCCGAGCTTTAGCAAAATGTCATCGCTTTAGCACAGAGCATTAGAGCAATAGTACAAGTGTCTAAATATGAAGGCCAAAGGCCGACCTCCGCGTAGCCCGAAGGCCCGAAGCGTCCAGGATATCAGTGCTTTAACACAAAACAATAGTACAAGTGTCTAAATGCGAAAGCCGAAGGCCGAGCTCCGCGTAGGGCCGAAGGCCGATACAGGCTGTCAGTTCTGTGTTTAACCACTGACATCTTGCAGGCTTCGGGCCTTCGGCCCTACGCGGAGCTCGGCCTCCGGCCTTCGCATTTAGACACTTGTATTAATTACCTGTGTTTAGAACTGACCTCCTGGATGCTTCGGGCTTTCGGCCCAATGCGACTTCAGCCTTTGGATCTTGCGACTTAGACACTTGTACTTAAAAATACTTGGAAAAGTTACGGGAGGCGCGCGTCTGTCGGACGCTTCGGATCTTCGAATCGCTCCTTCGGCCTTTGAATTTAGTTAGATTCTTGTACTATTGCTTTGTGTTTGAATACCGAAGTCGAGCATCTCGCGAATGCTTGATGTATTATAATAATTTAGAGTAAGGCCAAGCGCGCACCACGATTTTTTGTCCTGCGATAATTTTGTCGCAGAAATGCAACGTATGTGTTTATATGTTAGTGCGCGCATATGCGACAAAAAAATCGCAGCGATTTTAAAATTGTGATTTGTCACATTTTTCCGCGATTGTAGCAAAGTGATTGCAGCATGCGGAGTTGTATGGCCCCGCGCGCACTATGATAATAAAATCGCACCCCGGCCGGACCTCAGTCGGCATTTCGCTCTCCAAACTCCAACATCTCGGCACCTGCTTCTCCAATGGAGTCTCAAAATGAGACGCTAGATGTTGACCATTTAATTATGGAAATAGACGGGGATCACCTTTGTGTTATAAATGCTCAAAGTCATACAGCAATGGCATATTAAAGACACTTTTCATGACAAGCGACTGGTACGAAATCCATGTTGAGAATGAACAAATCGTCGACTTTTTCAATCGCAGTGCGCGCAGTGAATTTTCTGCGATATATTACAGCGCGATTCTAAAATCGTGTCGCAAAAATTAAAATCGTGTGCGCGCTTGGCCTATAATACCTTAAATGTATACTCCTTCAATTTGAATTTAGAACTCATTACCTTAAATGTATACTCCTTCAATTTGAATTTAGAACTCATTATTTTTTTATGCCATATATATAGACTTTAATATTATTTAGAACTGCTAAAAAACAAGATCGGCTTACTTTAAATATTTCGTAAATTTTACCTTTGTTTCTAAAAACTGTGATATTTAACTGTCATATACTATTAATGTCTTCCAAAATTATTTTCTCGTAACAGGACTGAGGGGCTACCGCGAAAACCGAAATTCGCAATTTTAGGGTCAATTTCTGAACACGATTTTTTTTCTGTCCGTGATGAAAATCGCGGGTTAGCATCAGATAATACTTACCATTTTTTAGAGCACCGTACAAAACTTTGTTCACGGTGCTCTTATGGGATCACTTCGGTCTTGCAAATCGGTTAAATGCGTTTTTCTCAAAGACCGTTTGATGTAGGTACCTGAAATTTGGAATAGTTATGGCAAGTACCATCACTAACACTGTAAATAAATCGAAACTGCTTATTTCTGATTTTAGGGGGAAATTTAGGGGTTAAGAGGGGTAGGCTGAATTTTATTTTCAATTGTAAGAATCGTGTGAGGTACCATTAGAAAGCTTGCAAAAAATTGAGTCGATGGACTGATTTTGACTTCATTTTAGAATGCAATAGTTTCGATAAAAAATGCATTTAAAGTTGCAAGTTTTCATACAAAAATTTTCACCTCTGTCCTGGCGATTTTCGGGAAAACTATAGCTAACAGGCAGCTGACCAGATAATAACCAACTAAAACGAGTATGGAGACGGCGGGAAAATTATCAGGTTAACTCTAACTTTATTAGTTTTTAAACTGCAGCCTGATCTTTGGTTGCTTAGGGCTAGCTAACTGATGCTTACACTGGTCATTCATATTAAGAAGTAATTTAGTAAGATAGATCCGTACTTAAAACTTTGACATTGAAATTTATGACTTATGTCTTTGATACAAAGTTTAATTCTACTTACTTACTTTTGTGAGATATTTCATTTTTTTTTCTGAATAGCCTACTATAAGTATGAGAGAGTAAAAGATCTGCAAAATGCAACCTTATTATAAAGCAAATAAGTTTAAATTTCGAACGGGCTTTCCAACCAATGGACTATCGCAGTGTGCTCAGTAAGAATCATATTTATTATTGGAGTTTATCAGTTCAAATTTAAATTAAGAATTCCGTTCTTCACTGTCGTTGTGTTTTTTTTCACATTAGAGCACATAGAGTTAGTAAAGCGATAGAATCAAGGCCTGTTCACTTCCTAAGAAAGTTATGTCCCCAAATAATTGCGCATGTGTGCGCCTGAAGCTTCTATGTGTGCGTTGGCCTCTGAGAAAAAGTTGCGAGTAATAAAAATAAAACCATTTTTCTACAGCAACATTGCTCCCAACTCTGATTTAAATTATCACGAATTTTATACATAATTAATCATAAAACGGGACTTAAAACGCTTAAAACTTAATTACACGCGATTAAGTTCCATAATGAATATTTGCTTCCAAAACTGTCTTTATCAATGTTCATAAAATATATGGAGGGTAGGTACGTCTACCCACCATAATAAAAAAATATATTTGTCAATGACTCTGTCCAACTGCTGTGGTTAAAGTTCATAACGAACATTTTATTTATTAAATCTTTAAATAATAAATACAACGTAGCGGTACAACCACTTAAGACTGTAAGTCTGTACCTACATAGATTACAGCAATGCACAATTGCACATAGAAAATGTGCTAAATGCGGAGCAACGGCTGTTGAAGCCGCCAGAGTGAAATTTATACAGCTTTAGTGGGTTCAGAAGGAACCGAGTCATAACGCATCTGGAAAGCGTATTAATTAACCGTGAAGAAATGTATGAATACAAGTTAGAAATCTGTGTAAAATACCGTGTGTAAAGTGTAGTGTATCTGTGTGTAAAGTGTAATAGGTAGGCATGCCTAATGTTATTTGTATAATACTGAAAACTTTGTGAATGCGCTTTATTAATGTCTATTTTTATTAAGTTGTCAGGGTTTAATTTTCAGTGTATATTTCTATATGTAAAACATAATACAATGTTATAAACATAAATATGCATTTTATTTAAATCAATAGATAATACCACAAACAAGGGGTAATATTTGCATCTTTCATATATTTCGTGATATGAAGATAACAAATATGTTTATCAACATAATTACTATATACCTATAATACCAATACCCGCCAGGCTAAACCGGTTGTTAACTTTAGTTCCATTGGTACACATCGAGGGCGCCAGTAGTATAAACGTATAAACGGTTGGGGACATTTTTTTGTATGGAGTTACCGTTCTTCTCCTAGTGAGTATTATATTCTTTGGATAGAATAGAGATAATAAAGTCATTCAATATTTATTAACAGCTATGGCGTCATCTACCTATAGATTTTACTGAGAGTATCTGATTCGTCGAAACAGTACCTATTCCTTTTCATTAAGTACCATTACATTTATGTATTAATTGTATAAAGTATGTATATTTTTGAACCGATCGGTGAGAGTAGCAACTAGATACTGTTCTGTTACGAAAAAAAATTAAAATTCACAATTCACAGTTTTTGGAAACAAAGGTAAAGTTGACGAAATATAAAGTAAGCCGATCTTGATCAAACTTGTTTGAGTGACAAAAATGTCAGTTAAGATTTGGTACTCATGAATTCCAGTTCTACTAAAATATTTTTGCTTTTAAAAATTGATGTACAATAAGTCCAAAATTGTCCGGTAAGTTAGGTTTATATTCAAATTATACGCAATTCTTTGTAGCAACTCCGCCAAGTGGACGGAAACAGGTACTGGACGGCAACCTGACGCAGTTACCCTACTTGTACTAAAACTTAGACATTTATTAATAGGTACTTATTTCTGTGACTTATATGAAACATGAGCAAATTGATTAATACTTTAAGTTAATTATATTTTGAGTCAGAAACAAGCCTAACGTCAAAAACCGAGAAATGCCGAATCACAGACTTAATTGTAATATTATTCCTTTATGAGTCGTGCCTGCCCAGTCTACAAGTTTAAAATACAACAATTGCGACTATATCAAAGATTATGAGGTTGTATGTATACCCAGTATTTTTGACGGATTTAGTTTTTCATGCTCGAAGTTGCCTGTCAACTCTGACGTATATTAAATTGTCAACTATTTTGGTGGTTGAAAGAATCAATAATTGGCAAAGTGCCGTGGCAGAAAAAGCCATTCTCACAAAAAAGAATCAATAATAATGAAAATGTTCAGACAAGTGGAAGAATATCATACTTCAATATGTTATGGATGCTAGTAAGATGTAAAAACAACAGTTTAGCGGAATGTCAGTTTACGAAATGGTTTGTACAAATTACAGAGAAATTCATAATAATTTGTTTCTAGTTACTAGAAATGTGCCTTCACCAAACGTTTTAGATAAACGGTATTAGGCCTATATTATATAAACGTTTTTGATTTCGGTTGGCCGAAATGGCACTTACGATTTTTCCTCTTTTCACCTCCAAGATGAGGTTGATTGTTAGTGTTAGAAAGCTGTAATTTGGTATGGATATACAATCAACCCGACAAGGTGGTAAATAAAATCTTTAATCTCTAAAAAATATATCTAAGGTAGAAGCTTTGTAACTTCTACATTACCTATACTAGCCCAGAGGACTTTAATAAAAGTCCAAACTCCAAGGTCCCAGAGCTCCCAGACATTACCTTCTTATTTCCTAGTCAATAAAATGTACTTATGGGATAAATTAGTATTAGTATCCAAACTTAAAACCACCTAAGGATGTGTCGTACGGTGCTCTGAACACCGTAGTCTTGACTTCGTGCTTGGCCAATTATTTTACATAAAGAAGCCACACTTTCACACCGGGTTCCATATAAATTCACTGATTAATTGGTTTTTAGAGTACACTTAAAAATACCTAACGGCTCAAATTACTACTCCCGTGCCCTGTCCGGAATCTACTTTTGAGCATAATGAAAAATCCTACGAAATATTCTACATTAGTATCACTAATTTAGTGTCAAATACTTAAACTAGATGATATTTACTATCACTGAGCACATACACTATTGACTTCATTGTGGTAAATAACTCGTGATCGAAGTTTAAATTTTGTCCGAGCGCGCGAGTAAAATTTCGTCGGCAAAACTCAAAGGGCTCTGACAGCCGACGTCTGTATCTGAACCGCCTCGTGTCCCGCCTCACCTGTACTGGCAGTATTCGGCTGTTTCTTAAAGCAAGCGGATGTACGTCAAGCCGCGGCGTGTTCGAGCAAATTGCATAAGTATTTCGGAATCCGGGTGGGCGACAATTTTTTTCTAATTTCGATGCCCCTTATAAATTTTATTTCCCACATAGCTTTTCAATAACAGTTGTCATATTTAGGAGCCCTTTATGTATCTTTATGTAAACGATAACATAACAGTTTGGTTAAACACGATTTAAATTTTTGGCGAATTTTTTTATTACGAATTCTAATTTCCGTGCCCTAATTCCCATGGAATATTTACCTAAAACAGCTGATTAAGTGGCACGGGAATTAGAAAGTATTACATTTATTGTCAACAAATTTTTAATTGGGGGCACTGTAAGTTAATTGGCAATGTTTACGCCATATTATTATTACACATATATATATTGGCATTAAATATATATTATATGTAATAATAATATGACGTATATCTTTCTATTTTACATTTAAGGAAATCTCAAAGAATGCACAAAAATCTATGAAAGGTTTTTTAGTATAAGTACTAAAGTACATACTTACAGGGGGGACCCGAATAACCCGGGCAATTTTAATACGTAAGGTAAGGTGGGGTAAGACGACACTGGGGTAAGACTATCACTTGTATGGAATCCTCGTACTGTTAGTCTTGCACCACCTTACCTTATTCATTGATCATATTATAACATTAAAATATTATATAAACATAAAACTATTTTTGGAATTATTACATATTTACCCGTACCTAAGGTTACATGAAACAAAATGAATCAAATTTACAATGTTTTTTTTTTGTAAATTTGACAGCTGACAGCGTAAGCCGTATAAAGTTTAAATATCTGGGAGACCGAGCTTTGCTCGGAAAACATATACCTACCTAAAAACTCAAAAATGCGCGTTTTCCCAGAGACACCTAGCTAGATCGATTTTTCATCCCAGAAAACGCCCATATATGATCATCATTTCATCGAAATCGTTAGAGCTGTTTCCGAGATCCCCGAAATATATACAAGAATTGCTCGTTTAATAGATTAGTTGTTATAAATTAGCTTTTTTAATAGGTACAAGAAAAATTAAATGTATCCTATTCTTACTATATTATAAATGCGAAAGTATCTCTGTCTGTCTGTTATCTCGTCACGCTTAAGCCGCTGAAATAATATCATCTTGATAATACATATTTGGCATGGAGATAGTTTGAGGCCTGAAGAAGGACAAAGGATCTGGGGGCACGGCAGTGCCGCCGCCAAGTCGAGCAAAACAAAGTGGCACGGCCGTACCATCAAATCTCAATAACATTCTATCTAAATAACTTTTCATTTGAGCATGTAGTCTAAGAATTAATACACTTTAAAATCCCTTAGTTTTGTCACTGGCACAATCACTCTCAATCAATATTATTTTAAGGTACTTCTAACATACCCACAAGTTCCAAATTTGAAACGTAATTAGGTTTTAGCTTTTTAAGCCAATAAAAATCTAATAATACTGCAATATTAGTCACGTTCTAAAGATAACTGCATAATTAAGTTTGTAATCCTATAGAAATATATGCGATAACAACGTTACCTTTTAGTTCTTACAATTAGTAGGGAAAGTAAAGGTACACTACGATGGACGATGTGAGTATGAATAAAGATGTATTATGATATGTATATACATAGTATCAGTATAGTATGGGTATGATTACCCGAAAAGAAGGACAGCCTACAAAAAGAGATGGGATCCTATCAAAAAGAATTCATGTAAAAAGATGCAAATCTGGCAACGCAGTTCTTCTACTCTACTACAAAAAAGTTTTGGGATGTAATGTGAAACCAAGTCGGTTATTTTAGTCAGTGCCAGGGGGTATTTTTTTAGGAAGTTTTTTTTAGGAAGATTATGATATTTTTGAGAAATTACTTAACCAACCTACACTTTGAAGATTTTCCCGCAGGGCAGGGACACCCTGTATACCTATGTGTAAAGTAAGGCGGGGTAAGACTAACTTAGTTTATTTTGATCGGGGCAAGACTAACAGTATGAGGATTCCATACAAGTGATAGTCTTACCCCGGTGATAGTCTTACCCCACCTTACCTCATATGTGTTCAAACAATTTTTTGGGTTATTAATTTATGAAGGCAGCATATTCGATTTCTTCAGATTAACT
Organism: Cydia fagiglandana; assembly: GCF_963556715.1. Taxonomy (NCBI): domain Eukaryota; kingdom Metazoa; phylum Arthropoda; class Insecta; order Lepidoptera; family Tortricidae; genus Cydia; species Cydia fagiglandana. The sequence continues at coordinate 3,030,500 of NC_085932.1, read as the reverse complement.
TACACAATAACTTCTTCTCACTGTGCCCCTATTTATTTCTTAGTATCATTTCCTACAAGACCATATACCAGATCATACACCTTGTACCTATCTACATGCAGATACATAATGACACTTTTTAATGAATAGTTTTGTATGTAAAGGCGGACAAGTTTACGAAACTACTCAAAGTATTGTTTTGAAATATGTACATTTTACTAAGAAAGAGAGATTAGTTGCCATTAAAATAAAGGAAAGGATTAGTCAAATACGTAGTTTTTAGTGTAACATACTTTCGTAGATTTGTCGTTCGAAACTAATATTAAAGAAGGTAAATATGTCCGATGCCACTTCAGTATGGTTGCAGTATATTATTGTAGATTAAAATGTACATAAATAATAGTTTTAAGTACCAAAATAAGTTAAAAAAACAATTCCCGTGCCGTGTTCTAATTTCCGTCCTAGTAAAATCTAATTTCCATGGACACACTAATTCCCGTGCCCTGACCAAAATTTTAAATTTAAATAACTTTTATAGTTTTATGAATATTTTTATCCCATAAGAAAATTAATATTTATTATATTTTTTATCAAATTCTCAGCATATTTTTTTTTGTGTAATGTTGGTATTTCAAAATTCCATGGGAATTAGACAAAAATGCTCGTTTGGTGAAATTGACCCTTTACGGGGATCTTTCTCTTTTACTCCAATGAAGGCGTAATTAGAGTGACAGAGAAAAATGCTCGCAATTTGCGAACTTCTATTTTCGCGGTTATAGCCCTGAATCTTGTTGCTCACCGATCCATTCAAAAATATACATAAGTAAACTTGGTCAAGCAGATCTTGTCAGTAGAAAAAGGCGGCAAATTTGAAAAATGTAGGCGCGAAGGGATATCGTCTCATAGAAAATTTGAATTTCGCGCCTTTTTTTACTGACACGATTTGCTTGACCAGCTTTACTGAATATAATTAATAGATATTATAATTATACAATCAATAAAATCTATACATGAGGCCAAAGCTCAAGCTGTTCATAAATATTAAATGACTTTATTATCTCTATACGCCATACTAACTCTATGTGTCCTATTGTGGAAAAAAAAACACAACGACAGTCAAGAACGGAATTCTTAATTTGAATTTTTCAGATATTTGAGATGCCTAGTCCATTGGTTGGAAAGCCCGTTCGAAATTGAAACTTATTTGCAATATAATAAGGTCGTATTTTGTAGATCTCTCTCATACTTATAGTAGGCTATTGAGATAAAATTAAATATCCCACAAAAATAAGCAAGCAGAATTAAACTTTGTGTCAAAGACATAAGTCATAAATTTCAATGCCAAAGTTTTAACTAAGGATGTTTCTCGCCTAATATGAATTGACCAGTGTAAGCATCAGTTAGCTAGCCCTAAGCAACCAAAGGTCAAGCTGCAGTTGAAAAACTAATAAAGATAAAGTTAAGCTGATAATTTTCCCGCCGTCTCCATGCTTCTTTAAGTTGGGTATTGACTGGTCAGCTGCCTGTTAGCTATAGTTTTCGCGAAAATCGCCAGGACAGAGGTGAAAATTTTTGTATGAAAACTTGCAACTTTAAATGCATTTTTTGACGAAACTATTGCAGTCTAAAATGAAGTCAAAATCAGTCCATCGACTCAATTTTTTGCAAGCTTTCTAATGGTACCCCACACGATTCTTACAAATGAAAAAAGTTTCAGCCTACCCCTCTCAACCCCCTAAATTTCCCCCTTTAATAAAAAATAAGCAGTTTTGACTTATTTACAATATGAGTGGTGGTAATTGCTATAACTGTTCCAAATTTTAGGTATCTATGTCAAACGGTCTCTGAGAAAAACGTATTTAACTGATTTGCAAGACCGAAGTGATCCCATAAGTGTTCCGTAAACAAAGTTTTGTACGGAACACTAAAAATAACCTAGGTCTAACCTACAGCGCTACTGAAGCTTGCATCGGGGTCGAGCAAGTTCGAATCTCACGCGAAACAATATTTTTTCTATGTACTTATTTAATTCCTTTCATTAAAAAACAAAAAAAAACTGTAAAAAAGTGACGCTAAACGCAATTTGGTAACGCATACGCTGCGCAGCTCATTACACTTGTAGCAATTGCTACGCCGTAGGTCCGTAGCAGGTCTACGAATGCAGATATTTTGGCTAGAGTTTTCTTATTCAAGTTTGTACCTACCTATGTAAAACTTTCTATCACACTAACACTTGAAGGAAAGTTGTAAGACTTAAAGAATGGAAGCGTAATTAAAAATTCGACATACTTTTATAAGTAATAGCTATTTTATTTATTTAGTTGCCTATATGTAGGTATATATAAATATAGTAACAGCACCAGTCATGGGACATTTAAGAGGGAATTTGGAGTATTTGTGATATTTCCCCAATACATGTAAATGGTCTACCGCTTAACGTATTAAAAGATGAAAGTCCTATCCGTCTTTCATGTTTCAGGCGTGTTGTATCAAAGATACTGCGATGAGTTTCCACGTACTTAACAAATTAAAACTATGCTTTTTTTCTCCAGTCATGGACACCAACGCTCCAGTGATGGGCCCCCCAGTAATGGACACTGCTCTATCAGTATAAAATATTAAAATAGGTCATCAGATCTGGTCCATGTTATCATAATATTGCATTATCATCCGATTTGCATATTTAATTACGAATACAAAATTTCAACTCAATCGGAAAGTGGCTCAAATTCGGCTACCAAGATTTGACCCACACTAACTAACAGGGCAAGTTAAATGAAAGTTTGGAAAAACGATATTAATTTATCCGAAGTCCGAGCATACCTCCTGGTTGACATATTTCGTAACTACATTTTACTTCTGTATTGTTTAAACATGAAATGATGGCATGGCAAGCATCATTATGTAAATTGTCCCATTATAGGAGGTATGCAGTTTTACGGCTCCTATAATGGGATTGGGCCAAATACCACTATTTTTTTACATCTGTGGAGTCACAACATAGTATGTTGTATACCTTATCTCATGGTAAATGCAATTAACAAAACACATTCTAGTTTTCATCAAGTATTAATTAATTAAAATTTAATAAATTAACTCACCTCTCTTAGCGAAGTTGTTAAGAATTCGTAGTGGTATTTTTTTTCAGTGACACGACAACTTTTGGGTTGACGCCAATTTCTTAAAAAACAACCAAATTTAATAAAAATTCAAACTGAAACAGCTCTAGGACTCTTATTTATGATAATATACAGGCAGTGTTTATAAACTACTTTTAGACACTTATTTTAGAGGATTTGTGGTTTTTTGTCCCATTACTGGTTCCACGCCCATTATAGGGTACACTACTATACACATCCCCTTTTTTCGTTCAAACAACATACGTGAATTTTAAATATTAGTTAATGAATTTGACTAATTCGTTGAAAGTGAAACCTCCCTTCGTATCATGCATGTTCATGAAGTACAAAATGCAATACCGATACCAGGACCCCTATTCGACAAGCGACGTTTGACGTATCGTGTTGATCTCCCGTTGATGTGGGAAAAATCATAAGTTCTCGAATACGTACAATGTCAAAATTTGACATTAACAATCCACAGTTAGGGTGACAAGCAAACTAAACCGAACCACCCTTAGTTTAGAGTTGAGTTTTGGTTGTACCAAATTATATTATCCACCGTTGATGGAATCAATACTCAGTATGCAATAAAATCAACTGTTGATTTGACGTGGATGCGAAATCTGACAGTTGTACGTGTCGAATTTGGCCCCTGTAATAAGTGTAATAACTTGTATTTGACTTAGTAAAAAAATTTCAAAGAGCCGTTCTGCGTTATCTGTCTTTGAGGTGTGAGTTCCTACGTCTAGTATCATCGAGTATTTATAGATAGAGTCGACTCTAACTTGGTTGGCCTGTTGAAGTAAGTCACAGATGGCGCCACCTGTTTTACCTGTCACTCCTACGAATACTGTCAAATTTTTGTTTTTTCTTTGGAATTTTATGGCCTGGAGAATAGACCAAAACTATAGAGACAAGTAAAACCTTTGCTAGCGCCATCTATCAAAACCTTTGACAGTTGCCAACCCCGTTCAGCGAGCGACACGTCCAGCGGAAGCTCATGCTACTATCCCGCTCTAACATATGACGTTTAGTTGAGAGGGCGGCTTATCTCGCGTGCCGTGACGCCGTGCGCGCGCAGCCGCGACAGCAGCGACTTGTACACGACCGGTGCGAAGGGAAGCACCACTCCTCGCTCTTGAATTTCACCTGCAACCGACACACATCACATCAAGACCTCGCTTTCATAAAATAATACATAAGTGAATAGTGGAAAAAATAAGGTTAAAAACTGCCAATTGCTCACTATACAGAGCGCTAAATGGAAAAAGTCCCTTTGACAGGAGCTGTATCCGAGATGATAATCGTATTTCGATAAATACGATTACATTTCGATTGCCGTTTGTCGACACAAACGCCAATCGAAAAATAAACGTGTATCGGGGTGGCGGGTGGCAGATCAGGGTGCGTAGCCAACATGCCAATCGAACTCCATAGCGAACGAAACGCAACTGTCACTGTCGCATAATATGGAAGAATGATAGCGAAAGTTGACTATACGCTACGTTGTGTAGCGTCACTTGGCTAGGCCTTCAGGTTAGTCTATGGTTGGATTTTCCGCCATTCAACATTACGGAAAAAGAGCACTTCACTGGCATATAAACACATTAACTCTCCACACTGACCGTCGATGATCATCTTGGCGGCGATAGCAGTAGGCAGCCCCACGGTGCGCGCCATAGCCGTGTCTCACGCCGGCTCGCCGCGGACAGTCATGGTGACCTCCCGTCTCTCCCTCTACGTCACAATACACACTCACCGTCGATGATCATCTTGGCGGCAATAGCAGTAGGCAGCCCCACGGTGCGCGCCATAGCCGTGTCTCCCGCCGGCTCGCCGCGGACAGTCATGGTGACCTCCCGTCTCTCCCTTTACGTCACAATACACACTCACCGTCGATGATCATCTTGGCGGCAATAGCAGTAGGCAGCCCCACGGTGCGCGCCATAGCCGTGTCTCCCGCCGGCTCGCCGCGGACAGTCATGGTGACCTCCCGTCTCTCCCTCTACGTCACAATACACACTCACCGTCGATGATCATCTTGGCGGCAATAGCAGTAGGCAGCCCCACGGTGCGCGCCATAGCCGTGTCTCCCGCCGGCTCGCCGCGGACAGTCATGGTGACCTCCCGTCTCTCCCTCTACGTCACAATACACACTCACCGTCGATGATCATCTTGGCGGCAATAGCAGTAGGCAGCCCCACGGTGCGCGCCATAGCCGTGTCTCCCGCCGGCTCGCCGCGGACAGTCATGGTGACCTCACGCCTCTCCTTGCGCCCGTCCCGCCATGTCACGCCAACTTCGTGCCGAAGCACCACGAAGTCTGTCTCGTCGTTGCCTGTAAAAAGGGAATACATTAAATCCCAACCGTCCATCGATCCTAACAATTCTATTACCTACTTGTTCCTTGAGCTGCCTATTTGTCACCTTTGTTTTCTTATCCTACTACACATCCATGCCAGATCCTAAGGTCCAAGGTCCTACCTACAGTACCTCTTCAGTTCGATGACATTTATATCCTATTTAATTGGAATAATTCAATTTTTCAACAACGCAAAATAAACTTTATTTCCTAAACTAAAGACAAATTATAGGTTAATTTCAGTGGCAAATTTTGGATTTTTCATTTGTATGGCCGGCCCTTAGGAGGTTATAGTACCAATAGGGAGCGGGTATGAACTATAGGGGGCTCGGAGTAATTAACGATGGAGCCGCCATTAACAGGCGTTCCCCTCTGTCGAAAATAGGCGGCCAATGGTCAACCTCATGTAAACCATATGTATGGACTGACGTTTATCTGACATGACGTACCGTACATTTGATGTGCCCCTCCCCCGCAAAAAACGGCAGACTATTTTGTACCGAAAATTTTAGACATGGCGTCTCCGTTGGTTATATCCTCCAAGATAGGGGGCAACATAGGAGCCGTCAGATTTTTAGCGCGAGGCGTAAATGTGAAGTTTATGCTTCCAATGTAGCTCACAAGATGGCGGAACCTACTATATGCACACGAAAACGCACAAGAACGGTAAGAATGGTAGGCAATTGCTTTGGCAATGTCCATATTTATGTTTCCGATTGAGGCTACTAGATGGCAACCCACCAACGCGCACGGTCCCTACACTGCATATGAATATATGTATAGGTACAGCTACTATGGTCAGTGCCTATGGTGGTTTTTGACCCATTGCCCTTTATTTAAGCTATTTTTCTCGCTGTATATCTATGCCTTACCTAATTTCAACTTGTTAGTCAAGTAATGGCTAACAGTGTCGAGCGGCGTGTTCTTCTTAACAATAACACTATCTTCCAGCAGCCCCAGAGACTCCAGCCCGGCCGCACCAGCGCCGCCGATGCGCTCCGTCAGGCGCGTCTTCAGGTTCTCGTAGAAGATGGAAGAGTCTGTGAGGCCTAGCAGCTCACAGGCGAATTGACGCTGCAAATTATGAAGTTTGTTACAAATGTACAGTCACCACACGGGATTGTTATGCCATTTTAGGGTTCTTGCTAAATTGGAAATTCTATATTAGCGTAAGTATTAAACAACCAATTTAGCTAGAACCCTAAATGGCGCAACAATCGCGGAGCGTGATGGTATTTATATGGCGTTGAAACTTAATTATGCTTGTAGAAAGAGAAAGGGATAATACAAGGACCTCTTTCCAGGCAGATGATGTGCCTGGGGACCGAAGTCCAATAAGTTTGTTATATAGAAGTTGCATTTTTTGAAACAGACATTCGAAACTTCGTAAGCGCGATATAGGAGAAGTACGGGCACAATTCAAATTAAAGTTTATATGATGTGTTGTTATATATACTTCTTTCCTCCTATACACGGTTCAATGACTTATACGAAGTTATGTAATAACAATAACATACCCAAGTAATTTCAGGTCCTTCTGGATGGAGTGAGGGGTGAGGGTTAGGGTCCACCAAGCCGAATAGCTGCATAGCGATCATTGTTTCGGCGAAACCTGAAAAGTATTGTTAGTTATGAAATGGCCAATGGATGACTGTTGATATGTCCTGAAAGCAATTATTTTAAAACTTTTTGGGGCCAGTTACGTGCATGTTTGATGTCGGTAAGTACCTTAATTGTTTTAAGAATGTCATCAGTAACTATTAGGGAGTGCTCCCGGTACCAGTTTTCTATACATGTAAACACGGTACCGGAGCCGAGAATTCCCGGTTCTCGCCATACAAACTCAGTACCGGGAGCATTCCCTAGTAACTATCCCTATTTACCTCTGTACCGGATGGTCCTTCTGAAGATGGTGTGTGTGTTCTCTATGGTGCACAACTTAGGTATTGCTAAGGTACATACATCAGTATCCGTATTTACCTCTGTACCGGATGGTGCCACGGAATATGGTGTGCGCGTCCTCGATTCCATACAGCTTGGCGTACTGCGTGCTGTCGCGGTTCGGAAAGCCCTCGAAAGCGAAGCCGGGTAGGAAGTCTAGTTCACGAGCTACAGACATCAGCTCGCCGCCGCTGAGCACCTCCACTATCTAACAATGTACAAGTGAAAAAACCGGTCAAGTGCGAGTCGGACTCGCTCACGATGGGTTCCGTACCATAATGCAAAAAAAAACGGAAAAAAAAGAAAAAAAAACGGTCACCCATCCAAGCACTGACCCCGCCCGACGTTGCTTAACTTCGGTCAAAAATCACGTTTGTTGTATGGGAGCCCCACTTAAATCTTTATTTTATTCTGTTTTTAGTATTTGTTATTACCTATACAGTATAGTATAAAATTTCAACTGTCTAGCTATCACGGTTCGTGAGATACAGCCTGGTGACAGACGGACGGACAGCAGAGTCTTAGTAATAGGGTCCCGTTATACCCTTTGGGTACGGAACCCTAAAAATCAGATTAGGTACCTAAATGTTTAGGGATTCAAATATTTTGAAAGTGACGCCCGCATAGTGGCTATGAGAGTTTGGAAGGGACGCATTGCTCGCTTGACTTTTTTGGGAGAATACTGCTATGAGCTATAATGACGTAGCATCGGTATCGGTAATGTAACTTTACAAGTTTACATTGAGAATGATAAAATTAGCTTAAATCGTTCGATAATTAAAAAGTATAGCTTACCTGCCCTCTGCTTAGGTATTTAGCTCCTGAGATTGTGTTGAGCAGCACGCCTCGCGGGTTCCACGAGAATTTGTACCTCAGCGCGTTGTCACTAAACTCAGGCGCCGGGAGACCTATAACAGAAAGTTTAAACTTTGAGTCATTTGATTAGATGTCAAAATGAGTTTGGATATCATCCGGAGCACGCTCACCATCAGAGTTATTACACAGCAAAACATACCCCCGCAGTAAGAAACGAAAGAGTCTACTCTTCCGCCATGGTTCTGGACGTCGTGGATGCACTCGAGCGCCAGAAGATGGTCGATGCCGGGGTCCAGGCCCACTTCGTTGAGGATCGTCACTCCGGCCTCCTTAGCTCTGTAATATGGTTAGCATACTTTAGTCGGCTCATTGATTGAAACCATGAAGAAATAAAGTTTTTGAAAAAAAAAACATTTTATGGTACAAGCTTTTATCGCTTACTGTTGGTACTTTTCTTTCCACAGGCAAACTCCACAGGAATACTCATCGATACAATTCTAACAACCCCAAACACTGCACTGTCACTGTGCTTATCACAGAGTTCCCAGGGCCATCTCCTGTCTCCATCATCAGATCAGCTGCATTTCATCATAATATTGGATTGTCATCCGATTTACAAAATTTTGGTAATAAAATATTAATAGGGTCTCACCGGCTATGTAACTCTTGAACCTCAGGCCTCACATAAGACGCCGTGACCATATGAGCTCCGGCTTCAATAGCGGCTCTCGCAGCGGCCCCGTGCAGTTCGTAAGGCAACAAAGACACCACGAGACGCGCGCGCGACACCATGGCGCGTAACGCGGCATCGTCGTCGGCTTGTAAATACGCGGAGCGTACGCCGTACCGCTCCGCTAGCGCGTCCGCCTCCTCCTTTACTTGGGACGCTAAAATGGTAAATTGTGATGTGTAGGTGGAGTGGAAGTGGAACCGATTTTTATCAGCCATCCTGTGGCCCTAATGTAACTGTAATAACACGGTCAATAAGAGCCGCCTTCTATTCGGAATAGTTGTTCAGACCTTAAGTTTATTTATTTTTAAACTTTATTGCACATACAAAAAGTACAACAGGCGGACTTAATGCCGTTATAGGCATTAAGTCCAAGCAAGCAAGTTTCCCATTTTTATTCCTCAATTTTAGTAGGTTTTTGTCTCACATTGGAAGAGTAGGAAATTTAATTGTCATTGACGATACATTAACAGATATCAATGGTGTAATCGAAGTAAGTCAGCAGCAATAATAACGTACCAATAGTAACAGAGATATTCTTCTCCTTAGCGAGGTACTCGACCACGGGAGCCGCCACCAGCCCACTGCCCAGGATGACCACCGAGTTCTGCTGGTCGTCACCCTCCACCTTGTGGCGGGATCGACTGCAAAAGGATTCACAAAATTATTTACCTACTCAGGAATTTTAGGAAGAATCGCATTCACTCCAGCGTACGTTCCAAGGTTTCTAAGATATACTTAAGTGAAAAACCGAAAAATGAGATTTTCTTACCCCCCTCTGCCTTCCAGCGTAGGGGCTACGGCCGGAGACTTTTGATAGGTTCACCTCCTAACTAGTTCAAACAAAGTTACGGAGTCAAAAATTGTGTTCCTAGCATTTCCCTCTAATACCTTCTTATTGCTTGGCCTATTAAAGCTACTGCTTTCTTCAATTAATTACTCAACATTTTGTAGGTAGGTGCATTACAGCGTTCGACTTACTTGTTTGATGATCGCAGTTCATTGATGTATTCGAAAGGCGGTGTCAGTTTGCCGTTGCTCGTGATTATGGCCTGTGAAACGTAGATTTTATATGAATATTAATAGTTATCAGTTTATTACAGAATATTTGAATAGTGCTATGCTATGCTATGCTATGCTCAGCAACAAAAAAGGAAAGACATTGGGATGACACGATAAATTAAGCTATATTATTGGCTTCCAATTACATCAGAAAACTGACACTAAGTAATACTTCGGACGTAACGTCGATATCTTTTGTCCATGATGGAGTACTCGTATAATCCTGCTCCATTTGCACTGAACCGAAAATAAAACGAAAACATTCTAACCCCCTTATTCATAAACGTCTACTAAAGTTGACAAGCCGATAATAATCGTTTGTCCCTTTCCATCATACCAATACGTCGGAAAGGAACAAACGATTATTATCGGCTTGTCAACTTTAGTAAACGTTTATAAATAAGGGGGTAAGTCTATGGCTCTTGTGACTTACTCCTTGAACCACGGGGGAGAAGTTGTGTTCCTCCAACGGCTGCGAAGCATCAGACTTCATGATGTCCTCAGCGTAGGGGAAGAGCAAGTCTCCGAAGAAGTCCGTAGACTCGCGCGGCAGCTGCGTCGGCATGTTGTCGATAGAACACACCAGCACGCCGGGGCCCTTGAAACTGAATACATCGACATGATGTAAGGTATAAATTTTAGTTTGGAACTTTGGAGTACGAAAATGACCTGTCAAGTCCTTGACAAATAAAAAAAATCTTTATATTAAGTAATGTGGAGAAGGTTGGAGGAGGCCTTTGCCAAAGGGCAAGCAGACAAAGATTACAAAAGATGGGAGATAACAGAGAGATAATGTGCTACTGTTCTTTGTTCTGAAAATAAAGGCTATTTTATTTTTATTTTTATACCTTAAAAAATAACCAACATCTTATCCAAGTTTTGGTCCTTCGAGACGGATATTAATCAGTGAGTTTTAATCATAATGAGGATTTAATTGTTCACGAAGGGTGTGAAGAAATTCAAGGTATAAGAAGAACCTGGTGGTAAATATTTTAGCCTTAAATCTATGTCAATGTTTCCAAAAAGAACTTGATCTATCTTCAGTCGAAATCGATTGATTTAAGAGGAAGGCAAAGAGGTGAAAAATTAACAAACCTCTTAGTGTCCTTATTCCGATCGGCGTCATATAGACAGAAGGGCGTGTCGATGGTGGTGCACTCGTTCATGAACTCGATGGAGCCGCCCGGATCCGCTGAGATGTCGCAAATGGCGAGCATTCTGGGAAAGATACAAGGAACTTTAAGGATAAGTACACGGAAGAAAAATTATAGATGATCCTCGTTGTATCTTCTTCTTTCTCGCGTTATTCCGGCATTTTGCCAAGGCTTATGAGAGCCTGGGGTCCGCTTGAGAACTAACTAACTTGACTCGTTGTGTCTGATTACATAATGCTAGATCTAGCGCCTTCAAGATTGCTGTTAGTACTGACCGGTGCGGCAGCGCGGGCGCGCCGATGCTCTTGGGCAGCCAGGGCGTGTTGGAGGGGATGAGGAGGTGCTTGGCGTCGGGGATGGTCAGCAACTTGGGGCTGTCCACCGCCCAGTAGATGCAGTTCACTAGGACAGACGTGTATGGCGCTATCTGTTGATGAAAACATGATTTTGCTAAGTAAGCTCACGTGGTGGGTATCACGTGAGTTTATTTAGCAAAAATATGTTAAAAAAATTTAAGACCTGATGAGTAGTATAGGTATATAGAAAGTGTATAAGTATTTATATTCACTTAGAACAGTTTTCTGCTCGGATACCTATGCCTATGGCAGCTGAAGGCAAAGCGACTTTCATTCCGGAGGTCGCGGATTCAAACCCCGGCTCGTACCAATGAGTTTTTCGGAACCTATGTACTAAATATCATTCGATATTTGCCAGTCCTTTATGGTGAAGGAAAACATCGTGAGGAAACCGAACTAATCCCAATATAGCATTTGAATAATTTTATGTTTTTTTAAATATATTTTTTTATAAATGAAGGGAGAGATGCTCTATTAAATTACAAAGATATTTGAGTGATCTACCGATTGTAAAAGTGAATGCAGTGCAGCGTAGGTATTTAGAAATCAAATTTTAAATAAGTCCGGAAATGGAAAAGAAATGTATAAGTTGGCGTTGAAAGTGAAATGAAATCAATAGAATGAACCTAGCTCACTCCATGACCGATAAAGTAGACTGCTATTCTGTTGTATTTGTTTACTACGTTATCTTATAGATAAACTGCAAGGGTAATGAGGCGCAATCTTGATGCACTGTGTGCAAGTAATCAGCTGTTTACCTTAAGCGCTGGCCTATTGAAAATAAAGTGGTACTTGTGCCGGCAATCAAATAAAATGAATGAATATGTAGATTGCACAAAGTAGATAATTTAAATAGGTCAGCACCGTAGACATTTTATGAACAAAAGTAAATAATTTAATAGAAATTAATTGATGTAAATGGCAACTTTGACAGAAACACATTACGCTGTAGTGCATATAACCAGAAGAATTCCTTAATGATAGTTTTCTTAAGTAAATTAATATCAATCATTTGTATACTTACCTACATTTAATTTTAAGGCTTGTTTGTGTTCCTAAATAAGTTGGTTGATACTTAGCTTAAGAAAATGCTTGCAACACCGTTCTGGGGTCCATGAGAAACTTTTATATACTTGGTCAAGCAGATCTTGTCAGTAGAAAAAGGCGCGAAATTCAAATTTTCTATAGTATGATAACCCTTCGCCCCTACGTTTTTTAAATTTGCCGCCTTTTTCTAATGACAAAATTTGCTTGACCAACTATACTTTGTATTTTTTGTAACAACTGCTTACCATGGTGCAATAAACGATATTATGATTATGATTATAAACTAATTGTTTTCCTTCGTATTTTCACGGAAACGTACGAACGTGTCTTAGTTATTATTTCAGTCAGTATTTTTTTGGGTTAAAATCCTGCCGGAAGCGTAATTTTTCAATTTTTTCCCTTAATAATAATTGTCTTATTTACCTTCTGCGCGAAGGTAGAGATGTATCGCTCAGGGTGTTCTTCGTACTCCTGCGCATCGTAGCCGCCGCCATTTTTCCTCTCCAGATGGTGCCGCCGGCGCACCTCGCAACCGTAGATCTTGTTTGGACCTGTAATCATTTATAAACATGTAAATAAATGTAGGAAAATTTATCTTGCAGAAATAAAAAGTACCTAAATACGAGTAAGGTAAGTTACCCAATGATTGGCTCTTGAAAGTGTATATGGCCCCAATTTTTCTAGGAAAGTCGCCAGTCACAGTCTGCCTCGAAAAAGGCTGAAGAGCTAATCATTAGAGTAAGAGGGTTCTACATTATTATGGTTTTCCCTAATATGAATTGAAAAAGCTGAGATTTTGAAGAACATCTTACTTCCGTGTTCCGCAACTTTTCTGAGCATTTCCGGTGGAACGTATTCGTGAGGTAGCTCGGAGAATATTTCTTGACTTCCCTGAAAACATACACATTCGTTAATTATAGTTTACTTATAGATTGATTTAATAAATAGTACGACGGCACTATAGGGGTGTACCCTTGTTTTGCCGACGGACTTTTCATCGAATATTATTTCATCGACAACGATTCATCGAAACGTTAGTACTAGTAATATTGTTTAGCGTTATTTTGTTTCATATACTATTTATTTCAATTTTTCTTACTGCGTAGAAATACTATTCATCGAATATTACTTGATCGCTGATTTGTTTCAAATTATTTTAATTGGCACAACTACTAAACATTGCAATTCATTTGTTCGACGTATTACTTTAATACATTTTTCTGTTGTAACAATTTTAGGTTTCGGTTAGGTTAGAACTGCGACCCCACACAGAAACGAACGGCTATCAAAGTCATTTTAGGTTAGGTTAGAACTGCGACCCCACACAGAAACGAACGGCTTTAAAAGTAGGTTTAGGTTAGGTTAGAACTGCGACCCCACACAGAAACGAACGGCTTTAAAAATAGGTTTAGGTTAGGTTAGAGCTGCGACCACACACATAAACGAAAGGCTTTTAAAGTGGGTTTAGGTTAGGTTTGAACTGCGACCCCACACAGAAACGAACGGCTTTCAAAGTAGGTTTAGGTTAGGTTAGAACTACCACCCCACACAGAAAAGAATGGCTTTCAAAGTAGGTTTAGGTTAGGTTAGAACTGCAACCCCACACAAAAACGAACGGCTTTCAAAGTAGGTTTAGGTTAGGTTAGAACTGCGACTCCAGACGGAAACGAACGGCTATCAAAATAGGTTTAGGTTAGGTTAGAACTGCGACACCACACAGAAACGAACGGCTTTCAAAGTAGGTTTAGGTTAGGTTAGAACTGCGACCCCACATAGAAACGAACGGCTATCAAAGTCAAATATTACATATTGAAATAATTTTATGCGTAATAAATTTTATTAAATGCAATCCAAAATGAAATAAGAAAACCCGTAAAGAAATACCACGATATAAACTATAAACGAAATAACTCGAGTGCCAATTAGGAGTCCCAGATTTAAATTTACTAGTATCAATTCTTCGACGCAATGACTTGTCGATGAAATGAAAATACTTGAAACGTTGTCTTCGAAATAACATTCGATGAAATGTCTGTCGGCAATTCAAGGGTAAACCCACTATAGGTACTATACCCCAGGCAAGGCGGGCACTGGGTCAATTATGAGATAGTATGAACGACCTCTTCACTCAGATTAGCATCCAGCGACCCGAATTATCTGCTCTCAGAAACCGAATGAAACAAACGGTGTGTTGGCCATTATCCTCTACAACGAGCAAAAATACTTCAGTAAGTAAGTAAATACAACTACGACATTTCCTGGGTCAGTTAAACGAAGGTGAGGATTTTTGAATCAGAGCGCTGCCGAGTACCAGTCCCGGAGTATCCGTCATACCCACACATACCTGGGAAACGTTTCCTGAGCCGGTAAACACGAAGGTCAGCGGTCCCAGGGATTTAGGCATCATACCGAGCGCCACCTCGTACCCGGCGTCTCTGATGGCTTGCCGCGCCATGCTGGAGTTGCGGTAGTTGTGAGCTGGTCCGATGTGCTGGAACATACAAGATGTATACATCTCTTTCTAATCAAACAGATAATTGGTCTTTCTAGCGAATGTAAATGAGAAAAGAGCTCCAAAGACTTAACTAATTGTTTTCAGCACCAGAGTAACAGTGGCTGCTATAGCAAACTGCTGGCTTTGGCGCTTACTGGGCTTTGCTCTGTAGCGTCTAGCACCACTCTAACCTTAGTGGTCGTTCTGTCATTACGGACGATTATGTGATGAGCAATGTGAGAACCATCCTTTGACACATTCCGAACATCGAATATGTATAAGGAAGAAGTGCTAACTATTGCATTGCAATCCCTTTTTTACATAAAGGTGATGGCCAACTAGATTGTTGCTTTGCTTGGTAAGCGGATACGCTTACGCTCAACCTAGAAACATTACGCGGTGTGACTGTGAAGTGTGATAGTGACACTACTTAAGCTAGGTTTACTTATGGATTTTTTATGAAAGACTGGTTGCACCAGACTGCTTTGATCTATAGATCTTCGTCTTACTTTCGTTAATAGGTCAATGTAGACTGAAGCTCAAATTGTCGCGTGGCAACACTTATCCACGAGTATCCAAGATACTAAGTACCTAAGGACATATTTTATTACCTATTACTGGCATTTGCCTTGATAAGATAGTAAATATATATACCTAATCTTTTGATTATTATAAAATAACGTACACCAAATTTTTAAGAGTTTCTTCAGAGAATCAACCGAATAGTAAACCTCCTCGTATACGAAGTCTGTCAAAAATGATCAAGTCCCCAGGCTTAACTGTAATGAAATGAAATTAAATAAAACGAATTTCCCTATATGTGGATTGTTGAAGGACAATTTTCCAAAGACTTTCCGCCACCAGAAGTAGTCTAGATAGTTTTCATCATCATCATCTCAGCCATAAGATGTCTACTGCTGAACATAGGCCTCCCTCTTTGGGGGGTGAATGCCATAATCGCCACGCTTGGCAGGCGGGTTGGCGATCGCAGTCGAGTACACCGAATTTGAGGGATGCTGCTGCCCGTCCACGGGTGGTCTTGGACGTAGTTTAAGGACATACCCGGGTCCCGGGTAGAAAGTTCTACATACCATGAAGGGCGTGTGGTGCCCCAGGGCCAGGAGTCGCAGCCCGAGTCCGTGTAGTATGTTGATCATGCCCGCGACGCCCGCGTACTTCCCAAACGCTACCACTCGGTTGCCTGCATCGTCCATCAACTTTTCGTAGTCTATCAGTCTGATGTTCTGAAAATATGCTCACTCATATACCTCATCTCTTCGCTACCTTCACATGGGCATATGTATTGAAAAATGCTTTGATTATTCATATTTTTTTATTATACAATAGTTCTTATAGTAACGAATCAGCCAAGCCACATGTTTTGACTAAGGTGTAGAGTTTGTGAAGTAGGGCTTGTAGAGTTAGAAGCTTGGCTGTACAAGAGATCTGATAACTTTTTGACAGTGCGAGCCTTAGGGTTTCGTCTTGGCAACATTTTACATGAAAATGTTTTTGTTGGGGTGCATCTCACGAAATAGTTACCTTAGCCAAAATGGCATCCAGCATGGGCATATTAGCTTCTTGTGCCTTGATGGTATGCGAAAAGAAGCAATAAGTCTTGTTCGGGATGAGGAGGTCTATGGGGGTCTGCTTCACGCCGAAGATCACGTTGGCTTCGCTGATGTCTTCCTGAATCACTGCGCCAGCGCTTATGTAGGACTAGAATTTAAGGCAAAATTTATGGAGTTAGACCAGGACAAGTCTGCAGCGATTTTGATAGCATAGACTGTGCAAGTTTTATTTTGATCTTTACTTGTATTAAATTATGGCGTTTAAAATAACACTTGCACAGCTGTGCTATCAAATTCACTGCCGAGTTAGCTTGGTCTGACTCTATTTAATTTCCTGGTTAGATCATATTCAATCGTAGGTAGGTAACTTATGACTACAATCATATGGAAAGTTCTTTTCTTTGATAAATCTGAACATTTATTACGCATTTTTTTTTCTATTTGTCGTCATTTTTCTATGCATGTGGCATGTGGGGTAATAAGCGCGCTGATTATGGGGTTGAAGATATGAAGCTTCCTGCGCTGGCCGCTCCCATACCGACTGGTCTACACTACACTCACTTCCAGAAAGTACTAATGACTATGTACCTGCATGGGGTAAGCGCGCCTGTTGGAGGGCTGCACGATGACCTTGATTCCGTTCCGCACGAAGCGATTCACGTTTAATGGAGAGAATGGCGCCCGCCGCTCCCATACTGACTGGTCTTCGCGACGGATGGCAATCACTTTCCGTGACTGTAACAGAAAGATAATTTAAGTCATTAAGTAATTTTCAGCCGATAAAAATACTAACTAAAATATTTGATCCCTACTGAACATGACGCTCTGTATGTTATTTAATACTTATACAGGGTGATTTCGGGGTCGTGGAGTAAGAGAGCCAGACATCATACAGAATCCAAAGATGAACCTGATGATGGTGTTAATTATTGCAATTATTGTTTATCACCAATAACGATGATTATTTTCCAGATGACAAGTAGGAAAAAACATTTTTGCATACAATTTGGTGACCCTTACTCAATGTGACGTCTTGTCGCTTTCCATACAGCATATGTCAAAAGTCATAGGGTGACTATAATTACTTAGTATAGTAACATTAATTTCACTTGAAAAATAAGAATAATTAAAGTAATTATGTTTTAATCAAATACTACCATAATGATAATGTGATAACAGAGTCAGAAAAGTGGTTCTGGATCACGACCGAGAAATCATCCTGTATGTTGGTATTGCAAACAAAAGAACTTGTCCACCCACATATTAACGTGTTGGTAACCTATTTGTTTGTATAGCAGAAACAGACGAGTGACCAATTAACGACCTTAATCTGTCAAATGTGAACCCTAATAATATGTATGTACTTGTTTTGTACAGTCCTACTGTAATATTCCAACCGCTAGGGAATTTTCCTATCACCTCATTTCGAAATGCATTCGTTAGGTGTAAGGTGTATTCGGGTAATACCGAACGTCGGATAATTCTGAAATTCAGATGAAAATCACCCTTAATTCCATCATAATAAAAGTCTAATTTCGGAATTATCCGACAGTTTTAGACATTCGGAATTACCCGAGTAAACCTTATGGGTATCAATAAATATTTTTGTCTATATGTACACCACTTATCATTGTTTAGTACTCGCAACACAAGCCTAATTGGCCTGACTATGGGACTATGTCGATTTGTGTAAGATAGTCCCATTTATTTATTTTTGTTCAATCGACTGAATATACAAGCATTAGCAAGCTGAAGTGGCAATGGGCAGGCCACATTGCACGCAGAGAAGATGGCCGATGGGGTCGAAAAGTGCTCGAGTGGAGACCACGGACTAGCAAGCGCAGCGTAGGACGTCCACCCACAAGATGGACAGACGACCTTGTTAAGGTCGCCGGAAGACGCTGGATGCGGGTCGCTTCCAACCGGCACATATGGAGATCCAGGGGGGAGGCCTATGTTCAGAAGTGGACGTCTTATGGCTGAGATGATGTGATGATGACTGTGAACAGGATGGCAAAAAAATAATTGCATCCCGTTGCCAGGGAGGGAGGTTCTGGGATTATACTGAGCGACTGTTACTATGGGATCAATCCCGAAATCGCGAAGTAAATTACACGACTTTTATCTTTTCGCACAGACTCTATTTGTATACAAGTAGATATAGTTAGCATCAATAGTACTGTAGCGAATGAAACAACACGCTAAAAGTATCGATCTGCCTCAATTAGCTCTATATTTAATTACAATGTTTCTACTTGATCGGAACTTCGGAACGCGTGTGTAAGTTCTAAAAATGTAACGTATTACATAGTTTTGCTAAATTATTGATAAAAATATACGCCCAGAAGATAAGGTAATATTGTCAACAAGTTTAAGGTGAGCATCGATACAAATTAGCTAAGTACTACGAGTAGGAGTTTGATTTCATTAATCGCCATTGACAACAAGATAAACGTAGTAAATAAATGATTACGATTACTTACAGTAAATCTACGGCAGGGCAAACGAAATTAACTCAGAATAGATTACCTATCATATGTATTTTGAAAAATATTGGGTATGGTATGAATAAATAGGTAGTATTAGCGGCTTTTTTTTATATTGCCGTTTGGTGAGAGTCAATCGGTCCTCGCTAGGAGTACGGGCCGCCGATTGCCTTTAAGTTTATATTATTTATTGAATGATTTTATATTATACATCCACCGATAGCTGGATCCGGGGCCGGGGTAGCCGAGGACGAGGGAGGAATTTGCCTCGCGCGTACAGTCACCTGCAATAATATGTTACACAACGAAAGCCGCAAAAATATCAGACACGATCTTATTTGTAGAGCCATAAGATCGCCTCATATATTTTTGCGGCTTTCGAAGAGTAACATATTATTGCAGGTGACTGTACCTATGCTCGCTCTGTGTGGACCCGGCTGATTAGCAAAAAAATCTTACCAACTTTGGTTTGATATATGTAGGCCAAACGACGGTGCCGACGATAGGTGGATTTACCCTAACTTATTAGGCACTTACATTTTTTGGACTACAAATTTAATTTAGTTTTTCCTGTTTTTTTTTTAATTTTACTGGTTACTTAGTTATTAGTGTTTTTTACATTCCTAAATTATTTATATTTTTGTACACGTAGGGTGTTCAATAAAAGCACCCCCTTGGAATTGTTTATTTTAAGTTTTTTTTTAATGCCATCGACTCATCGTAACATACAATAACGTAAACTCTTAAGATATATAAAATTGTGTTTAGGTAAGTACTACGAGTAGAAATTTAGAGGAACGCAAAAAAAGGTTTAAGTAAGTAACTATAATTACTGGATAACAGCACCAAAAGTAATTTTAAAATAAGTAATACTTGGAACAATTGAGACTAAGTACCTATTAAGTGTAATAACGTCAAAATAAAATGGTTCATAAGTCCTAAATATTATAACCTACTATCACCCGGACTAACCCTACATCCTTTCAGTAAAAGGGAACCTTCATCATAGATATACAAAATTGTCTACATACGCTGTGGTTCCGCGTAACGTTTGAAACCCTGTGAAGTGAAGATCGGCTTCGATCTTCGCAGGCGCCAGTTGACCTTACGAGACCGCCAATGGCTTTCCAGAGTTTCTTCAGCCAGCCTTCAGGCGCTACAGCCGTAGCGATTTGCTAAATAAACAAATGTTAGCCTTGTTTGACCTACTTAAATACAAAACTTTTTGATTGTGTGATGATTTGTCAGTTTCAGGACTTTCAGGTGTTGAGGCGTGGAAAGATCAAAGAACTAAAATAGCTACAGAATTCTGACTAGAGCTCGGAAATGACCTTACGAGAATTGTACCGGAAGCGACTCGACAGTGGACTCAACTCAAACTCAACTGAACAGCGCGGATATTGACAACATTTACGTTTAATGTCACCTTATATATTTCATGTGTTTGTATACTGTGTGTGTTGCAATGTTTAATTTCTCGGTGTATTGGCTTGTCTGTAATGCCGTGTAAATATATTGTTAAAAAAAATAAAATAAAAAAAAAACGTCAAATATGCCGCGCAAAAAGCAATTCATAGGCAGTTTCGGAAGCAAATCAGAGATGGTGCTTATGAGTTTCCATAAAATGCTTCAAGAGGGCTCTCTTTACCTATATTACTTACTTTACTCTTTGGCAAGAAGTTTGACATATGCTAATTATATTCTAGCCATCCAAAACTTTTACTGACCAGCAGTCACAACGTATTTTAATAGAGACGAGAGAAATTGTGTATTCGGTAAAAATAATTGTAAGTAATTGTAACATTTGTTGTGGCAATAAATGATTAACCTATCTATCTAAATATTCAAAGCTGCAGGTACTGTGTCAGTCATATGGACCTGTATGATTCCATCAATTAAATACAAATCATTGCATTCGCCTCTCTAAAAACTTAAAGACTTGCAGTTAGACAAATAGCTATGTGTTAGGAGCAAATACTTTGGGGTACCTACAATTATTAATTTCGCGTAAATTTTCTTAAACAATGTCTTTAGGATACAAACAGAAAAGCTTAACCTACTAATGTAAATATAGTAGTGTACCCTATGATGGGCGTGGAACCAGTAATGGGACAAAAAACCACAAATCCTGTAAAATAAGTGTCTAAAAGTAGTTTATAAACACTGCCTGTATATTATCATAAATAAGAGTCCTAGAGCTGTTTCAGTTTGAATTTTTATTAAATTTGGTTGTTTTTTAAGAAATTGGCGTCAACCCAAAAGTTGTCGTGTCACTGAAAAAAAATACCACTGCGAATTCTTAACAACCTCGCTAAGAGAGGTGAGTTAATTTATTAAATTTTAATTAATTAATACTTGCTGAAAACTAGAATGTGTTTTGTTAATTGCATTTACCATGAGATAAGGTATACAACATACTATGTTGTGACTCCACAGATGTAAAAAAATAGTGGTATTTGGCCCAATCCCATTATAGGAGCTGTAAAACTGCATACCTCCTATAATGGGCAATTTACATAATGATGCTTGCCAATGCCATCATTTCATGTTTAAACAATACAGAAGTAAAATGTAGTTACGAAATATGTTAACCAGGAGGTATGCTCGGACTTCGGATAAATTAATATCGTTTTTTAGTGTGGGTCAAATCTTGGTAGCCGAGTTTGAGCCACTTTCCCGTTTTCCGATTAAGTTGAAATTTTGTATTCGTAATTAAATATGCAAATCGGATGATAATGCAATATTATGATAACATGGACCAGATCTGATGACCTATTTCAATATTTTATACTGATAGAGCAGTGTCCATTACTGGAGCTTTGGTGTCCATGACTGGAGAAAAATAGCATAGTTTTAATTTGTTAAGTATGTGGAAACTCATTGCAGTATCTTTGATACAACACGCCTGAAACATGAAAGACGGGTAGGACTTTCATCTTTCAATACGCTAAGCGGTAGACCATTCACATGTATTAGGGAAATATCACAAATACTCCAAATTTCCTCTTAAATGTCCCATGACTGGTGCTGTTACTACATATATATCTAGGCCTATTGAGTAAGTATGTATTTATTTACGAGATATTTTCGACAAGTTGTTTATGAATTCTTATCGGTAATTATATATATACTCATTTATAAATCTGATAACAATCAAATACCTAATCTAACGCTTATTTACCAACGGTAATCGCTATAACATTTCCTAAAAAAACGAAGACCTTTAGGAATCCATAAGTAGGTAAGTAACAATATTATTTTCAGATAGGTAATTTTTTTGCATGATTGTGATATAGAAATTATCAGGGAACGTAGTAGATTTACAGCCAATCATATTATCTACTTTTTAACTTCTTATATAGAAAAATATAGGAAGCACATTCACTACCTCATACATATACCTATTTACCTTAGCATTTTAATAAACTACATTTGTTTGAGTAACAAGGTAGGTACTAGCATATGTCTAATGGCCTCAACGATGGCTACTCGTATTTAGAAACCAAGTTATGAATGTGGATATTTAATAAAATACCGTTTGCATAGGTATATTTTTTACCTTATATATAGGAGAAAATAGGTATTATAATGATTCACTGAGCTGCCCTCAAAGCCAGGTGACGTATATTTTCTATCGTAAATAAATAAAAGTGATCTAAGTATGTAATTCGTTTCATAAAGCCCACAAACGATGTAAGTAGTTATAGGTAATTTGGCCAGGGCTAAAAACCCTTTAGAAAAAACTTGACGGACGAACATAATACGAGTACACCAAAACAGTTCACACGTCACGTCACCAGTTTAAAATACACCAAAATTGTTTATATTTCACCAGTTTTAAATTTAAGCACTTACTTTTGCTGTCGAATAGTATGCCATCTGATGTATGCGCTTCGAGCGCAGCGCGGCTGTTTTATGTAACATCTTCCTATTATAATTAATACTTATACTAAATTGGTAATATAATGAGCCACAGATCCGATGTGCTTCATACGAAGCGCGTGGGTAAACTATTTGTGTATAATCTTATTTAGAGTAAGGAGCTCCTTAGTTGAGAATAACAATCGACTGACGTTATCAATTCGTGATAATGATAGCTCATTATATGTTTGATTCTCGGCCTGGAGTCCGAACAATCATATTTCATTCATAGCGGGTCTTGCAGTATCTATTTCATATCGGAAATAAAAATATTCGGTGACCTCAGCAGCTTGAGCGAGCATGCATCATTTGCTGCACAAAAATAGTGCTTGAAAATTTACCCTCATGCGTTTTGTGTTGGGGTGAAAAGTTGTGTGCAACACGAGACCAAGTTATTTGCACCTCATGAAATTGACTCTCTCCGTGCGACCATTCACTTGTCCGGGTCACTAAAGTAGCGCTTTCTATTTTCCTGTAGATCTACGTGACACTCGGAGTTTCTAACATCCATACTCTACGGTAACCATTTGACTCGTAGCGCACGCTACGACCCTACCAACCCGAATCACGGAGAATTAGTGAGAGATCCAAAGCCAAGTTATGGGTCGCACAAAGAGCCTCACTCTGAGCAAAATACTTTAGAGACCTTTGATTTTAAGAGGGGCAACTAACTCAAGCCTGCATTGCTAATAGAACTCCACAGGCGTTTATTAAAATTGCATTAAAGTAGCTAACACACTATCGCACCGCACCAAGGTCATTGTGGGACGCACCCATAAGTAAGAGGGAGAAAGAGATATCGCTTTCTCCCTTTTACTTATGGGTGCGTCCCACAATGACCTTGGTGCGGTGCGGTAGTGTGTTAGCTACTTAAAATTCCTTTTCTCAAAAATGGACGGCAAAGTCGACTTTGCCGTCTAAAAAATAGGTCGCGAAGCGCGTAGTTTATGGTCAGTCAAAAATTAAAAAGTTAAAAACATTGCAGTCTCGATTTTGGGACTGCAATGTTGCATACAAATTCCATTATTCGTCGAGTTCCAAACTTTTTAAAAGTTGAAATGGCCATATCAAATGAAGGCACAGGCCCATTAAACAGCCAAACAGATGATTAGTACCGCGACTATTTAGGTGTCTCAAATAGGTTGGCGTATTTTCGGCAGAAAAATACACTTCAATTTTTCATTAAAAAAAATAAAAAGGCGGCAAGGGCTTTTTTTTGTGAAAATATATACGTAAGAACGTTGTTTTTGTAAAATATTTCTATGATATTTATATTTCTTGCACCATTTTTAGGGTTCCGTACCCAAAGGGTAAAACGGGACCCTATTACTAAGACTTCGCTGTCCGTCCGTCCGTCCGTCCGTCCGTCTGTCACCAGGCTGTATCTCACGAACCGTGATAGCTAGACTGTTGAAATTTTCACAGATGATGTATTTCTGTTGCCGCTATAACAACAAATACTAAAAACAGAATAAAATAAAGATTTAAATGGGGCTCCCATACAACAAACGTGATTTTTGACCAAAGTTAAGCAACGACGGGAGGGGTCAGTACTTGGATGGGTGACCGTTTTTTTTTGCTTTTTTTTGTTTTTGTTTTTTTTTTCATTATGGTACGGAACCCTTCGTGCGCGAGTCCGACTCGCACTTGCCCGGTTTTTGAGAAAAGCACTATATATGATTCGGCTGGAAGGCTACTTGCTGGCTTCGGATTCAATTAAACGGACTCCCAAGGTCGTCCGTTTAAAACGAATCCTTAGCCTGCAAGTAGCTACTTCCGAGCCTCGACAATAATGTACTATTTTATTAGATAGAGTGGATTATTTTAAACGATTTAAAATTTTAAATATTTTAAGTCGTATTTACTTGTACTATACTTAAAAGAAACAAATGGTAAATCGCCTCGGTTAAAATTCGTATATATTCAATGCTCTTATAACCTTTCCGGTCAGCGACTAGGGAGTATTACTGCAATGTTATGGCTCCTCTACACGATGGGCCAACGCCGGCCATTCCAAGGGACGCATTTATGCGTTAGAGGGAGCAAGTGATATTGCTATCTCATTCTACCGCATGACTGCGTCCCTTGAAGTGGCCGGCGTTGGCCCGTCGTGTAGAAGAGCCATTAGGTGCTAAACTTGGTCAAGCAGATCTTGTCAGTATAAAAAGGCGGCAATTTTGAAAAATGTAGGCGCGAAAGGATATCGTCTCATAGAAAATTTGAATTTCGCGCCTTTTTTAAACATACTAGGCCTTAACACAGAATAAATAATAGTACTACCGTACAGAAAGGAAGCTTCCTACCATAGACCTATAATATATAGAGACGGTGTCTCAGCGAGCTGTCACTGTTGCCACTTTTGTTTAGTGTACGATTAACAATTTAACACCACCTTGCTGTAGCCATGTCGATAAAGTCATATCGATAAACTATCGACATTTCTTACAATTTTAATTTTACTTCAAAGGTTTGACGATATCTAAAATGAACAAAAACGCTTTTATTCTTTATTGTGGTTATCAGATCACAATTTTATCGTCACGCCCCAGCAGGGAACCAAGGGAAAGTTCAGATATTTAATTAAAATACATAAATACCTACTAAGATAAGATATGTGTTCCGCAATAATTGAAATATTTTATTATATTCTAATATATTTATTATTCATTAGCATTTCAAATATGTATATGTTTAACGAAGATATTGAAGCTTCAATTAATAGCTATTTCGTTCCGCTGTGTAGCGTTTATCGATATATAATATGATTAAAATCGACTTTTCACATCCCTAAAAGAGCACACATACACGTTTTTACGCACACATACACAACCTGGATGCATCAAAAAAGGCAACACTCGATTTGAAGTTCACCTTGTCAACAGTATGGTTGTCCTTTTTTGACAAATGGCATTTTTAAAATAGCGAGGAGAGAGAAATTATACTAGTTGCTGCGCCGTCAAAGAGAACAGAAAGCGTAGGGGCCTTGCTTCCTACAAAACCGAAGTTTGACAGCGGTTCAGGGTCGAATCATGCTATCCCTTTCTAATATATGACACTATCCCTTTCGGCTATTTAGGGTTGTCAAAATTCAAGTGATTATCTTATCTGTGGTCGTGCACGCAGAAGGTAGTCAAGTGGTGCCAACCCTAATAATTGCTCGGAGCAATGCTGAGCCGAGCGGAGCCAAGTTTGACCGATCTCAGGAGTTTCGCACCCCTGGCCTTAAACAGTTTTTTGACAAGTTTTCACTATGACTTTGATGCATCAAGGCGATATCAAGGCGGTTTGTTTGTTTACATTGTATCTGCCTCTCTATCGATCGAGTGATAGAAAGGCAGAGAGCCTACCGCCATCGCCAACCACGTTTGACGTATTGCTTCCCTGTCACACTTACGTACGAATTTACAAGTGCGACAGAGTGGCAACACGTCGAACGTGGTTCGCGGTAAGCCCTCAGAAACCGAATTTTCGACTGTCGTGTTTCTCGGTAGGCCATATGATTGACCTAGTGACGCCCTCTACGCAGAGTTTTGCGTAATATTCCCTATTGTTTGCGAAGTATTTGCGCAAGTCCACCTAAGCCACCTTTTTTTTATCCAGCAGAGCAGCATTAAACTGCAAAACGTAATTCAAGACTAAAAAAAGTAAGAAATGTTGCCACTTTTTTACTAGCGCGTCTTGTATTTATGTAAAAATAAGTAAACAAAAGTACTTTTTTAAATCGTAGGAGTAAAGTTACTAATAAATAAATTATCTTAACGTGATTATTTATCAAAAGGAATTTACTATTTTACAAACAAATTATTGCAGTGGCAACATTGTGCCAATTTTTTAGGGTTCCGTACCCAAAGGGTAAAACGGGACCCTATTACTAAGACTTCGCTGTCCGTCCGTCCGTCCGTCCGTCCGTCTGTCACCAGTGGCCTATTTTATAAAGCTACAAGTTACAATTTACAAGCGGAAGTCTCTTTCTAACTCTATGTGTTAGAACGAGACTTCCGCTTGTAAATTGTAACTTGTAGCTTTATAAAATAGGCCACAGGCTGTATCTCACGAACCGTGATAGCTAGACAGTTGAAATTTTCACAGATGATGTATTTCTGTTGCCGCTATAACAACAAATACTAAAAACAGAATAAAATAAAGATTTAAATGGGGCTCCCATACAACAAACGTGATTTTTGACCAAAGTTAAGCAACGTCGGGAGTGGTCAGTACTTGGATGGGTGACCGTTTTTTTTTTGCTTTTTTTTGTTTTTTTTTTGCATTATGGTACGGAACCCTTCGTGCGCGAGTCCGACTCGCACTTGCCCGGTTTTTATGGTCTTGAAATTACGTTTTGCAGTATAGTTTCTTACCTGTACCTGGCCACCCTAATAGTGACAGCTGTCATTGCTGTCAAAATTCTTATTGCGCGATTATTTCGTAGCTAAGCGAGCGTTTTGTTGTACTTATGTTCAATTTTAATCGCCGCGCCGATGATTGCCGCTCGCCGGCGTGCTCTGCTTGATACTGTTATTACATTTTCAGTTAACATTATAAAAATCAATCGCGGGCGTGAATGGTGATTTTTCGGCTTTAAGAAGTATAGCCTGGATATCGGAAGTATTTAGGAAAACTCCCACTGTAGCAAAAATGGGCCGTTTCCTGTCGAAGGAAAACCTAGAGGGTTTCGATAAATATAAGGTAATTTTCATAATTCAAAATAAGCAGTTTCGATGTAACAATAGGCTTGAAATTTATACCTGTATTTCATTAGTGATATTTTATTTTTTGATGAAGTACGAGTATTTAATAGCGAATTATTTATTTTTCAGTATAATTCTATTGATACGAGTGTTCTTAGCAACTATGTTATGCACCCATTCTGGAATTGGTGTGTTCAAGTGAGTAATTTTGACTTAAAATTATTATGTCATCAAATGCTTCTTTACCTAAAATTGTTGATAGCTAAATATTGTAAATCAAACTATCTAATTCTTATTGTGCAAAACTGTTACTACAAATGGCATATTATTTTAATAAAAATCTTGAATTATTTGTAATGTACAAGTAGGTACATCTTATTAAAAAAGTGAAATTTAAAAATAACAACACCACTTTACACTTAATTTTTTTATTGATGCTGTCATTTTTATTGTACTCCACATAGTTAAAGAAAATTCTTGATATAATTATTTTGTACCAAAAATGAGTAGCTACCTATACCTAAATGTTGGCTTTTTAACAGTACTAATTATAAAAAGCAAGGCACAAATCAATTGATAGATATTCTACATCTTACAGTGTCTGCTGTCCCACATGGCAGCATTTCCCTAACTAATTATTACTCCAAAATTCCTACACCATTAAAATTTACATTGGTGGCTTGCTGCAATTCCAAAAACTGGCGATATCTACTGTAGATTGGTTGTACTCAAAAGTTTGCCAACCCCTGACCTCTCGCATTGAGTGATGGTCCCTATGACAGTTGATTTTAATATGGAATTGTCGCGTAAATTGTGTATACAGGGTGATTCAGGAGACGTGAGCAGGACTACACTACACACACACTACACACACACACACACACACACACACACTACACTACACACACACTACACACTACACTGCGCATTTCGTAAATTATAAGCAACGGTTTCCTATCAGTATTAGTGAGGTTAACGTTAATTTTCTAGTCGTGTTGAAAAAAAAAGTTATTAATTTATTTACGACAAGGATGGTCACCCTAACATTAGAATACTAATCTACCGATATTCTGTGTCAAATTAAATGTCATCACTGTCATCACGGTCTGGTTACTTTTGAAAACTCGTATCTCACTCAGGTTTGACATTTTATTTTCTTCGTAAAAGAGGTTTTATGTTTATTAATTAGGTCTTGTAGGGTGACCATGATTGTAGAGAATTAAATTTGCCCTCACCAAAAAGTTGAAAAATAGGAAAAAGTGTGGTTGTTTCACCTAAATCGATCGGTGATCGATCAATTATCAGTTACTGAGTGTGCAGGATTAGTCCTGCTCACGTCTCATGAATCACCCTGTATATGTACATTTTTCGGCAGTTTAGCAAATTCATTTGTTAGAAATATAACATTTAACTAGGTAATAAAAATATAGTAAATACATATAAATTAGTTTTCAAATGAAGCACAACTAAAAGAGAATTGAGGGAACTGTCATAGGGACCGTCACTTGCTGAGAGGAGTATAGTTATGTTAACCCACAGTGCTAACAAAATTAACTCATTCCAGTTCTGCCCAGTGTGGGTAGCGCCCAACCTGCTAACCTTCACCGGCTTCCTACTGACCGTCCTCAATTTCCTCCTATTCTCCTACTACGACTACGGGTTCTTCGCGTTAACCGAGGCCGGTGGTGACGGGATCCCGAGGTGGCTGTGGGCTGTGTCCGCTGTCAACCTGTTTGTGGCATATACCCTGGGTGAGCATGTGGTTCGTTATGTATATGTATTTATTTTCTTTTTAGATTAATCAATTGATCCAGGTTTAGATTAATTAGATTAAGTGCATCAAAACATTTCACTGGACGTCCTGTTTTCTGTTAAAAAAACGGTAAAGATGAGTCTTTTATATGACATCAATTTCTTATATTGAATATTCATTCATTACTACATAAATGTAGGAAGTGGTCAGAAATAAGTTACTTACTTACTGCTGTGGCGCAACAACTCGAAGTGGATCTTGGCTTCGGCCACCAAAGACCGTCATGTTACTCTGGACAGAAGTTGATATATATCTATCTATCTATATCTGGTATAAGTTGATGAAAAGATTTGTGATTCAAGTAAAGAAATCTTAAAAGCCAGGTGCCAGGTAAGGCCTCGCCACTCGTAAATTGTGTAGGTACAGTCGCCTTTAGATATATCGGACCGGCCAAGGTGTTCACAAATATTCGAACCCGCCTTTACAATTACAAAGACCATATGTGTTGCAATAAAGTTTACGCAGTGACAGTCAACCGTGTGGACGACACATTTGAAAAACTCGTGCTCCGCCAGGCCGCGACCTTTGCACCTATCTTATGATTGTTTTGGTTAAACACGCGACGCGGTCTCCGCATCTACATTATGTACATATTGTGCATCTATAATTATACCTAACCGGTTTTTACAGATGTAAGTACCTACATAGTAACTACACTGTCTACACTACAATGCTTATGGACGCATTCGAAAATGGCGAAACTTTACTCATAGGCTTCGGAGAATGTCTGAGGTTCTTATGGGGAAAGAAATTCGTCATTCCAAAGCGAAAACGTAGATTTTATTAAGATTGCTAAGTTGCCTAGGCCCCTAGGCCGGATAGGCGGAAATCCGGTCATGTACAGATCTCATTTCTCAACCAATTCTCGTACAATATTGATGGATTTTTGGAAGCCCTGGAGATCGCGAGATCTACTACTTGTTTAACAGCCAGACCCACAAGTTCAATAACACATACCTACTCGTAGTTGGACCCCTTTTTCTTAAAAGAACATTGGCATTGCTATAAATAAACATATAAATGACCCTAATCGTGCATCGAGTAGCGGCAGAAATAACTCCCTTCCGCTACTTAGCCATTAACTGTCTACACGATTCTGACGTCACAGATCACATTGCGTACCTACTTACCTAGGCAATGCAATTACTAGAGGTAGAACCATTACGGACTAGCTAATAACTCAAGTCTTATAAGTGTATGCAAACTCATTGATTGTATTAGATGTGCATTAACTCTGTTCAATCGATTCGTTTTTATTAACCCCCGACGCATAAGGAGGGGTATTTCAAGTTTGACGCCAATAAAAAAAAATTAAACTGTTTATTTTTAAAAATGAATTAACATTACATTATCTTAGAACCAATCTTACATTTTTAAGATTATTTAAACTAAGGGACATGGGGAGCAACCCCTATCATAATTATTAAACATTTTCATTAAGTGTTTTTACATGCTACTGAGTCTTTTTACATTTATCTCTATCAATGACTGGCTGTCTGTCTGTGGCATCGCAGCTCTCCAACGGATGGGCCGATTCCGATGCGGTTTTACGTGAAAGCGAGTTTTCTTGAGGTGGTTTTTTTAGCTATGTTTCATAGAAATCAATCCAGCAGTTTAAAGAGTATCAGATCTTTTCTAAAATGATTTAAGGCATTTTTCAACGTTTTATTAGGCTGTGTTGTCTGTCTGTAACATACCGGTTTTATATTTAGATATTGTATAGAAAATGTAACAATTAAACATCGTTTGCTCCAATCCCGATGCCACGCTTTAGTGACCCCCTTATCTCGCGCAGATAACGGAGACTCGGACTACATCCTCAAACGATTCTAGACCACAGACATCTTTGTAGACCACGCAAAACGTCTCTTCTTCATCCTCGCGTTATCCCGGCATTTCGCCACGGCTCATGACATGAGGGCCTGGGGTCCGCTTGACAACTAATCCCATGATTTGACGTAGGCACTAGTTTTTACGAAAGCAACTGCCATCTGACCTTCCAACCTAGAGGGTAAACTAGGCCTTCTTGGGATTTGTCCGGTTTCCTCACGATATTAAATGATATTTCGTACATAAGTTCCGAAAAACTCATTGGTACGAGCCGGGGTTTGAACCCGCGATCTCCAGATTGCAAGTCGCACGCTCTCACCGCTAGGCCACTAGCGCTACAGACCACGCAAAACGTCTGCTGTCTGCTAGCTAGACTCGGACTCTGCATGGCAATGACGAAGTGGCAATAATGACAAATTTCTATGAAAATACTTATGTATATTCATAATGACACGCCCACATTCACTTGTGTTCAAATCGGTGCAAAGTTGGCTTTGACGGAATCTATTAGTTTCTGCGGGGTCCATTTTTGCAGATATTTGTGAATAAATTTGATGAGTTTTTCCGTATCCTAAATGCCGGTCTGTCACCAGAATATGTCTTACGAACAGTATCAAGCTGTAGACAGTTATTAAGTACATTATTTTCGTACCTACTTAATTTATACTTAAACACGAGGTCCAACGTCCAAAACGCACTAGGTCGGTCATTCCTAAGATCACATGTTACGCGTCTGCGTAAGGGAGCTTTGTTCTAATGCTAATTATGGTACATCTACGGTGCGTCTATTGTGATATATATCTGGTCCAGACACAAATAAACAAATATTTTTCTCCATATACATTATTACAATACATTGGGTCAATGCATGCAATAGAGATAGTATGCGTAGACAAATATATTGTACCGATGCCTCTCATGCCTCATTAATAATGAGATATTCTATGATATCATGCCTCTCATGCCTCATTGATAGTGAGTTATTCTATGATTATCTTTGATACTGAGTTATTATCTATTAATTCTACTCACATGATAAGTAGTCAATCGGTCATCGATTCCTAATTACTAAATATTATAAGTACCTATTTAATAAATAAGACTGGGACCTTGGTGACGCATTTACAAATAGAAAAAAAAAAACATCGCTTCGTCAAGATTCAAACTTTGCGAGCTTTTGAAACACCGATCCAATCGCTCTTAACCAACTGAGCTACCGAAGCTTACCGGGAGCGTGCGAATTTTTCTATTCCTTTCCTTCCTTACTTTTACACGCCTTAGGGAATCGCATGGCATTCTCCTTTCATTTAAAATTTGTAGTTCCTATCGTTGGCAGACGTTATCTCCTATATAAAAATTAGTTTAAATTTGTGACGTTTTCAGGCAAAGTGTACCACATTATCAGCTAGGGTTCATTGGTATGTGATAAATACGTGGCTATGATTCCAGCGCAAAGTTTTTGACAGCTCTCTGTGTCCGTGACCTTATTATATGAATAGATAGGTATCCAAAATATTAAATGAAGATTACATAACCTCTAATCTACAACCGCCGTCGGTTCCTTGACAATGAGAATGAACAAACGTGCAAAGATCAACGCAGAATATAGATGGCGCTGCATTAGCTTATGTTTCAACTTTCAAGAGTTCCAATTCCAATTAAAAAATACCTAGACCATTTTCTTGTAGTAACAAACAAAACCTCAAAAGTTGCTATTATAAAAATCAAAAAATTTGACTGATAGCGGCTTCGAGCAACACCGGCTTCCGACACGTCGGAAGGGAGGGGCCCAAGCGATATCTCACCGTACAAATCATTCTGCCATTTTTCGCGGGGGGAAGGTGCACACAGTCGCACTTCTCACACACTTACATACAAAATCCAATCAAAGGCCCTACCGCGAACCACGTTCGACGTGTTGCCTCTCTATGGCACTTGTAAATTCATACGTAAGTGTGACAGGGAGGCAACACGTCGAACGTGGTTTGCGGTAGGCCCTCTGACGACACAAATACATAGAAAATGACACACGTCAAAGACAAATCTTGCAAACCTCGATCTCTTTTTGTGTACGGACGAGTGACTAGTGTCACAACACGCACACTAACACATTTTCTTTGAAGTATGTCATTGTATTCTGAGAGATGAGAAGTCGGATTTGTCGCTCTACCGATCCGCAATTTGTACTGAGCGAGTAAAATCGATAAATCCAACAATTACTTGAGACCAAAATATAATAATTGTATTTAAATGTAATTAAACGTATGATATGTAAAAAAAAATATTACATGTGAAATGTAACACTTTCTTTTTGTAAATTTGATGTCCCCGACCTCTTTTTATAACAAAAAACCGAGCAAACAGGCATTTTTGTGCAGCAGTGTTCACGCGCGCGTCTGGACTCAGTCTAGTGAAAAATCCAAGTGCAACTAGTTTTATTACCCGCGCTAGATTTTATTGACGCGCTAATCTTGTACCTCGGCAGAGGGGAAATAGTGCGAATGCCGCCTCCCTTCCGTGTTGCTCGAAGGATAGCGGAAAACGGAAACCATAGACTAAAAAATATACTTAAAGCGCCCTCTGTATTGAGCAATTGGCTGTTTAACGTCATTGTGTATTTTTGCAGATGGGATCGACGGCAAGCAGGCGCGACGCACTGGCACCAGCGGTCCGCTGGGGGAACTCTTCGACCACGGCCTGGACTCTTACTCTGCTGTGTTTATCCCCGCTTGTCTCTACAGCATATTCGGAAGGTACGTGTTTTACAGGTTTACCGTTTACCATTGTATTTCTTGTTCTTCCTCGATTCCTCATGATCATGACTGAGGCTGCGATCACATGAGCACCAAGGCTCTCTATTCTGCACGGTTTTTACTTCTTAATAATATGCGCCTGTGTAAATTTAAAGGTCTGTAAAGAAGGTCTGCCAGGTTTTTCTTTACCATTGTATTTAACCGACTTCAATTCCAAGAAGGGGGGTTCTTTATTCGGTTATGGTAATTTTTTATGTACCTATGTTCTATATTCACCGATTACGCCACGTGGTCCGATTTGAGTTATTATTTATAGATTTAAATTTGAAAAAGATGTTTCGCTTTGCAATATTTTCAATTCATATGATGTGAGACCATCGTCTAGTGTTTAAACCTGACCAGTAATAGGTACACATAAGATGGCGCGCCATGTTGCGGAAATGGTGGAAGTGGCTCAAGCTCTAGACTCATTATATTTTTAGAGTAGTTGCATTTTCCCCATGGTTCCACTTGCCCTGGCTGATACATTGAACGAGCATTATCTTGTTCCAGAGACGAGCTGAGCCCTCTACGCATGTTCTTCGTGATCTGGAACATCTTCATCAACTTCTACCTGACGCACTGGGAGAAGTACAATACTGGCGTCATGTTCCTACCGTGGGGCTACGACTTTACCATGATCGTGAGTCCTGATTCTATTATAGTCTTGTGTAGCTGTATTAATAGATACGAGTTGTAACAGTACTTCGTGATCTGGAATATCTTCATCAACTTCTATCTGACGCACTGGGAGAAGTACAGGGTGGCCAACTTAGAGGTATACAACTTTTTTTTGCCGCCATTTTATTTTGGCGGTAAATATGACAGTTATTGCATGAAAATTAGTTTGTGTAGATACGGAAAATTTATTATGGAGCGTTTTACGACGGAACAACGTGTTTTAATTATTAAAACGCAATAGAAACATATAAAATAACGTTTCCCGGTCGATCAATTTCGAGAAACGGTGACATTGACTGGCCTCCAAGATCGCCTGATTTAACAGCTCCTGACTTTTTTCTGTGGGGCTTTCTAAAGGGACGTGTCTATACTAATAGGCCAACGAACCTTCAGCAATTAAAACAAAATATTCGAAACACTGTCGCTGAGATAACGCCAGAAATGTGTGAAAAAGTGATGAAAAACGCGATGAAAAGGGTTCGCATCTGCCATGCTGCTAGAGGTGGACATTTGTCTGACATTATTTTCCATGTGTAATTGCTGCCCCTACATATTATATTTAACAAGGAATACTTAATATTTTTTAT
This sequence comes from Cydia fagiglandana, assembly GCF_963556715.1. Taxonomy (NCBI): domain Eukaryota; kingdom Metazoa; phylum Arthropoda; class Insecta; order Lepidoptera; family Tortricidae; genus Cydia; species Cydia fagiglandana. The sequence goes on along the minus strand of NC_085932.1, from coordinate 2,995,068 downwards.
ATTTTATAGAATAAAATTTCAAAAATAAAGTGTATACCTCTTATTTGGCCACCCTGTACAATACTGGCGTCATGTTCCTGCCGTGGGGCTACGACTTTACCACGATCGTGAGTCCTGATTCTATTATAGTAGTAGATGCGAGCTGTACTGTGGTACTCCGTGATCTGGAACATCTTCATCAACTTCTATCTGACGCACTGGGAGAAGTACAATACTGGCGTCATGTTCCTGCCGTGGGGCTACGACTTTACCATGATCGTGAGTCCTGATTCTATAGTACCTAGTAGATACGAGCTATACTGTGGTACTCCGTGATCTGGAACATCTTCATCAACTTCTACCTGACGCACTGGGAGAAGTACAATACTGGCGTCATGTTCCTGCCGTGGGGCTACGGCTTTACCATGATCGTGAGAACATTTTCACTTTAGTAAAAGTTATAAATCAATCATCAGCAGGCCAACTAAATATGGGGGCTAGGCGTCTATGAGGCGGGTTTTTAGGATTCCGTACCCAAAGGGTAAAACGGGACCCTATTACTAAGACTTCGCTGTCCGTCCGTCCGTCCGTCCGTCTGTCTGTCACCAGGCTGTATCTCACGAACCGTGATAGCTAGACAGTTGAAATTTTCACAGATGACGTATTTCTGTTGCCGCTATAACAACAAATACTAAAAACAAAATAAAATAAAGATTTAAGTGGGGCTCCCATACAGCAAACGTGATTTTTGACCAAAGTTAAGCAACGTCGGGCGTGGTCAGTACTTGGATGGGTGACCGTTTTCTTTTTGCATTTTTTTTTCGTTTTTTTTGCTTTATGGTACGGAACCCTTCGTGCGCGAGTCCGACTCGCACTTGCCCGCTTTTTTTTTAGTTAGCGCAAAATTTGTAAGGGTTAGGTCACAGAAGATATAATAGTACTACCATACAGACAGGACACTTCCTACAAACCCGAAGTTTGACAGCGATTCAGGGTCGAATCATGCTATCCCTTTCTAGTATATGGCACTATCCCTTTCGACTATTTAGGGTTGCCAAAATTCAAGTGATTATCTTATCTGTGGTCGTGCACGCATAAGGAAGTCAAGTGGTGCCAACCCTAACAATTGCTCGGAGCAATGCTGAGCCGAACGGAGCCGACTTCGACCGAAGTCAGGAGTGTCTCCCCACTGGTTAGGTATATGGTTGACTAGATAAGAATGCATTTAGCCATTAAGTCGCTTTATCTACCCTTCTTCCTCGTGCTATTCCGGCATTTTGCCACGGCTCAAGCGGACCCCAGGCGCTTGACGACTAATCCCAAGAATTAACGTAGGCACTAGTTTTTAAGAAAACGACTGCCATCTGACCTTCCAACCCAAAGGGGAAACTAGGCATTATTGGGATTAGTCCGGTTTCCTCACGATGTTTTCCTTCACCGAAAAGTAACTGGTAAATATCAAATGATATATAAGTTCCGAACGAAAATGATATATAGGTTTGAACCCGCGACCTCCGGATTGAAAGTCGCACGCTTTTACCGCGAGGCCACCAGCGCGTCTACCCTACCGCTTTATCTACCCAATTGTTACTAATTAATAGTTTATCACAGGTCTCAAAGTGATCGCCATTTTTAAATTCTACATCAACGGTCGGATTGCATCAAAATGACTATTGTGTACAGGGCTCCTGTCTCCTGCTATTGATAACGTCAGTGATTGGTCCGACGGCGTGGCGCGTGGCTCTGCCCGGCGGCCTAACCCCAGGCGTGGTGTTCGAGCTGGTACTCTACCTGTCCGCCATGCTGACCTCGCAGACCACCATCTTGTTCAACATATACAAGTATGCATGGTATAATAATATACTCCGCCTGGTACTCTCTTCCCGTCTTTTCTAGGTCATCTGACTGACACAAGCCTACGTCATCATGCGACAGCGCTATATGATAATATACGATAGCTCTATATATAGCGGCCATGTTATTGTGACGTAGGCTTGTGGCACTCTGGGAAGAGAAGACCATGTTTTATTAGACTATGCAAGTAAGTACAAATGGTCACAGTTTTGAGATACACTTGTAAGCTCCACAGAAGTTGCGTTGAATTGTTTTGTCGTGTTTTTGAACCTTCGTGGCCGTTGACTGTTTGATATAAATAGAATCTTTGAATTCTCGGTGTAAGTGAATAAATACACAAGTTTAATTGAAAACATCAATGTGTATTTATGTATATTTTTTTCGATCCTAATAGACGATTCTAATACGCTGTTAATTATATTATGATGGTAAAACGTAACGAATTTTTTTTTTAGTATAGTACCTACTTGTTTGGTGAAAAGGAACTTGACCTACCTGATGATATTAAAAGTATTCGTGATTCCGAGTAAAAAATTAGAAATAATAAAATGAATCAAATTACAGTTAAAAAAAAAGAATTTACGCTAAAATTCTCCCAATCCCCACCAGGTCCTACCGCGACGGCACGGGCAAGATGCGGTCGTTCAACGAGGCGCTCCGCCCCCTGTACCCCGTGGCCGTGTTCTTCGCCGTGAGCTCGCTGTGGGCGCTGCGCTCGCCGAGCGACATCGTCGACCGCGCCCCGAGGCTCTTCTATATACTGACGGGGACCATATTCTCCAATATTAACGTGAGTGTAGCTCTCCCCCCCCCCCCATCTCTCTCCCTTCCTCCCTCCTTCCCTCCCTCTCTCTCTCCCTGTTACTTTTTACACTGCGCTATTACAGGCTAAGTTTGTTTGTTACAGTGCCGTCTGATCGTCGCCCAGATGAGCGGCACCCGATGTTCAGCTTGGAACGCCCTCCTACTGCCATACACTGTGTGCTGCGTCGCCTCGCTCACAATCCTGTCTCCAGCCGCGGAGCTATACGTACTGATCGCGCTCACGGCGGCGAGTACTGTGGCGCATGTCTACTACGGCACTAGAGTGGTATTTTTTTAACATACTTAAGAGTCCTTACTCCTACAGACGAGCGTATTTTGCAAAATGCTTCCTATTTCATTCAAGATTACGACGTAACTATTAGTAATTATTCAAAAACTGATAACGTACTTAAATAATCATTTCTTAAACTAGGGGCTGAAAACGTTCAAATTTTCATTTTCTCTTTTTGAACCTAAAATAAATGAGGTTTCTTAGGAGTCTTTTTCAAAATTTGCAGTGAGAAGGGTCGTTTCGGTTCTCAATTTTGCAGTAAACAAGAATCATTTGGTACACGAATGATTACAATCCAACTCACCATATCTTGTACGAGGGGCTGACAGGCTTGAAAATCAAACTTTCATTTAAAAAAAATGATAAAATACCTTCCGAGTTTTCTTAATTTTTTTGGTGAAAACAGGGTTACATTACATTTTTTTATCGCATATTGGACTTATATTTTGCTACAAAAAAAATATTTTATTAAACTGTAACTTTATGTTTACTCATTAAAAAAAACTCATAACTATAGGACCTACCTTGCCGTAAATCTATATTTTTTTAAAAGACCTATAAGTCACGCTGCAGCGACGTCGCGCGCTCATTCTCCGCCGAGCACGCTTAGGGGACGGACCTGTGCTCGATCGTCAGGCGCTCTTTGCTTCGTAAACAAACAAACGAGTTCCGAGAAGTGTTGTATACTATGATTAGAAAATCTTGATCCAAGGGAGTACATTTTTTTACACCATATTTAATTTTAACAACCGACTCTCGCTTATGTGATAGATTTTCAGTGTTACTTGAATTCTGGTTAGGGTTTGCATTTTTAATATACCTGGATGATGTCCAGGTTCTCATGATGGAGTCAGGAATTGGTCACCAGAACTCCTAATCTACTCATTATCACTATTAGATTTGTCCTGACGAGCATCATCTATCTAGATGAGGTCCAGGGTCATGAGACCCGTCTGGTGACCAACTCCTGACTCCATCATGAGATGGTCACCAGAAGTCCTAATCTACTCATAATAAGTCCATCGTGTTTGGGCTCAATAGATTTGCCCCGACTAGCACCATCGATCTAGAAGAAGTCCAGGTTCTCATGATGGAGTCAGGAGTTGGTCACCAGAAATCCTAATCTACTCATTATCACTCCATGGTGTTTGGGCTCATTAGATTTGCCCTGACGAGCACCATCTATCTAGATGAGGTCCAGAGTCACGAGACCCTTCTGGTGACCAATTCCTGACTCCATTAATGAGATGGGGTCAGGAGTTGGTCGCCAGAAGTCCTAATCTACTCATCATAACTCCATCGTGTTTGGGATCAATAGATATGCCCCGACAAGCACCATCGATCTAGATGAAGTCCAGGTTCTCATGATGGAGTCAGGAGTTGGTCACAAGAACTCCAAATCTACTCATCATAACTCCATCGTGTTTGGGCTCAATAGATTTGCCTTGACGAGCACTATTGATCTAGATGCGGTTAATAGATTATTAATTTTATTTTATTTTATATACTTACAAATAAAGCTTCATTTGCTTCCCACCCACAAGGATCAAGTAAACCTTATAAATCAACTTCGTTCTAAATAAAAACGGAGATACTTACTTCTGTTTTAGACATAAAATCTACTTCAGAGAGTTCAGTAGTTGTTACATTGTTAGTACTCTCGAATTTATTGTTATTATACAGGGTGGCCAAAAAATAAGTGCTTTTCCGTTGCTGGCAAGAAAATGGTTGCTAAAAAAATGTACCCTCCCATAGAAAATGGACTAGCCAAAATCTATGAAACAGTAAATTTTTTTTTTGCGAGTTCGTGGTTTGTCCCATGATAAAAGTTGCTCAGTATAATCCCTAAACGTCCCTGGCAACGGAAATGCACTTATTTTTGGGTACCCTGTATATGCATACAGGTATACCTATATACTATTATTTAATACTATTATTTATATTTTGACGACCGGTCTGGCCTAGTGGGTAGTGACCCTGCCTATGAAGCCGATGGTCCCGGGTTCGAATCCTGGTAAGGGCATTTATTTGTATGATGATACAGATATTTGTTCCTGAGTCATGGTTGTTTTCTATGTATTTAAGTATTTATATATTATATATATCGTTGTCTGAGTACCCACAACACAAGCCTTCTTGAGCTTACCGTGGGGCTTAGTCAATTTGTGTAAAAAAAAAAATGTCCTATAATATTTATTTTTATTTATTTAATATAATCTTTTCTTTAAAACATTTAATTATTCAACTTGCTTGGTGAACTTTACTTGACTTCATGGATGAAATGGTCACAATAATTACATGACATAGGTAAACAATCATTTTTATTTACTCGTCGTTGGTTATACAGGGTGAAATTTAAATCACTGGCCATATTCATTCTCGGCACTAGGTTACACTTAAGGAATCTATTTAGCGAAAAAAAAGAGTACACATTTTTTTAATTTTCATTTTTCAATTTTTAAATATTTTCCATGAGTCGTGGTCACCCTATTACCACAAATGTAAACAAACCTAATAGTAGGTTTTAACAACAACATCAGCAAAACCCTTATCTGACCTTCACTAAACCTTATAATCGTTGCAATAGGGTCCACCCAGTTAGTGTTGGCGATGGTAGGCAGGTTTATCAATTTCGAGGGTAGTCTAAACTAAACCATTCCGCGCTAGCGGTAAACATAACGGTAAGCATAAATGGTTAGTCACTCGTCACTCGCCAACCTTAAAATAATAATCGCGCGCGTACTAAGGTTAAAAAAAATGTTTTCGAACTGGGAATATTACGAAGTGGTACGGTGTTATTTATTAAGTGGTGAGTGTTTACGTGGTGCACAAAGATTATACGAAATGGAATCCGTTCCACGCCTTCGCAGACAAGGATTGAATCCAAGAGTACCATCTCGTGGGACTTTCGTTAATTGCGTCAATTTTTAATCAAATTTACGTAAGTTGATTCAATTTTTTAAATACGCCTGAATGCAAATATTCCTGACCTAGTTTTTACTCATTGTTTTTAAGCCACGGACGTTTTGTTAATAATCATTAGTCAGAAATAACATTTTAGATTAAAAATGGGTTGCCTTTTGCATTTTGACGGTTCTAAGCCCGTTCATATGAAAGGAAAAATTAGCAACTTATTGGTTCATAATTGGTGACGCGATTGCAAACAGCGGGAGGGGCGGGGTGTCAATGACCTTAACTGATAAGAGAGAAGCGGGTGTAGTGGGTAGTTGTCGGTTCACCATAACGTACGAGGTTTTTAGGACAACTTGATGATGAGTTATTTCGAAAAAAATGTACTGAGCGGTATTAAAAGAAAAAACACGTGTTTAATATTTTTTCGAGTTCTTTCGGTTGTTTCAATTTGGCCAGTGAATTAAATTTCACCCTGTATATTATCTCAACACCAGAGGCGTAACTAGGGGGGGGTTGGAGGGGGCACGTGCCCCGGGCGCCGTCCAAGGGGGGGGCGCCAAAATGGGCAAAATACCTCCCATAGAAAATGGACCAGCCAAAATGTAGGACACAGACAAATTTTTTTTTCGCGACTTGCTCAGTAGGTGTAATCCCAAAATCTCCCTGGCAAGGAAAATGCAGTTATTTTTTAGCCAACCTGTATACAGGATGGTCCAAACCTTGACGTCCAAAAATTTTTTTTAGTATCGTCGTCGTGGGTTATCACTTATCAGAATATATATACCCCATGATTAGCCGATTTTTCGTAGTTTACGAGTTTAACTTTTAACTTTTGTTAAGAAATTCCGGGGTGAAGCTTTGCTTTGCTTTTATGTCTTCTAATACATGTTCGTGGTATTTGCACATATAACATGAAATAGCGATGGGGAAGTGACACCATAAAATAATAGTAGAAATAACAAATGAGGACTTTTTTAATGAATTACTAATTTGGAAGCTTTCCACCTCAGTTCCTTTGACCGGCGACTCTGAAAAATTAGGACTATTAAGTATCACTTTTTTGACCTTTAAAAAAAACTAAGGGTCTAGCAGTTTCTAAAATAACAAAAAGTCCTTGAAATCGCTTGTATTTTATCATTATTTATTTTTTATTTATTTACGTAAGGGCAACATCTAAGCTTGAACTCAGCTCAACTCAGCCAAGTGAGGATGCTGTTGTTTTAGCAACTGCGCCGTTGGTCAAGGATTATGTTACAAAAAGAAACAATAAAGTTCAATAGTTTTTTTTTAATTAAATCATCACCCCAGAATTTCTTAACAAACGTTAAAAGGAATAAATATCATAATTTATTACTTACTTAGTACTTGCCATGCTCTATAACATTTGTCTCGGTCACTCATACTTGCCCCCGGACATGATCAAAACTTTGGTGGTGCCTATTATCAAGTGCAAGTCGGGAGATGTATCGGATAAGTCTAACTACAGACCTATCTCCTTGGCCACGATAATAGCAAAGGTACTTGACAGTGTGCTCAACTCGCATTTAAAAAGGTATGTGAAGCTCCATGATGCTCAGTTTGGTTTCGTACCGGGGCTATCTACGGAGGCTGCCATTCTTAGTTTGAAGCACACTGTCAGGTATTACACCGACCGGGATACGCCAATTTATGCTTGTTTTATGGATCTTTCGAAAGCTTTCGACACGATTTCATATGACATACTTTGGCGTAAACTGAAAGGAATAGGGCTACCACCGGAGTTAATTTCACTATTTAAGTACTGGTACTTACACCAGGAAAATCGAGTGAAATGGGCAGGAGAGCTGTCGGACCCATGTGGGCTGAACTGCGGAGTAAGGCAAGGGGGGTTGAGCTCGCCTTTACTCTTCAGTTTATACATGAATGCACTGATTGAGGAGCTCAGTAGCACTCAGGTCGGCTGTTTTGTTGACGGTGTCTGCGTCAATAACCTAAGTTACGCAGATGACATGGTGCTGCTGGCCCCCTCAGTCAGTGCATTGCGTCAGCTAATCAAGGTGTGTGAGGCGTACGCGACAGCGCATGGTTTGACTTACAATGTAAGTAAAACCAAGATTATGATCTTTAAGGCGGGAAGTAAATGTCCTTTCTTTATACCACCTATCATGCTTAATAGTGTTCCACTCGATAGAGTGACACAGTTCAAATATCTGGGACATTTGCTGACCGAAGACTTAAAGGATGATTTAGATATGGAGAGGGAGCGCAGGGCATTGTCAGTTAGAGCGAACATGCTAGCCCGCAGATTTGCTCGGTGTACAGATGGAGTCAAAATCACTCTATTTAAGGCTTATTGTACATCATTGTACACGTCAAGTCTGTGGGTTAGATATACTCAGCGAGCTTACAATGCCTTGCGCATTCAATACAATAATGCGTTTAGGATGCTGTTGAGACTGCCGCGTTTCTGCAGCGCATCGTCCATGTTCGCCGAGGCGCGCACAGACGGCTTCGATGCCGTGTGGCGCAAGAAAACGGCCTCACTGCTAGACAGAGTGCGCGGGAGTACCAACAGCATTCTAAACATGATAGCTAATAAGCTAGATTGTCCTCTGTTATGGGCAATGGGTCAGCGGACAAAGTCACTTTTGTTTATAAATTATTAAATATTTTATTAGGTTACGGTTGTTACTAACATAAATTATAAGCGATAACTTACAAATGTATGGACCTTATGTTGTCTTTAATAAAGAAATTTTAATTTAATTTAATTTAATAATTCGAAAACTACGAAACGTCGGCTAACGTACATATTCTGATAGCCCACAGCGTGAGAAATTTAAAAAAATTATGGACGTCAAGGTTTGGACCACCCTGTATAAGACATGCCGTGATAACATCGCTCGTTCTGTGATACTAGAATGTCGTGAAAAACCTGTGTCAGGTTTCGATGTGGGATCGGGACAAACTAGTCCAATTCAATACCACCAAGACTCAATTTTGCGCGTTTAGGGCTAAGAAAACCTCATTTTTCAAGGCACAAGCCTTCCCATGTCAGGGAGTATTGGGAGCCTCGGTGTTGAGATCTCCATCAGTGACGTCCAATAATTTCGTAGCCACCTTGCTGGGTAGGCTGCGCTCGTATCCAAAAAAAAACTCGGTGTGCTCAATAAAGGGAGGCGATACTTTACTCTGGGGTAGACAGATCCCATTTATTGAGTACTGCTGTCACCTTTGGGCAGGAGCATCTGGATGCCACCTTGGACCCTTCAAATCAGTCCAAAGGCGCGCTGTACCTGTGAATAGTCTACGATCCCAAACTCACAAGCGATATTGAACCTTTAAGTCTAAGGAGATCTCCAAAAAATAAGTGTATAAGTTTTAAAATGTTCGGCAACGCGCATGTGACCGCTGACCATCAGGTGGGTCGTACGTGGGCCATACTGAAAGTTTCTGGATTCTGAGCAATGAGACGACTTATTATCCTTATGGTATATTTATTGTTTTACGAGGTATATACCTTCACTATTTACACACTTTTACATTCGCTGGAACCATTGTGAAAAGCAGCAGGTCCAGTCTTCCTTAGGGACCTCTTCGATGGCTTTGTGGAAAGCATTCACTGCCACTTCCGGGCTTGTAAATCGTAAACTTCTGAGTAATGCTTTAATTTTGGGAATTAAAAAGAAATCACATGGTGCAGGATCGGGGATATATGGCAAATGAGTCATTAATTCCACATTTGTGGCCTTCAAATACACATTCGTTGCCTTGGCGGAGTGCGCTGACGCGTTGTCGTAGTGGAGGACTATTTTGCTACGGGGACGCTTTTCACGAACTTTGTCAAACACTCTGGGCAAGCACGTGTTTACATACAAATCTGCAGTTACTGTCTTTAAGTTTTCTAGCGGTATAGTGGTGTAATGCCCTGATTTGCCGAAAAAAGAAGCAATCATTTTGTTACCAGTGCTTCGATTTTTTTTAACTTTCGTCGGCAAGTCTTCAAAAGAAAAGACCCACTCCGCCGATTGACTTTTCCTTTCTGGTTCAAAGCAGTAAACACATGTTTCGTCACCTGTCACGATATTATATACAGCCGTTGATTGTCCTCCGTCAATTTTTTTTATCATTTTACGGCACCACTCTACACGCAGTCGTTTCTGGTCTTCCGTCAAATCGTGCGGTATCCATCGCGTAAAAAGTTTCTAAATCTTAAGGAGCAAATGCAGTATCTTTTGCACCTGGCTCATTCCAATGCCTAAGGTACTACAAATTTGCTGACAGGTAATTTTTTTGTCAGTTTCAATTAGTTGTCGTACAGTATCAATATTACTATCGATAACCGCTGTCGCCGGCCGGCCTTCACGTTCATCGTCATGGAGATGGTCATGTCCTCATCTAAACTTACTAAACCACGAGTAAACAGAGCTACGAGATGGGGCTTCATCGCTAAATGCTAATTGAAGTCTTTGACAACTTTCTTGCTGAGTTACACCACATCGAAAATCTAAAAAAAAATTGCTTCGAAAATTTTCACGACTTAAATTCACTGCCACAACGACACACGAATTTCAACCCAACGTCACGATGAAAAAACAAATGACAGCCTCACAAATTAAAAAGTAATATACTGCCAGAGAGTTCCTTTTTCAAACCCTATAATTGTTTTTTTAATTTTCGTTTTCTAAGTGGCCAGTTCCAGGAATTATCAGTATGCCCTAAGTAAGCTTGTTAGCCACCGATGTACTAAAAACACTTTTTTGTCTCAATTAAAAGTAAACTGTAAGTAATAAGTAAAAAAGTAACTCTTTCGTTAGTTCATTTCGTTTGGGGGGGAGGGGGGGCGCAAATTTGGTGCCTGCCCCGGGCGCCATATCCTCTAGCTACGCCTCTGCTCAACACATACACTCTATTGACTACTACCATGCTTATAAAATAAAATAAAGAGTGCCAATATAACGTTAAAATAAATTTACTTGCAAATTAAATTGAAAAGTATCAAAATTATTCTCGTCTGCGTTGAAACGCGCATAGCTTTGCCGGCGCTCGCGTACCGAGCGCTAACGCCATCTATCGAGTGTTATTTCGCAAAATCGGTGAACGCTCTAAGGAATAAGGGCTCTTAAGTTCTGATTTTATATCCCAGATATGTGGTAAAGGGTGGTATTCTATCTGTCCAATTTCTTTGTACAATGAGCATTGGGTCTCACTCTCTCATTAAGCAATATGTGAGATACAAATACACATTGGACCAAGATATTGGACAGACGGAATACTATCCATTTATTAAAACTATAATCAATTTACATTAAAAAACATGAGAATTAAAAATTAAATTAGTACCAAATACAGTATAAAAAAAATGTATACAGGGCCCAATCATAAAAATCCAAAGCCATCCTAAATTAGGTATGTAATAGTATGTTGGTATGTGTAACTAAGGTTGTCAACCCCTGACGTTTGCCAATATAGAAAGAAAGAAAGTAGAAAACATATTTAAGTAAAATGTTCTACTTTATCTAAAGCATCTACTTTAGCTGTGAAATGGCTAAAATATTTTACACTTCGCGTCTTAGGATGATATTCCACCTATCCATTTTTTAACCGACTTCCAAATCTCAAAGAAGGAGGTTATCAATTCGGTTGTATGTTTTTTTTTTTTTTATGTTTGTTACTCCATATCTCCGTCATTACTAGATCGATTTTGAAAATTCTTTTTTTGATTGAATGTATATGCATACAGATTGGTCCCGTTTTTGTCAAAACCCAGTTCTGATGATGGGATCCATGAGGAATCGAGGGAACTCCTCAAATCTTAAAGGCATACATACAATAGTGATTTTTGGGTTTTTATCAACAAATCAAGCATGTACACCCAAAAAAGTGACATTTGATGAAGTGGAACTGCTGATGATGATCAGAACGGAACTCTTTAACGACGCATAGTTCACGGTTGGCGATTTGTCCTCTTCGTTATGTTTGTTTAGCAAGTTAAGTTTTTAAGCCACATTTTTGTCAAGCTCGAGTTCTGATGATGGGATCCATGAGGAATCAAGGGAACTCCTCAAATCTTAAAGGCATGCGTATAGAGATTTTTGTATTTACATCAGAAAATCAAGCATTTTCATTAAAAACTGTTGCATTTGATGAAGTGGAACTGCTGATGATGATCAGAACAGAACTCTTAAACGACGCATAGTTCACGTTTGGCGATTTTTCCTTTTCGTTATGTTCGTTAAGCAAGTTAAGTTTTTAAGCCACATTTTTGTCAAGCTCGAGTTCTGATGATAGGATCCATAAGGAATCGAGGGAACTCCTCAAATATTAAAGGCATACGTATAGATTTTTTTGTATTTTCATCATAAAATCAAGCATTTACATTAAAAACTGTCGCATTTGATGAAGTGGAACTGCTGATGATGGCCAGAACAGAACTCTTCAATGACGCATGGTACACGTTTGGTGATTACGAATTTCGATTTTGACTTGGACTGGGACCCGGACTCGGACTCATACCCGGATCCGGTTCGGACCTGGACTCGGATCCGGATTCGGACCCGGACTCGGAACCGGACTCGGACCCGCACTCGGATCCGGACTCGGACCCGGTCTCGAACCCGGAAACGGACCCGGACTCGGACCCGGACTCGGACCCGGACCCAGAAAACCACTATGATACGTTAACTAAATAAACAACTATGATTACCTACCATAAAATTAATGTAGGTATAAAGTACGATGATGCCAATCTTACTAGCCCCTCCCGCTTAAACCCCCGTACACCGCACGGAATGCGCCATTAAGTGGGTTAGGTTAGGTTTGAACTGCGATCCTCACAGAACCGAACAAGGATTAGGTTAGGTTAGAACTGCGAGCCTTACAGAAACGAAATGCTACTTGAAAAGTGGGTTTGATTAGGTTCGAACTGCGATCCGCACAGAACCGAACTGCTATCTGAGGAGTGGGTTAGGTTAGGCTAGAACTACGACCCTCATGGCTCCTCTTCACGATGGGCCAACGTCGGCCACTCCAAGGGACGCATTTATGCGTTAGAGGGAGCAAGTGATATTGCTATCTCATTCTACCGCATGGCTGCGTCCCTTGGAGTGGCCGGCGTTGGCCCATCCTGTAGAGGAGCCATTATACAGAAGCGAAATGCTAGTAGAAAAGTGGGTGGTTTTACCTCCTTTTCTACATAGTGTACCATCTACAATAATCTTTCATCGGCCCCCATGGAAGTCGGTTTTTTTTTCTTAAAAATTATTTTGTCCAATGTGTACCTATTGCTTCTCACATTTTGCTTAATGAGAGAGTGCGACGCAATGAATTTGACAGATGGAATACCATCCTTAGCCTCCTTTGTAGGCAAAATATTAAACATTTACGATATTTTCTTTTCCAGGTGCAGGAAATGTGTGAACACTTCAAGATCAACTGCTTCCATATCAAGCCAAAAATTAAATAAGTGATTAGAGCCTAGTCGAAATGTTTATTATAATTAATTAAAGGTTGCGGTAGATGTCTGGTCAAGGTATTCGTTAAGGACATAGTGAAATTTTGCCATAAATGGCATAATGCAAAAGCATGTATATCTAACTTTATGGTGGAAACGTGTATGTATGCACAATGTATACAGATATAAGAAGGAACCTAATTATAGTACGAGGTTTGAAGAAGCGTAAAGTACCCACACCGTACCGCAGCCATTTTGAAATTCATAGTTGTACCTACACAAGAAAAATCTTGGTGTTTATGGGGTATGGTTGTTTTGTGTTTAGAATTTTCAGCAGTCACAGGTTTCGATTAGAAGCCACTTTTTTACGTCTTCCGATGGATGAAGACGCCTATAGATATTCCTATCAGCGTAATATTATAGTTAGAGTTAGACCAAGAATTTTGATAGCCTACGCAGTGCAAGTGTTATTTTATACTTCATAATTTCATAGAAGTTTGACGTTTAAAATGACACTTGCACTGCGTGGGCTATCAAAATCGCTGCAGACTTTTCTTGGTCTAACTCTAGAACGAATCTCATCGCGGGCAACCAACTTCCATTTTCTTTATAAACTAATTTAAGTCTTGCCAAATATGTACTTTATTTACTTCCTTAGCTATTATAAAGCTAGAATTTAACCAAATGTTACTAGAAACACTAGTCAATATTAACGCCACATATTCAAAATGGCATTTTTACATTTATAATATTAATATAACATAGTATAACATTTTCTCATGAACGTTTGGGTTATTCCCACTAGTTACCACCAAGTTGCTACCAGTGGTAACTACTGGGATTTTTTTCCCACCTTTTACCACTGGTAACTGGTAGCATAACCGATTTGGTGGTAACTACTGGGAATTATTTTTCCCAGTAATTACCAGTGGTAAAAGGTGGACAAATTCCCAGTAAATGCCACTGGTAACTAGTGGGAATAACCTGAACTTTTTAATCTATATCAAACCATTCAATAGACTTAAATATTTTTCGATCATTCTTGTTGTACAAATGTACAGTCACCTGCAATAATATGTTACTCTTCGAAGACCGCAAAAATATATGACACGTTCTTATGGCTCTACAAATACGATCGTGTCAGATATTTTTGCGGCCTTCGTTGTGTAACATATTATTGCAGGTGACTGTACCTACTGATTTCGATACTTATACAAATTTTAGTATGCAGTGTATCTGACCAATTATTGAAATATTGTTAAGCCTAAAGACAGAGCCTAGGAATTAAATAGGAACCTTAAAACCACCCAACTATAGTTAGTCCAAAATCTTCCAATTATGGGCCAAAATTAACTCGAATTTTCGTCTCGAACCGCCTCGCGGGGAAATAGCTGCGCGAAGCAGCTCGGTCGCAGCACGTCTCGACCGACCGAGCTGATCCGCGCGGCAATTTCCTCGCAAGGCCGCTCGTTCTGTGCGGATCGGCCTGTTCGGTTGTAATTGTGACTATTATTTGAATACCATAGTTCTACAAGAAAAAACTCGGACAAAACTAAAAATAACATTGGTATTTAGTTAGACTTCATTACGTATTGAACGTGCGGACCATAGTTGTAGGCAAACAGCAGTATGTCCATGTCATGTCCATCGGTGGACCTTATTCTTTTTGTAATAAGGTTTACCTATGGACAGTAAAAATAGTTGGGTGGTTTAGGGTAAATGTTTTTTTTTCTTTTCAATTCATGCAATTAAAATCGAAATTAGGAACTGATATTATAGAAAGTCGATATCATGCATCGTGTGCGTACAAATCGTACGAGTTTTGAAGCATTTATTGGGGCAGAAAATAAGTGTAAATAATCCCAGTGAATCTCTAGTAGAAATTGTGAATAGGCACGTAGTTGTTTGGAAAGGGTAACATCAGGAGAATTGCCCAGGGACAGACAGTACCGTTGTTACTTATCATGAAACCTCATTGACATGAAAAAGACCGTGTCGAAAAACACCCAGTGGGTGATGAATGGTCAGTTTTATGTCTGACCCTTGGCAATTTTTCCCGAGTGTCAAGGACTAGAATTTCTATTTTGTACCATGGCAAGGGCGAACAAGATATAGAAAGCGGTTAATGTAGTCTGTGGATGCCTATATCCCAGTTTTGTTATATAAAAATGGACTGTAGGGATAGGGATATGCATTTTATATGTACCTACTAAGGATATATATAATGGGATCCAGTAATTTGTGTAGGTAATTAAATGGAATTCATGTTGTTCTAGGGTAAAGATATGAAATGTCATTAGAAACTTATTTTATTTTATTCCAAATATTATTTATGTATAGGTAACAATACAGTGAGACGTCACAAATGCATAGGTATGCATATGTAATGATGAATGTACTTTTAGTCTGGTTCTGTCTAAAGAATGATAATAAAATTGCAAAAAAATGCTTGTACAATGTAGTTTAGATCAGAAATGATTATAATTAAAATGTAATTTTACTTAACACATTCTGGTACTGGGGGCCTAGCCAAGATGACAATCGAAAACGCTAATAATGTATGGGTAAACTGTCACGTGACTTTTGGTAGCAAGTGTTAGGCGATACATAATTTTAACTATAATAACGAATATCTGGGAGACATATTAACTCAAAAATGCGCAACTTACCAGAGATAAGACCTAGATCGATTTATCGCCCCCGAAAACCCTCATATAGCAAATTTCATCGAAATCGTTAGAGCCGTTTCCGAGATCCATACAATATAGATAAATAAACAAGAATTGTTCTATTAAAGATATATTATGTAGATATAAATTATATACGATTGTCCTCCGAGCTAGGCTACCCCCCCTACCCCCTGGTACTTACTATTAAATTATGAACATTAACCCTTTTCCAGGCATAGTGCACCTAGCGACCACATATTCGCCAATAGAATTTCAACCTTAGGAATCCGATTTAAGGTTCATATTCGATTGGTCTTACGGGAAAAGTTACTTATCATTATATGAATATTCAAAGCTGTATAAATTTTAATATATTTGCATTTTTTTGGAATAACCGTGGTGCAGCCTGAAAAAGGGTTAAATTGAATTAAAGGTGACAGAACATAAAGTGCTATCAATATCATTCTTGTGACATTAAGTTATTTAAAAATTGTGAATAAAGCATCTCTTAGTTAATACCAAAATGATTATACTCAATTATTTTTTGTTCTGTAATATTAACATCAAAGACAGCTCAATATTGTACCTGTTTAATTTATTTATACTGTTATAAAACTATGTTTTAGTTCCTGGCGATGGCGGTCACTGTGAAGATATAAATTTATATCTTTTAAATAAAAAATGTTTTAGTCTGATTTGTTTTTTATTACACTTTCAATTCAAATTATGTACCTATGTGCAAAAATAGGAATTCCCCTACTCCTTACACTTTTCTTTCATATTAATCAAAACTTCAAATATAATTTGCTCAACAAAACTTTAATCTTACAAATAGTAACACAATCATACAGTATATTTGTTCCAAATCAACAGTTACTGAGTTCCTCATTCACCTCCTCCGCCAACGCCAGCAGTTTCCGCCACTGCTCCGGGGTCAGGCTGATGCCTTTCTTCCCTGGTAACAAGTCTCCGTTCTTCTCGTAAAACTCGCGAATATCCACATAAGTCTTCCCCTTGAACTCCCTCACTTTAACTAGCTTCTGACCCTCCAGGACCCAGGTTGGCTCTTTGTCGGTTGTCCTTGAGCCCATTTTGGCTTTCTTTTCTGGAGGTACATTTCTCTGTAAATATTATGAAATTTATGAAAGCAAGTTTTGCTTTGCTTTTAACGGAGTGTGAAGTTCAGGACATTGACCTGGCAGATAAGCTTGGAAAACTATAACAGAGTTGGACCAAGATCCTCCCAAGGTCCTATAACAACTTATTCAGTTCAATGAAATTTAAATCATATTTGATTGGAACAGAGTTGCTTTTGCGTTGTTTCGTTCAGTTTTTGAACAACACAATTAACACAAAATCAACTATATTTCCTACATTAAAGGTTCAAATTTCTGTGCCAAATTGTTCATTTGTATGACGGGGCCTTAGGAGGAGAACTAAGTAACTCTGCATGTCATCATTAATGTAAAATTTCTATGAAAATGTTATGATTTAAATGTCTCTCACTTTTTTTTCTGTTAAAATAAATGGACTCTAGTTCTCATATAGAAGAAATAATTCATTCCACATCAATATTTAATGTGATTGGTATCAGTTTTATTTACACTTATCTTTATAGAGAACCGTTGAGAATGCTTGTATAAATTACTGACTGATAAGGTTATTATTTTGATGATAATGATGACGCATTATTCTTATGCAGTTTTATTATTATTGACCAATTGATGACAATGTACAGTTAGCAAAACTATTAGCTTATAACAGCAAATATGTAAGCTCAGACACGGACAAGTAATTGGAAAGTTTCAGTTAAGCGTAAGTATCAATTAAAATACGTATAAGTATAAACATGTGTTTTCTACTATGATCTATAATCTACTTACATCAACAGGTCCCTCGTCGCTGTCGCTAGAACTTTCAGCCTTTTTCTTGTTTTTGGGCATGTTGTTTTGTTTAATGATTTGCTTATCAGTATCACGAAATCTGTAAACAGTTGTATAAATTAACCTACAAATATTTTTAATCAGTGGACTGTATCATTCAAACAGATTTATTTTTACAAAGGATCAGTACAATTTCTTCTAGAGCTTTTAATTAGTCTAAAATAAAGCTTACTCATCGCAATTAAAGCTTAATTCTAATTTAACTTACCGTTGTCGTTTGATCTTGCCACCTAGCCACCTAGCCGGTATCTCAATCAACCTCAACTCAACTCAATCAGCTGTTTAAGCTATTTGATCTCATCGACTGTTCATTGATTGTTTGGCTAGCTTTGACGTTTTTTTATGACAACAGAATAGCATACAACGTCACATTGACAGGTACTAAACATAACCTGCAAAAATAAGCTACGACCTGTGTACTTAAATAAACTTAGAATTTTATCTAAAACAGGTATTGAATTATTTTCAAAACACGATGTTAGAACCCTGGAACGATGCCTCTCTGCTACCACCACCCGTTCATACATTTCTATGTCACCGTAAAGTTGGTAAGTTCATCGTTAACCTTTTATCAAAACACGCCTGCTTGTCGGATAACTTTTAAACTTATTGTAATTCATTTTAATTACAGGCATTCAGGATCTAAAAAACACTTGTAGGACTATGATCAAAGTACTGTCTAATCAATCTCCTTTGCACAAAGAGAGCGCAATACTCTCTAGATTTGCTTACAAATACGACAAGAAATTTCGTAACGATATCGGCTACAGGCATTTTAAGAAGGTTAACGTAGCCTTACGGCGTTATTTGGGGCTGAACGTATTGAAGGACGTAGAAAACTTCAGCGACACATTGCCGGCGGATGATGAGGATTATTTACCAACAAGACAGATGCTCCAATATATAATGATCAGATTAATCACGTTTGCGAAGATAATGGTGAGGGTTTGCGTATGTTCGAAGCAAGCGTCGATATTTTATTTAGACCGTATAAAGTGCGGGGAGGGCCACTGGATGTCTCTGATGCCATATGCGGCGCTGAGCCGAGTGTGGTCGCTGTGCACGGTGCTGATGCGCAGCGCCTGCGCCTGGTACGCGCGCCTGCGGCCCTGGCTCGACAAACTACAACTAAAGGGAGTAGACTTCCTACCGGACAACTATAATCTGCCAGCTGACTTGGAGGTGTGGCTGGACCTTAAAAACATTGACTCTTTTGGAAGATTTGAATGGGCTCCGGACAAATGCTTGACATTGCACCAGAGCTTAATAGTTGACGATGATAATGATAATACTGACAGCTTCATGGATTATGTCAATCGGCTAAATGAAGAAGATGACTCTGAGGAGCCATCATGTCATCTTAAGGTAAACAATCTTACAACAGAAAGTCTACCTGAGATAAAAATAAATCCAGTACTAGATAAAGATAAAGGAGAGAGCATTTCTAGAGAAAGTTTTAAAGCCCCTCTGCACTGCAAATTGAAATCAACTGCAATATTAAATACTGATAAAGGAGAAACAATATCCAGGGAATGTTTTAAAGCGCCACTACACACTCAATCAAAACCAGTTGAATTAAAGAGCAATAATACATACATTCATTCTCCAGCAAATGTGACTGATACAGAATCTTTAAAAAAGTTTATGTTGATGGAAGAAGGCTTTAGAAATGAACAAAATGAGTCATCCTTAACAAGTCATCTGAGTTTCATGCAGTGGACAGCTTTAAAGAATTCATTACACACATTAGCTGATTCCTTGTCCAACAAAAGAAAAATAGAGAAAAAGTTCAAAAAAATATGGAAAGAAAAGTGCATTGATTGTAGTTAATAAATGTATTTTCCATTTTTTCTTGTATTATTTACTAACACAAATTATTTACAGTTTATTCATAACAGCACCAATTTAATCACTTTGAAAAAATACAGATGTTTAGCACAATCAAAGATAATAATATATTCAGGTACAATATAAAACAAATACAATATTACAAAATCCTTGCTAATTGTAATAATTAAGCTGTGAAATTATGACCAATGTCAATATGAAATGGTAGTTTTTATTTTATTACTTTAAAGGCCATAAATATACTTGGTCAAGCAGATCTTGTCAGTAGAAAAAGGCGGCAAATTTGAAAAATGTAGGCGCGAAGGGATAGCGTCTCATAGAAAATTTGAATTTCGCGCCTTTTTCTACTGACAAGATTTGCTTGACCATCTATAGCTTCCTAATTAAAGTAAAATTAATATTGGATAGTTCAGTTTAAGATTTAAATTATTTAATATGAAATGTCTTCATATTACGATAGTTGGACAATGTTATATCAAGTATCAAGTAAAAATTGCCTGTAAAAAAAATATAAGACCAGAGAAATAAATGGATAATCTCATAAACTTTGGAATATTTTACAAGGGTCTCTTTAAAAGGGGCTCTTTAAAATCATTTCTGACAAACATTTATATTTTTTAGTACAAACCTCCGGCACAGATGTAGTGCATAATTGTTTTCCATCGAATCTTCTCGGAAACGTTCGTATTTGTCATGGTACTTCAGTCAACCTCAGTACTTTTTGTACCGAGACTGACTGAAATAGCAAAACACGATCGTACGTTTCTGTGAAAATTCGATGGAAAGTAATTATGCACTAAATCTGTATGGATAATTATTATAAGCTTTACAATCTTATATTGCTGGTTTTCATTGAAGGACTTCAAATAAGAATACCAAGAATTTGAAATCTCAACATCACTTACACTCAACACTAGCATACAAACAGTATGGAATTATAATAATGCAGTCATATTTGTATACCTTAATTTGTAATATATATTTGCGCTTTGTTTATATTTACATAAGTCATAAGACTTTCACTATTTTACATAATGCTTCGCGACACCCCATAGTTTACAACTTGTTTACAACAATTCACAATACATTATTTACTTCACATGTACACTTCACGGAATGTACAATTATTAGGTATACATTTACTCAACTTTTTAAAATTAAAAAAAATTGAAAATGACACAATTATTGGTTAAATCGTATAGAAAACGGCGGTTGATAACTAGTAAAAAGTGAGATTGCTGTTTTTGCACACTGCATAATGATTCTTTTCACAGCTCACAGCCCTTATATGCGTGAAGCTAAGTAAATCTCGTATTTAATAAATATAGGCAAGAATGGCAAACTTTTGTATATCCATACCGTCCATCGGCCGAGGCAGTCTAAGCTAACTTTGCACCAATTTGAAAAGAACAAGAACAAGTGAGGAAGTGGCATTTTTAACGTCATATTTTCATAGAAATTTGATATTAATTATGACTTTGCCACACTTTGTTATTACTAATTCCATGCACAGTTATCTTGGTCCGACTACTGGGTTACGCTACCAACGTCTCTTTCATAAATAAGTCAAACGAAAGTGACGCGTAGCGACGTAACGTAATAAATGCCACAACTGTAATTTTGTTTACTTCCTAGTGCCAGAGAGCTTCTGTAGGCGTGCTTTCAACCCGCCTTCTTTCTTCGGTTGCACGATAGCTTGAGCTTTACGTTCCTCTTGATGCTTCTTGGCTTCTTTTAGTCTGTGAAAAAATTAAAAATAAATGAATCAATTAGGAGTAGGATTTCTAGTAAAAACGTTTAGCATGTTACTGGCACTATGATGCCTCAATAAATCCCATTTTCGCAACACCAAAACCACAGGATATATTTTAGTACTACCGTACAGAAAACACACTTCCTATAAAACCTAAGTTTGACAGCTATTCCGGAACGAATCATGCTGTCCCTTTCTAATGTATGGCACTATCCCTTTCGGCTATTTAGGGTTGTCAAAATTCAAGTGATTATTTTTTCTGTGGTCGTGCACGCAAACTTGACGTCAAGTTGTGTCAACCATAATAAATGCTCGGAGCAATGCTGAAAAGGAAGAGTATCGCCCCTCTCACCAAACTTTAATTTATATTGATTGTGTCATAATTTTTCACCCCATGAAAACTCAAAGCACAATAATAAATTAAAATAATCAACTACTTTCGCAAAAGGTCTTAAACTTACTTCTCTTTAATAGCAATTTGCTCCTCCTTCTTATAAATATCCTTAAAATCGCTGCAAAAACTCGTCCACAACGAAAAAAACTCCTTTGGCTCACAATCCTCAAACTTGCCAACTTTGGGGGTGTACTGATAAAACCGGACGGTGGCAAAGAATTTGCTTCGACACTCTTCAAGATTCTCATGTTCGGCTTTCAACTTTTCCTCGGCGGCGGTGAGGAAAGTTCCCATCTTTTCTTCAAAAACGTCTATGCGTTTTGATTCGTTCTCTTCGGGACTCCGTTGTGCGTCGGTTTTTTCTAGAACCTTCTTGGTTTTCTCTTTACATGCTAAAAGATAAAACTGTTGGTTAGTATTTGATATCTGCTATATCCTCCTAAGGCCCATATAAATTAAACATTCAAAAATTTGCCACTGAAATTTGAATTTATACTGTAGGAAATAGAGTTGATTTTGTGTAGTTTAAGAATTTAACGAACGAGTGTAAAAGCGACTATTCCAAGGTGTGTATCCAAGAGTATTCCAGGGTGGCCCTTTGGGTCGTTGTTTTATCCCTTACTATCGATGTTGACTGTACTACGACATATGCGTTGTGGCACCACTATCCACTAATGGCGTTATTCATAAACGCATTACAAGCCTGAATTGGCTATGAATCGTTTGTCTTTATCTGTCATTTAGAGTTATGTATTCTAAAGAACGGTGAAATGGAAGCAGCCCGTCGAGGCCTCGGTGAAAGCATTTCAAGACAGGCACGACCTTCAGTAATGAAGAACACGAAGAAGAAGAAGAAGATTCTTAAGAAAGAAATAAAACAATTTAACTAATACAAGGTCGTAAAGTTCTACGATAAGGGGGTAAAACTGACCGGCTAGCTGTTGCGTGAGTTCAGCCAGGGACTTGGCGACGTCGGCGAAGTCTATGGCGGCGGCGCGCGCCACGTCGCCCGGCTCCGGCACGGGCAGCGCGCCCACGCCCGCCGCGCGCGTGTACGTGCGCACGATGAAGTGCAGCAGCGTCACGGTCGAGCGCTTCGACTGCCGACAATTTATATAAACATTAGGCTTTGGTCTGAGGAAGGAGACTTAGGTTATAGGTTCTCGCGGGCTTGGTTTCTGCAACTCGACGTCATATTAATGCGCCTATTTTGCGTGGCGGGTTGGCGGCACTATTCTTGCCAACCCAACTCTACCAGGAAGCCAAGCAGACCCTTGACGTTGCTGACGACTTCTGGGAGAGACCCCGGTGAGCCGAGGTGTTGTGCCCGGGCACAACACCTAATAGGGGTGGCAGAATACCGGTATTCTGCCACCCCTGGACATTCGAGAATGACGTGGGCGACTGTCTCCTCTGCCTCCATGCATGGAAGAAGACTTACAAAACTATAGAAATGATGCTAACTTGCGACTTGACACCCAGTCTACCGAGGTGTTAAGCTTTTGAAAACTAAAGACGGCCGGATATCATTTTGAGGCAGACTTCGGACACACCGTCACTTATACGTAGCTAAAGCACGTAAAATTTGAACGTGTAAATCAATAGATTTAACGTGAATCATTGGGATACGCTCATGCATCTCTTAATATTTTCATTTAATCGACACAGTGGCGCAGCGAAGCGTAATCGAAATGAGCCGTCGCCCACGGCCTCGCGCCCTAACGGGTCTCGCGCGAGGCCCCTTCGGTCCGGGACATTGAAAGAAAAGGGCCTCGCAGATGCGACTTCGCCCACGGCTAGATATTATTAGTTCACGCTACGCCACTGAATCGACACATCACATGACGACCCTGCCAGTACCTTGACGTCCTTGAGTTTAGAGAGTATCTCGAGACCGAATCCGTCGGCCTGGCCACGCTGCCCGTTGCCGCCATTCATGTAGTTGCCTAACGTCAGGATGATCGCGAACACCCGCTTCAGCGCCTCGCTCGTCATTAAGAACTGAAAACAAAGTTCATCTATATGTGTCTTTCCATACCAGAAGGGTCAGGTTCATGTGCAATAAAGACCTTATATCAGAATTTCAGATAAAAAGAACCTTATTGCACTTGAGGCATAAGGACCCTTCTGTGATGGAAAGACACATATAAAAGATCATCATTGTCAATGAGTTGAGAAGGATTTTTTATGACAAGCTCATAGACTCGGTCTTAGTTTCATAATAAAAACCATTTTCGATGTCCCATGTGTAAAACAGCAAATTTCTTTCGCGATCCGGATTTCGTCCCAGTAAAACATTTTTTTTTATAACGTGATTTCTGAGGGGTGAATATGTAGGTCATACTGAACAACTTTTTCTATATGAAGTCAACCTCTAAATCGCGAAAATAATCTGTTGTTTTATAGAAAACACTGACATATAATTCGCCAAATTGTATGAGACAGCATTTTATTTGAGCGTTTCGAGCTTTTGGGGTTGGGTTCATATTAAAAAATGTTCACGCACATATTTACCCCTCAAGGTATCAAACATAACAAAATCACTCTGTATATTAATAAAATAAATAAAATAAAATAAGCCTTTATTGCTGTGTAACATAATAATAATATAAGTATTAAGTTGCACTATGTTTTTTTTTTTTTATACTACACTATATATTTTATATCTAATTCCTTAACTAAGTGAATCGGCAACCGGTTTTCGCTTCTTCCTTTTTACAGCTTGTCTTTCGACATAGGCCTCCTCTAAACCTTTCCATTTTATCCTGTCTTTTGCAGTTCGTCTCCATGTAGGGCCAGCTATCTTTCTTATGTCGTCTTCCCAACGTTTAAATTGTCCTCCTTCTTTTCTTGTCCCGTCCCTCGGGTACCATTCCGTTATTATTTTTGTCCACTTTTCTGTTCTTTCCCTTAACATATGCCCTGTCCATCTCCACTTTAATCGTTTGTAAACATATTGGATGTTTTTGAATTTAGTTTTATTCTTTATAATTTGTAGACTAACCTTATCTCTGCGTTTTACTCCTAGAACACTTCTCTCCATTCCGTTTTGACACACTTTTATTTTGTGTAGTTGTTGTTCGGTCAGTGCCCATGTTTGACATCCATACGATAAGCATGGGAGGATACACGTATCAAATACCTTCCTTTTCTCTTTGATGGGCATGTCTTTGTCCTTCATAATTTCGCTCAAAGACCAGAATCGTTTCCAGCTATTTGTAATCCTTCTGTTTATTTCTTTTTGCATTGTATCTTCTGGGGCTATTAGTTGACCTAGATATATGTATTCGTTCACATACTGTATTTGTCCATTATTTACTTTAATATCTACTCTAGTTGAGTTTGTCATCACCTTTGTTTTGGAGGTGTTCATTGAGAGACCTACCTTGGCACTTTCATCAGATAGCTGTTGTAACATTTCTTCTAAGTTACTTGGATCTTCAGAAAACAGGACGATATCGTCTGCGAAACGTAGGTGGTTAAGTTTTTCGCCGTTTATGTTGATTCCATTTCGATCCCATTCCAAGTTTCTAAAGACCATCTCTAATACCGCGGAGAATAATTTCGGTGAGATTGGGTCGCCCTGTCTGACTCCTCTTTCGAGTGGAAATTCTTCCCCTGTTCTTTCCAGCTTAACTTGGGCCGTACTATTCGAGTAAATGTTTTTGAGTATTCTAATGTATTTGGGCTCTACTCCCTGTATTGTTAGCGCTTTCCAGATGCTATCATGATATATGGTATCGAATGCTTTATTAAAATCCACGAATCCTAAGTAATAGACTTTATTATATTCCCTGTATTTTTGGATCACATAGTTTTGGCAATTCTGAATGATATCAATAAGAACTCGATAAAGTCCAACGATTGGGATAGGTGGGAGATCAGTGAAGTGCAAAGAATTGGGAAAAAGGAAGAAAAAAGAATCAGGCCAATAAAATTAGTACTCACCCTTGGCTGGAGAAAAATGGAACTCCTCAAAAACAGAAAGAATTTCCCTAAGAATATAAGTGTAACTGAGGACTTCCCAAAAGAGACCCTCGAAAAAAGGAAGGCTCTAATCCCAAAAATGTTAGAAGCCAGAGAATCTGGCAAGTACGCCATCATTAAAAATGATAAACTTATTGTGAAGGAGAAACGTGAAAAGAAAGAGAACAATGATAAAAGAAAACGGGTTCCATCTTCCCCACCCAAGACCCCCCCAAGTAATTTTAGTACAACTTCCGGGGAGATCAGAGTGCCACACTCTCAGCCCAATAAAGTACCAAAAACTAATAATCATAACATAATTACAAAAAACGGGAGCTCACTCGAACAGACTCAATCAAAAAACAATTAAACCACGGTAACCGAAGAACTCTCCCAAGCCGACTGGTCCTCGTGGGAGATAATGACCGCGACCCTCTAAACGGAACAAACGAAGAAAAAGAAGAAGCAAGTAAACTAAAAGGAACAAACACGGACATATATATAGCGACTCTGAACACGCGAACACTCCGGACCCCAGAAAAACTAACGGAGCTAGAACTGGCCATAGAAAATATGAAATGGGATATAATCGGGATCAGCGAAATGAGACGGTACGGAGAAGAAATTGAAGACAAAGGAAAGTATATAATGCACTACATTGGAGAAACCAAGGGACAGTTTGGTGTCGGTTTCCTGATCAAGAGTCACTGGGCAAACAAAATAGAAGAAATAAGGGGAATCAATGAGAGAATAGCACTCCTCAACATTAAACTTCCAACACATAACCATAGAGAAGAGATGTGGACCATCATTCAAGCTTATTCCCCAACTGAATCTGAAAACTCAGATCACAACACGAAGACGGACAAATTTTACGAAGATTTACAAGCAACCGTTCAAGACTCGTATAAAAACCTAATTGTGATGGGAGACTTCAATGGTCGAATAGGGGTTTGCAATGAAGGGGAAGAACAAATAATAGGAAAACATGGATATGGCCAAAGAAGTAGTAACGGAGAAAGACTAGTCAATTTTGCATTAGAAAATAAACTTAGTATTTTAAACAGTTTCTTCAAGAAAAAGAAGACAAAAAAATGGACGTGGACATCACCCAATGGCAAATATAAAAACGAGATTGATTTTATTCTGACCAACAACCGAAAAATTTTCAAAGACTTGCATACAGTACAACAACTTAACTTCCATACAGACCACAAAATGGTAAGAGCATCACTGTCAACGAAGCAGAAACCAAAAAGAAGACATTTTCAGAATAAGTATAAAACTGCCTTGGTATTAACTGGAAACAAGGAGTCACTTCTTGAAAATTTGAATACTACAATAAACAGACATGCGACCGTAAACTACAAGACGACTCAAGAACGATACGACAATCTTCTGGATATACTCAAAACGCAAATTGTTAATACAAATAATCAAAACAAACAAACAGAAAATATACTATCTCCAGAAACTAAACAATTAATTACAAAGAGGAAAGAACTCTTAAAAGAAGGTAAAAACAAGCAAACTCGCGAAAAGATATCAGAAATAAGCAAACAGATACTCGTGCATATAAGACAAGATAGAAAAAATAAACGACTGAACCTTATCAAAACATCCATTGAAAAAACTGGAGGACTAAGGAAAGCATTAAAACGACTTGATAAAAAGAAAACGTGGATGCCAAACATCAAAAGCAGACAAGGAAAGTGTACAAGCAAAAGAGAAGATATACTAGAAATTGCCACAGACTATTACAGAATACTATACCAAAAACAAACAACACTACCGGAAGAATCCCAAATGGAAATATTCGCAGACACTGAACCAGTACCAAATATACTACAGGAAGAAACAATAAGAGCAATCAACACACAAAAACAAGATAAAGCACCAGGCTCAGACCAAATAACAAACGAGTTACTAAAACACACGTTACCAGTGATTGGACCAAGACTAACAGAAATATTCAACGACATCCTAACAACCGAAAGCATACCCAAAGATTGGATGAAATCAACTATAATACTAATACATAAAAAAGGAGACAAGGGAGACATGAGTAACTATAGACCAATAAGTCTAATGGCAAACATTTATAAGATATTTTCAAAGATAATACTATCACGTATCACGGTCAAACTCGAAGAAAATCAACCCAAAGAACAGGCGGGCTTTCGAAGCAAATTTTCCACGATAGACCACATCCACGTCCTAAGACAAGTGATCTGTATATTGACGGAGTATGACTAAGAGTTGTAAAATCACCCGTAAAGTACTCATACTCATTTATAATATATGTAATTAATTACATATTACAAGTAAGAAACAAGTTACACAATTACCTCACAAGTATGCTTCAAGTTATCCAGCTTGTGCATGGTCGTGCTGACTGCATCCTCAAACTCCGCCTGGAACATGAAACAGGATATCCTCTCCGCGAAGTTGGGTATGCTGCTGAGGTCGTGAAGAAACGTCTCGGGCTTGTCCAGTGGCACATCTGGCTTCGTTCGCAGATGCTGTTTAATCTGGGATAGTTCTTCGTCGGTCGCTCTCTGAAACCAGATAATTTTAGTATATTATAGAAGAGTTTCTTATGCTACTTGAATTTGTTTAAGACAGTGCAATTGTTTTTTTTGTTAAGTTAGAACTTCACTTTTATGAAAAAAAAAAGGAATTTTTTGGAGCCCTGTACCTCTGTAAGTATTGAAGATACAGGGCTAGCTCTAGTCTCAAATTGCAGCAATTTTAGTCTAATGTAGTTCAAATCGATTTTCTAAAAAAATTTCGGCGGGTTTTCGAATGCTGCAAAGTCAGCACAGGTCTTTCAACAAACTTGGATATACGGTACTGACAATAGTCCCAACAACAAAATTCAGAACTAGTCGTTAGTTTGCGATTTTACCGATTTCTAGTGTTAGATATGACTGGTCTAGTCTAGTCTAGCATTGATAAACATGTATGGAAAATTCAATATGAAGTGTAAGGTAATGTTACATGTCCTTACCATTTCATAGATCTGCTGTAACGCCTCCAAACTCACAACGGACGTATCAAAATTATATATGGCATTCTCTATCTCCGAGAATTCTATATGCAAACTCTGCGCCAAAATCCCCACATTCTGCGACCGTTTGCTCTCTAATATCTTAACCGGCTGAATTTTCGTTTTCACTTCAACTTTTTTCTTCACAGGCGCTTTGACGACTTGCCTAGAGAATAGATCTGTAAATTCATCTATGTTGTCTAAGTTGGTTTCATCTATTTCGAGCCAGAGGGGTTTTAGAGCGGCCTGGGGGGCTTCGCCTGAGGCTTGGGGCGCGGGAGGGGCGAGGATGCGGGTCCAATATAGTGGCTTCATTGGCGCTGCGGGCTTTACGGGGATCTTTCTTAAGGCTGAAAATAAAATAGAAATTTTTGAGTACGACACATGACATTTTTACACGACATTTTTTATACGACATGACTTGTTTCATTGATTTTAAACTAAACCTTACAGGAAGGATTTAAGGTTTAAGTGGTTGTTTTCGTTCATAAATCACAGGTGGTCCATTTGATTCGTAAAATTATTACACTTAATCGTGTTTTGAGTGGCGTTCTTTTAATATAAATAAGGACTTAAATTTTCCTTTTTTTTTAAGGCAGAAAAGCTAGTAATCTTGACTAGCTTTTCTACCTAGGTAGTTTTATCAATATATAAGTAACATCTTGTAGCTCAGTCGTGTTATCGTGCAAGTTTAAATCAAGATGGA
Source organism: Cydia fagiglandana (assembly GCF_963556715.1). NCBI lineage: Eukaryota > Metazoa > Arthropoda > Insecta > Lepidoptera > Tortricidae > Cydia > Cydia fagiglandana. The sequence goes on along the minus strand of NC_085932.1, from coordinate 2,965,466 downwards.
CAAATGACACATAATGTAATACTTACTCGCTCTTTGCATAGTCCAGCCCCCTACAGGCGGAGCAGGGAACGGCGTAGGCCCCAAGCTCGGGGGCGGCGGCGGTGCACCCGGCCCGGGCGGCGCGGGCGCCGGCGGTGGCAGCCCCATGCCGGGCATCGGTGGCGGTGGAGGCCCCATACCGGGCATCGGTGGGGGTGGAGGCCCCATTCCAGGCATCGGTGGGGGTGGAGGCCCCATTCCAGGCATCGGTGGGGGTGGAGGTCCCATACCGGGCATTGGAGGGGGTGGAGGCCCCATACCGGGCATCGGTGGGGGTGGAGGTCCCATACCGGGTATTGGAGGGGGTGGAGGCCCCATATCGGGCATTGGTGGGGGTGGCGGCCCCATTCCAGGCATCGGTGGCGGTGGCGGCCCGGTACCGGGTGTTGGAGGTGGTGGAGGAAACATGTCAGGCATCGGTGGGGGTGGGGGACCCATGCCAGGCATTGGTGGGGTTGGGGGCCACATATCGGGCATTGGTGGTGGCGGCGGTCCCAAATCAGGCATTGGTGGAGGCGGTGGACCCAACCCAGGTGAAGGAATACTTGGAGGAGTGCTTGTACTAGTTGGAACTATTGGTTCTTTAGAGGTGGAAAGATCCCTTGTAGGAGATATATTTGATGGCACTGGAGACATTGGTTTTGAAGATTGTGATACAGGCGAGGTTTTTTGAGTTTTGCCAGGTGTCAGGGGGGGTGGGTCTGTTGTAGGCTCCAAAGATTCTGGTAGAGGGGGCGCGGGTGGCACTGCCTTTAGGCTACTTGGTTCTGATTGTTGTTTAGGATTTTCGTCAGGTTTTTGTAGTTTCGTTACACTGTCAGATGGTACGCACGTGCTTTCTGATGAGGACTTGCTAGTTTCTATTGATGCCATTGTATAAACATGACTATCATTATTGCTATATAATACTACTGTAATTGGAATGGTTGCAGCCTTTGATTCACTGTCTTTCCTAAATATATTGGAGGAACATTCGGGTGTATTAGTAATTAAATCAGCATTATTGATACTAAAGAATGAACCTTCAGAGCTTCCTATACTGTGTAGAGAGTCTGTCAAAGCTTTTTCAGGGGTCTCTTTAATATCTTTTTCTACAATTTTATCCAGTCTTTCGTTGTCAGGTTCTTTATGTGCTTCATAATCTCTTATTTTATTTAGCTTACAATAATTTTCTATACTATCAGATCTTCCTTCACTTTGAATATTGTTAATAGGTTCAGTATTACAAGCTACAGTTCTTACATCTAAATCTCTTGTTCTTACACACTGATTAGCGGGTAAAGATATCACAGGTTCGGGAAGCGTTTCGATGGAGGTTTGTATCTCTTTGTCCACTGATTTGTTTAGTTTATCCGGAAACTCAAAACATTTCTCCAAATTTTTGTTGATTGTTTCAATTTGAGCGCTTAACTTTAATTTCTCAATTTGTAATTCTAAATCTATTAGTCTATTTCTGAGCTGCGCTATGATCGCTCTTGCTTCACTGATATCAGCTATTTCTTCGTTGTTATTTTGGTTGCTGAATCTGTGATTTTCATTGCGCAGGTTTGTGATGTGATCTTGGGTGATGCTGTAGACATCTTTGTCTGGCCAGGAGACGTGCAGTCGGCCAGGGGTGATTGGCTGAGAGACAGGGGCTTCCATGTGGGCCCAGTAGTACATTAAATTAGGCTGCAACAAAGAAACAAGAATTACAGCTACAAATTTACGGCAGTACTCACAGTCAACATTATGTACAGAGAGAAACTTTCAAAAATTGCGATATTTCCACAAGGTAAAATTTAGGAAACTTCTTATATTCTTGTATGGACATCAAAATATTTTTATTTCCATGATGAAAAATTTATATTGTTGCCTGTGAAACTTTCCTGAAATTTCGGAGTACTTTTTGGAAACTTTCGGCAACGTGCACATAAAAAAAAAACAAATTATTTTATCAAATATTTTGATTAGAGCTGAAACAGTTTCTACATTTGAAGGTAAAATTTTGGCCAAAACCTTAAATAGACAGTTAGTTTTTGTTGAAAACACATGATTAAATTAATTCATGCATACAACCTGAATAGTACCTTAAAAATATTTTCCGTGGGTGCATCCTTATCTGGTATCTGTCGGAGCACCCCCGCGGCCAGCAGATGCGTGCAGTATTGAATTCCAAGGTTCTTCAAATCTTGTGCGGTGAGGAGGTTTTTCAAGTAACTGTTCTCCGCGACGGATGATATGAACCAGTTGAGGAGCATAAGCCCTGAGGTATAAATAGAACAAATGGATATCAAGGGATAATTTGGATACCAAACATTAATAACAAGTTAATTTAGTAATTTATAACAGTATTTTAGTTTACTCATTAATCGACTGACATTGACATAACGAAAATGTCACAATGTTTTTTTTTTACAATTATTGTTTGGCTGCGAGTTCTTTAGCCAAGTCACAATGACATTTGTGCGGCGTATCTTGCTTAGAGAAATGCTTGCTGCATAAATAAAGAATATAATACTGTGCATAAACAACACAAACGAGTGTTTTCTATAGTCACTGGGGCTGTATCATGGCCGTTTTGTGTAAAAACCGTAACAGACTACCGCACTGCACCGCGACCCTGGTGCGCCGCATTCACCGTCTCCTCCACACTTGTTGAGTAACAAAACAGAGACACCTAGTTCGTGCATGAAGTCTGAAGACTTTTGAGCTGCACCGTGCAGGTGGCAAGGGAGATTTTAAGCGGTGCTCGCATGTGTCAAAATGCGTGCGTGAACTACCTGTATCTTTTCTTGCAAAACATGATACTTGATCTTAGATACTTAGATGACCTTTTTATTCATCTAGAAACTTACTTTGAAGGTGTTCTTTTGGGACACGAATTACGTACACCACTGGACACTTTTTAACATACTCCACTATCAACACCAATCTCTTAATGTCGCACACAACTTTCAATTCACAACATTTCATTTTCACCACAAATACAGTATACTGAGAGTATACAGGTATACCAATTGTCAGTATTAGTCTTTTTCTTGGCACATACGGCACCAGCGCCCGACTAAATCTTTTGACTGTTACATTTTTGGGGACCAACTTGTATTCAAACGCAGTGTATTCTTCATTGTGTAACCCAAGTATGGTGACGATATCGTGTATTCCCTCTTGTGCATCTCTGTACTTGCTCAGAAGTTTCACATAATTAAAATGCGCTCTTGAAGAACTAGTGAAGTTCACGCGATTCGTAGCTAGTTGCATCACGTATTTTAGAATTTAAGAGTAATTTTTGGCTAATTAGTGCGGTAAGTAGGCGTTCTTAGTCACGTATGCAGTGTTACTGGCGTTATCTGTATCGTATGTAATCGTATTAATGGAGATAAGACGTGGACATCTTGTCTCGTGCGTGTGCGTCAATATACAGGATGACGTAGGTTATTTAGGTAGCGTTTCTGAGGCACTCTGTTTAGATGATGGCCTATTAATTACACCTAATGCATACGTATGTCATCGATTTATTTTAGGTACAGGGCGTTTTTTTAGTAGGTACCTAAGTACCTACGCCTACGTGTATGCTAGTCCTAGGTCATGTGCACCCTTCCAGCTAAAACCAGTCTTAATATCCTGAATAAACTTTTTAAACTCTATTTTCCAAAGACAGGTAACTTTTTTCGTACTTATAGAAAGGTTCAACAGGCAACTGCAAGATTGACCATAAAGTTTCAGGATATTTCATATAAATATCGTGAACTTTCGATCATTCGTTCATTCACTACTTCAATAAAGCTGTGTGTACAATCATTCACCTCAACTCGTGCCGACACCTATAACCAGGTTGTATTTACTTAGAGGTCATATTGCGGTTGCTATGACTTCCAGTTGCCGGTGTATATTACGTATTATGCGGTATTACATAAGAATTTTATGATAAATAAGTACCTGAATCATAATTATCATATACCTACTATAGCCTGTATCATTTGGTATTTAAAAAGAGTAAACAAAACTACCCTCAAATGGTTCCTTATATGCCAGTTGAGGGTAGATGCGAACATTAAGTAGACGATCAAACAATGCAGGTTAAAGTCAGGTCGTTCAGTGACTGATCCAGGCGGTTTTATAACTGGCCGGTCAACCAATAAATGTTATAACTACCCGAAATGTTTGTTTAATTTTTTTTAAGTACCTAAAGATACAGAATATAGTCGTCTTAAAACGAAGCAGGACGAATTAAAAAAAAGTCTTAAACACTTTTAGCCCCCATTCGCACGGGAGCTTTTTCAACGCGCGTTGAAAAAGCGCTTGAATGACATAAATGGATATCCATGTATGTATTCACACGACAGCGGTGACGCTTTTTATCAAGCGTTGTTGGATTGTCGACTTTGAGCCTTAATTGGTCGTTAAATCGAATTTAGAGTGCGGACAGATTCAAGCGCTTTTTTAACGCGCGTTGAAAAAGCTCTCGGGCGAATGGCGGCTTATAGATGACCAAGCAAATCTTGTCAGTGGAAAAAGGCGGCAAATTTAAAATAAAGTAGGCGCGAAGGGTTATCGTCCCATATAAAATTTCGCGCCTTTTCTACTGACAAGATTTGCTTGACCAAGTATATATTATACAGAGAGCAAAGACTCACCTTCAAACTTCTCATAGAGCTGGAAGTTGAGCTTCTCAGGCACGAAGTTGGGGCGCTGCACGCGCGGCTCCGAATGCTTGTCTAGCGTGAGCGAGGCGACCTTCCGAAGCACGTTGGACTCCGGTAGCGCGTCGCTCACGCTGGCGGCTCGGCGTTCTTCTGAAACTGTCAATGATATGTGAGCATTTAATCCAATGCGCTTGCGATACGAGCGTGGGCGTTGCTAAATATAGTTCCAACAACATTACAGGTAAACTCGGTAAACTAGCGTATTTAAATGACCAAAAAGGAGAATATATATCCTACGGATAGGTAGATTAGGTAGTGTGACTGCTACTTATTGGCTCCTACGTAGTAATTGTCCATTAGCTCTTAACAAAGCAGAAATAAACAAGGCAATAGAAGTCTAACCGTTAAGAGCGGCCATCAATTACTATGGAAGGGGCAATAACTACAGCAGTCATGCACCCTACTTATCTTAGAAGAGGAAAGATAAAGGTATTTTGATTTTACGTGCAAATTGTGGTCATATTATACCTCTATCTATTGTAAATGGTTAAAGTTTATTTACCTACCTAAAAAATTTGGACAGGACTTTAAAACTATTATACCTACTGATACACACACCTGCTGTAAATATTTAAACGCTACCTACCTACGTTTTTTGCGTTTGGTTTCTAACTCATTTAATTAAGAATACTTAAGTAGATAACTAAAGATGGATGCTACATAATTTTGCGCACGGATAATCAGATTATAAATTGGTAAAGTATTAGTAACTCAATGTGAAATTACTTTCGTTAATAATGAAACACGCTTTACTATTCACGTCTTATGAGGGCAAATGGCTTAATGCGAAGTGGAGTAGGTAGGTAAATAATTTCTTCAGACTTAATCCACTTTAGGGAAGTCCTCAATAGGATTACTGGAAGATGGATAGATAGCTGATCAGGCATGAAATGTGCTGACTTGCACATTTAGTCTAGCTACGAGTAGGTTTGCTAGAATTGCAAGGTAAACCCCTAAGGAGCATGACTCATTTTTTTGTATCATACTAAGTGTGAGGTAGCCATTTCCTTCCTTATTAATTTAGGTACTAGAGAACGTAGATATATGCGACGTTTATACGACCATAAAATCTAGTCGCATATACCTACTTTCATTCTGTCTCAAATTGTTAGTTGGGAAATATCTCTTTTTTTGGTAAGCTGTTAGAGAATGGGAGGAGTAGGTAGATACTTTCGGAGCGTAGTCTGATCCGCTTCTTTTGATGCTGAAAATACCGTAATTTTATAAATTCGCTTGAGTTTTTAAATTTATTTATAAATTAAAATTAACGAATACGTCTACATCTACAATAGAGGCTTTCCGACCTCCTTCTCGTAGAAGAAATCTGTAAGAGCGAAACGTCCATTCATTTTGGTAAGCATAAAAAACAGACATCGTTAATGCATTCCCTGACTTGCACAAATACGATTTAATAGAATCAAGCGCGTAATTGCAAAAACTTTCTTATTGTGATTGTTAACAGGAACGTAAAGTTTCCAGTAAGAAAAGAGCGAAGGAAACAATATAACAGTTAGTGTATTGTGAGCAACATCAGCAAACTGGTTTTGCCGCTTACAAGCAAGTTCTCTCTTTGTTTATTTACATTCAACGCACACTTATATAGGTCTGAAGGAGCTCTATTTAAACGAAGATTAGTGGTTATGATAAGTAAGTAAGCGAAAATCTCGATAATGTCTGTTGTCAATCAGAGGTTGAAGTGCTGATAAGAGTTATTCATAGCTTTGGAACGATTTACTCGAAATTCACTTGCGGAAAATATTTCACAGGTTGTGAAGGCCATAAAGCGAATTGAAAAGGTTTTGTTTACTTTATCTCTGTAAACATTTTGCGTATTAGCAATTTGAAAGGAGAGTACCTACCTATATTCTAGCTGTGTTTGATAATTAAATGTGGGAAATTTAACCGATTTAACTGATGGTTAACTGTAATTTACCTACAAAATCGCCTGCGGATAATACTTCAGAGGTTTAAATGGCCACAAAACGATGAACGCAAAAGGATTTGTTTACATTAATCCCTGTAAACATCCGTCAATGTTACCAATTTGAAAGGTTCACTTTAATCTTTTGGATGTGTTTATTCATTGATGTGCTTTTCAAACCGTACATATATTCATGCGTGTCTGTGTATTCTGTACAATGAAGAGTTAATATATAAACACGTACTCGTACTGTGTTATTGTTGTAATGAACTAACCATTATCGAGCAGGGCAAGCGCGGGGTCGGGCTCGGCGTCGGGCACGGCAGGCGCGGGCTGCAGCTCCACCTTCCGGTGGCGCGACACCGTGAACGAGGACTGCGCCGGCGCCGCCTTCAGCCGGAACTCGCGGAACTCGTGCCCACACTCGTGCGTGAGCCGCTCCAGCCGCTCCCCGCGGCTGCCGGACAACCCCATAACATTGTCACTCTTGTCACTGTCATCGAACACGTCAGATTTATCTTCTTTGTCTAAGTCGAGCAAGGAGGTCGCGTCGTCGTGCGGCATGGGAGTGAGCGTGTGCGCGTCGTCGTGCGCGCTGCTCTCTGCCGAGTAGTAGCACTGGTTGAGTTCGACGGCGGCGAGCGGCGCCAGCGGGTCCGTGAGCACTGAGTCGGGCGTGGAGGGCGAGCGCGCGCGGGTCGCTGACCGCTCCTCGCACCTGGACACCGTTACCTCCGACTGACTCGCTGACTCCGCGCTCCCTCCCGTTTTCGACGCGCACTCGAGCGTGTCGTTATCTGACGCATCCACTTCAATATTATCGGAATCGGGCGTTTTATCGAACGTATCGGCGGCCCCTCGCTTCCCGCCGCTCTTTTTCCTTCCATGTTTCTTGCTGTCCCTGCCCGGCGATTTTCTGTTTTTCAAAAAATTCCGCCCTTTCGCTGGTGACTTGCCCGTCTTACTTTGTTTTTCGTTTCCCTGAATATTACCCATTTCTGAGACACTGTTTACTAACTTATGATCTCTACTTAACGAACGTTAAGTACCTAAGGATTTTCGTTGTTTATGTAAAAAATGGGTCTATCATTTGGCTACTATTTACATGAAATATAAAAACTAAGTAGATTTGAGATTCACAGCCCTCTGGTACCCTTTTGTGCGAGCATGCGCAATGGGGACGCCGAAATCTTTTTTCGTAAATCAATATTTTAGGAGCGTGTATAAAGAGCGTTACGAGACCATTGTGTCAAAAAACATTACATATTAAAAAACCGGCACATTTGCAACATAATTATGTAGTCACATGCTAACATGTAATTTAAAGCTGAATTCAAAACATCTGCATTGATTGTAACGCTCACTGCTGCCCTCTATGCATTCTTGTTTACAAAGTTTTATTAATCACGTCAATAGATGGCGCGCAGTGTCTCGATTTATTTTGCGAGGACCAAAGTTTTCCAACTAAATGATGCGAATAGTTAAATTATACATGTACGCTGAAAACATGAAAACTTTGCCTAACATAGCCGATATGAGGGAAGATAAGTGTGTGTAGATTTCAGTTTCATGAACTCTGTTTGGCTTTGGTTTCGCTGCCAAACGACTATTGTAAATTTGAAGATTCACAACCGGAAAGAGGCAGCTTTACGACCCGATCTGCTGTTATTACAATGGTACTCAGTGACTAAATACCATCCCATAAATTGTGCCATTTGCGGGGCTGTTTTTAATGATTCGTACACTTTTTATGAACTAGTTTGGTAGAGTCAGACCTAGATAGGTCTGCAGCGATTTTGATAGCCCACGTACAAGTGTTATTTGTCGTTATAATTTCATAGAAGATTGACGTTTAAAATAACACTGTTTGCACTGCGTGGGCTATCAAAATCACTGCAGACTTTCCTTGGTCTAACTCTATCTACATTATTTTGAAGACTTTACATTCAAAACATTTTTGTACGTCATCTAGCTGTAATTTAGTCATTAATCGGACTAAGTAAATACACTATAATATAGGGTAACTTTGTCATATCTAGCTATTTCAGGGTTAAGGTGACAGTCCATTTCCAACGACAGCTGCACTACTGCTCATTTTACTATGGAAATTGACAATGACAGAGACGCGTTCAGTACTGGTAGTGCAGCTGCGGTTAGAAATGGAATGTTACCATTAGACAGTATTGTAACTTTTACACTTAGATGGTTGGAAGTCCTCAACTGTGCGTTTCTCCAGAAACGTCTTTCCTCGCTCAGCTAAGTTAAGTTTAGCAGTTAAGCTGCTAAACTGAGGAATGAATTTTCGGCCGCCTGAATTTTTTTCGGCATTGGTCCCATAATAAAAGTTGACCTATAAAGTCACTACAGATGCAGTGCATTAATTGTTTTCCTTCCGTTTAGCAAAACAAAAAAATTTACTCCCTTGCGGTATGGCGGCCATTTGGAACCGTCCGAAGAGTATGGCATGGTGATGTCCATGAATGTCTGCTCGATGATGATCACCTGTGCAAAAATTAGCTTGGTACAAATGGTTGAATTGTTTTTTTTAAATTAATGTGTTCGCCTCAGTATGGCGGGCTGTAAGTCACACCGGAGAAGTATGGCATTATGCTACCGCCTACTTCTTTTTTATGGACTATCGGAAAATACGAGGATTTTTGTGGAACAAATCGTTCGACACTCGTATTTTATCCGACACGTTCGACTAACGCCCACACGATTGGGCCGCCGGTACCAGCGCTATGACGATCATTTTTCTTTCCTTCATTACGTACTTAGACCCCTGACGAACCGCCATACTGGTACAAATGATCCAGTAAAATGTGTCACTCTTCGAGCAACACCGGCTTCCGACACGTTGGAAGGGAGGGGCCCAAGCGATATCTCACCGTACAAATCTTTCTGCCATTTTTCGCGGGGGGAAGGTGCACACAGTCGCACTTCTCACACACTTACATACAAAATCCAATCAGAGGCCCTACCGCGAACCACGTTCGACGTGTTGCCTCTCTATGGCACTTGTAAATTCATACGTAAGTGTGACAGGGAGGCAACACGTCAAACGTGGTTCGCGGTAGGCCCTCTGTAATGACGACACAAATACATAGAAAATGACACACGTCAAAGACAAATCTTGCAAACCTCGTTCTCTTTTTGTGTACGGACGAGTGACTAGTGTCACAACACGCACACTAACACATTTTCGTTGAAGTATGTCATTGTATTCTGAGAGATGAGAAGTCGGATTTGTCGCTCGACCTATCCGCAATTTGTACTGAGCGAGCAAAATCGATAAATCCAACAAATACTTGAGACTAAAATATAATAATTGTATTTAAATGTAATTAAACGTATGATATGTAAAAAAAAAATTACATGTGGAATGTAACACTTTCTTTTTGTAAATTTGATGTCCCCGACCTCTTTTTATAGCAAAAAACCGAGCAAACAGGCATTTTTGTGCAGCAGTGTTCACGCGCGCGTCTGGACTCGGTCTAGTGAAAAATCCAAGTGCAACTAGTTTTATTACCCGCGGTAGATTAGATTGACGCGCTAATCTTGTACCTCGGCAGAGGGGAAATAGTGCGAATGCCGCCTCCCTTCCGTGTTGCTCGAAGGTGTCACTATCTCCCGGTCTATTAATAATAAAAAAAAAAAATCATAAGTACGAGTATGAGCTATGGCTACCCATCTGATCTCCGAAAACTTTAAAGCCGATTATTAAAATCCCGAAATTTGATTTTACCGAACGCGTTTTTTCTAAAAACGTTAGCGAATATGTCAGTTTGACACTGCAAAGGCAGTCGTGGTCTCGTGGTAAGGTGGCTAAAGGGAACCACAGCAAAATCAAACTCAGAGCCCGATTCGGATTTTGAAATAGACATCTATTAGATATCTTTTAGACATCACCAAGATACGATAACGATATGTTTAAGATCTAACCTGTTAAATTTGACATTTGCGCGATTCTGGAGATACTCTTGAACGATTTCCACAGGATATGACTTAGAGATCCAATTCATATCTAATAGATATAGATATCTTACTCTATTTAACGTAAAAGTGACATTGGTTGCCCGAATTGCGCTGCAAAAGAGAACTAGTTGATATTTAAACTATAACGTATCTAGAATGGATCTAGTACGTGTCGTCTCTTGTGAATATCTTGAAGTCAAGTTCTTTTAAATTAGAAACTGTGTCAAGCTGCTTAATAGGGAGTGTGCATGAACTATACGCGGCAGCACCTATGAACCTATGCATGCTAGCAGCTGTCAGATTTCTGGCGCGAAGCGTAAATGTGAAGTTTATGCTTCCGATGTAGCCCGCAAGATGGCAGAACCGACTATGCACAAGAAAACATACGAGAACGATAGATGGTAGCACTTGCAATGTACATGTTTATGTTTCCGATTCAGGCCCCAAGATGGCGAACCCTCCAACGTGCACGGTCCCTTTAGAGGTAGGTAATGTTATCGACGATGCTGAAAGCGTTTTCCGCACATCTATACGTGGCTATACTTCTCAATTTTCGTTTGATTCGGCTGAAAAGAACCTTTTGTAGCCAATGAAAGGGAACATTAATCGCTAACAGCAATGGTTCTTTTGGAGTTCCAAAGAAACTACTTAACAAAAATGGAGCAGGTTTTGTAGGAAATCACGTTTAATTTAGAAATGGTGTGTCAAGGCCAGATGAAACATATTAGAATTGGGAAAAATAATCTGGTGTTGGAAATTTACCTTTTTTTCGATACAACAATGAAGTACAACTTTGGAGAAGACAAGGGGGAAGGGGGGAGATGACCAAAGAGGATGGTCTTATGTGACTTTCAGTAGGAGTAGCAGAGAAATCGCCTTTGTCCTTGTCATATTCTAGTCCCACACCTTAAAAGTCCTAAGTCCCGTCGTCAAAACGGTATGCGTCTTGTTGTACATAGACCGGGAGACAGTGACACATTTTACTGGGTCATTTGTACCAGTATGGCGGTTCGTCAGGGGTCTAAGTACGTAATGAAGGAAAGAAAAATGATGGTCATAGCGCTGGTACCTGCGATGCAATTCGACACGCTGCTGTGTCAGGAACACTTTTCTTTTATTTCATCGCTTTCTCAGACAAACGAAATTCATCCCAAGTTTGTTATTAAAATAGGAAAAAATTGTATGGAGGATATTATTTATAGATTAGTTTTGTTACCTAGATTAACTTAACAGAATCCCATAAAAAAGGGTAGGCAGGTAACGTATAAAATACCTACTATAACTATTCTAAGAAATATAAGGATGGGTAAACTAAATGAAACGTAATTTCAGCTTGATCATCAACAATAATCGTTTTTCGAAAATGGGTCATAAAACTCATACAGTTAAAGCAAAGAGATACTAACATTAGAAGAGGTAGAAAGTATGACAAATTATTTGGGACATGTTTTTATCGCTGACTGTACTTACTGTAAAAAAAAATTCCTCGGGCATTACTCATCAAAACAATTCTAACAACCCCAAAGACAAGTACTTTGCGTTGTTTGATCACAGAGTTCCTATGGTCACCTTCTGTCTCCATCATCAGATCAGCTCCATGTCGACACAATATTGCATTGTCATCCGATTTACACAGGTATGTATAATTACATATACATTATGCAAAAGTTCAGCTCGTTCGGAAACTGGGTGGTGGGTCAATTTTAGCTTCCAAGATTTGACCCACACTAACTAACATACCTACACACCAACAACAAGTTTACGACTACGTACGATTTTTCTTATGAAGTTATTTATAAACACTTATTTATCGTCTAACATAGCACGCTCTTGATTATTGTGTGTCCTTATCCGTCATTTTGACTGATGTATTTATTAGAATGGGACAAAGTTCAGAGGTTTGCTAACTTTTATGAATAAGGGGAGACGTTACACCTCTTCAATCAATACCTCTTTGCTTAAGGTTGTTCCAGTCAAAATTAGTTTTGGTCTTTACGGCTTATGTGCCTGGAATAAAACTTAAACGGGAAGCGGAACGCTACGGCAACGTGCTCTAGTATACAGGGTGATAAATCCAGATGGGGCTGTAAAGGAAAATCAGAAACTGTACTAGATCACAGGGGGGACATATATGTTATAGGTACGGAAATCGTTTTAGTGTAGGTGTAGATGCGTACGATATGTCTACAATGAACTAGAGTACCTAGTGTTGTTTTCGCAGGCTCGAAACGTCGGGATGAATTTTAAAATTATTGTGTATGAATGAATCGATCAAGGAGATATTGAAACACAGTTAGGGCCACGCTAATCCAGACAGGCAATAAACCGCCTGTTGGCGGATTACAGAGGTTTCCGGATTATCATTTGCAAACATCGGTTTTTTAAATGTTTATTTACCTATATGTATATCAGATATTAGATTGTAATTATTAAAAAAACTCGTAGGTAATTATGTAATAAAATATTAATACCTACTTACCTAGATACATATGATACGCTAAGTTAAAGCCGTCAACTTCAATAGTAAAATAAGGTCTCATTAAATTCTTGTCAACATAATTTCACGGCTAATAAGCCTATTAAAAACTTTTGTTCAAAATAGTACCTAAATTGAAGTAGGTATAATTACGAGTATATCACAGTCGTTACATTGGAATAATCATTCAATTATCAACGGTATTTTTGAGCACTAAGTTCCAAATTGAAACGAAGTATCGAATGGCTGTTACAGCTTTTATGCGTGGTGGGCCGTGTAATGGCGGTATGCTGTTAAATAGTTCATTAATAGTTCGTTAACTTTAGTAGGTAGAACATCGTTGGAGACATTCTTAAATGTATTAAAAGGGTGACGCGTAGATTAACCCATTTAGCGCTAATCGTGATCACACACGTTATATTGTAGATTACAGTGACATAACTTAGGGGTCGTGCACAAATCACGCGAGGTTCGATGGGGGGAGGGGGGTCACGAAAAACTCACGATAGATCACGTTGGGGGAGGGGGGTATAAGGAAACCTCACGTGTATTTTTCTACAGTAAACAAAACTAAGAAAAAAAAAACCAACCACATGAGTACCTTTTCTCGGTTTCGTTAAACATAAATCTTCACTCTGCACTTCAAAATAGCGAATGTATTTAACGAAAATAGAAAAATAAACAATATTTTCTAAATACAACACTATTTATCTTAAAATTAGGTCGAATGAAAAAAAATCAAAAAAATACACGTGAGGTTGCGTGGGGGGAGGGGGGGTAGCCAAAAACCTCACCAAATATCACCAAGTAGGAGGGGGGATCAAAAAGTAGCCAAAAATACCTCGCGTGATTTGTGCACAACCCCTTAGAGCATTATAGTAACTGGAGACGTCATGGCTGTCATTTTCTGTACGACAGTCTGCCGATTTTTGCGGGAAACGAGAAATAGCAATACCCCCTCCGTATTGCTATTTCTACATGATTTATTTTGTACGTAACGAACAAATAGCCATGTCAGTCCATACAAAAGTTTGCACAATTGTGCAAGTTTTTCGGCTAAGCTCTTAAAGGCGACTCCAGTTATTAAATGCTCTAAGTGACAAAACTACGAAACTTAAATGGGCTGGCCGCGTAGCCAAGACGCCAATCGCTTACGCTCTGTAGCGATCGAAACGCAACTGTCACTGTCACACTAATAAGGAAGAGTGATAGAGAGACATAATGCTTTTCGTTGTCGAAGCGATAGCGATTGTAACCTTGGCTAGGCCGGCTGATTAGTTGACCAGTTCGCCGGACGATATTAGCCTGTCGGTTAAGCGCAAAATTTGACAGCTCCGAACAACTGACAGGCTGATATCGTCCGGCGAAGGTAATCTGTGAGCCTCTTAAGATGCAATGGGTTCAGTCAGCGGAATTTTTGAAAAATTGTAGCGCTTTTTAGGGTTCCGTACCTCAAAAGGAAAAAACGGAACCCTTATAGGATCACTCGTGCGTCTGTCTGTCCGTCTGTCCGTCTGTCACAGCCAATTTGCTCCGAAACTACCGGACCAATTAAGTTGAAATTTGGTACACATATGGAAGTCTGTGACCCAAAGACGGATATGTAACGTCAACAAATGAATTTTAAACACAGGGGCTACTTTTGGGGGGTAAACGATAAAATTAAAAAACAAAGTTTTGGAAACAATATCGTGTTACATATCAAACGAAAGAGCTCATTGTGAGAATCTCAAATATATTTTTGTTATAATTTTAAAATAAAAAGTTTAGAACTTATTCAAGAAAATAGACAAAAAATGACCATTCCCCCCCTCTATCTCCGAAACTACTGGGTCTAAAATTCTGAAAAAAATACACAAAATAGTCCTTTACCTAAAGATGACAGGAAAACCTATTAGAAATCTAGATTCAAGCGTGAGTCGGATTTAAGAACAAAAATGCAGTTACGTTTTTTTAAGGGACACAGCCGCAATGGTTTAAGTGAAACGTGATGTAGACAGCTATTGCGAAGGCCCTTGGCCGATATCCGCATAAGGCCGAAGGCCCGAAGCGTCCCGAAGAGGCGTGCCTTTAACTTCATGCGTGTGTCGAACTGAAGACAATGCGACTAGGCTGTATCTGGCACACAGCCAGCAGGTACTTGTAGGACTGTTTGATTAGGTTACTAATGTTACGTGTTTTAAAAACTACCATACAGGGTGGCCAAAAAAAAGTGTATTCCCATTGCCAACGTGCAACCCCGAAATCGCGAAGAAAAATTTGGCTGTTTCATACATTTTGGCTGGTCCGTTTTCTATAGGAGCATACATTTTTTTTCGTGATTTCGGGGTTGGTCCCATACTAAAAGTTGCTTAGTATAATCTCAAAACCTCCTTGGCTACGGGAATGCACTTATTTTTGGCCAACCTGTAGGTATTATCTCTCTTCGGTCTTCGCTTTTATAACACTTTCGGAAGTTATAGGAAGCATGACCTGTCGGACGCTCTTAGTTTTCAGCTCTATGCGGAGCTCGGTCTTCAGTCTTCGCATTTGGACACTTGTACTATTGTTTGGCATTTAATCTTCACAGTTGTAGAGATATAAGCCACCACGCCAGAAAACTTCATGTTACATCTGGTTTTTGATTGACCCATTCGGGTTTTTCAAGACGTTTCACTCACGTCACGTTTCACGTACAAAAAAATTGTTGAAAATTGTGTGATGTACGGAACCCTTGAAACGCGAGTCCGACTCGCACTTCACCAGTTTTTTTAGATCACAATATACATAGTATATAAGGCCGACCCTCACCGATCTGCCTACCGGATTAAACTTATATTTTATGAAAGAAAATTGATATATTCCTGAACATAAATTTCTTTATCTTAGACTTTCGACTTCGACTAACTTGATGTCGCATGTACAAATAGCGTGAGCTATCTTCAAGGTCGTATCAAAATGAGATCAAAACCGTAACAAAATTCTGAACCGAGTTCCTGTTAGGTGTCAATGTTGTATATATAGGTAGGTACTTAGATGCTTGTATGCATATGCATATGCAGCTATAGGATGTTGCACGATTTATAACACTGGCTTGTAGATACGGATGACGAATGTAGCGCAGTGCGCAACGGCATCCTTGCGGCGGTTGTATTTTTTTTTAAATCGCTATGGCGGCAAACAAGCACTTGAGCAGCCTGTGATAAGTCGTATCTGTTAGCTTTAGAGTGACATTCCATTTCCAACTGCAGCTGCAATACTGTTCATTTTACTATGGAAACGCGTCGCTGTCATTGTCAATTTCCATAGAAAATGAACAGTATTGCAGCTGCAGTTGGAAATGGAATGTCACTTTTACCCTGTTAAGGTTGACTCACGTTAGACCGGGCCGTGTCCGGGCCGGAACTTCCGGAGCTTAATACTTACCTAAGACATGACAGGCGATCACGTGATGCTTTCCATAGAAAACGATGCGCCGGAAGCTCCGGCCCGGACACGGCCCGGTCTAACGTGAGTCATCCTTTATTCATATATAGATGGTCAAGCAAATCTTGTCAGTAAAAAAAAGCGGCAAATTTAAAAAATGTAGGCGCTAAGGGTTACCGTCCCATAGAAAATTTGAATTTCGCGCCTTTTTCTACTGACAAGATTTGCTTGGCCAAGTATAACTTAGAAACCTCTTACAAACCTCTTTTAAATGATGTCTCTTTCTAAGAAACAGAAATGTCAAAATGGCCACGCATATTAAGACTTAAGCTGACAATAACCAATAACTCAAGTATTATGTATATCATCACACATATCATCACACATACATTATGTATATGCCTAGGTACAACGATGAAAAAAAAACTCAACAGAACAGTCGTCTGAATTCGCGCAATATTACTTTTTTAATGGAAACTCCCTTTACGAATTTCCAACTATTCGTATTTCGGAATACATTTTTTAAAAAGCGGTGCTCAATTTTATTAATAGTCAAAGTCAATATGTATTTTCAACATGAGCAAGTTGCTAACAATTTTAGAGCGAATTCCTATTTTTTATGAGGGGTTAGCCAGGATATTAGAAGGGACAAACGATAGGTTGCGCCACGCGAAACTGCGATGGAAGTTGGTGACTATACCCCCTTATTCATAAACGTTTACTACAGTTGACAAGCCGATTGTAATCGTTTGTCCCTTTCCATCATACGAATACGTCGGAAAGGGATAAACTGTTATTATCGGCTTGTCAACTTTAGTAAACGTTTATGAATAAGGGGGATAGAGATAAGTACATACATATATTGAATATTGGCGATCGTGCGGTACTAGTTCTGTCAGGTACTGTTTAAAATTTTGCTAGCCTAATCCCTCGGCTATAGCACTTAAGCTGTTGAAATTAAGTGAAAATTCGTTTACGTGATTTTTTTTTCTAATCTAGGCAATTATAACCTAGAAAGTTTTTGACTTTGAAACCGTAATCCAGTTTCTGTGTGATTTTATTCATTGGAATTGCCTTTGTATAACAATATAGCTAATATAAAATCTACAATTTTGCGTTAGCCCTTGAGGGTTGTTTTCACAAATCCGTTTGCATAAAAATATCTAAAAATACGTACACTCAAAATTCCAATGAAATTTTATTTCAGTAAGCCCAATAAATGCCATGTGGAAAAGTACACACCCACCCACCCTTAATGTATGTACCTGTTCTATTGAACACAAAATGTTGTAAATAAATATATCAAATGAAATGTTTTTTTGATGGTCGCATAAATACAAAATGCTGTAGTTGTTTTATTAAATAAAAAAAATCAGTTCGTTTAGTTTAGTACGTTCGTGGCGTTCGTAACGCCACGGTAATAACGACTTAAATTAAGCGATCTCTTGGGCGTCGTTATAACCGGATTTTACTAGGGGTGCGAAACTCCTGACTTCGGTCAAACTCGGCTCCGCTCGGCTCAGCATTGCTCCGAGCAATTATTAGGGTTGGCACCACTTGACTTCCTTTTGCGTGCACGATCACAGATAAGATAATCACTTGAATTTTGACAACTCTAACCGAAAGGGATAGTGCCATATATTAGAAAGGGATACCATGATTCGACCCTGAACCGCTGTCAAACTTCGGTTTTGTAGGAAGTTTAGGGTCCCCCCACATCTGGCGTCTTTCGACTCTTTCGAGCGTCGGCGTCTGTCGGCGTCGGTTCAGCGCTATGGAAAATGACGTCGCTGCGCAGTTGCGTCGACGCTGCGTCGACGTTGCGTCGACGTCGGCCATATAATTGTAGACGCCGACGCTCGAAAGACGCCAGATGTGGGCCCCCCCACATACCTAAAGACGCCAGATGTGGGGGGGGGGCTTACTTTCTTTACGTTAGTACTATTATTTATTCTGTGATTCTACTCTATAACTAACTATTGAGTTGTCTTGCTTCGTTTCGTTTCGGCTCGAGTTTAGGTACTTACTTACCATTAGACCATTACCAGGCTAAAACCGACAAGTGTGTAAGTGAAACTGACGCGCTCGGAAAGCGATAATATCCGCTTTTTACTCCGAGTCAGTGGCTCGGAGTCACAAGCTTGCATTCATCAGGTTGATGTTAGTTGACGGCTCCTCTGTGGATACACAATAAAAGTCGACAGCCTGGAAAAAACACTATTAAAATATTTAGACATAGACATAGAAAAATTTTATTTAACATCACATGAAATGACAGAGTTAACAAATAGTGTAGGTAACACATTTTACAGATAAATCTTAAATTTACACTTAAAAACTAAGAAATTGAGTTGCACATCTAAGGGAGAAATATTCATGAGTGTTAAATAGGAGCTTGCCTCAGCATAAAGTTGCAGTGTATTAACTACAACGCTGGTTTTCAGGCAGACCCTTGATACATTATCCCTTGCTTCTAAAAAAGAGGTCATTGTATAATGATCTCATTTTTTTCCTTACACATAAAATTAAAGTCAAACCAAGAAAAGTCTGTAGCGATTTTGATAGCCCACGCAGTGCAAGTGTTATTCATACGTCATAATTTCATAGAGGTTAGATGTTTAGAATAACACTGCGTGGGCTATCAAAATCGCTGCAGACTTTTCTTGGTCTAACTTTATTTTCTTTATCTATATCCTGCCTAAAAAGGGTGCAGCGTAAAAAATAGTTAGATTTTGATTCTGTGCCATGTTTACAGGAAAAACGCCAACGAGTTGAGCACATAATAAAATGAATGACTAAGGTGAACAAGGCGAAACAGCGGGTTGTCAAGTGTGCGTCGACCTTAAGCAGATTTATTACACTCCTTTACACATGAATGGAAATGAGACTATGAAATATTTGCTCCTTTGGCGCAAAGAGAGTAGATATGAAGGTTTCTTTTAATCCCTGCATTGGGGTGGAAATTTTCATACAAAACTTGTTTTTGCTCTATTTCGTTTGTTTTATAAGCTGGAGCTATATAATCTAATTACAGGCATAGATTTACCTACCTAATGTTACTGTATGTGTCAAGTTTCATTATAATACAACACGTAGTTTTAAAATGAGAACGAAGCTCCGTTTGTATGGGAAGGCGAAATTCTGCCGAGCTTGCTGCGGACTTTTAAGATTTACAATTCCAAACATGTCTTTAAGAGTACTGGATAAACTAAACTTTCTACAAAATAAACTTCCAAAATGAAGAAAATAGTAATTTCATTTAAAACAGTTTTTTATTAGAATTAAAAATCATACAAGTCAAATATTCTTTCATAACAAATTCTATTAACATTTTCGAAGCAAAAAACTTTTAAATGTTATTAGAAATTTAAATTTCGTTAAAGCTAAGTAATAAGTTCCGCATGAAAGGAGCCAAGTTATCTAAAATCTCAATACATACAACAATAAAGGAAATTTAAATAAATGTCGAGTTCTTTTAAAAAAGGAAGCATATTTTAAAATCCTTTGTTTGTGAAAAACAGGGTATTTTAGCCGTTCTCGTGTATTTACGTTTTGGCAGCGTTTTGAATTTGACTTTTAACCACTGTCTGTGTTCTTAACGGACAACTTGATTAGTTTACCGTTTTTGATTAGTTTACCTCGGGATTACTCGGGAACATTCTCCAATGTTCATTTGAGGAATCTAAATGATTTGGAAAACGTGTTGTTTAGTTTCATTTGAGTGCAGCTTAGATTTAAGATTATAGAAATAGCTTAAGAAAATAACGAAGAATGAGTCTGAATTTCGAAAAAGACTAGAATTCGTCTAAGCCGTCTCTGACTTGACAATATTGACATATACGGGTCTTACGGGCATTAAGAATGGTGCTAGTTCAGCGGTCACACTGTCATTGCAGTCTGTGCAGAGTTAGCTTGGTCCGTGTCTACTGGCCTTTGCCCGCGACTTCATCTGCGTACATAGGTACATACATACATAGGTACTTGATTGACAATATATAGGTACTTGATTGTATTATGAATATTATGATACATGGTTGCAGGTAGTAACGGCACGGTATGGTGTATGGTATTGAATTCAGTTTCAGAATACAGCCCGAGATGAAATGAATCCCCTCTAACCCTAGTTCCAGGTAAGCTAGACTAATTCCCCATTGCTTAACGAGGTCCGCGAGTTTAAATAAGGCAAAACAAGAGGGCTGTGGTGTAGTATATAATTAGTACTTATTGCATATAAAAACATGTACATATCTTGACCAATTAGATCTGAATAAATCATAATCTTCATCGGAGCTGTTGTGATGGAATACTGGCCTGAAGGTGCCTGAAAGGCCGTATAAGGTATTATCCTGGCAGGGTCGCCATGTACGGACGGCGTTAATCAAACAACAGCTCTAGCCAAGATGAGAATTCTAATACATCAACAAACGCACGCCAAACAAAAATAATATGTATATAGGGGTGCCAGCTAACATGATACTTAGGTATTAATAGGCTCGTTCAGCCTATTGTGACAAAAGGAATAGAAGGATTACCTAATGAAAAAGCCACCTAATTTTTTTCGTGATTTTGGGGTGGGTCACATTGTGAAAGTTGCTCAGTACGAGATCTACATTTAAAAAAAACACCAATCCACTCTCTATCAGCTATCGCAAGACAGCCGTACAGTATCATGGCCTACGAAGATGATCTGTGTATTTTTTAGAGACTTCCTGGCTCGCACAGGCAGACTGTGAAATGCCCTGTCACCCGCTGTATTTCCGGACCGATACGACTTTCAAATCTTCAAGAAAAGACCGTACTCCCATGTCAAAACCCCTCTGATGCTGCAAGGCGACGCGACGGTAATTGCTTGCCATCAGGCGATTCATCTGCTCGCTTGCCTTTCATATCATAAACAACCCGGCCAAGTGCGAGTCGGACTCGCGTACGAAGGATTCCGTACCATTACGCAAAAGCGGCAAAAATCACGTTTGTTGTATTTGATCCCCACTTAAATATTTATTTTATTCTGTTTTTAGTGTTTCTTGTTATAGCGGTAACACAAATACATCGTGAAAATATCAACTGTCTAGCTATCACGGTTCATGAGATACAGTTTGGTGACAGACAGACGGACAGACGGACAATAGAGTCTTAGTAATACGTCCCGTTTGTACCCTTTGGGACAGTAAAACCAGCGAATGCGACATTTTAGCAGCTCATTCTGCTATGTATGTCATACATTCTGCTCGGTAAGCATTTGGAACCACCCCCGCACGGCTGTCGGAGGTAAAGGCCCTTTATGATGACGCTTGCAAATTAATGTGCATGGTTTGCATCGCGTATCATCCCTTTGTTTTTCTTTTACGCTATCCTGGCGTTCCACATCGCTTTTAACTCGTGACATCGTAAATTGTATGAATACGTCATGGGAAAAACGATGTTTCATTCTACACGATACTTAACATATGACATCATTGATACTTACATGATTGACTTTTGACATTCATTGGGGAGTATAATTACGTACCGCGGGACTATAGATACCTACTAATACGTACAAACAGCAACACTCCTAACTGTACATTGGTGGACCTTATTACAAAAGGCATAAGGTCCACCGATGTACAGTTAACAGTGCCAGTCAACTGCAGAGAAAACAGTCAAGTGACTTATTTACATTCATTAAGTTACGATTAGCTTTTGGCGTTTGGCACAAGTGCTGGTGTCCTAGCGGTAACAGCGTGCGACTTTCAATCTAGAGGTAGCAGGTTTAAACTCTGACTCGTACCAATGAGTTTTTCGGAACTTATGTACGAAATACGAGTATCATTTGATATTTAAGTACCAGTGGCTTTCGGTGAAGGAAACCGGACTAATCCCAAGGCCTAATAGTTTCCCTTCTGGTTGGAAGGTCAGAGGGCAGTCTTAAAAAAACTTTAAAAAACTGGTACTACGTAAATTCCTGAGATTAGTTGTCTCCTGTGCTTCTCTAAATCGTGCTTCTAGATTTAGTTATGTTTTCCTTGACGAATCTCGAATATGACATTTCACATGTACCTATATTATATCGTCGCTGTGTTCCGTGTATTATTTAAAACAAGTCGAATTAGCCTCTGTATATTTGCACACCCACATTTGCATACCCCGCGCTGCGCCCGGGAAGTGGATTAAGACTATTATGTGTTTGTATAAATTATTTAAACTGTAAAAACTGAACCTGCAAAGAAATAAACTACGAGTAAAATATACGATGAACAGAGCGCAAAGCGGGAAGTTTTGGAAACTCAAAATCCCATACAAAACGAGACTTAATCCAGTTGCCCCCTAATACAGTTGAGAACTTAAATGTATGCCCCTCCCCTCCCATGGCCATCTGTACTGCCCCCCCCCCCCAGTCCTTGACTCCGAAAATACACGAGAATACACGAGCCACCGTTAAATAATTACTTACAGAAAGCAAGATCAAAAGGAGTATTAATTTCTTATTCAATTTACAGGGCCCCGTTACTTAAGATGTCAGCCAAAACCGAGAACCAACAAAGGTTTGAAATTATGTTGTTGCTATTAAGGCTTTTTGAAGAGATCAATGACACCCAGTACCGACTGTACCAAAACACAAAAGAGCGCTAATACGACACACAAACACACACACACCGGTCCAAGGGACGATTTTTAGGGTTCCGTACTCAAAGGGTAAATAAAGGGGTCCGTCCGTCCGTCTGTCACCAGGCTGTATCTCACGAACCGTGACAGCTAGACAGTTGAAATTTTCACAGATGATGTGTTTCTGTTGCCGCTATAACAACAAATACTAAAAAAAGAATAAAATAAAGATTTAAATGGGGCTCCCACACAACAAACGTTATTTTTGACCAAAGTTAAGCAACGTCGCCGGGAGTACTTGGATGGGTGACCGTTTTTTTTTGCTTTTTTTTTGCATTATGGTACGGAACCCTTCGTGCGCGAGTCCGACTCGCACTTGTTTAATTTCGTGTATTTCGTTCAATAATATCTCTACTACCAAGCATACTAATAGAATTGAAAACGAGTGAGTGGTCAATACCACGAGATTCCCAATTTTATCGGCCGAATATTTAAAAAAATGCATTTCGCCGTTTTCCAACGATTTTCGAGTGACAATCTCAATCTCAAAAAACGGCCCCTGCGGGCCGATTTTTGAAATTCGACCACTCGATTTTGTGTATTTCGTTAAATGATATCTCCACTACTAGGCGTTTAAATTCTACTAATAGAATTGAAATCGAGTGCTCAATACCACAAGATTCCAAATTTCAATCGCTCGTATTTCAAAAATTAGCATTTCGCCGTTTTCCACCGATTTTCGCATGACGAAATCGAGCGATCGAAGTTCAAAAATCGGACCCCTGGTCCGAAATCGAGATACGTGTGACATTGCTTATTTTATTGTAATAATAAAGATATTCTCATAAATCTTGACTTGATTTAGAGACACAAATAAATAAAGGTGAGGGGAATAAAGGTGACTAACGCTAGATCGAACAGGGCCCGGGCCGAGGCGTCCGACATGTCACTTTCTATGACGGCTGATCCGTGATCACGAGGTGCTTTTCATAGAAAACGAAGCACCGGAAGCTCCGGTCCGGCCCAGTCTAGCATGAGTCATCCTTAAGGAATAGGGAAAAAATGTTTGAGTTTTCTTCTAAGTATATTTCCGTATAAGGTAATTACGTACGCTTATTTTATTTAGTAAATTGTAAATAACAAATTATTCGGAAGTCTAATTCCTTATTGAAAGTATTTACTAGAGATAGAGATGCCACGAATATTCGGCAACTATTCGGTATTCGCCCTATTCGGCCACTTTGCCGAATATTCGGAATTCCGCCGAATGTTGCCTACTATTCGGCCGAATACCGAATATCTGTTGCACCTATCTAAGGGGTCATCCATTAATTACATCACTCGTTTAGGGGGAGGGAGGGGGTCAAGAAAATGTGACATATTGTGACATGGGGGAGGGAGGAGACACAAACTTTGTGACGTCACATTTACTTCATCAGTAGCCGAAAATTTATTTAAATTATTTTATTCGCTGTACATTTAAATAACAGGTTTTTAAAACGATAATCGTTTTTATTCGTTTAATTTTCTTTCCTAAGCAGTTTTGGGTTATAAAATTACTAATATTTATATCGTCAAAAATATTTTGATAAAATATTAATAATACTTAGGTACTTACTTAATTCGATATGGCCATTTCGTAGAAAAAATGTGACGTCACACGGTCACACTAGGGGGGAGGGGTTTGCCAAATGTGACCAAGTGTGACAAGGAGGGGGGGAGGGGTCTAAAAACCTATAAATTCGTGTGACGTAATTAATGGATGACCCCTAATAGGAAAAATTACTTAGAAAAATAACCAAAACCTAACTATATTTAACATTTCAAATGTATTCTTGGAAGGAAAAAAGTTAAATATGAAGGCACGTTTTGAGGATTTGTTTATTCCAAAATATTATATTTTTATCATGGGTCTGATCTGATTTGACTGACTCTAACTACATTAATTAATTCTATTCTACAAAAAATATATCTTAGCAAACGTTATGCTTTGTTGGACAGCAGTTTTCATAATAATTGTGACTCAAAATGTTCGCATGTCATGCCGAATATTCGGTATTCGGCCGAGAGGGGGGGCGGATATTCGGTATTCGGCTAAATTTAATATTCGGGGCATCTCTAGTATTTACATACTTAATAAAAGTAAAATAAGCGTCCCACTCTTCTCGGTGGGTAGCAGTGTGCGCCGCCCACCCGCGCTACGCCGTAGCACTCTCGTAGCCATGAAAAGCTCCGTAGCCCATAAATTAAAACATTATACGGGTACTAACTAGAGATGGGTAGGGGTGAGTAAATACTGAGTATTTACTCGGTATTTACTCAAAGCACCCGATAAATACCCGTATTTACTCATTTAGGTGGGTAAAAACGATTGCTTATAAAATATTCAAAAAGTGAGATTTAAGAACAAAATTGTCTTTTAATGAAGAGTGCTAACATGAATTAACAATATCTATAAAATAAAAAGCATAGAGGGCGCTTAATTTAGGAAAAAAAGGTAATTATTAGTGAGAGGCAAATTGTGAAAACAATTTTGTTTTAAATAAGAAGGTATTTACTTAAAAAATATGAGTACTTAAATTCTATCGATGTTCTAGATAAGTGCATGTCGCGCAAAAGTGCGTGTTTACGCGGCACTTACGACCTTTTATTAAGGGTTTTTTAAAGAAAACTCAAAAATGGCTCAACCGATGATGTTCAAAATATTGTTTTTTATACTCTATTATACGGCTAATCTCCCGATATGTTTTCATATTTTTTCTGAACTTTGGTTCGAAAGTTATAGAGGGATAAACATTATTTTGGCCTTTCGAAAAGATTTTTTCCAAAAATATTCAATTTATACAAAAATGTTCTTAGAAACATTCCAGTTATTTTTGAAGACCCATTTAATGACGTGCAACACGTTGGTGGTTTCTGAGATATTTTTTTGTGACAATTAGTTACATGTATGGACTGCCCCTCTTAAAAATACATTTCTTACAATTTTGAGTACTTAATCCAGTAGCGGCTTACAAAATACACCTATATTTCAAATTTATATGCTCCTTTCAGCACTCTAAATAGTTTATACCCACCAATTTGGGTATAAACGAGTAAATACGGGTATATTGAGTAAATACTGAGTATTTACTCGGTATTTACCTGTGAGTATTTACTCACTACCCATCTCTAGTACTAACCTATTTAAGGGGGAGTTTTTTCGCTACGCCCCCAGTCTACAGGCTACGGCAAAGTGATTATATTAATGCCATTATTTTAGAGAGAATTTGATTATAAGCTTTTTGAAAGAGTATCTTTTTTATGAAACACTTGCTCTAGTTTGGAGTCTTGAATCCAGTTTACTCCTTTATTTTGGAAAATTTTAGCCTTAGGTATAGTAAAAGCTATAAAACCTTATACCATTAACTTCCTGAGATCCCCGGTAAAAATATTGGTACATATTCCACAATCTATTGTGAACTTTCATTTATTAAGAAAAGGTTCCAATTTCAACAACAAAACAACAGGGGTTACCGCGAAAACCGAAATTCGCAAATTGCGGGGATCTTTCTCTTTTACTCCAATGAAGGCGTAATTAGAGTGACAGAGAAAGATGCCCGCAATCTGCGAAATTCGATTTTCGCGGTTATAGCCCTGAGTCTGGGTCTCAGGAGGATGCAATACATAGGTAGGTACTTATATTTAACCACAAAGGCTGATTTGACTGGTCCAAATCCTAGTGTTATTTCTTTTGGGTTTCTTGAAGAGCCGTAATTGCAAGTTCAAAAATAAAGTTAAAAAGTCGCTCTCGTTTATTTTTCGGTACGGAACCCTAAAAAGTTGGTCTGCCTCGTGGTCGGTATGAAATCAAAATAGAGGGTCCAACATCGGTGTATTTATTCCATCCAATCTTCATCCTGCCGGAAATCGAAAATAAATAATGGACCTTACACTTTATAAGTTGTCCGCAGAGTATGGGGTAGTTATGAGTACCTATTTATACAGGATTTCCAGTCATTTTACGGACAAACAGCAGGTTAAGTACCTAGTATGTAGGTAATCTACTTATTTTTTCTATTTTAGTAGCTTTGATTGCCAACATTTAAGAAACTTTTATAAACATATAAGGTACTAGTGCTCGACGCTGCACTAGTATTCGACGTGGGCACTTTATGTCAGTGACAAGGATTAAATTTGAATACAGAAAAATCTTCGCCGTTCAAATTTAACCTATATTACTTTGACATAAAGTGCCCATGTCGAATACTAGTGCAGCGTCGAGCCCTAGTACTTCTACCTTAACTAGGTACAATCTATTATAACCCATTTTTATGAAAAAATGTGCCGAATATAGTGTTTACTTTCAATAAAACTAGGTATTATACGCGTTAAGGGCACTCGTTCCCCTTCACGGATCATAGATTTTCCACCCCGAATACCTACCTATAATTCTTATGTAGGTATATTGTATAAAATATATA
The DNA here is from genome assembly GCF_963556715.1 of Cydia fagiglandana. NCBI lineage: Eukaryota > Metazoa > Arthropoda > Insecta > Lepidoptera > Tortricidae > Cydia > Cydia fagiglandana. The sequence continues at coordinate 2,937,914 of NC_085932.1, read as the reverse complement.
GAAATTCTTTACAAAGTCCTAGAGAGCCAAACAGCATTCGTGTGTAATGGTGGATGGAAGAATTATTATTACAATTTCTATAGAAAAAATATTAGGCGGTATCGGGGCGGCTCGCTAAGATTTATTCGATTCAACGACAATAGAGTTAGCTGGCTTTTTTCTAATGTTTATGAATAAATATATATTTTTTAAGTATTTATTGTAGTCATAAGCAAAATAAGATCTCTCTAGAATGCAATAAGTAGGTATGTATGTATACTCTGTCAAGGTATTTCCGTCAGTAGAAAAAAGCGGCAATTTAAATGTAGGCGCGAAGGGTAATTGTAATTGTCCCATAGAAAATTCGAATTTCGCGCCGTTTGCTACTGACATACTTGTTTAACCGGCTATAATAAAATTATACTGAGAAAAAGGGGCAAAAAAATGTAGACGTGAAGAGTACTAAATCGTCCCATAGAAAATTTGAATTTCGTGCCGAATTATATTGTGATGGAAAGAAATAGTACCTACCTAAGCATTAAAATGAACCGAGGATTAAACTAAATTAATAATCATAATGAATTAGGCTCGGAAAGTTGGCGGATTGTGATCTTATTTAAAGAGTGAATGATCTCCTAAAATGACGAGTATTTCTTATAAGTACATTACTTAATATTGAGAAATGAAGGCTTCGATGTAGGTACCTACCTATTGGTACCGGTAATCTGAGGTTAGGTACTCTGAATCGCTGGGAAACTTTGATCAACGATTAAACTATAAATAGAGAGGGTTTCTGAACGCTTTCATCAGGTAACTATTTCAGTTGAGGTTGCCAACCACATCATAAAATTCTTAACAGTAACACATTCAGAGCCAATCATACCATTTCCAATGCCAAGGCACATGCACTTACGTGTTTTTGACAGCGAATGTGTTAAGCTTGCGTTCGATGATCGATGTTTACTATTTACTCGCCCCCCAGTTTGTGGTACGAGACGGGGTTTGAACCCGTGACCTCTGGATTGACAGTCGCACGCCCTTGCTAGGCTATCAACGCCCTCGACGGGAAACCGCAACCACAACCACCCGAAACGTTTTGGAGATAAATGGGAACATTAATTCGTGTACACAAACACACAAACGCTCAAACACTTATACAAACAAACAGCCTCTACCTTAAAGGATGACTCACGCTAGACCGGGCCGGGGGCGGGCCGGAGCTTCCGGAGATTTGTTTTCTATAGAAAGCACCACGTGATCACCGATCAGCCGTCATAGGAAATTACTTGTCGGACGCCTCGGCCCGGTCTAGCATGAGCCATCCTAATGTAGCGTTTCCGTGCCGTCGAGGATAACTGATAAAAGTGATAAAATTAGACAAATCTGTTGTCTTAGCACCCCAACTAGCAAATGTATGTGCTATAAAAGTTGAGAGCACGTTTTTGTTTTCGCTTTTTGGTGCTATAAACGGTGTAAAAACAGTCGAATAAAAGTCCTGTAAGCGTTTACTCAACGCGAAAAAGGCGCACTTATACAGACTAAAAGTGTTATAAAAATCGAGTAAGCGCTGTATAAGAAGCAAATCGATGCTGTAAGAGTTGAGTAAAAGTGGATAAAAGCGATTCTAGTGTTTTAATAGCAACGATAGTGCTTTTATTCGACTATTCGTTCTATAAACATTAGCAATTTACTATTACTCAGTGAAAGTGTTCTATAAAAGCAACCGCACTGCTTTTTCTCAGCAAAAATGTTTCGTAAAAGTAGCCGAATTGCTTTTACTCGGCATTTTGAATGTGTAAGAGTGCAGTAAATGCTTTTATTCAACTAATATGTGCTAAAAACGATCTCAGGTGAGCGATTATATTTCAATTATTTGATTAAGTTTGAGGCCTAATCGTCTTCACGTATCTATTAATAAAACAAAAAGGTACTTAAGTATTTTTTAGGGTTCCGTACCCAAAGGGTAAAACGGGACCCTATTACTAAGACTTCGCTGTCCGTCCGTCCGTCCGTCCGTCCGTCCGTCCGTCCGTCTGTCACCAGGCTGTATCTCACGAACCGTGATAGCTAGACAGGTGAAATTTTCACAGATGATGTATTTCTGTTGCCGCTATAACAACAAATACTAAAAACAGAATAAAATAAAGATTTAAATGGGGCTCCCATACAACAAACGTGATTTTTGACCAAAGTTAAGCAACGCCGGGAGTGGTCAGTACTTGGATGGGTGACCGTTTTTTTTTTGCTTTTTTTTTCGTTTTTTTTTTGCATTATGGTACGGAACCCTTCGTGCGCGAGTCCGACTCGCACTTGCCCGGTTTTTTACTGCTGTCATCCATGACATTTATTTTTACCGTGATTGTGTACATAAGTTTTTACTGTCTGTAAGTACACGTAATACAGTAAAACCTAGCGCGAAAAATACTTTATTGATAAAACCAAAGGCACTGGTTCATATATATTCATGGGCCGCCTATTTTCTTAAATTTCAATAAAAAAACATTAATTAAAATAAGTAAAAATTTGCTTACACGATCTAGTTTCTGTTATATCTCATTAATTCGACTATAAGTCGAGTAACTGCGTTTACTGCTACACTTATAGCACATGTTGTCGCCATGTTTATGGATTTATAGTCCGGTGGCCGACTGCATGAAACCCTACCTGATAAAAAAATAGAATAATCCTACTCTGTGGGGGTAGCTGACTTTTAGCAGCTTCAACTGCTCTTGGTCGGCCGTGGCTTAACTTGGCAAATTTTGCGCAAATGGCAAAAAAGTGGTACAAATATTCATCAAAAAAACAAAAGTGGTCAGCTACATCCTGTGTTGACAGGTTCCTGTGTCCGACCGAATTTGTGGTACCACGTGAGCTACAATTTACTTCATCGAAAAATAGAATGTCACTTGTATGGTAGGATTGCTGCCATTCACATTTTTTTAATGCGGACGGACTGCAAAAGCTATCAGGCTAAGGTGAGGCCGACCAAGACATACGTCAACAAATTTAATGTAGGTATTACAATCAGTTTTTTTCATTCTATTTTTCGATGAGGTAAATTGTAGTTGTCACGTGGTACCACAAATTCGGTCGAACACAGGAACCTGCCAACACAGGATGTAGCTGACCACTTTTGTTTTGCTGTCCTCAAAGGCAGCTATCCTACCCTGCAAGTTTCATTCTATTATACGATGGGGGTTTTTTTTTTGAAGAATTTTTGTGCCACTATTTTGCCATTTACGCAAAATTTGCGAAATTAAGCCGCGGCCGACCAAGAGCAGTTGATGCTACTAAAAGTCAGCTACCCCTACAGAGTAGGATTTTCTATTTTTTTATCAGGTAGGGTTTCATGCAGTTGGCCACCGGACTATATTGAAACGTACAACATGGCTGACTTGTGCTGTTAATGTAGTTCAAAACTCTTTAAAAGTACTCTAAGCTGAATACATTTTGAATAAAACCTGTAAATACACTTCAGCTCCTATAACAGCGGTTTGAGCCCCATTACCCGAATTATGATATAAGCGCGCTGTTACAGCAGCATTGTTGCCAAATGGTTATTGGATTGCTTTTAATAGGCTTTTATAGCAACAGAGAAGAGAGTTGAGTAACAGTTGTATTAAAGCGCCTTATTCAGATAATTAGCTATTCTATAGCTGTTATATGATTTTAATAGAACAATTATGCTGAATAAAAGTGATTTAGTAGCGCTAATTCAGCATTTATTAAAAGGTGGAATAAAAGTGCTAAAAGATAGTGCTATAAACGTTTATACGACATGATTATAGCACTAATTAGCGAAAATTGCTAAATAGTCGAGTTAACCGCTATTATACGATATATTGGTGTTTCAACAACCGTAACTCGGCTGTTATACGATTACAGGCTGAGTAAATCAATTCTTATACGACTATTTTGCTAGTTGGGACATGAGCGTCGCGACGTTATCTCGTCCGCGGGTTAGGGGTTCGACCCATCCCTCTCAAATTACTAGAGTTACAAAATTTTTGGTACAAAATTTTATCGCTAGTACTTTTATTTCTGAAGGCAGTGTTTTTCAAACTTTTTCATAACGGCCCGTAAGCTTCGTAGGACCATAACGTTTCACTTATGTATTGTTTTAAGGCTTGCAGAAGCTTTTTTTTCTCCGTTTAACTCTCTATTCTTCTCCACAACCACATCTCAAATGCTTTTTTCTGCCTCATTTTCCACGTCTCTACCCATACAAAGCGATGCTCCAGATGTGCCAAAAAGTACTAGTTATCTTACATAGGCGATTTTTTGTACACAAGTCTTTTTAAGGAAAATATTTTTTTAGGTAGCTTTGAACCATATGATACTGGTCACATTTTTTTTCCTACGTATATGACATATTTCAGTTTAAAGCTGATGGCATCTGCAATAGGGTATTTGACTATAGTCGCACCAATAAAAGTCTGCAGCGGATTTGATAGCCCACGCAATGGAAGTGTTTCATGCTAAAAGGGGGGTTGCGTCAGGGGGAGGGGATGGGACACTAGTGTGCCTAAAGCACCATACACAAAGGTATCATACTACATTCATTGAATGCTGGTTATAATTTGTTTGTCTTCCCCATACAATAGAACAGAACTTGACCGAATCAATATTATCAACACCGCAGCAGTAATGCGCAACAGTAACGCTGTTGATGTTGTCATACGCGATACGCGCGTAACCGTTAAGGTTTATTATTATGGAAATCTACAATAACACCGACGCGTTCAGTACCAGTATTGCAGCTGCGGTCAGAAATGGAATGTTACCATAAGCATAATGGTAACATTCCATTTCTAACCGCAGCTGCACTACCGGTACTGAACGCGTCGCTGTCATTGTCATTTTCCATAGTAAAATGAACAGTAATGCAGCTGTCGTTGGAAATGGACTGTCACCTTAAGGCTCCTATTTTTGCTATTATGATTTACAAATTCTTAACATCTCAACGCTGCTTTGGTAAGTATTCGTTTATTCCCTGTATTGAAAAAAGATGTGGGAAAAGTGTCTGATCCATATCAAATGCCTATCGGCTGTCAATGTTAGTTGTCGAAGTTGAAGATATTCGTATGCTCACAGAACTTTTTTTCCTATTGTTTCTTTTAATAATATATACTTACAACGAATATTGTACGGTTCGTACCTTAGAGAATTTAACCAAATGTCTGTTAAGTACAGCTCTTCACGCTTAAGCTGCTGAACCATTTAGTTGAAATTTGATATAGACGTCGGCGGCCGATCGTAAGATCAGGCAGATCGTAATCTTTCTGTGTAATGTTTTGACGATAGTCACATTAAACCAATATATAGGTAGGTTTGTTAGGTTGCTTCAGATGCCCGAAGGGCAAACTGCCCAGAAATAGGAGCCCCGTCGACTCAGGGGACGAGTCAAGGATTTTCACGTTAGACGATATGCCTAGGAATTTCACGATATGCCTGATCTTACGATCGGCCGCCGATATAGAGATAGTTTGAGTCCCGGGAAGGACATATGATAGTTTTTTGTCGGAAATCATCCCTGAAGAGAGTGCAAAGGGGGGTGGAATGGAAAGAGTTAATAAATTGCCTAATAATTGAAGTAAGCAATGCTCGAATTGAATGATTGCTATTAGCATTCTCCAGGTGCTATACCTACTTTAGCTGCTGTTACTAATTCCAAGCAGACGAAATCAGTAAGGGCTTGTGCATAAATCACGCGAGGTTCGATTGGGGTAGGGGGGGTCACGAAAAAATCACGATAGATCACGTTGGCGGAGGGGGGCAATAAGGAAACCTCTACTTATTTTTCTACAGTAAACGAAACAAAGAAAAAATAACTGTTCCAAATTTTAGGTATCTATGTCAAACGGTCTCTGAGAAAAACGTATTTAACTGACTTGCAAGAGCGAAGTGATCCCAAGTGTTCCGTAAACAAAGTTTTGTACGGAACACTAAAAAACCTACCACATGAGTAGATACTTTTTCTCTGTTTCGTTAAACATAAATCTTCACTCTGCACTTCATAATAGCGATACTATACAACGAAAATAGAAAAATAAACAAGATTTTCTATATACAATACTTTTTATCTTAAAATTAAGTTGAATGGAAAAATTTCAAAAAAATACGTGAGGTTGTGTGGGGGAGGCGGGGTCGCCAAAAACCTCATCAAATATCACCAAGGGGGGGGGGGGGTCAAAAAGTAGCCGAAAACACCTCGCGTGATTTGTGCACAACCCCTAAGTTACCTAGCCCAAAGTTCCAGTTCGTCAAGTGTACCCTTTGCCCTCAAGGCACAATAAAACATATTTAAAATTTTGAATCTCGGGAAAGGACATCACAGACTTATATTTTATTAAAATTTAGGACACCTATTTATATGTATGTATAAACTCAGATTTTCTCAGTCTTTACATGGGTTGGAATTTAAGGAAAGGGATAAGGATTTCTTTTAATAATGGAATATTTTATTCACCTCTTCGGGCAAGCTTTGAACTCTCGACCTTTCGGAACACCGGTCTAATTGAAACCTGCCTAGACAATAGACCCCAGCACAAACACCCAAAAAACAGTGTTGCCAGAGCACTGAAAGCTAAAACAATAGTCTGGATCGAATATACGGGTAAAACACTGTTTTATTTTTTATTACAAAAAGTACTAGTCATTATAAATGGAACAAGCGGAGAGCTATGATCGAACACACATTTTTATTCCAGTAACGGTAAGACGGAAGTGACATACATATACATGTCATAGATAACCATATGTAATACCAACATACACAGTTTATTTGATGTTACCATACAGAAATAGAGGGTGATTTCGGGGTCGTGTGGCAAGAGAACAAGACATCATACAGAATTCTAAGATGACCACATTGATGTTGTTAATTCTTGTTTATCACCAATAATGATGATTATTTTTCAAACAACAAGTAGAAGGAAACCCCCTACTCAATGTGACGTCTTGTCGTTTTCCAAACAGCGTATGTCCAAAGTCATAACCTGACCATGATTACTTAATATAAGATAAATTTTACATGAATTAAGAAAAATAAAACTAGATCTATTTTAATCAAGGACTACCATATGATAATATGGATCACTTACAGAGTCAGAAAAAGTGAATTTGTATATTTATCCTAACGGGTGATTTTAACTGATAATCCACTAATACGTAAAACGACATTCCTACAACTACATTAATAATACGTAAAATAGTGGTTCAAAGATACCAAATCAGAAATTAATAAGTATGAAATCCAAACAAAAATGAAATTATGATCAAATCGGACTTCTACACTGGGCCCGATTCGGCTTTTGAAATAGATATCTATTAGATATATTTTAGACATCACCAAGATACGATAACGATATGTTTAAGATCTAACCTGTCAAATTTGACATATGCGCGATTCTGGAGATACTCTTGAACGATTTCCACAGGATTAATGACTTAGAGATCCAATTCACATCTAATAGATATCTTACTCTATCTAACGTAAAAGTGACATTGGTTGCCCGAATTGTGCTGCAAAAGAGAACTAGTTGATCAATATCTACACTATTACGTACCTAGAATGGATCTAGTACGTGTAGTCTCTTGTGAATACGGCAAAGCACGGTGAAGTTCGAATACGGCAGACTGTCACTATTTTGTTCTGTGCCATTCATATGAAAAATACGTACGCTATGGCCCAAAAAGTACGATTTAAAGCACGTTTTTATCAGGGATGTTGCGGATGTAGATTTTTTGACATCCGCGGATGCGGATGCGGATAATTAAAGGCTCGCATCCGCGGATCCATGCGGATGTCAAGATTAGGTACTTAGTAAACGTCAAATATTACATTTTTAGTATTATTTTTTTAAAACGAAACCTTTAGTATTTTAGCAAGAATATAGGTGCGTTTTTAATTAACAGTAACTTGGCCGACTTTTCTGGATCTAGACGATTTCGTTATAGGTAGGTAATGATGAAATTACCTAGCACTTACGCCGCCGCGCCGCTTAGACGTTCCTGTACCAACTTGTTCGACATCCGCATCCGCATAAGCTCCGCAGGTGCTGCTAAAAAAAAGTAAAAACAATCTGGCAACACTGCAAAAGACATGCCTCGTACTAGCTAGGCAATTATAACAGGGAGGCATGGTATAATAGTAGGAGATCCCCCATATATGGGACCTTCACCAATTTGTCTGACGGATGAAACTATGAAAATATGAAAGAAAATATGTTCCAGAACATAAATAAATAGGGTTGCCTAAAGAAAAATGGTCAAGGCTATTTTTAATAAATTTTTGAAAAAAAATATTTTTTCGGCAAATTTCACCGATTTGTCTGACGAACGAAATAAGTTTCAATGGAAAGTATACAACTTGTACAACATAAATCAACTAGGTTGCCTATCTTTTTCCGGTCACTATTATGTGGTTGCCGTGTTTAAAGAGGTGATTTTATATCGATAATTGCACTCATCTGTCTGACGCTTGAATTATACATCAAAATGATGGTAATTTTATTGCAAATACAATGGTATAAGGTTGCCTGCGAAAATCCGGTCACAAATAAGGGTTGCCAGGCTTTTAATTAAAATAAGAAGGGAAGGAAATAATCGCCTCGAAGGAAACAAAATGTACGTGAGGATTTTTTTTTTTGGTGGCAACCCTATGATGTGGGATCTTGTTGGAAAGGTCTTTCAAAATGAATAGGGGTTCTAGTAGAACATTTTTTGATAAAGTGGATATTTTCGGAAATAATCGCTTTGAAAGAAACAAAATGTGAGTGACAATTTTTCTATCGATTCAACCTTATAGTGTGGGGTGTCGTTGGATAGGCCTTTCAAAATAAATAGGGGTCTTTAAACAACATTTCTTGATAAAGTGAATGATTTCGGAAATAATCGTTTAGAAAGAAAAAAAAAAGGTTTTTCCTTCTAACTTTTGAACCATCTGTTCAAAAAATATGAAAAAAATCATGAAAATATTGCTTAAAAAACTTAATCAAATAAAATTAAAACAAACTTGATCAGTTAAGCCGTTTATGAGTTATCGCTAAAAGTCTTCCCTTCTTATTTTAGTTAAAAGCTTGGCAACCCTTATTTGTGACCGGATTTTCGCTGGCAACCCTATACCATTGTATTTGCAATAAAATTACCATCATTTTGATGTATAATTCAAGCGTCAGACAGATGAGTGCAATTATCGATATAAAATCACCTCTTTAAACACGGCAACCACATAATAGTGACCAAAAAAAGATAGGCAACCTAGTTGATTTATGTTGTACAAGTTGTATACTTTCCATTGAAACTTATTTCGTTCCTCAGACAAATTGGTGAAATTTGCCGAAAAAAATGTTTTTTCAAATTTTTTTTAAAAATAGTCTTGACCATATTTCTTTAGGCAACCCTATTTATTTATGTTCTGGAACATATTTTCTTTCATATTTTCATAGTATCATCCGTCAGACAGATTGGTGAAGGTCGACCATAGAATCGGGATCGTGGGATCTTAGACCATAATAATATACTCCGCCCTGGTACTCTCTTCCGACCACGTGACTGACACAAGCCTACGTCATCATGCGATAGCGCTATACAAAGTGGCAATGTTATTGTGACGTAGGCTTGTGTCACTCTGGGAAGAGAAGACCATGTTTTATTAGACTATGACAGGGAGGTATACCTTTGTCCCTTGAAACAGCGTGCTTCTAATGAATCACATCGGCAAAACGTAGAGGTTCCGCTGAAATATTTGGCAGCCTCTGCGAACAAATGGCCGAGGGCAGGGCAAACAGGCCCTTCGTTTGTTGCCTTGAGGGTCGACTCGGGCAAGTTCGTGGCGTAACACTAAAAAGTCTCGCGTTTTGTACACATAATTAATGAATATTAATATAATTATAATAAATTGCAAACATATGTAAGTGTCGAAAGTTAAATAAGCTTGTTATCTATAAAATTTTTAAGTATGCAAATGTTAAATAAATAAACACAACATCTGATTAATTATGTCATTAGTGTTGTTTACCTACTAATATTTCCATTGTCATTTTTCTGGGACATTAGACGTAGTCTTCCGTGAGAACAGCAAGTGCAACCTGGCTGAAACTTCCGGTGGGCTTAAAGCTGGCTAGCTTAAAAAAAGCCAAATTTTAAAAACGATACGAACAAAAGGATAAGGCAGGGTAAACAGGCCCTTCGTTGCCTTGAGGGTGGACTCGGGCAAGTTCGTGGATCAAACTTTGGTCTGTTTTTCTTTTTACTTTTAAGTGAAAAGAAATTGGCTAGTGCGGCTTTTCGCCATTCTTGCATAAAGATTGGACTCGGGCAAAAAAATATTTATTCCAGGCTATTTTATCACCAACTCGCAAAATCTGTCTCTATTCTTCAAAAATCGACAGAAAATGAGTTTTTTTTAAATTCTATACCTACACAAGAAAGGCAAGGTAGTTAAAAAAAAAATTGTCGAGTTGGCCAGTAGAATTGACTTTTGAGTGATGATTTTGAATGATAAGTATTTAATAGGCTTGATTTAGATTTGTTTTGTAATGTTTTACAATTAGTAGTTTCCCGTAAGGTAAGAATTTTTGTGTTTCACTCGTTAGCAAATTTTGTTTAACCCTCGTGCCTAAGGGCACATCTGGCGTCTTTCGAGCTATGGAAAATGACGTCGCTGCGCAGTTGCGTCGACGTTGCGTCGACGTTGGCCATAGAATTGTAGACGCCGACGCTCGAAAGACGCCAGATGTGGGGGGGCCCTAAAATCCTCATTCTACTTTCCGGTTCAATTTCGGTATCTTTCGCGTGCTTGGGTATCAATTTATCATATACACATGTAACTCGAGGATTAAAGAACAACTTTGCCCCCTTGTAAAAAAAAATACTTTCTATTACAGCCTAATTTACTCGTATACCTACAAAATTCTTTATATGTATTAAGATCAAAACTACTGTGAAACACAGACATATTAAATATACATATTAAGAAATTGTCCGAGTCTCCCCTACGGACCCCTTACATGGCAATTTGTAATTATCACGGCCCGCGCAGAGCAACATCACTCTGAAGTAGGCAAATGTGTTTACGGTGTCTTGAGAGCACAACGTACGCATGAGGTACACTTTAAAAATAGGTATATTAAATATATATGAACGGGTCACTCGCGTATTTTAAGTGGAAAAACGCCCGACATGTTTCACTCCATACCAAGTAGTATCATCAGGAGCTTGCGTTGACGGTGACGGAGAGGTATACTTTGCTAGTATTATAAAGTTATTTTCTGGCAAATATTAATGGCAAAGTCAAAAATTTATGGCAAAGTCAACTTTTAAACCGAAAAACTCTTTGTTTAAGCGCGGGTCACTGGCTTTAGTGAATAGAAAAAACAAAGGGTCTTAAACGCTTGACAGGCAGACGGACGGACATTACACTAATAGGATCAATATCCTACAAAGGTTCCGTTTTTACCTTCTGAGGTACGGAGCTTTAAAAAAAACAGTATTCGGGAGTGACCTTAAAAAACCGCTTTCTGTAGCTTTTTGTTTGGATTCTCAGTAGCCTGGAAAATAGCTTAGGTACCTAGGGCTCGTACCCATACTACGTGACCCGTTGAGGGGCCTTGAGAATATACCACGCGTGGTCACATGACGTAGTCAATATCCTGTAGGGGAATCCCGCGCTTTTTAAACTCACAGGTGGCAACACTGACGCAAATTATGATGGTCAAGCAAATCTTGTCAGTAGAAAAAAGCGCGAAATTAAATTTTTTTTATGAGACTATATCCTTTCGCGCCTACTTTTCTCTAATTTGCCGCCTTTTTCTACTGACAAGACCTACTTGACCAACTATATTAATTTTCTATTTGCAAATTATGAATTAGGGCTGATTTAAACGGCGCGCGAACTCGCATGCGATTTTAGTTACATTGCGGACTGTTGGTTACGTCCAATACAACCGATCGATCAAAACCCGCAATGTAATCAAACTCGCATGCGAGTTCTCGCATCGTCTAAGTGAGCCTTTACTAAGTTAAAAGTATAGGGGTAGAGGGGAGTCTTGGGCACACTACATGCGGTCACCGAGGGAAGGGAGGAGGGTAAAAAAAATATTAAAACATGGCCATACCCTCCTCGGGTCACGTAGTATGGGTACGTTCCCCGCATCTTGCAAATTATCTCGTCTCGAATCTTCTCTAATTACCCCAGGACTTAAGTCAGGTCGCGCTTCAAGGAATCAAGATTGTCCAAATGCATCAAAAAATATTCCAACTAGAGAAATACGGATTTGTCGAGACTTCAAAAAAGGAGGTGTTCGATTCGGTTTTCTTTTCTTCTCTTCCACGGCCCCGTAATTTTGAACTAATTAGAGAATGTGTTCTAGAAATTCTCTTTATACCTAAAATCTTAGTCCTACTAAAGTAGCCATCTTCGAGACCCGTTCCCAACTTCACCTTATCATTACTACACCTTATTAAACAAAGTCCTCCACCGCGTCTGTCTGTTGTGATGCATGTTCGCGATAAACTCAAAAACTACTGTACGGATTTTCATGCGGTTTTCACTTATCAATAAAGTGATTCTTAAGGAAGGTTTATACAATTTGTTAATCCGTGCGAAGGCGGGGCGTGTCGCTAGTAAGTACTAAAACTTAATTCAAATCCTGGATACGTCCATGCATCCCATGATACACTTAGCGCCACTTCCACCATTCCACTAACCCGGGGTTAACCGGTCAAACCTTGAGTTACCATGGTTACCAGTATGATTTGAGACTGGGTTAACGGCTTAAGCGCTTAACCCCGGATTAGTGGAATGGTGCAAATGGCCCTTAGTATAAGTATGCCTAGCGGAATTATGATACTCGTATAATGCTAGTAAAAGCGAAGTTATGTACTAAAGGCTTAATTACTTACCTACCCTTACTTACCCACGAACTGCAACATTGACAACGGGGTTTGGACAAAAGTTATAAAATTATCTAGTATGCTTTGTGAAAATCCTCGTAAAAAATGGCAATCAACATGCCAATTGCCGTGTACAGAGTTGCATTTTTATCCACTTTAACATGTAAAAGGTTTCAGTTTCACGAAATCAATACGAGTACCTACCTGCCTATTACCTACCGGAATGCCCAACCAACACCATACGAGCGCTCAGTAAAAAGTCAGCTCTTTTCAGCACTAGTTGAATTCGGCGATCAAAGGCACAGATCATCGAGAGCTGATTTAATTGTTATATGAGTGCACAAGCTTCCGCGTCGCTGGGTTTTCATCGGCTTTATGCATTTTTGTTAAGTACTTTACATTTTTAACTTACCGCATCACCCAACCCAACCCAACTATTTAAATATTACGTTAATGTGATACATATATGCAGAATCTGGTTCCGCCTATTTTGAGATCCAAACCGACTTCAAAAAGGAAAAAATAAAATATTATCCTTTTCATGTATGCTGCCAAGTGATATGTTTGAAGTCGGTGCTAAGCCAAATAGTAACAATACCGATCAAAAATAATCATCTTTATGTGTTTAATAATTAATATAGAGGGTTAGGTACCTTACCCTAACTAGCTATTTGTCCCCTTTTGACAGCTACACCACTGAACCGATTTAGGTAAAATTTGGCAGGGGGAAGTTTTTATATTTTGAAATCAAGTCTGGATGAGCAAAACCATTTAAATAATTAACATAGCTATATTTTAACTACTTCAGTATGCAATTGATATAGATAGATTTAAATTATAAACGATGTTTATAAAATCATGGTTGACATTAGTGCGAGATTACGAAGAAATTAGGGTAAATTGGTTTGTTTACATTATTGCTATTTATATTAATATCTTCACTTTATCTCACCTTATTGGTCCGCCATTGTGATAAATTTACGCTCAGACGCTCCTGCTCGTATAGCGTCAGACATCAATTTCAGTGGGACGTGAACATTTCTCGTGCAATTTGCCAGGGTAAGCACTTAAGTGGATGCGAGCCTGCCTCCACAATAACTAAGCTAGGAAGTTATCAGGACACACTAAATTTAGATTTAACTTCAATTAATTTCGAGCCTCGAATCTATAATTATAATTAAGTACAACCGGTACGGTTAGGGTAACATAACGTACCTAGCAGTTTATTACATGTGAAATTCAAAATTTGCAAATGCTGTTTTATAGCCTTTATTTGGCCACATTTGATTTATCACTTTTCGTTTAACTATAAACGTGAAAGACCCAGTTCAATATATTTATTACGATGTTAGTCACTTATTGATATGGATACCTATAATTAATTTTCGTTACACAAAGGAATCGATTAAAATGTAGGTAGACGACTTATAATTCTTAACTATGTATATACACACTTTTAGAAAATAGTGCAGTTTATAAAATTTGGAGTAGGTACCTAGGTACTAATACGTGTCACCATTTAGCTTTACTTATTCTTAGGTTTATTTTTTATTTTATAAGTTATTTGTATGTTTAACTGTTACATTTAATTTTATATCTGTATATGTGTTACCTATACCTGTAGATTAGTATAGTTAATTTTCTTGCATTAGAAAGAAGGTAAGCGATTTTGACATGTCTTTTAATTGGAAAAAAAACTTTTTTAAAATCAGTTACTATTACTAATGAAAACAGAAGAATTTATATGATCGTATCACATTCATAATTGTAACATATTTGCCGTGAATTATTTTTAAAACGTAGTTAGTAGTAGTAGTAGTTAAAACTTAGTTATTAGTAAATAGGCATATATTAATTGTACGGAAAGAAACAGCAATAAAGCTATTTTATTTATTTATTTTTAAAACGATCTTTCAACTAAAAGATACATCAATAGTGTTTACCTTTTTTCTAATGCAAAAAAAATTTACTAAGTATATGTGTATCAGAGATATATATATATAACTCCGTATTAAGATAAAAAAAGTCTAAGAAAAAAACGTGCCCCGGAAATCAAGAAAAAGTCATTCTCGAATAGATGGCGCCATTACCTTTGGCCTATTCTCGGCTAGATGGCGTTTACGACACCGTTTGATATTTAACAATTTTAACACATATCAGTGAAAGAACATGGGTCAGTATGGAACAATAAAAATTAAAAATCATTTATCCGTAAACATATTTTGATTAATTTATACATTTTCAATTTTATTTTAAGTTTTAATCGTGTGTCGATAGATGGCAGTAAATGTACCGTGACTACAAAATTTACTTTGGCAATAGCCCTCTATACTATCTTATTCTCTTTGATGTATATTAATTTTTACCACGCTGAGTACCATCATCGCTTCTAGTTTTCTGCCACACATATAAACAGTTTAATATATTCGAACGTAGGTACACTGATATCACTGATATTTAGATCTGTTTATTGAAATAATCCTTTATAATATCCATTATAATCCTTTGCCATTCATGTACAGCTCACTAATAATACATATATGCGCGTCAGTAAATTTCAAAGGAACGTTAATCAGATGCGAATCCTGACTCTCTAATAAGCTAAAAAGTTATTAATTAGGTCACATTAAATTTAGACACCCTGCCGTAAGTACATTGACATTATTGTCACCTAAACTAGGAAGCTTAATAGACCTACTTAGAGTACTTAGTAACTACAAATAATAGACTTTTAGGATATCGTCACTATGATTTATGTACGTACTTTGTAAAATTGGGAGTATTTTTCTCGTGTCAAAATTAAAAGTGGTTATGTAGGCATGGACTTTAATACAGGTTTCAATTTTAACCTAATAAATGAATATGACGATACCAGTTTTTTTTTAATTAGCGTAAAATATTTAGCTTTGTGGTGCCCTTTTTTTTTATAAATAAACCATATTTAGTCTAATAAAACGAGTATATTATTATGCCATGAAATAAACGAAACCTACTTAACAAGTCAAAAATAGTCAATTTCTGATCAGAGTGATTAGAAACATTGCACCATTTTTAAATAGGTACCTACCAAGAAAATTTGTGATGACTAAGAAAACTTGGCCAATATCTTCGATTTATATTTAGGTATATTTTTTTAGTAAATTGACGGAGGGTGCAGGCCTGGTAATAGGGTTGTTGGCACCCCACCTTGATATGAAATTATTTATAATATCGTTACTTATTGGTTTTCCGGTAGTGAATTGAAAAAAAAAGTCCTGCAATCAAAACATATACCCTTAAATATAGGCATTTTTGATGCAGCAGAGTAGTGTTAACGGAATTGGTATACTTAGATAATTTCAACTGAAATGGTAAATTAAGGTTAATATTAACGTAATTAACGCTAATTAATCATTAGGGTTGACATTATTTATACCAATTCCGTTAACACCACTCCGCTGCACCAAAAATGCTGGAAAATGTACGATGTATATTTATTACCAACACTGTGTTTGTAAGTACCTAACTTCTAAACATTCTAAGAAACATAAGTGTAGGTACTTTATGTAAAATACCTAATGTACGAAGGTACTTAATAAAGTAAGAATTTGTAACTTTCGTTTCTGGTTAAAATACAGAATACATTGAATTCATCGAAATTAAATAAGTAGTTTTTACCACTATACTTCAATACATTCCACTGTGTAACGAAAGCAACACATGGACCATGATAGGTAGAATAATAGAAATAGTAAATTGTGTGGCTAATAGATGTTATCCACACAATGAATCATTAAATTGAAGGAGATTAAATCTAACGCATTAATTAGAACAAACAAAATTGTTTGAATTGAAATCCATTACCTACTACCATAAATCTAAAGGCGCATTAAACCTATCAAACTCCAGAAATAGTTCAATAGGGCCAACCACTTGAAGATGTGCAGCGTGGGTAAAAGCCACATGTATTATTCAAAGATGGCGGACCGCGCCATCTAGTGGTTGACTCGCCAGTCTACTTTCCAGTGGCGCGTCAGGTAATGGCGTTGGCGCGTTGTTGCCACTACACAGTAAACTTTATTTTTTGTTTCGTCCCGCTTTTATCGCCGTCTCGCTCGCCCGCATAGCGGCGCATCAGGTTTGTCAGCCTTGAGCCAACCGCCGCTCGCGAGTGACGTACGCTCTGCTGCTACGTTACCAAATTTCGCGCTAAACTGTTTACATACGGAATTTGAAAATGAGATAACGCATTCTCAAAAGTGCAAAGTGTGGAAATAAAAGGTTTTGTGACTCGAATTTGGAATAAAGTGTTGAATTAAAGTGCTAACGAGTTCTCAGTGTTGTGTGCGGACAGTTAAGTTGAAGTTAAGTAAAAACAAAAGTGTTGAAGCAAGATGGGAGCGTAGGATTTGTTTAAGAAGTGTTAATCATTGTTTAGAAAGTTGCCGCAGCGCCATGGGGACCAGCGGAGTGCTTTCACCGTTTACTTTGTTCCTGTTATGTGCAGGTAAGCGGTTGCCACTGACTCAGACTCGGCTCGCTTCGCAACGCAAGCCGCGTTGCTTGCCTTGCCAGTTGCCACTTACTTTTAAATTTCTTCAACAGTTCAATATTACTCGGTATTTGCTAAACGGATGTTTATCGGAATGTTTATAGTTAGTGTAGACGGTGGGTAAAAGTCATTACTTAGCTATTTGTATTGGAAATTATTACAAAATGTCTATTTCATAACATAACCTAGCGTGACGAACGAAGAATGGCCGTTTTTAAATATGCGTGTAGATTGTAGATGATGTAGATTAAGTTATGACTTATGTTAGTTATGTACCAAGTTACGGTACTTCTAAATATGCCATGTTTAATTCATAGTTGTTAAATAATAAACTTATTGTTTGTTTAGTTGGTTCAAGAAACTGTTCAGCTACTTTACAAACTTAATTCTCTTGAATTGAGGTAGGTAAATACTTTAATTCGTTTTATTTTACTGGTTCCATTGTAGGTAAATTAATCCATTTAATCATACGTTTATTCGTTACCCAAATGAACCAATTAAAATATGGAAATTAAATGTATGGCTAAGTTTCGTTACACAAATTAACTAATTAAATCTTAGGTGAGTGAGGCCTTAACTAGGTTAAAACCATAACCGAATAAATTTTTTCGATTGCAGGTAAATAAAATCTGTAAGTAAACCATATAATTAAATTACCTAGTAATTTATTGACCTTTTAATGTAAACAATGCCTTAATCGCGGTTTCTCTCAATATTTCGAATTGAAACACAGTGAAGCAGAAAAACATGATTTTTATTTATTTATTTAAACTTTATCGCACAAAATATATACAACAATGTACAAATGGCGGACTTAATGCCAAATGGCATTAAGTCCGCCATTGTGGATTTTTATTAGATATAAAGCTTTTTTTAATGCGCGTCTGTTCCGTGTAAGTACGTTATCATGGAATTAGTTAGATAATTAACCAACTATTTTACACTGATATTTTAAGAGCTTTTAGAGCGTTATTTCAATAGGCAGACAGGTATAATATACCCAGCATAGGTGCCTACTCAACTCACTCACAGCAAATGAATGTTTTGCACCCCTGACACTTGAATGCAGTGGGGTTTCATTTCTCCCCGCACTAAAGGTAGGCCAGGATTCACCAACCTTTTTACGTCAATCCCGGATGATTAAGTAATATTTTTATGGCTTCCATTCATTCCTTTTAACAAAACTTGAATAATCTCTAGAAAAAAATATGCAAATCACTTCGGTATTTGAACTTTATATTATGCAAGCGGCATTTGAACTTTATATTGAATTGACATTATCCTCTGTGCATCTCGCTCGCTCCAAAATACTTACTTACATATAAGTACCTATCTTCCTATGATATTGCACTGTCATGTCAAATCAAGGACACATTTTAAAGGTTGACTTTTGGAATTTCGTCTTTAGACAGCTCATTTTAAAGCCGGTTTACCTATTTCACACGATCCAGTAAAATTCCAGACTTCAGGCCCAATTATCGAACCTAGCTTTGGATGAGAAATGGAATAAGTACCTAGTTTAAGTGGCACTGGAATGCGTTTATCCAATACTGCCCAATTCCTACTACTGTAGCCATGGGGTTTTAAATTTATCAAATTCCTTACCGTGTTTTGAAGTATACAGTGAATACGTTTAACGAAACCGAGAAACCGTATCTACTCATGTGGTAGGTTTTTATCTTAGTTTCGTTCACTGTAGAAAAATACACGTGAAGTTTCCCTATACCCCCCTCCCCCAACGTGATCTATCGTGATTTTTTCGTGACCCCCCCTCCCCCTATCGAACCTCGCGTGATTTGTGCACAAGCCCTTGGGTATGGTAACAGCGGTCATCTCTATACCGTACCCAAGCTATTTGTAAAAGAATATAGGTATCGAAGATTAACAATACTTACTGGAATTTTACTTCGTGGTATTTTAATGGTTTGTATGGCTGCATTATATTCGTTTACCATATAAAAGAAACAGATGCATCTCTTGGCCAAATTCTAGCACGAGTGTATTTTAGACATTAAAAGTCACCCGCCGAAAAAGTAGACAAAGTCATCAGAGCGATGACACCTCCAAGATGTAGACGTAACCCAATTGAGACATTCAAGAAATTTGATATAACAATGATAATACATTATAGAAACCTCTTAGGAATCTCATACCTATTATTGTCGCTCTGACAAGGTACCCAGTGGCACTAAATTCACAGATATCAAATCCCTTGACCGTACGTTCAACAATTCCACAAAGCCAAACTGGTAATTAATATAATACACTATCTACGAATAACAATAACAACGAGCATTTAATCTGTCAGAAACAGAATAAGCTCAATACAGCACCATTTCATATGTCGTAAATCTTTGTTTACCATATTCACTCTTCAATAAAATCAATACATAATTATCTTGTCCCGGCCTTTACCAGGGTCCGCTTTCCTACTTGCTTTCCTCAACAAAGCCATCCAAGCATATAATCAATAATTATATGCTTAAATAACAAGAAAAATAGTGTAACCGTCCGTCCCCAGTATTTCATACAAAGTTTGAGTGTCAGTTTTGTGAGGATCTATAAAAAACGTATGTGAAAATACTGAAAATGCATCACAGACCTGATTTTTTTATCGGATACTTTTTTATTCTTTTTTAATCAATAGTCCTCGTGATTCTCATCACATTTTCCTTTTTACCAATTTATTTATTATTAGCCTCTTTTGTTTATTGACATTGAAATGACATCTCAGACAGTTCATTCTTCATGTCAGACAAGCGTTCCTAATGTAATAGTATCGAATTTAGATAAAAGTTGTACCTTTCAAGAATCGAAACTTGGCAGCTAAGTTAATTGAAGAAGGTCTCTATTTTTTACTATTCTGAAACGGCCAAGTCACACATTTTGACTTAGGTGTGAAGTTTGTGAAGTTAGGACATTTAGAGTTAGAAGCTTACGCTTTAAGAGCCATATCTACACACATATCTATGCATACATATGGCTACATATCTGTTTGTCACAAAAAATAGTGTAATAAATGTTTAGTTCCTTAGTCCAGTGGTCTTTGTCCATTTCGTGCGCATAAAAGACATTTAAACTGTTTTTAGATTAGAGAAGACGACTAAGAATAATTAACTTTTGTACCGTCTCTTTGAAAACTTTGGTCGAAGCGACAAGTAAAAAATAAATACTGGTCATCTTCGTGCAATCTCGATTAGGCCATGTGTATATAAATAGATTAAACTACAAATAATTATTTAAAAAAAACAACAGCTTAATTAGAAACAAACCTGGCATTTTAACCTGTGCTAACAAGCATCGAGAGCTATGTATGTTATGTTATGCTGATATACCTACCACATATGAACTGCGTATAAATTAACAAAGTAAGCGAACTAGGCCTGGTTACCTTAACTGGCATACCTGCATGTTACACACAAAAATGGCGCTACCTACTGTATAAGGTACTGATCTACTGATAATATATTAAGTCTGTCATTTTGCGTGGAGTCTATGTCCAGATATCGTGTCTTTGGTCAAATCGAAGGCCAAAGCTCGCAGGTGCTATTTATTGATGCTAAATATTCTTGCTTTATTTATTTTTATTGGCCTTCGAAAACCAACCGAAATGTGAGGTGCATATATAGACAACACATCTGGTGACAAGTATAGTGCCTAAGTTTTTGTTCGTATTACGAGTTTAAGAAGATCTGTAAGTACGTCTGGTTGCTCTGCTAGGCATTTGTAGTGTTCTTTCTGATTTCGGCATGTTTTTGTGTACATTTACAGAAGTAACGGTAGGCATTTTTATTATGCCTACCTCGTATAGCATATGTCGTTCACCCTGTCATTGTGTGCAGTCCTATTTCGGGTGGAATAGGTTAGGATTAGGACTATAAAAGTATGTAATGTTTTTGTACTTTTTGTGTTGTTCGAGGCGTATTCTACAATAATATAGGCAGACGTTGCTCACTCCGCGATTTCGTCGCTTTGCTACAGGTAGCTAAAAGTACATCCGTACCACACCAATTCTGGTGGCTAGCCATAACCGCGCGTGGCGCTGTCGCTACCTAGCGGCCATATCTGTCCTGATAGTAACAGACGCGTTTTGTTAGAGAGTGAGTCTTCTGTCTGTACCTAGTACTATTTTTTAGGGTTCCGTACCCAAAGGGTAAAACGGGACCCTATTACTAAGACTTCGCTGTCCGTCCGTCCGTCTGTCACCAGGCTGTATCTCACGAACCGTGATAGCTAGACAGTTGAAATTTTCACAGATGATGTATTTCTGTTGCCGCTATAACAACAAATACTAAAAACAGAATAAAATAAAGATTTAAATGGGGCTCCCATACAACAAACGTGATTAGGGTTCCGTACCCAAAGGGTAAAACGGGACCCTATTACTAAGACTTCGCTGTCCGTCCGTCCGTCTGTCACCAGGCTGTATCTCACGAACCGTGATAGCTAGACAGTTGAAATTTTCACAGATGATGTATTTCTGTTGCCGCTATAACAACACATACTAAAAACAGAATAAAATATAGATTTAAATGGGGCTCCCATACAACAAACGTGATTTTTGACCAAAGTTAAGCAACGTCGGGAGTGGTCAGTACTTGGATGGGTGACCGTTTTTTTTTGCTTTTTTTTGTTTCTTTTTTTGCATTGTGGTACGGAACCCTTCGTGCGCGAGTCCGACTCGCACTTGCCCGGTTTTTTTTATTCTGTGATATAGGTAGGTTATTAAGTAAAAGGGTTAGGAATTTGCTAATTTAACCTCCGTGGCTCGTTCGATTTCCAAATATTTTGTTTGTTGTGTGTAAATAGAAAATTATTGTTATATGTACCTATTATTTTTTTATACATTCTTATCTTGCCTCGGCCTTAACTTAATTTGACCAAAACAATTAACTTTTTTTAAGTTAACGGAATCCAATTAAAACACGTCACACACACATACCAACAAAACCATTCAGAGAGGACATTTGTAAACTTGTCTAGTAACTTTTTGTGAATCGTGCTAAATATACCTACAAACTTTTTTCCACGCAGTTTGACCAATAACATTCCTTTTTCCGACCACATAAGATCTACCAACAGTCAACGTTGATCTAGGCATCAACGGCTGTTCTTCGACGGCAGTTTGACCGAGATTAAACCTTCGTCCTAAGATATAAGGTCTATTTCCCAATGCTCAGTGTTTTTAGGCATCAACGTCTGTCTTTCGGCGACAGAGTTTGCCCGAGATTAAACCTTACTCCAAATATATAAGGTCTACCGATGATCAGTGTTATATGCCCGTACTATTTGAGATAGCGAGTGAAATCATGTTGATCAAAAACCGGTCTGTGGCTGTATCTGTCTGTATTCTCATTGGTTGAGAGGCTTGCGTGAGCGGAGACTTGGCTTTTTGAGAAATCCAGTGTAACTTGACCATGAAAAGATACAGAATATTACAGAACAGAACTAATATATATTTTATTGCACTGTAAAATATTAAATTACATAAATTACTATAAGACATAAATAGGAATATAAAACTAAAACTAACTACAATTAAAATAACTAAAACTAAAAATTAAAAATACCTATCAAAATTTGGTGCCCTCGGGAGGGTGCCCAACACGCAGGCAGCGTTCCCGCGCTGGATTGCGATGGCAATTCGCTGCGCGAGAAAGCTGCCCGCGCGGGGGTCACCCGTTGCCTCCCTCAACCTTTTCCCAAGCACCTTAATGAGCATATGTGCGCCTCTGCCCCACGAACCTAGTGTCTCGACGCCAAATGCGACGAATTCGTATTGGGCGCCGAGACAGCTGGACTTGGCTACCTTTAGACGCTCCCGAGTGTCGCCGCCGCCGCGCCAGCACGCCTGCGAACAGAACTAGGAAAAGTTGAGGGCAATTGATTAAAACCCATTTTCTCAAAAATGGACGGCAAAGTCGACTTTGCCGTCTAAAAAATCGGTCGCGAAGCGCGTAGTTTATGGTTAGTCAAAAATTAAAAAGTTAAAAACATTGCAGTCTCGATTTTG
This sequence comes from Cydia fagiglandana, assembly GCF_963556715.1. Lineage (NCBI taxonomy): Eukaryota > Metazoa > Arthropoda > Insecta > Lepidoptera > Tortricidae > Cydia > Cydia fagiglandana. The sequence continues at coordinate 2,914,494 of NC_085932.1, read as the reverse complement.
GGACTGCAATGTTGCATACTAATTCCATTATTTGTCGAGTTCCAAACTTTTTAAAAGTTGAAATGGCCATATCAAATGAAGGCACAGGCCCAATAAACAGCCAAACAGATGATTAGTACCGCGACTATTTAGGTGGCTCAAATAGGTTGGCGTATTTTTGGCAGAAAAATACACTTCTATTTTTTTATTAAAAAAATAAAAAGGCGGCAACGGCTTTTCTCTGTGAAAATATATACGGAAGAACGTTGCTTTTGTAAAATATTTCTATGATATTTATATTTCTTGCACCATTTTTGAGAAAAGCACTATATATGACTCGGCTGGAAGGCTACTTGCTGGCTTCGGATTCAATTAAACGGACTCCCAAGGTCGTCCGTTTAAAACGAATCCTCAGCCTGCAAGTAGCTACTTCCGAGCCTCGACAATAATGTACTATTGTGTATGAGAGATCATAGAGTCGTACAGTCCTGCAAAAATATCTGACACGATCTTATTTGTAGAGCGATAAGAGCGTGTCACATATTTTTGCGGCCTTCGAATAGTAACATATTATTGCAGGTGAGGTGACTGTACCAAGCTAACTCTACATGGCATTTATTATGACAAAATATGGAAATGTCAAATTTCTATGAAAATATGACGTACCTATACATTGACACTCCCTATCACACACATTTGATCTATTATGTACTTAGCTATTTCACATATTTGTAAGTCCCTAAACATGTAGCGGGTCTGTCTACAAATTGAATTGGATATAATTTTAGAATTTTAGTCCTAAATTGTATTGGAGATAAGTTGCCAATATGATTTGTTGGCCTCAAAAGTTGCTAAATTTAATACATAAGTTGCCAGTTTGTGTAGTATGCGAGCGATAGTAATAGCGCTCGTATGCAGGTGCGCATCTCGACTTGTTCTCATTTTGTAAAAGTTGCCAAACGCGTAGCGGATCGGTTTATGACTATGCGGTGAAGCCCGAGGCCTTCGTCGACCACGAATTCAATCGCTTTTATTTTATTTCAATCTGTAGTAAGGGATTACTGTTCACACCGACCGTAGTTCTGTAGAAAGCGAGCAACTTTTTATTTTGTCAAAACTTACACCCTAACTCAGTAGCTTTATTACTCGCTTTCTGAATTGATAAAAAAACAAGACCGAAGTGATCCCATAAGTGTTTCGTAAACAAAGTTTTGTACGGAACACTAAAAATTTTTTTTTTTTTTTATTATGAATGGGCTTACTCATGGCCACAGACTAGCCGAGGCGTAGACGTGGCCTACGATGGAGCGAGCTCGCCCAGAAGGTGCCTGTTCACTCTTGATTTGAAGGTTGCCGGGTTATAAGAACACGGAAATATAGACGCCGGCAAGGAATTCCATTCCTTGGCAGTGCGCATAAGGAAAGTAGAAGCAAAGCGCTTCGTGCGAATTGGTGGAATATCTACCAAGTAAGGATGGAAACCGGCCGTGCGTCTAAAAGTCCGATGGTAGAATGGGGGGAATGGGGAGTGGGGGGGATGGGGGGTATCTGCATAACTACCTATATTATAGACTGCCGCCCCTAATATCTAACCGCCCTTAGCCCTAGGCCCGAGTCTAACTGGAACTTAATGGGTCCTCTACACGATGGGGTCGATGGGCCAGCGCTGGCCAGTCCAAGGGACGCAGCCATGCGGTAGAATGAGATAGCTATATCACTTGCTCCCTCTAACGCATAAATGCGTCCCTTGGGGCCGGCGTTGGCCCATCGTGTAGAGCAGCCATAAGGGAAATCCGCCACTGACGTTAGGTATACAAGTGGTCAGATATTTAATGTTGGAAATCTCGCCCGTTTAGTACCTACATTTTGTTATGTCCAAAATAGACATACCTTTTTCTTATATGAAAAGAAAAGTTGCTAGGTAATTTAGTACCAGACAGGCATTAGGTATAGGTACGAGTATGTGTCCGTGACGTTACACGGAGAAAAAAATCTAGTGTTCTTTACCAGAATATTGTAAATTTAACTTGATTTTATTGTATTATATGTGACAACTAGACTTTTTTTACACATTAATAGAAAATTCTAGTTCTTTAAAACATCATTTCTAGTTCCTATTACCCACATACCTAGTATCGTAGAAAATAAATTTTGTGTAGTATACAGATTGATCTGTATCCACCATTATAGGACAGGGTAGAGTTTATTAGATATTTCATTAGTGTTCACCAGATTTTTTATTAGTTTTAAGTATAATTTTAGCTGACTGAAATAATCAACAATTTCTGTTTACTATATGCAGTATTGGAGAATACCAGATTTATGTTTGTGTTAAATATAATTGTTGTGGCATGAAATAAACAGTATGTTCTGTTTACTATATATATTGTAGAGTTTAATGGGTTTTATATTTGTGTTCAGTAAATCATTATTGCGGACTGAAATTGTAATATACTGTCGAGTGAAACAGAGTTAGGTTAAATATTGGCTTAGGTGAGTCTTCGCTTTAACATGCTTTTGTTGGCACGAAGACTTACCTAAGGTGTTTAACATTATTCTGTTTAACTCGGCAGTAAGTACCTACATTGGCTTAGTCCGCAATAATGATGTTTGTGGTATAGGTGTGGTGGCCTGAAACATAAACAGAAAAATCTCAATCCTAAATAATTACTATGAGTAAAGTAAAAACAAACTTTTTTTTAAATTCGTTTTAATTTTAGTAGTACATAACATAAATTATCGGCCGCAATTTTAGTGAGCGTATGGCAAATATAACACAGAGATGATTTTGGTAGCAAACACAACACACAAACAGAACAATATAACCTTGTCACTATTAGCAACATATGTATAAATTTTCAATTAAACCGCTATCCGCTTCGTCCGCCTTTGTTCACTACACACAGACACTTTTATTTGCTAAAACCGGTGATCTAAACAGGAATGCAACCTGATTCATTTATTATTCGCGACACTTGAAATGAACTCTGTCCGGACTTCGGTGAAAATGACAGAATGTTCTGGACGCTGCGGGCGGCGGCGCAGGGGTGCGGGGGGCCGCAGTTAGCTCATATCGTGGACTGAACAGTTTTTCGTTACAGGCAAATAATATTTTGTTTAGTGTGCAATAATATTGTAATGCCAACAATTTTTATTGTTGCTGGAACCACTCTTTATTGTTATCATTAAAAAGAGTATGTTAGACAACAGAGAACGTATCTAGTTATGTGTAAAAATATTCATAGTAATCAAGAAATTTCGAGTAAGTAATAGGTATTAAAAATCCGCTAACAGGTACGAGAAAATCTAGTACCTATAAATGAATTACATAAGGTGGACCCTAAACAAAGATTTTGTAATACACACTTTTATTATTGGTGTGTTAAACTAGATGATGGTGAACCGAATTAATAAATATTGTAAACATCGCAATTATTGTAAAGTGTTGTATGCTAAGTGCATATTTTACTCTGTTACTATTAGATTGTTACCAAAACGATATCAGAGTTTTAGTGTACTAGAATATTTTAACTAGAATATTCTAATATTGTCCAAAATACGAGTCTATTAAACATGGCTGAAATCTGTTTTCCTGCACCAGAATCATAACTACTATACAATCTGGTAATATTGTAAAATATTTTTTTCTCCGTGTACTAAATGCCGTCTATTCACATCTGATGAATGTAAAGGTCATGTCCTCGTATTAGGCTTTCTATTAAAGGAGCATTCCACGGGCTGTCCCGTACAAACGCATTTTATTTGCTGTGTTGCGACTTTTTACTCGGCATTTAAAGTAGGTGCCCTAGTAGCATTTTCGTTGGGGCCCACGGTGCCAACGGTAGGGAAAACGTTGGGATGAGGTTCGTTCCGTAGCCAACATTAATTTTGTATTGGCCCACCATCGCATTTACCAACATTCGCTGTGGCACAGATGCCCAACAATGGGCCTTTGTGTATTTTGGTACCGTTGGCTAAACAACGATAATATTCGTTGGCCCAATGATGACATATATCGCATTTACCAACATTGGCAGTGGCAGTGATGCCCAACAATGGGCCTTTGTGTATTTTGCTACCGTTCGCTAAACAACGATAACATTCGTTGGCCCAATGGTGACGAATACCGCATTTACCAACATTGGCTGTGGCACGGATGCCCAACAATGGGCCTTTGTGTATTTTGGTAACGTCGGCTAGTCAACGATATCATCCGATGGCCCAATGATGACAAATATCGCATGTACCAACATTGGCTGTGGCACTGATGCCCAACAATGGGCCTTTGTTTATTTTGGTAACATTGGCTAATCAACGATATCATCCGATAGCCCAATGACGACAAATATCGCATTTACCAACATTGGCTATAGCATTGATGCCCAACAATGGGCCTTTGTGTATTTTGGTAACGTTGGCTAGTCAACGATATCATCCGATGGCCCAATGATGATAAATATCGCATGTACCAACATTGGCTGTGGCACTGATGCCCAACAATGGGCCTTTGTTTATTTTGGTAACGTTGGCTAATCAACGATATCATCCGATGGCCCAATGACGACAAATGTCGCATTTACCAACATTGGCTGTAGCATTAATGCCCAACAACGGGCCTTTGTTTATTTTGGTAACATTGGCTAATTAACGATATCATCCGATGGCCCAATGATGACAAATATCGCATGTACCAACATTGGCTGTGGCACTGATGCCCAACAATGGGACTTTGTTTATTTTGGTAACGTTGGCTAATCAACGATATCATACGATGGCCCAATGATGACAAATATCGCATTTACCAACATTGGCTGCAGCATTGATGCCCAACAATGGGCCTTTGTGTATTTTGCTACCGTTCGCTAAACAACGATAACATTCGTTGGCCCAATGGTGACGAATACCGCATTTACCAACATTGGCTGTGGCACGGATGCCCAACAATGGGCCTTTGTGTATTTTGGTAACGTTGGCTAGTCAACGATATCATCCGATGGCCCAATGATGACAAATATCGCATTTACCAACATTGGCTGTGGCACTGATGCCCAACAATGGGCCTTTGTTTATTTTGGTAACGTTGGCTAATCAACGATATCATCCGATAGCCCAATGACGACAAATATCGCATTTACCAACATTGGCTATAGCATTGATGCCCAACAATGGGCCTTTGTGTATTTTGGTAACGTTGGCTAGTCAACGATATCATCCGATGGCCCAATGATGACAAATATCGCATTTACCAACATTGGCTGTGGCACTGATGCCCAACAATGGGCCTTTGTGTATTTTGGTAACGTTGGCTAGTCAACGATATCATCCGATAGCCCAATGACAACAAATATCGCATTTACCAACATTGGCTATAGCATTGATGCCCAACAATGGGCCTTTGTGTATTTTGGTAACGTTGGCTAATCAACGATATCATCCGATGGCCCAATGATGACAAATATCGCATGTACCAACATTGGCTGTGGCACTGATGCCCAACAATGGGCCTTTGTTTATTTTGGTAACGTTGGCTAATCAACGATATCATCCGATGGCCCAATGACGACAAATATCGCATTTACCAACATTGGCTGTAGCATTGATGCCCAACAACGGGCCTTTGTTTATTTTGGTAACATTGGCTAATCAACGATATCATTCGATGGCCCAATGACGACAAATATCGCATTTACCAACATTGGCTGCAGCATTGATGCCCAACAATGGGCCTTTGTGTATTTTGGTAACGTTGGCTAATCAACGATATCATCCGATGGCCCAATGATGACAAATATCGCATGTACCAACATTGGCTGTGGCACTGATGCCCAACAATGGGACTTTGTTTATTTTGGTAACGTTGGCTAATCAACGATATCATACGATGGCCCAATGATGACAAATATCGCATTTACCAACATTGGCTGTAGCATTGATGCCCAACAATGGGCCTTTGTGTATTTTGCTACCGTTCGCTAAACAACGATAACATTCGTTGGCCCCATGGTGACGAATACCGCATTTACCAACATTGGCTGTGGCACGGATGCCCAACAATGGGCCTTTGTGTATTTTGCTACCGTTCGCTAAACAACGATAACATTCGTTGGCCCCATGGTGACGAATACCGCATTTACCAACATTGGCTGTGGCACGGATGCCCAACAATGGGCCTTTGTGTATTTTGCTACCGTTCGCTAAACAACGATAACATTCGTTGGCCCCATGGTGACGAATACCGCATTTACCAACATTGGCTGTGGCACGGATGCCCAACAATGGGCCTTTGTGTATTTTGGTAACGTTGGCTAGTTAACGATATCATCCGATGGCCCAATGATGACAAATATCGCATTTACCAACATTGGCTGTGGTACTGATGCCCAACAATGGGCCTGTGTGTATTGCTTGTGGTGTCACTAGATGGCGTTAGTGTCTCCAAACATCGAAGTTATAGTTATTTTCTCGATTATTCCGGATATAATCATAATATTTTTTTAAAGTAAATTATAAATCTAAAGGCTATAACTATAAAATTTATACATATATTTAAAAAATTGTATTTTACCAACATTTCCTCAATTTAAATTTCAAAAAACATAAATCTCGCTTACGAAGTTTCGAAGTGCGGTTAGTATATATACAAATTAGAGTGTGTAGTAAGTGTACTTGCTTCGGCAGTACGTATACTAAAATTGGAACGATACAGAGAAGATTAACAACAACTGCTGCCTAGGGCCTTCATGTGGATACAACCAATGCCTACCGTAGTGTAATTGTAATATTTATCAGCAAAGGCCCAACGTCGTATTACACAACCACTTACCTAACGTAGGGTAACTGTAGGACTCGTAAACAAAAGCCCATTACATAATTAGACTGTAGGCCCACTATAAATTACACAACTATATTTACCTACGGTAGTATTGTAAGAATCCTACACAAGGCCCAACGTTAAAGTTACAATGTTGGCCCTTTGTGGGACAAGCTGTGTTGGGCCTTCAACCTGGTGCATGACTACCTACCGACCTACCTGACTTGCCGTTGGATAATTGTTGAATTTGCAAACAGAAGCACAACGAATAAATTGCCCTTTTTTAATTTTTTGCAGTTGGCCCTACAGCAAGCCATACGGCCAAATGTAACAATTAACCAACCATCAAACAAATGTGTATAGGCCCAACCACGGCCCAACCAAAACCACCACCGTTGAATAATTGTATGATTTATTTAAATAGGCCCAACGAAAAAATTACTCTAATGGCCCTCTGTTGGGAATCTTCGGGAGGGCCTTTGTCGAGGGCCCTCCAACAAATCGTACGGCCAAATGTAACAATTAACCAACCATCAAACAAATGTGTATAGGCCCAACCACGGCCCAACCAAAACCACCACCGTTGAATAATTGTATGATTTATTTAAATAGGCCCAACGAAAAAATTACTCTAATGGCCCTCTGTTGGGAATCTTCGGGAGGGCCTTTGTCGAGGGCCCTCCAGCAAATCGTACGGCCAAATGTAACAATTAACCAACCATCAAACAAATGTGTATAGGCCCAACCACAGCCCAACCAAAACCGCCACCGTTGAATAATTGTATGATTTATTTAAATAGGCCCAACGAAAAAATTACTCTTATGGCCCTCTGTTGAGAATCTTCGGGAGGGCCTTTGTCGAGGGCCCTCCAGCAAATCGTACGGCCAAATATAACGGTTGCCCAACTAATACGTAAACAAAGGCCCAACAAAATCCCTACAAGAAAATGCTATTAGGGTGATTATTATTCTGTGTTTATTTTTGACCATTTGTCATAGAAAAGGAAACTCTTATACCTTTAAATCTTCAGAAACTTCGCGTTTGTACGGGACAACGGTAGACAATTTCATGGAATGCTCCTAAACGGTAATCATACGTTGTCATAGTTATAATTAGACTAGTGGCGTTATTCATAAACCTGAATTAGTTATAAATCGTTTGTCTTTATCAGTCATTTTGACTTATGTATTTGTAGGAAAGGGATAAAACATAATTTACCTAACTAAATCAGGCCCGTGAAGTCTTATTAAGAGGGTAAGGCGTGTATTTAATGGGGAAGCTAATAAGGTTGTTTGATACCTATAGAAAATAGCTAAATTAAATTAATGTTTCACGGCGCTCATACTATCTCACTCACTCACTGAAATATATTTAGAACATTGTTACTGCGTGGTTACTGCCCTTATAATTATTTCTTAAATCAACAAAACCATTATGGCTCCACTACACGTTGGCCCAACCTATTGGTCCTTCCAATATGTTGGGACAACGTGTATAGAGGGGGTATCGGTGTCGGTTGGCTTTTGGCGCGCGGGATGGCGATGAGTTGGCCGCGGTGTCGGTTTTTCAGCCGCACATCAAAGGGATTGGCCAAGCGATTGCGGTACGCATCTACACCTGGCCCAATCGGCAGTGCGTGCTCGGACGTGGTCGAGGGTGGACGTTCATGCTTTTTGTGTTTTATAAAATTAAAAATGACGAATACGTGGCCACGTGTAGTAGCGTTCCGACCAAGGCACGGCAAACTCATGGGCCAAGCGTTGGCGGAGCGTTTGGCCAACGTGTAGAGGAGCCATTAAATGGAGTGACGTCACAGGATGTCGTTTTCATACTACAGTGCGTGATTATTTTCCATCGTATTTTCACGGAAACGTACGTGTTCAGATATTTATGAGCACCTTGGCCGCTCCGATATATCTGATGGGGACTGTACTTGGTACATACAGTGACGCGAAGTGAAAAAACCGGCCAAGTGCGAGTCGGACTCGCGTTCCAAGGGTTCCGTACATTACTCAATTTTTAACAATGTATTTTTAATATGTGAAACGCGAGTGAATTGTCTTTAAAAAACCCGTAGGGGTCGGATCAAAAACTAAGTAATTAGTCCGACTCACGCTTGACTGCATATTTCTAATAGGTTTTCCTGTCATCTATGGGTAAAGACCTATTTTATGTATTTTTTTTTTTCAAAATTTTAGACCTAGTAGTTTCGGAGATAAAGGGGGGGGGAATGGTCATTTTTTGCCTATTTTCTTGAATTACTTCTAAACTGTTTATTTTAAAATTATAAAAAAATATATTTCAGATTCTTATAATGAGCTCTTTCATTTGATATGTAACACGATATAGTTTAAAAAACTTTATTTTTTAATTTTCTCATTTACCCGCCAAAAGTGGCCCCTATGTTTAAAATTCATTTGTTTACGTTACATGTCCGTCTTTGGGTCACAATCTTACATATGTGTACCAAATTTCAACTTAATCGGTCTATTAGTTTCGGAGAAAATAGGCTGTGACAGACGGACAGACAGACAGACAGACAGACGCACGAGTGATCCTATAAGGGTTCCGTTTTTTTCCTTTTGAGGTACGGAACCCTAAAAGCAAAACACATGCAAACTATTCTCCGTACTAACTCTTCGTAACACTATTAACTGAACTATAGTGAACCTTAAGTTTACGATATAAGGTTTCTTTTTGAACAGCATAATTTACCTTAAGTTAATGCTATAAGGTTTATTTTTAAACAGCCTGGACTATAGTCGTCACAGTTTGCTTTGCGTCTACTGCACTTACATAACTCACCAGGGGTGAACCTTATGTCATTCAAGTAAGGTTTATTATCAGTTAAATTTGCCTACTTAAGCGGGATGAAGGGTAATAAATGAAAATTAGTCCCATGTTTGTTCAACTTCAAGTGGCCTGTTGGGAAATCAAAATTTTACCTTTTTTACACCGAAAAATAAGAAGGTAATTCTGGAGTTTGAAGTTTATAATTTATAAGTTGAGCCGCGGTGGATTTTAGGTTACATACACACAGAGGTATACATATGTCTATGTCATATAAATAATAAAGAGAAGGTAAGTAAATTGTTTTCGTCAATATGCCTTCTTTGAAGAATACAATAGACAGGTACCTTTAACTTTGTCAAAATATTTTCATAAGCTAAATTTTATTAAACACAAATAACTTATTCCTTATGTAGGTATATAAAGACTGATCTTTGGAGCTAGGTTTTGGTATATAAACTTATTACAGGCATAAATATAGGTACTTACCTACCTCATGCAGCGAACTAATATACATGGAAGTATTCTGTCCGCTCAGTTATGAACCAACGTAAACTATTCGATTGTAGGCGGTGCTTACAAACTATTCGATTCGCAACTTCAGTTCGTCCGAGATGACAGTCAGTGACGGATGGCTAAATTGATTTATAAAAACAACGTTTTTTTGTAATTAAAAATGTCTTCATGTGTCGTGAAGTGGTGCAGAAGTTATTTTAGTTCATACCAAGGATAGTGGAATCACTTTTCACTTGTAGTAAACAGATAACTTCAGTAAAATTTGGAATAAACATGACGATTTGTTTTCAATACTACCGTGCTAAGCTAAAACGTAATAACTGCATACGACTTTCATAACAACATACGACTTTTTAAATTGCGAGGATAATAGGGATGGTGTTATGCCAAATGAAGTAGACTATTTTATTAACTTGTGCTTGGTTTAGGTATTTTCTATATAATTATAAATGTAGTAATGAATTCTTTCTTACAGATTTTTATTTTCCTTTTTTATTTCATGAAATGGAGCTGTAAAAAAACTACCTAATTATTTCAAATTAATAATCAAATTTTATATTATCATTTTACATTACTTTCCATTCAGATTCCCACAAGATGCTATTCGCAGAGAACTATGGAAAAAAGCTGTCCAATTAGAGAGACATGAAATTAAGTGGATGCCTGGAAAGATATCTAGAATATGTTCTATTCATGAGATATAACTCGTGAGATAATCATACCCGGTCTTCTATATGTAGATACACTTCCACTGAATTAATTTAACAAATAACATTATCTGAAAATGTTGATCATTCGAATCCACCCTCTACCGTCACCGTAGGTTCTCTCTCAAGCCATTTCCGTCAGTAGAAAAGAGCGGCAAATTTAGAAAATGTAAGCGCGCGAACGGGTGTGGTCCCATACAAAATTTTAATTTTGCACCTTTTTCTACTGACAAACTTGCTTGACCGGCTATACAGCCTGTGGCCCGGAACCGGGGATAATAATAAAAACAGAGGCTCTATAGATCACCGGTAATTAAATTATAATGGTCTCACTTAATTAAAATCAGAATTTAACTTTCGCTTTTTTTCTAACAAACTTAATCGTACGTTCAATGTAATGCAAACAACACTCAACTTGACTGAATTAGTTCGTTCTGCGTCGTACTTATTCGGAGCTGCTCGGAACGTCTCATTGACATTTTATGGTTGCGTTGACTAATTGAAAGGTATTAATATTAATGCTATTATCTTTCTATCACCAAATCAATAGGTATTGTCACTTTCTGAAGTGTTTATTTTGCACTCAAGATAAAATAAGCCACTTTAGAAGTCAATAATAGTTTATTATTTATTTACAAATAACAATTACAGGCATTACAAATACAAAGCTGAAAGGACGTAGCAATTCTAAATACGTACATTTTCAATGTGTCTACCGTCCCGCTGATCGCAAGTAGCATACCGCCTGATGATATTATTGTGAACGGTTCCGAGGTCCACGTTGTGTTGCAACATGTGAAAAGCCTCGATTATTCTGTTTCTGAGGATGTCTACTGTATCGTTCTCTACTGCGTAAACATAATTCTTAACTGCACCCCACAAGAAAAAATCAAGGGGTGTTAGGTCAGGTGACCTAGGGGGCCATCGGTGTGGGCCAAAATTTCCCATCCATTTATTTCCGAAAATGTTATTAAGTTTTTCACGTATCCTTACGGCAGAATGTGCTGGTGCACCGTCAAGCTGAAACCAAGTGTCATCGCGGACATCTTCGGGTAAATTAAAAAGATAATCTGTTAACGGCCCATCAATGAGCTCCATGAATTTATCGCCGTTAAGTGCACCATCAATAAAAATTGGTCCAATTATTGTATTATTATGGATTCCTGCCCATACATTAAGGGAGAAACGATATTGGTGAGCCAATTCTCTCATGACATGTGGATTATTTCCGATTGTAGAATAATAGTGCATATTTTTCCTATTCCACATTCCATTGCGAGTAAAAGTGGCCTCATCAGACCAGATGATATGATTCAAGAAGTTGTTATTTTCTCGGTGCATGTTTAGAAACCATCTACAAAATGCAGCACGAACAGGTAAATCTCTTGGTAAAAGACCATGAACCTTTAAAAACTTGAAAGGATGTTGCTTCCTTCTTCTCATTACTTTATTAATGGTGCGGTTATTGACTCCAAAGATTCGAGCAGCATTTCTTGTACTGGAAGTGGGATGCTGTCTAAAATATCGAAGAATTCTTCTTTCTAATTGCGGGCGAACATTTTGAGGTTGGTTGGCCTCGTAATGCTGTCCAGGAACTAGAGGACGATTATCACGTAAGCGTTGTATTGCCATTGTAATCACGCGACCATGCCTCGGATGCCTTCTGTTTGGAAATCGCTCACGATATAACGCAAGGGCACGTAACGCATTACCGCGAGTTTCACCATAAGTTAATATCATATCCACATACTGGCGTGAATCGAATGGTAAAAGGGCCATTTTCAAAGAGCGAATCGTTTTCATAAATTAAAACATTTCATTGAAACCAAAATAAATCCCGTGACAACTAACTTTGACTAAACTATTTTTTTATTAATTCAAAATCGTTTTAAAGAGACTGAACTTGTCAGTGAACTTGTTACAAAAAGTTTAAATCAACCGCGTATTGTCAATGTCACACCCCGTACCAAGACATACCCCGTACCAAGTGACTAGGCGACGATACCGTGACACGAAAATACATTACCTACGATTTTTAACTTTGTAGGCTGTTTTCTCCAAAATTAAGGACGTTTGAAAATTAGATTCCTGTGAAAGTTACTTGGTATGTCTTAAAGAATCCCCATTTAATTTTTTCTCCCCGGTTCCGGGCCACACACTGTATACATATAAAATATTTCCAATGGAACTGAAAGTGGGGATTTATTGTGACTCCGCCTATTCAAATATTTTTGACCCGATTCGTGTACCCATGTAAATTTTGCAGGCTGTATAGCCAGTCCGAATTCTAAGATCAAGTTTACCATACATTTACAATGGCGTACTTGATCTTAGAAAAACGGACAGACTATACCTGAATGTGACTTCGCCCTGCCATACAAATTGATAATAAAATATACAAAATACTTATTATAGCGGAATACATTTATACAACAATGATATATTTACTTATGTTGAGTTAGTCTGTCATTTCACAACAACATTTTAACTAGTTATCTTTTAATCTGCATTAAATTATTATACGTGTATTATTTGACTGGTTCTTCAATGTATGGCATAAACCTATCCCTGTCCAAGTCATATTCTAATCAAATATGAATGAACCGCAAATTCTCAGCGGCCAGTACGTACAGCAAGAAGGTTATTAGCGGATTAATGTCGCTGATTGGTAGTTATTGACATTATGTGCATTTCATCTACACTTAGCTATGTACCATTAGTGTAAAAAAGATGACTATTATTTTGTTTACCAGCTTTGATTACAGGCTCTGTAAACGCGTCGTCTTATTTAAATGTAGGCGTAATTTTGTATGTGTGCTAATTTGGCCCGAGAATTTGAACGGTAATGTTCCTAAAGGCGGTTTCCATACTAAATATATGCGTTCACCGACCTCATGTCACTGTATGAGCAAAGTTTGATTAAAATCTAACTCGTAGTTTTAAAATGAGAACGAAACTCCGTTTGTATTGGAAGGTGAAATTCGGCCGAGCTTGCTTCAGACTCCTCAATTCGCTAACCCAAAGTGTGATGGCTCCTCTACACAATGGGCCAACGCCGGCCACTCCAAGGGACGCAGCCATGCGGTAGAATGAGATAGCAATATCACTTGCTCCCTCGAACGCATAAATGCGTCCCTTGGAGTGGCCGGCGTTGGCCCATCGTGTAGAGGAGCCATGAAAGTATTGTAACAGGAATTTAATGACATAAGTTGGGTCAAGAAATTAAGATGTAAGTATGTACAAATTGAATCAAACCTGACCTTTTTTATAATTTGTTCTTTGATACAAGAAATTCTCTTTGTACAAGATACAAGACATTTTATTTGTAGAACGAAGACATTTCAAGTTTCCTTATATCAAAATTCGAAGAGATCTTGAAAGAAACAATATCCCTTGGTTCAAGCCTTTTTAGGGTACCCAAAGGGTAAAAACCGGGCAAGTTCGAATCGGACTCGCGCACGAAGGGTTCCGTACCATAATGCACAAAAAAACAAAAAAAAAACGGTCACCCATCCAAGTACTGACTGAAGTATAACAACTACGGAAAGTACGGAACCCTCGGTGGCCGAGTCCGACTCGCACTTGTCCAGTTTTTTATCCGTAGTGATGATTCAGCGTAGCTATTTGATCCCTTTTGATCTACTAGGCCGTGTCACCATTAAAAACCGGGTGCAACTGTATCTGTATCAAGACAGCGCTGAATAGCGGTTACGGAAGCGACAGTCGCAGCAAAAAGTCACCGTTTCAAATAGGTCTGCCTTAGAGAGCCGAAAGCGTAGCGATTAGCGTTTTTACACTACTGCCCAAACAAAAAGAGTGTCTTGTTTGTCAGCAGTACTTTTTAACCCCTTGTTTAAATTTCATTCGATAGCGTGAAGAGCGTTCGCGATTCCGTTATTTCTATTTTTGTATGGGATTTCGAACAGCGCCAAGCGGAACGCTTTTGGTAACTCAAAATCCCATACAAAGTGACACGTCCGTTACGCTATCGAATGTACACTAGGGGTAAAGAGCCTCTACCATCAGTTGGCTGAGTATTTTTCACTTACTTTCAGTGAATAAACGTGCCGTATGACACGTTTTACGTTTCTTTACGGTCTTGTGTGCCTAACTTCAATCCACTCCAAGCGATACTGTCCCTTTCTAACTATAATAAAAAAACCGGGCAAGTGCGAGTCGGACTCGCGCACGAAGGGTTCCGTACCATAATGCAAAAAAAAAAGCAAAAAAAAACGGTCACCCATCCAAGTACTGACCACTCCCGACGTTGCTTAACTTTGGTCAAAAATCACGTTTGTTGTATGGGAGCCCCATTTAAATCTTTATTTTATTCTGTTTTTAGTATTTGTTGTTATAGCGGCGACAGAAATACATCATCTGTGAAAATTTCAACTGTCTAGCTATCACGGTTCGTGAGATACAGCCTGGTGACAGACGGACGGCCGGACGGACGGACGGACAGCGAAGTCTTAGTAATAG
This sequence comes from Cydia fagiglandana, assembly GCF_963556715.1. Lineage (NCBI taxonomy): Eukaryota > Metazoa > Arthropoda > Insecta > Lepidoptera > Tortricidae > Cydia > Cydia fagiglandana. The sequence continues at coordinate 2,899,211 of NC_085932.1, read as the reverse complement.
GGTCCCGTTTTACCCTTTGGGTACGGAACCCTAAAAAAGAGCAAGAATTATTATTTAATTCGTACCTACGAGTAAACGTTAAATTACCTATCGAAAGTAAATTACGTTCACGATAGCGTTTATGTCAATGCCAAACTAATGGTAGCCGTGCAGGAGTTACTCTCGAAAACTCATCTCATTAGTTTAGGTAGGTTCCATCGCACACACTGTTAACTGTCCATCGGTGGACCTTATGCCTTTTATAATAAGGTCCTCCGATGTACAATTAAGTGTTGCTGTTTGTACTTAGGTTAGATTAGATAATAAACGAGCTTCGATTAGTTTTAGATGTATGTAAGTATTAGTCGATTTTTATATGACATCAGTTTTTGTGACTCATGGAACCACTGACTGTAGTCAACATCAAAAGTAATGGATGGGACTATACGTCTAAAGTATGTATAGAGTATTCCAAACGGCAGATAATTTTGACGAGTTGTTTCAAAACAAAATTCATCAATGTTATGCGTCTTCTCAGATCGAAAATACTATAATCAAGCGTGTAACTCATATAAGAACCCACTTTCTTCGTCGTCGGTTGACAATAATAGAAGGGATGTTTACAAAACACAATTGCTTAGAGCGGTTGACACTTTTTTAAGAACATTGTTAATCGTTTCAGGTGTCAACCAGTGTAGTCACTTATGTTGTTTTTGTAAACATCCCTTCAATTAGAAATTAACCCATTAAATGCCATCATTTTCTATCTAAAAGCATTGCTTAAATGACATAATTTCTCAATCATTAAACATTGACACAACACGAGCAAGCTTCAACCAGAGCGCGTGCCTCTCGTGATCGGATCAAATGAATGGTCGTTATAACAATGGGTTTTATAATAGTATCATGACCGGCGACGGTTACAGCATGCCCGTGCCGCATGCGATGCAATCATAACTCTTCGCTAATGAATGCGTCGCACGACGGCCTCTGCGCTTCGGCGGTGCTTTCCATTTTGTAAGCCTGTGACTTTCGTAAAAAAACACCAAATATTATATTGAAGGGAAAATGTGCGTCGGACAAGAATCGAACTTGCGACTCGCCCGATCAGACGGTCTAGCCAAGGTGACAACCGCTATCGCTTCGCCATCGATTCGCTATGTGTCTCTATCACTCTTCCATATTCATCATCTCCTCCTAGCCGTTTTCGGCTACAGCGACTGCTATGCTACACCTGAGAGCGTCGCTGGTGCGTTCTCAGGTGACTGACGTAGCCAATCTTTGCAGTGCGGCCACATTCGCTGCAGTTCAGCACCCCTCCGACTTAATTATACGTGATGGCCACAGGTAGTCTTACATATTAGTGCGACAGTGACAGTCGCGTTTCGATCGCTATCGCTACGGAGGCGTAACCGATTGGCATGTTGGCTACGCGGCCTGAGCTGCCGAAGCTTAATACTAGAAGAGTAAATCTTTCCATTCCTTCCTTTTTTGTTTGAGGCTCCATTCATTATTTAATATGAAAATATGTGTTATCAGTCGCAGACGTATCTGCTTGATAATAATTAGTTTCACATTGTCACTTTAAAAATGAAAACTCTACTAAATGTGAAGTTTTACAAGTTTAGGCCTTCAGCGGTTTTTTCTGTGCGATTTCTGCAAGTAGGTATCTAAAGCGTTACTTTCGATACAAAGGAAACTTGCTTAAAATCTAACTTTCTGTTTAAATAATGACAGTAGTTAACCGGCCTTTGAAGACGTAATTAAAACGGAAATGCCCATCAATTAATGTTACCTATTGTACCGGACATATTGATTGCTTCTATAATCTACAATAATTAGATAATAACGCCTAAACCAATATTCAGAGACGTAGAGTACATTATGATGTGAGAACTAGAGATGGGCCGAATACGAATATTCGGCCGAATGTTCGGTTAATATCTTACCGAATATGCGGCAGAACTATACGGTTCATCTATAAATTCCAATAAACCATTCGAAAACGCTTCAATTACCTGCATTAGGAGCTAATTAACCATTCTGCGTCTTAGGCAATTCCCTAAAAATAAACAGGATAAAAGCCAAGGGACTCGCAAACAAATTTTCAGCCCTCGCCAAATAATCAAAACACCCTAGTGTTAATTTCATTCGATAGCGTGACGTGATGTACGCGTTAGCGTTAAGTGTCATTTTGTATGGGATTGTCAGTTTCCAAAACGTCCCGCTTGGCGCGCTGTTAAAAATCCCATACAAAAATAGACAACGCAAATGCGAACGTTCGTCACGCAATCGAATTAAATTTCTCCCTTCTCTTCCTTCCTTGCCCGGCAATGGCGACTCCATCAACAATTCTTATCTGGATTATGAAATGACCTAATGTGGCTCGCAAAACCAAACTTTGTCTTGAAGATGCGGTCACGCGATGCGCAATGGAGTTATCCAGTCGAGTTGGGGGTATGTGTAGGAGGGCATAGGACGCGTCTTGCGGATATGACGCTTGGCATCTAGGTCATCCAGGCGCTGCTAAAAATCGAATTAAATTACACTACTAGGGGTTCGACATGTCTCATCGTGCGTTTTAATGACAACGGGAAGACGTAACCTGGCAGAGAGTAACTTGAAAAATTCTGGAGGAGCTTACATTTTATAGTGTCGCAAAAAAACAAGCAAAAAAACTTGCCGTATATTCGACACTTTAACCGAATAATTAGGCCTAATACGAACATTGAAAAACTCGCCTGATACCGAATAATTCCCGAATATTCGGCCTTCGGCCCATCTCTAAAAGTCTAAGTGAAACCAAACATGTGTTATGTATGCACGCCGCCGCACAAAAGCGAAGACATAACCAAGTTACGTGGCACCGTCTGAGTTGTATTGAACCAGTAATAACCAATAGTTTCAGCATACAGTTTTGCCATCTCTGTATATTTCTACAGATTAGACAGCAGTCCAGGTTTATACAGATTTTTAATTTTTTTGTTTAGTGCGCATTCAAAAGGCGTCAATTTTGATTGCATTTGGGTAATAAATAAAATATGACGATGTTAGCAAATCACGCCTGTCTCTCAAAAAGGGATGACTCACGCCTCACGCTAGAACGGCCCGGATGCGGGCCGAGGCATCCGTCTTTTCCGTTTTCTATAGAAATCCGATCACTCGTCATGAAGTAAACAAAGTGTTGGACGCCTCCGCCCGGGTCCGGACTGAGTGTGAATCATCTTTTACACATATCAGGCTTTGGACTTTCACGACTTTTTGTACATTTAATTCAAGCATGTAGGGCAGTTACATTAGAGTTGTCATCACAAAATTATGCTGGTGCATGCTTGGCACAGTTCTTTGTACGCATTTACTGAAGACCAACACTTTCAAAGGATTAGCTAGTGCTCAGTAGGTTTGCTTATGATCTTTAATTACATGTTCTTTAAGAACATGTAAAATAAACTGGTAGAGAATGCCTCCTGGCATTATGTGCCCCTTATGTACGACTTTGTACCATAAAGTTTAAATAAATAATAATAAAGCCCGGCTGGAGACCATGGTCTTCCATGGTTTAGGCGTGGTGTTGTCCATGGTATTGAAAACCACCGTGAGTATATCGGTACTGCACCAACGCTTCGCTTCTAACCTTCAGCTATCGCTCAGTAATTTTCTTTATAAACGTATATAATAATCGTCGTCGTCTCTAAATCAAGCTAAATAGTAAAAAAATGTCCATGGCCGCTCCGACTGAAGATCCCTGGGTGAAGCACATATTAGTTAGAAAAAGGTCCGTTGTGTGGACAAAACAACATAAGTTTAACACCCTAGTACAAATATAATACATCACGTTTTTCTTGTTTGAGTCTCAACTCTCAAGCGCTAAAAAAATGTGTCCCACCTTTAGTGCACTCCTACAAAATTGCTCTTTATTCTCTACTTTGCGGTGTCTACAGGAAAGTCGTGAAAAACTGTCTTCCGTGCTTCATCGTTGTGTCGTCCATGGTTTTGAAACTTTTGAAAACCACCGTATATGCACCGACACTCTAACCGTCAGCTATCGCTCAGTAACATGATTACCAGCAAACAATGGTTTGCTTGCGACGTTACCACGCTCCGAACTCGATACGAGCCATTGTTGCCCGTTCCCACCGCGTTTCGCACAATCTTTCCCATTGTACAGTTCCCGTTCCCTTGCTAAATCTCTTCATATTAAACTGATTACTGAGGTGATGAGTATGCGGTTGTTTTCTTTTCTTACTGGTACATACGTTTGTGAATATATCACATAACGTATTCGGGTGGCGGCTGCATCAGTGTTACTGTTGCGGCAAAAATGGTCCAATTGTCTTAATTTATATCCAAATAATTTTAATAATCTATCTCAATTAAGTAGAAACACTTTCCTAATTTAAAAACGTTACTCAAGCTCAAGATACCGTAACAAAAGCTATTAAACATGGCAACTTGAGCAAAAGTATTCGATCAAAAAGTTATAACGATGTGAAGTTGCATCCTCAATAATGTCAAGTCCATTTATAATTGGATGACTTCGACTCTTCTGACGCTATGATCTTATAGGTATCTAAAGATTGTACACGCTCCAAACTTGAAGCACTCACCTTGTGACAAATTGTACAATTTGCCTTTAGTCGCGTTAGGGAGAAATTTGCACGTGCACACGGAAAGAGTCAGGGGCAAGCTTATAACAACGAGTATGACAAAAATTTATGGAATGCGAAAATAGAGTCATTTCATTAGTTTAGCTAGTAATGCTAGTATATGTGTTATTTTTTCCCTATTGACAGTTGACACTAAAAATTAAATAACACACGCTATTAAATCGTGACGCTGACAGTACATTGATTGGGTATATTTACTCGTAATGTATTATGTATATCAATTTTATATTTCGTACATGCCGTATGTATTTAACTTTATTCATACATATGGTACAAAAACAAGTCAAAAAACAATAAATAAAAATAACTTAAAATTAAACTAAATACAAACTATTCTAAAATAAAATAAAACTAATCTAAACTAAATCTAAAAAAGGCCCCTGTGGCAAGGTCCCCAAGATGCTGGCTGCGTTACCCCGCTGAACTGCCAGACTAAAGCGTTGAGCGAGGTAACTGCCAGCTCTCGGGTCCCCAGTTGCGTCCCTGAGTCTCTTTGAAAGGTTTCCAAAGAGACTCAGGGCGCCAGGACCCCACGGACTCGACGCCGAAAGGAACGAAAATGTATTCGGCGCCGAGACCGCGATACTTCCCAACCTTTGCGTTTTCGGCCGCCTCCGCAGCAGCTGCCGCCCTCGCAGAGGTTCCGTGGAGATGTGACGGGGCCAGCGTGTCTACGCAGGTTGCGTCCCACACTAGCACCCGCCCCATACTCCATGTATTTAATATAACGAGATGTTTTCCAGCGGTGTATTAATGATTTTATATCCTTAATAAGGCCATATTCGTTTTCAGTATACTTAATGATTTTTTGTACATGTGTCACTTATGTAGGTGTTGATAGAAACCGTTAATAATAATATTCACATGAATCTGGGTTCCGCTGAAAGAAAGAGTTTTTCTTCTTTTTGCGCGCTTGTTGGAGCATAATAAGGGTAGACATGTGATCAGAGTGCCTACCGCGAACACCAAACTTCGCTAATTGCGGGCATCTTGAAATCTTTTACTCCAATTAAGACGTAATAGGGGGTATTACTGCAATGTTCTGCCGCCAGAGTGCACCTCTCGTAAACCATAGGGTAACTTAATACAAATACAAAAAACTTTCGCCTCTATAGACCGACAAGAAATTGTAGAAATTAAAAAGTGGCAACATCGTAGTGTCGTCCTGTTTTCTTAGATTTGAAAGGGACGACACTACGATGAAGCCACTATTCAATTTCTACAATTTCTTGTCAGGCTATAACTATCCTTTTCATCGAATTTGCGCCCCACTAAAGAACTCTTATCCTAATCAAGATGGAATACTTTTGTCAGTTTAAGTTTAGTTTATACATTTCAAGCTTCTGAGTCCTGAACCCAAAGTCAAAATTCATGCAAATATATGTATTTGCTTGGTTGTAACTCAGGAAATTATGTTATTATATACGCGCTGACAAATATTAAGTTAGTAGCCATACTACCAGTCTCGACACTCCTGTTTAAGAGTACGTGGCATGCCCCTGGGGGCCGATTTTTGAATTTTTAGAATAGAGTAGAACAGGCGGACAGTACCCAGTGTAAATTTCATTTACCTAATAATCAATAGAGCACATACGCGTTTGTGTTAAGTGTCATTTTGTATGGGATTTTGAGTTTCCAAAACGTTGCGCTTGTCAAAATCCCATACATACATAACACACACGCGAATGCACGCTATTGAATGAAGTTTACACTAAGGGTTTAGATATGAAAGCATTTTGGCCCAATCAGAAGCCGTAATTTTTAATAAGCTTTCGCCCGGTCAATAAGGGTTCTCAGTCTGCGTACGGATCCCTGAGAAAATAGAAAACAAGTAATAAGTGTTTATTCTGCTCTTTATGTGCGGGTGTATAAACAATAAACATTGAGGTAAAGGGGCCCTTTACTAATGTTTCGGGTTTCTTCCGGTACCTTTTCTGCTAAACTCATAATCCCTCGTAATTGGATCTTGTTATGTTTGTAAACGTACGTAAAGTGCGGATTTACTGTGGATTTACTTCTATATCACGAATTGTTACTTTTACCCTCTTCGTGAAAATTTGAAATCAATTTGTGACTTCGCTAATTACCGAGTTTAGAGAGTTGAATTCTTCTTATCGGGTCATAAAAAAACTTTTTCACCGCACCAGCTGGTTCAAGGGGCCCACCGATTACCAGTTCGCCGGACGATATCAGCCTGTAAGTTGTTCGGAACTGTCACCTTTTGCGTTTAACTGACAGGCTGATATCGTCCGGCGAACGGGTAAGGGCTGATTTAACGGCGCGCGAACGCAATCGTCTATTGAGCCAGGCTCTCTTGATTGTTCAAAAACGGATGAGAAAGATGCATTTTATCCACAAGAGTGGCAAAGTAATTAAATTAGGCGCAAATTTTGAGTTTCCTCATCTTGGGGCTTGTGCACAAATCACGCGAGGTTCGATAGGGAGCCGATCAAGAAAAAATCACGACAGATCACGTTGGGGGAGAGCTCACGTGTATTTTTCTACATTGAAGGAAACTAAGAAAAAATACCTACCACATGAGTAGATACGTTTTCTCGGTTAAAGTACATATAATAAAATAAAAAAATAAACAAGATTTACTATATATAAAACATTATTAATCTTTCAATTAAGTCGAATAAAAAAAAATCAAAAAAATACATGTGAGGTTGTGTGGGAGGCGTGTAGCCAAAAACCTCACCAAATATCACCAAGGCGGTGGTTCAAAAAGTAGCTGAAAACACCTCGTGATTTGTGCTTGGCTGGTGGAACCCTCCCCCTTGGCCATCTACTTTCCGCTTTTGTATCGTAAATGACTATTCTACGTAGGTGTAGTTGTGGGTTTTATTTAACAAGTTATTTTCCTTTTTTGCAGGTAAATGATTAGATATCTTCTGGTAACTTCATAAAAAAATAAGTAAGTACGCTCGTCCGAGGTAAAAACAAACCTACATTATTACGATTCTCGTTTAATTATTATTATGTCTTGTTATCAGATCAACTCAGATTTCACTCTCTTATAATTGTAATTATCTCTGCCTCTTTACTTTTGTTGTCACGGTTACCGTTGTAATTAAGTTACATTTGGGTTCTTTGAAATAAAATAAGGAAATTTCTATGAAAATGTAATAGGAGCTTTTACTCGAGGCTGTAATCAATGAAATAAGACTAGACCAAATAATTAGGGTATTTAACCTCGTCTTGCGGGTCTTGCCTATTGTTATAAAAAAAGAAACTATTTTATCGGAGCAAATGTATCGAAAAAGAGCGAGTGAAATTTTTACAAAACTTCTCCTCGTCTATTTTCTTTGTATGTATAACATTATTTAGCAACGCAAACTAATATTAGACGTAGATATATATTACGTAAATATGTTCATGTCAAAATAACACTTTAAACTCTCGCGTTTTGTGTTTTGTATTGTTGCAACTCAGCTGAAACGTTGGAATTTAAGGTAAAAGGTAAATTATATCGCGGTAGACCCGTTTGTGTAATGAAATATATGTTCATGTCAAGATTCATGTAATTAAAGCATGTCGTTTTAAAATGTGAACGTAACTACGATTGTATGGGAGCGGGTTTTGAAGGCGGATTCGCGTGACGGCGTGACCATTTTTTTTTACTTGAGCATAACGTGGTAAATGTGCCTAATTAGCAATTTTGTATAATCTGTTTGTAAACGAACTTCAAAACCGCCGAAACTCCAGCATCCTTTTCAGAAAATCTGTTTCTTCCGCTTTACACAAACCAACGAGAATCTTAATTATAATGTAAAAATGCTTTATCAAAGTATACATTTTAAGACACGGCGAGGGCGTTGTAATACTACTTAGGTATTTCTTTTGTTTTTAGGGTTTCGTAGTCACCTAGAAACCCTTATAATAGTTTCGCCATGTCTGTCTGTCCGAGGCTTATTTGCTCCGTGATCGTTAGTGGTAGAAAGCTGCAATTTGGCATTGATACATAAATCATACAGAACAGTAAAATATAAACTTTAAAAAAAAATTGGGTACCTTCCATATTTTTATATTTTTTATCGGGTATCGTTGGATAGGTATTTTAAAACTAATACGGGTCTGCGAAAACCCTTTTTTGATATAGTTAATATTTTCGGAAATAATCGCTCTGAAAGAAAAAAATATGTGTTCCCCTTCTAACATTTGAACCATAGGTCCGAAAAATATGAAAAAAATTGTGAAACAAAAGCTTAATAAATACTTTCAATGAAATCAGTCCGTCGACTATAACTATAGGCTACATAAGAAGCAATCATTAAAACAGTGTGTTCGCTCGCTGGTAGCTCGACGCGTCGCGTTTATGAATACCAAACAACTTGTTGTTCACTGGAATGTCTTCCAGTGGCTGACTAGAATGCCAATTTGAATGTCTTGTACAATATTTTTCATTCTGTAACGACAACAACCTTGAATGAATGTTTTTGGTGCTTGTATTATTAGATTATTATTACAATTACTTATGTATTTGACAAATCTTACATATATCGACCTAACCCGGGTACTATTAGGGGACTATATACATACATACTACTGCTACAGTAAAAGTAAAAAACCGGGCAAGTGCGAGTCGGACTCGCGCACGAAGGGTTCCGTACCATAATGCAAAAAAAAAAGCAAAAAGAAAACGGTCACCCATCTAAGTACTGACCCCTCCCGACGTTGCTTAACTTTGGTCAAAAATCACGTTTGTTGTATGGGAGCCCCATTTAAATCTTTTTAATACAGTTGCTCAAAAAGTGCTACTTTACGTAGCTGTTTAGCGTGCGGAAAGTTGGTTATCTCGAACTAGTGCTTTTTACTTTTCCAATTTTTTTAAATTTATACTTGTTCCAATTCACGACTACTTATTGATGAGTGTTAATATTAGTTTCCTTTAAACGTCGTAATCAGCATAAAAACCTACCGTTAATGTAAGAATACGAAAAATATTACATATTTCATATTTAATTACTTACCTCTTCATCATTATAACACGTTTGTTTTTTAATATTCAATATTGAAAATTCCGTTCTTAATAAGTTGACTGAATGGAACGGAATAGCTGCCAAACGCCCATAGATATAATATACTTAAAGACGACGTCTAACCGAGCTGTCACTGTTACCACTTTTGTTTAGTGTACGATTAACAATGTTTTTCTTATTTTTTCGCAACTGTATTAAAAAACGTCGTTCGATACACGTGCGGAAATGTCATTCTTCACTCGTCCCGAGTCTTGCCACTCGCCTGCGGCTCGTGGCAAGATATCTCGGTACTCGTGAAGTAATGACATACCTTCCGCACTAGCATCGAAATGTACTATTATTTTATTCTATTTTTAGTATTTGTTGTTATAGCGGCAACAGAAATACATCATCTGTGAAAATTTCAACTGTCTAGCTATCACGGTTCGTGAGATACAGCCTGGTGACAGACGGACGGACGGACAGCGAAGTCTTAGTAATAGGGTCCCGTGTTACCCTTTGGGTACGGAACCCTAAAAACGAGTCATAAGCGGGAGAGCATAATTAGTACTATACACTCTCTGTTAGTAGTATCCAATTTATCCGTAACATTCGGCCAATCGGTTAATTGGGTAAGCGGAACCCTGAAAACTTCGTGAATTTATTATCCTATGTCAATATTTGAGGTGCCTGAAAAATACCTGCTATTGTAACCCATTTTTTATTAAAGGTTCCGTCACACGGGTGCGTTTTCCGGGCGAGGCGTGAGCGTTTTATATGTAAAAGCGGCGCGCCCCGCTCTCAAGCGCCGCCCGCAAAACGCGCCTGTGTGACGGAGCCTTAAAATAAAAGATTGACATTTTAAAATCGATCGTCGTCTCATAATTTCCCTAAGTACCTGTTATTTCTATCACACTTTACTAGAGTTAGACCAAGACAAGTCTGCAACGATTGTGATATCACACGCAGTGCAAGTGTTATGTATACGTCATAATTTCATAGAAGTTTGACGTTTAAGATCACACTTGCACAGCGTGTGCTATCAAAATCGTTGCAGACTTATCTTGGTCCTAACTAGAATATTTTATTTGTCTAATAATTTTATCTCAATTATCATAAGAACAAACAGACAACTAGTTATTCCCAGCTATTCCCGTTTTAGGCAATGTTTGAATTGCTCTAGGACTGTAAAAAAAAAGAATAACAGTCCAACACAGATATTAATGATATTAATCTGTGTGGAAAAATCATTGCTCTAGGCCAGGGTCAAAAACCACGAAACGGAGTCCTGTACTGTATGGAATCCCATCAAAAACATAAATGTAAAAAAGGAGAGCCAAGTTCAATACAAAAATTATGCTTGGCTGTGGGGTTCACCGCAAAAAGAATGGAGATCTAAATGAGTGCCAAGTTCTATGCAAAATCCAAATATGTATTTATAGGAACAAAATAACACTATAAACAAGTATTAAACTCTATTTCTTTGCTTTATTGGATACCTATAACAATTGCTGTTATTTAAAAAAAATGCGAGATCTTAAAGCAGGTTAGATTTGACTTGGCCAGTTTTCATTACATCAGTCATTTTATAAAGTTATTCAACATATATATTTTGTAATTCTGATAAAAACTGGCCAAGCCAAATCTAACCTACTTTAAGATCTCACATTTTTTTAAATAACAGCAATTGTTATAGGTATCCAATAAAGCAAAGAAATAGAGTTTAATACTTGTTTATAATGTTATTTTGTTCCTATAAATACATATTTGGATTTTGCATAGAACTTGGCACTCATTTAGATCTCCATTCTTTTTGCGGCGAACCCCACAGCCAAGCATAATTTTTGTATTGAACTTGGCTCTCGTTTTTTACATTTATGTTTTTGATGGGATATCAATACTTTTTGTAAAAAAAACTAGGCAGGTATTGAGATTTAATGTTTTTTCTTGTGTTTCCGCTGCATGTTTTTTACTTCTGTTCTTTGTATTAATTATGTGGTGCCGCGCGCCGCCAACGACACACCGTTGGCCGGTTGTTTAGCGCGTATTACAGGTTTTTTGCATGGGGACCCCCCCTATTTTTTAACTTTTTTTATTTTTAGATTTTTTCCTACGCTTACACACAATTACCGAGCTAGATTCCAAATTTCATCCTTCTAGGTCATCTGGAAGTAGGTTAGGTTTAGGTACTATATGTCAGTCACAATAAAAAAGAAATTTGTATGGGGACCCCCCCCTATTTATTAACTTTTTTTTGTTTTTAGATTTTTTCCTACGCTTGCACACAATAACCGAGCTGGATTCCAAATTTCATCCTTCTAGGTCATCTGGAAGTAGGTTAGGTTTAGGTACTTATATGTCAGTCACAATAAGAAATGGTTTTTTTTGTATGGGGACCCCCCCTATTTTATAACTTTTTTTTATTTTTAGATTTTTTCCTACGCTTTCACACAATAACTGAGCTGGATTCCAAATTTCATCCTTCTAGGTCATCTGGAAGTAGGTTAGGTTTAGGTACTATAGGTCTGTCAGTCAGTCTTAAAATTTACGACTTTTTGACCTTCATATCTTTATAACCGTTTGAGCTAGCTTCATGAAATTTGGGCTTCTAGATGTCCTTATGGATATAATTAAACACACGTAGTTTTATGTGTTTACCTTAAAGATGTTTTGAGTTTTATAGAAGGGTCAAAAGTGGCACCAAGTGGTTCGTGTAATATTACACTTGGCGCTGGCTAGCCAGTTCCTTTGCTTGAACTTGGCTTGACACGCTGCCGCGTGTCTAGAAAATGACCATTCCACTTCCCTTGCCTCTTAACAAAACAAGATCATGTTCAGATAATTTTGGACACCTGTACCCCTTAAATACTTGTGCTGCTAAATATTTGTTTCATTCTTCGTTCATTTCGTAATTCGAAAGTAATTTCCTGGGACCTTTCAAAGTGACAGGCGAATTTACTCTAATACGACAAATTCTGTAGCTAATTTAAGTGACATCAGATGTCAAGTCGAATCGAATTTCTTCTCTCAGGTAGGTTCTAATTACAGTCAGTCACGCTCTCTTGGCCAGACCGATTGTTACGAGTAGGTATAACTTTCGCTTAATGAAAGAAAGCTTTTCTTTCTCATTGGCATTGAAATGTTTGATCTAATCTACTAAAAAACGTAATTTTAAAACAATTTTTTATCATAAGGTAAACCTAGTGCTCGACATGCTAATGCCCAATAGATGACACCTTGCTGACAAGTCTATTGACAATGACTAAGTTTCAAGATGACGTATACTATAAGGACCGCGTCGAGCACCAGTACGTTTACCTTACTTCTTTATTGTTGTTCTTAGAATTCATTCGTATGTTTTATTCCCATATTTCGCCCAAAATAAGTTCCTTGTTACCAAAACCTTTCGTGGGCGACTAGTCCCTTAACTCGATAACTATATGCTGAAGCTACAGCATAAGCTTCAATTTTCCCTGCCCCTCTTAACACTCCAAGTCCCCCAGGAATCCTGACAAAGACCCAAAAATCCTGACGTCATCATTATTTTGCCAAGCCATTTATTTGGGGTCGGCGCAGCATGTATTTTCTTCCATACCTCTCTCTTGCCCGTCATCTCATCATTCACTCGCGTTCGTTTCATATAATCTCTCAGTCGATCCACCTTTTCCTCGGTTGTCCTCTCCCCGTACTTCCTTCCACATTCATTAGTAATACCATTCCTGTCACATGACTTTCATCCCTCCGCATCGCATGCGCGTACCAAGCTCTTAATTTTTAGGGTTCTGTCTGTATCCAAATGGTAAAAACAGGACCCTATTACTAAGACTCCACTGTCCATCTGTCTGTCACCAGGCTGTCTCTCATCGCTAAAGAGTTGAAATTTTCAGAGATGATGTATTTATGTTGCCGCTATAACAACAAATACTAAAAAGTACGGAACCCTCGGTGGGCGAGTCCGACTCGCACTTGTCCGGTTTTTAGGGTTCCGTACCCAAAGGGTAAAACGGGACCCTATTACTAAGACTTCGCTGTCCGTCCGTCCGTCCGTCACCAGGCTGTATCTCACGAACCGTGATAGCTAGACAGTTGAAATTTTCACAGATGATGTATTTCTGTTGCCGCTATAACAACAAATACTAAAAACAGAATAAAATAAAGATTTAAGCGGGGCTCCCATACAGCAAACGTGATTTTTGACCAAAGTTAAGCAACGTCGGGCGTGATCAGTACTTGGATGGGTGACCGTTTTCTTTTTGCATTTTTTTCCGTTTTTTTTTGCTTTATGGTACGGAACCCTTCGTGCGCGAGTCCGACTCGCACTTGCCCGGTTTTTCTAAAATATCCTGACGTACGGCAACTCGTAAGTGTGGCCATTCTGTGTGAAATAGGTACTATTACTTATTGTGCTTACGTATATAGAAGTTTTCAATATACCGAGTCCGCATTTTTCTCACGTACAATATCGATAGCTCTTCACAATGTTGCTATGTATGTATTTACATTTTAAAACCAAGGCTGAATACGAAGACACGTAGTTGTTTTAGACCTTATTCCTTTGGAATAAAGTTTACAAATGGTCACTGGCCAGTTAACAGCTGTTCGACGGTTAGAAACTGTATTGTGTGCTTATATAATGTATGTCAATACATAAACAGGCCAAGTGCGAGTCGGTCTTGTCTCCTTAGTGATACGTACAGTCACCTGCAATAATATGTTACACAATGAAGGCCGCAAAAATATCCGACACGATCTTATTTGTAGAGTTAAAATAGAGTGTCACATATTTTTGCGGACTTCGAAGAGTAACATATTATTACAGGTGACTGTACCATTAAAAAACGGTTTTACCTTAAGTCTGACTCACGCTTGGCCAGTTTTGTAATTGGCCGTTATGCATCATACTAGTTTATTAACATACCGAGTTTGAGGTAGGTACGTTTAACCGTTACAAAAAATGCATTATAATATTTATGATACGTTTCTTCTAAGTAATTTTTAATTTTACTTCAGTTTTATCATTTCTTGTAGCACAATTTGCACAAATAGCACAAATAAATATTCCTGTTATGTATAACTTTCAGCTATAGTTCGTTTTTTTTAGCATTAGAAATAAGGTAAATAATCTTGATGTGTCTTTTAATTGAAAAAGACATTTTAAAAATAAGTTACGACAAATATGTAACAATTATGAATCTAATACATACGATCATTTATATTCTTCTGCTTTCATAAGTAATAATTATTCATTTTTAAAAAGCGACTTTCAATTAAAAGACTTGTTAAGATCGCTTACCTCCTTTCAAGTTTTTAGGGTTCCGTACCCAAAGGGTAAAACGGGACCCTATTACTAAGACTTCGCTGTCCGTCCGTCCGTCCGTCCGTCTGTCACCAGGCTGTATCTCACGAACCGTAATAGCTAGACAGTTGAAATTTTCACAGATGATGTAGTTCTGTTGCCGATATAACAACAAATACTAAAAACAGAATAAAATAAAGATTTAAATGGGGCTCCCATACAACAAATGTGATTTTTGACCAAAGTTAAGCAACGTCGGGCGTGGTCAGTACTTGGATGGGTGACCGTTTTGTTTTTGAATTCTTTTTCCGTTTTTTTTTCATTATAGTACGGAACCCTTCGTGCGCGAGTCCGACTCGCACTTGCCCGGTTTTATCATTTCTTGTTGTAGCACAAATAAATATTCCCGTTATGTGTAATTTTTTTTTTAGAGTTTTGCTAATATAGGCGATTCCTCCTGTGTTATTGCAATGACGCCGAGGCGACCCATTACAGACGGTGAATTCATGAAATACAGCTAGATAGACGGCTCAGTAGCTGGTCTCCTTTGTCCTTCGGGTACGGAACCCTAAAAAAGTTTCCATTTGTGTAAGCAACGCATGTACAAAAGTTTTGTATGGAACACATTCGTTTTGTTTCCCTGAAATAGTTAGGTAAGTACATAACCTAGTTCTGAAGTTATGCACGACTCGCTCGGTTTTGGACAAAAGAGTGTTGACCGGTCGGTAATAACAGTAATTGTCAAAGTTTGTAATAGCCTTGTGCCACATAAGTAAAGGATGACTCACGCTAGACCGGGCCGTGGCCGGGCCGGAGCTTCCGGAGCGTCGTTTTCTATGGAGAGCATCACGTGATCACCGGGGCTCGGGCGTGGCACGGTGCGGGCCCGGCCCGGTCATAGCCCTGACGTCCCGGAGCCTCCTGACAACCTATTTTTCTCTTCGGGTGGTATTCTGCTTGTTTAAGATCTTTGTCCAATATGCATTGCGTCTCACTCTCTCATTAAGCAAAATGTGAGACGCAAATACACATTGGACCAAGATTGGACAGATGGAATACCACCCTTCACAATATGCAGGCCGGGCAGTGTCGGAATATATTTGCCAAAATAAGAAGGTTGCCAAACGTCATAAATTTGTTTGTTAAATATGATGGTATAGCTAATTCGTTATTTGGTCGGTTTATATTAGGTACAGGCGTCTTTGATATAATATACGTCAAGATTATATAGGTTGGATAATGTCTTGATTTATTTTGTGAAATATGGAAGTGTTGCTGAAGTGTAATTTAGTCGGCTTATATTAAATGATTGACCTATTAATGTTACTGCTTGTAAAAATGATTCAATAATGAGCATGTAGGTTTATAATGAATATTAAGATACTATATAGTTTTTTCTCACATTACCACTTATTATATGGAGTGTAGAAGTAACTTATTACTTAGATAGTTTTTTATTTCGTACGAAGTTCATAGAAATATATATGACAATACCGTATCTATAGTTGGTAAAACCAAATTTGTCAGTAAATAAGAACAAAAAAACTATACGCATCCTTTTCTTTTGGGTGCTTGTACTAGTGTAAGACCAAAATAGCATGATTCTCTCTATCTATGTTTGAAATGAGACAGTCCTTTGACAAACTATAATAACCATTTATATTCATTCATTTAGAGTTCAACTGATCTTCTCTGCCTGCACAGAGTACAAACATCATAAATATGCCTTAAAAGCCCGCTCCACACTCGTGTGTGGAGCGGGCTAAACAGTTTTATGTCAATTTTTCACCATGACATGGATGCATCAAGGTGACTTGTTTACAAATGGCCTACAGCAAAACGCGATGATCAAAATTTCGTTATCTGCCTCTGTCGATAAGAGAAGCAGATATCCAGTGATTGCCTCTGTCGATATGCAGAGAAGCAGATATCGAGCGATAGAGAGACAGAAACCGAAATTTTGGTTTTCGTGTTTCGCAGTAGGTCCTGGGGTTAGTGCGAGTAACGCCCCATACGCAGAATTTTTCGTAATATTCCTTATTTCCTGCCTAAAATTACCGAAAGGCACTAACTACTGAAATAATACAATAGTACTCTTCGTATATTTTATTGTTCTTGTATGACTAAGGGTGGTATTCCACCGTCCTATCCAATTTCTTTGTCTAATGTCATTGCGTCTCACTCTCTGATCGTGTTTTAACTGTGGTACCACGACTTTTGTACCACAGGGGACCACGCGTAATTTTTTTTTTCCCCGTAGATAGACCCACTGCTCCAGTTTTAAGTTATCTTTTTGAATACGAAACTTTCCGTGGGCCCACAGGTCATTCCTCAGATAATTTATTTCCCCATAGACCCACTTCAATTTAAGCGTAGGTTAGTAGGTACGAGTAGGTAGGTTAGGTTCGTTAGGTAGCTTCAGATGCCCGAAAAGCCCGCGAAGCGGGGCTCCGTCTAGTTACGTTGTGAAGACAATGTTTTTGGAGAAGAAACACTAAATTTGCAATTTGCTTACGGCAATTTACATAAAGTTTCACGTTTGTAAAATGACGACGCCGTTTGTAATAATTAAATGTAAGAGAATGTAATAATTAAACCTACCTATATAGGTATATAACCTTCCAAATATGACAACGGTAGTCCACGGGTAAAAGACAGTTCTTTTCAATTACCCGTAGTCCCATTTTGGTGCAGTGGGTCTACGGGGAAAAAAATTACCCGTGGTCCCCTGTGGTACAAAAGCCGTGGTACCACGGTTAAAACACGTCTCTGGTGTGAGACTTAATAGAAAGTCAGACCAAGAATAGTCTGCAGCATATTTGATAGCGCACGCAGTGAAAGTGTTATTTTAAACGTCAAACTTCTTTGAAATTATGCCGTATGAATGACACTTGCACTGCGTGGGCTATCAAATCCGCTGCAGACTTTTTTTGGTCCGACTTTACACATTGGGCAAAGAAATTGGATAGATGGAATACCATCCTAAAAGACGTGGAACGAGTCAGGGGGACCGCTAACCATGCCAAATAAAAATATCATATAAGTGCCTCTCTTTCGCGCAAATAATCATAAGAGTGATAGAGAGGCAAATAGATTAACTAATGAAGTGGTTCGCAGTTATAACCCTGACTGTATAAGCATCAAACCAGGGCATACAGCGTGTGCAACAATTTAAATTACAATTCTGCTAGGGACGGCCATTCCCAGTACCTACTTAGTTTTACCGATTAGTCTTACCAGTTCCAGAATGATCAGAAAATTCCCACTGGGAATTTCCTTCCCAATAGTCTTATTGATAGTAAGATTTTGCGGCTGGTACATACTTATATACATAGAAAACAGCCAATATGACTTAGGAACAAATTTTTCTAGAACAAGTTCATCACACAAATAAATCCCCTTACCGGGATTCAAACCCGGGGATCATCAACTTCATAGGCAGGGTCACTAAGGCCAGACTGGTCGTCAAATGATGATGATGTAGCGAGATGGGACTCATGCCATTCGAAAGTATGTACTCATCAACCTGCTAATAAAAAAACATTGGATCCTGCCAATTATAATATTTATAATACATATTACCTTATAGTATTCCGTGTTTCCTGCCGTCACACTGGAACACTCCATATGCAGCCACTTTATATGTTTGAACTTTTATGAACATAAAGGTACGGCATCAACCACTGCATCACGCTACCTAATAATGTCTATCAAGGACTATTGAGATTTTGTTTTACTGGTAAGTCTACTGGGTACAAAGTTCCCAATGATAAGTCCATAGTCTAATAAAACATGGTCTTTTCTTCCCATAGTGACACAAGCCTACGTCACAATAACTAAATAATAAAAATATTATCATATGACGCTGTTGCAATGATGACTTAGGCTTCTTTTTTTTTTTAGGGTTTAGGTGTCAGTCTATTGGAAAGGAAATTTCCAGTAATTCTACTGGTAAGACTAATTCGTAAAACTACTGGGAATGGCCGGCCAGGGAGTATGTTCTAGGTACAGTCCGTACTAAAAAAACACATAAGAAAACGTATAACGAAACTAGTGATAGGTATAGATATTCTTAAACTAGTCTAGAATTTTATAGATATTTCCCATAGCCTGATCCCTAGGAAGTCTAGGGGTCCTGGTTCGGCCGAGCTTGCTGCGGACTCTGGAGGATGAAATGAGGATAATGAAAACATAATTCCCCCAATGAAGGTGCAATTGGACGATCGACGCAGTCTTAACAACATTTTTCCATCCGCTGACGTGCATTTTTACATATCAAACAGCAAAGAATAAAAATTTATTGAATAGGTAATATTCATGATCTCCTTAGATGTGGCTGCTACAGTCTTGATTTGCCGAGTGATCATCGCTTTCCGGTTGCAACTTGGTGCCATCGAGGAATGTCCATGGTACATACATGAAAATAAAAATCGTTTATTATATTATACAATTAATTGTATCACAATACCTACCTATTTTGATTATATCGCGAGCATATATATACACACTTTGGTACTTTGTTTTATAAGCTACTAGGTGTACCTAGTGATTATACTCGCTGTGGCCAAGGCTTAGCCCGTGTGGAATGGGGTTGGCCGGTCGAAGTATTAAGCAGATGGCGCCATCATAGCTTGCCCTGTCAATCCCTAGAATTGTGTCAAATTTTTGTTTTTTAATGCCCTGGATGCCAACTCTTTAAGCCAAATCTCATAGAAAAAGCTATGCAAACCTTTGACAGTTGCCAACCCTATTTGGGCAGTTTCTCGTCCTTCCTCTCTATAAGTAATATTTTTATTAATAAAAAATAATCAAAACATATAGCATCAAAATTATTTACCATACTTCATGTCATAACAATAAAATTATAATACCTAAGCACCAACACCTTACATAGCGCTGTTTTTTGGAAATACTGTAGGTACATACATACATACATAATAATTATTATTACTATTTGATTTATCTTCACAGGACCGTAGGTCTACGAAGTCTAGGAGTATATAAAAGGTTTCAACTCAATACGGACCCGTTCCCGAGATAAAGGGTATCGACAGACAGACGGCCGGACGGGCAGACGGACAGACGGACAGACGGACGGAAGGACAGACGGACAGACAGATGGACGGAAGTGATCCTTTAAGAGTTCCGTGTTTTATAAATATTTAAATACTTATAAATATTTTAAAAACAATCCTCCTACTTCAATATCATGGGTGCATGCCTGCATGGGCCCCATATGATATAGACATTTGATCCTTTACAAAAAACTTATCATCTAGCCTAGCCTATGGTAGTATTTTCTCGAGCTTTACGCAGTTAATTCAGGAAGTTGTCATACCTACAAGACAAAAGCATTTCGAAAGCCACATAATCATGGAACACCTCATCTATGTGTAGTTAATGCAAATGCTATATTTGTCAAAGAAAATAAGTAAAATCTCTTCACACGCTCAGGGTTTCACCCTTAAAAACAGAAATAATTTGGGTTCGTATGGTTTGGCCCAAGATAGGGAAAGCTGGAAGATACTCCACCGACAAGAGAATAACTCTTAAGTTAATGATGATGATGATGATGTTTTGGATAGCTAATGAAATCCTAAAATACAGACAGACAAACACCCTGGGGGAGAGAACAGCATCAATGCATACTACTTAATATATAGGCTTAATACAAAGGCGAAAGCAGGTAGCTGTCGATCTGCATGGTTCCTATGCAGATTCAAACGGCACTACACCATAATCATACCTATTTTTGCCAATACCTTGACGCGCGGGGTAACACGATACATTACGTGCATTCAACGTGTTCTTGCGTATTAATTCAAATACATTTAGTATCTTTCTACACATTTAATATCACTATTTTTTCTTTTGACATGTTTATTTTACTATTCGAAAAACATGACAGCGTCAAATGTTTAAAAGTCGTAAAATGTATATAAGTAAAAAGGCATAAGAAAAGAGTCCAAACATATTATTTAAGAGTCGGACCAAAAAAGGACTTTTTTAAATTAGGATCTTAGTACTTACAGGCTAAGCCTAAAGTGCCATTGCAATGCAAGCTAATGAATAAATATAAACTAGCAACCCATCCTGGCTTCACAAGGGTTACACAAAACCTTAAAAATGTATACACCGAAACCACTGCAGACTTTTTACGGTCTGACTATACTTATAAGTAACAGGAAATCTGGAACTGACATATTTAAAATAAATTACATTGTTATCTTCTTCTGCACGACTTACAAAATATACCTAATTTCCAAATCGTATTATCTTATACTTTTGAGTAAAATAGCTGTGACATATGGACAGACAGACAGACAGAGACAGACAGACAGACAGACGGACGGACATGACGAAACTGTAAGGGTTCCGTTTATGCCATCTTGGCTTCTTTTTCACCAGAGGAAAGTAAGTAAGTAGATAGTTTATTTTTTGTAACCGACACAATTCTATCTTAGTGTAACGAGCTTAATATTTTTTATTTACTTACTTATTTTATTGAGAGCGCACCACCGACATTCTTAGTGGTGGTACTGTATTCGCTGTGACCGAAAACAGCTTGTAGATAATTATCTTATATCGATACTTTTTATTAAATTTTTGTTACATTGTCGCAGCCATTGGAAATTTCTCCTCTTTTAAACTCGTTTTTCATGCATGCGTTCCTGAAATTGAACATATCTGAACTGAACACATGATAATAGTAAGTACATATATAAAAGTAAGTACATATACTGAAGAACGTGGCATTAATGGGAGAAAATAATGTCAAAACCAGATAAGCTGAAAAATCTACATTTGTAGAATGTAGCTAAATGCATTGGGTACCACTACAGTTTGCTGATGACTACCTAAATATTCCATAATATCAATATCCAGTTAGGAAAACGGGAACTATGTTTGTATGGAGAACCGGTCATTCCCTTTCCTCTTAATAGCTTAATATACTTCGGCACATGATTATACATATTTATTAATAGGTACATGCACTGAATTTCCATATCTTACCTTAAGCAGAGAGCCAGACGGTGAATGCTGGATATTGGTTTCTGAAATCTTGTTTTTGTTTTACCAAACGTTGTTTAATTCTGCCGTGTGGACGGCTTCGAAAGAATCTTGAGTCATATGTAAATAAAGCTCTTTACATCATGTTGTATGTACCTATTCGTATTTTTCCGAACGTGTCGACTAAAGTGGATGTACGCCCTAGAGTAAGCAGTAGCCTCTTAATCAGTCATTAAGGCAGCTAGGGCCAATATTTTGATTATATTATTTCCTTCCATTGCTTCCGATCGAACCATTGTTTTCAATCTGATTGACATTTATTATGACATTTGTCATGAACAGTCAGCTCGGACGTCCCGGTCGGCTCGGATAGGGCTGGGTAGCACTCGAATCCTTTGAATCATCTGCTTGAAGACTACTCAATTTTCTGACTCTTATAATTAAGTTTAAACTCGAGTTCTTTTCAACTAGATAGAGACCCAAGTCTCTTGTAGAGACTGGAGTACTTTTCAGAGAACACTCGTTTTTTTACAAAAAGAATCGAAATGCATTGTTTTTATGTATAATTTGTAGATTAGATATATACGTACATAAATCATACAATAACGCTTAATTTCGTTACTGTTATATAGGAAAAACCTATAAATTTGTTCACGGAGTCTTTATTTGGAGGCTCGAGTCCTTTTGAGTTGCTCTTAAAAAGGACTACAAAGGACATCACTCGGGAGAAGTTTTTTAAGCGCAGAGTCTTGTAAAAACGAGCTGTGCCTACATCAAATTCAGACTCAAAGGACTCGAGTTCCTACATGTAAACACTAGAGGCTCGGACATTGCTCGGACAGCACTAGTGTTAATGTAAGAAACGGGTGGCCCTGACGCCTCGGCCCCGGAACGGCCCGGTCACGGTGGCGCTCCTGACAGCTCCTGCGTCGGCTCGCTCCGACCCGCCCCGGTCCGGGCACGGCCCGGTCTAGCGTGAGTCATCCTTAATAGTGTTTCATACAAAATAGCCACACATTAGGCCCCGATCATTTATTATGTAAGACGATTATTGACAGAGTTACATTACACCCCTTCCCATCCTTATGTAAGAAAGAATTAAAATATGCCCACCCCCCTCACGCCTGTTTAATAGATTAGATTTATTTATTTCACAAGATACATATGATTACAGTACAAATTATAATACATTAATGTCAGTTTATAAGAATCTATATTGTGATCGTAAGAAATTAATTTAAATAATAGCAAGATAATCCAAATAAATTAATTTCATTAAATAATACATAATATGAAAAATATATTTATTATTACCTTAGAATTTATAGAGATAATGAATACTGATCTGATGATGGACACAGGACATGGCCATGGTGTTTTGGTTGGTTAAAATTGTCTGGATGAATATTATTTGACTGTTGAAAGAAAAGTACAATTAGCAATGGAAACATTTATAAATTATAAATAAATAAATTTATAATTTATAATTTTTTTAATTATTTTATTAATCTCTTTATTTATCATTTCTCTTAGGCTAGGGTTTTTATAATATGAATATAAAAGTAAAATCTAAAAACACTTACAAAACAATAAAAAATATTTATTATTTATAAATTTTTGAAATTTTTGTAAAATAATTTTTTTTTAGAAAGGACACGTAAACAATATATAACCAGGCGTGGCTCACTCCACGATTTCGTCGCTTTGCTATAAGTACTACCGTTCCGTTCCACACCCATTTTGGTGCCGCGCGCTGTCGCCACCTAGCGGCCATATCTGTCCTGATGGTAACAGACCCGTTTTGTTAGAGAATGAGTCTTCTGTACCTAGTACTATTATTTATTCTGTGGTATAACTAAGTTATAAACTTATAACGCCGCGCCGCTGCATCTGGCTTGTGATTTCGAGCGGTGCGCACAGTGTTTCGTCTAGAACAAGCTAGGTGGACAAAAGTCGTTATCAAATTATCTCTAATGAGTCATTAGATATGATAAACAACATGTTGAAACCCCCAAACCCATTAATAAATTATATCTAACTTTCTAATTTTATGAGCCATAGGGTGCAGAAGTCAGCTAATGAGGTAAGTGCAATTGCACAATTTAATCAGTTGCAATTTTGTGATGCGTTCAACGACATCTCTTACAAGTAAAACGTTATTTTATGAAAAGGTTTGGTAATAGATCTTATAACTGAAGGTAAGCACTTTATATTTTTCATGAAAACATGTTCATATCAGTTGTAATAATGCTCGTATAGAGCAATAAATATGCACTTAAAAACGTGGTGAGATTTTCTTCATTTTAGAACTTTGATAGACTAGCAAATACTTGACACCGCTTGACACCGGTCTAGATTTTTGATATTATTTACTTGCATAATTCTATTTTATGATGGTGTATATTTCATTTTGCATAAATTTGCATAACATTTTTTTTTCATTTTTTTTGCAGAACACGTTTTCTCTATTTTAAGGAAGGGGTTTTTGAAGAATGGACAAATAAGGGGAAAAACGACGAAAATTACCACCTTTATCAGTTTATATTGGTAAAATATGAGTTACGAGATTTCAAAGAAGAGTCTGAGAGACCGTTAAAATATATTTTAACCAGTTATTCATCAAAACTGAATACCAAGTGGAATAGTGCGTCAAGATTTAAAGAAGCAATTTGTGGAAAAGTTTAAAAGTGGTATGGATGGCCAAAATATATAATTACGAGTGTACATAACTAGACCAAGTGCATCAACGTCGTCTGAAAATGTTAATCCTGCAGGAAGACCCAAATTAAACTTCAAAAGTTCCCCTTTTAAAACGGAAAAAACGCTGAGTTAAAGATCTGATACAATTACGTATCTATGTTTTAACTGCTGCCGAAATCCCGATTGATTCGTGATCGGCAGAAAATAGAATACGGCAAAAATGTTAAAAAATATTAGAGAAAGTCCACATAAGCCAACGTAGTCTTGTTCTTACGACAGCAGTAGGTACTCCAATGAATTCTAGGCAGCTAAGTGTTAATGAGGCATTAGCATATTATATTGAGACAAAATCGACAAATACAAACTTACAAGCAGACTAAAATGTGGACAATGAAGGCTGATTATCATAAATATTCATCATATCATTATTTGCCCAATGCAAAAGGTACAAGCGTGTTATATCCTTAAGAAGAACTTTAAAAAACTTACGCAAAACAAGGAAAACAATTATTATTCTGATATAATACATGAGTTAGAACAGATTATTACGTTATTAATAATTAACAGATTAATTATTAATTATAAGTTAAGTTTTAATTAATTTTCTATATTATATTTTTATTTTTTTGTATATTTTAAAGTAAATACTATGAAAATAATGTATCTAATGAACTGTAAAATTTTGTTTATTATTGTGTTAATAATTTATTTGCAAAAAAATATATAATTAATTTAAATATATATTTTATTTTAATTTTTTTACTTTTTTTCATGGTATTTTAAAATTTTTAGTAAATTATATTTAATTAAGCAATACTAACCATAATACTACCCAAAAACACAAAAAAATAATTTTGTCCACCTAGCTTGTTCTAGACGAAACACTGTGGCAGCGCCGTTGCAGGGCTTCATTCTCTAAGCTTGCCGAGTCGTCGCATCTGCTAAGTGATGTGATACAATGATCTCCGAGACCCACAATAATTATACATCCCTTTGTTTCCTACACAAAACATAACATTAAATTTGTAATGCGCAATGCCAGTTTAAAAAATATATTATGCTTGCACATTCTAAACCTCTATAGGCGCATTCCATGAAAATGTCTACCGTCGTACAAACGCGAATTTTCTGAAGATTTTGCAGGTATAAGAGTTTCCTTTTCTATGACAAATGGCCAAAAAATGCACAGAAAAATAATCGCCTGCTTTAAATGCCAAAAAAAAATGTAGGAACACAGGAAATAAAATGCGTTTGTACGGGACAGCGCGTGGAATGCTCCTATAGTAGTGGAAGTCGTACGAGCCCAATTTCAAAGAAAAACCGCAAATCGATGTACAGCTTAGCCATTTGGCACACGCATATTACACTTGAATTTTTGCGTACACCTTACACTATCGGGGTTCAATAGATCTATCCTTTCAACGGACACTTTCTGCTATCTTGCTGCTGAGGGGGGACAGGAAAACAACATATATTTTCCTTTTCAGCTAAAAGTGACAGGAAAAATAATAGATGTACCTATTAATAACAATAACCTCTGATATGTATCTTACAGAAATTTTGACAACTGTAATCCTTACCTAAAATTCAACTTGTCAACTTTCATAATAAGATTAATAAGCCAGCCTGCCAATTAATTCCTTAAATATTTAATAGGGAGAAATATTGCAATGTTCTGCCGCTATCGGCAGCACTAGCACAAACCATAAACCAGAGAGTAATCCTATACAATGCCTTAGCTTAGACGGTTTTTTTGACAAGTTTTCACAGATTGTTACGCATAAATACCTATGACATTGATGTATCAAGGCGGTTTGTTTATAGTTTGCGCTAGTGGCGCCCTCTACACAGAGTTTGCGTAGTATTCCCTTTTAAAGACAATCGCTTTTGTACATAGATTTCCTTTCTTCGCAAAGACACACGTATGTATAGGTAACAGTAATACTGGTTCTAAACTATTACTAGACAAGCGTCAACAACAACTCCCTACCTGTTCAGCCGGTCCTCGCCCTGCACCGTCCCTTTCACTCTCGCCCCGTCCCGCTCTGTGCAGCATGCAACGTCGCACGCACGAAACTTGATCGTTTACCTGCGCTGCGCCTGCGACCCCAGCGAGGCACATTCTCTCCGGTAGATTGAGTTTTGTTACTTAGTTAACTTGCAAGCGATAATCTGATATTAATTTAAATACAGCTGTCAGTGTTACCAACTTGTCGTAAATTATGCCAGATCTGGCACTTCACTTGCTTTGGCATCAAAATCCATTTAGCATATTTGGTCTAAGCGTAGTTTTGCACCAACTTGGCAGCAATAGCAATTTAATTAGACTGAGCGAAAATTGTCCCATCTGGACTGGCCTTCACTGATCTTGCACTTAAATAAAGCCTAATCTCTGTTTTGCTATTTTGCTGGGAGAGGACAGCAGTCGGCATTTTAGTTCTAGCAGGGGGCCAAGCACAAACGTCACCAGTCAGTATTACATTCAGCATGAAAGTACCATTCTCTAAAAACTTAACAAAAAAGAGGTTTATGTCTACATATATAACAATTAGACTGTGATAGTTTACCCTGGTATCGTTTAATATAAAAGTTACGTCCCACTTGAAACAATATCAACAAGTTATCTATAACAAGTGGTAGATTGTTGCTTATTGAGTATTAACTTTGATGTCCGACATATAAAAGAAAACAAACTAGAAACCTCCATACATAAAAGTAGTTCAAAGGTAAGTTAAAATGGGAATTCGAACTATATAACGACTTTTTGGGCATTGGGGCTCGCTCTCTCGTCGATGTGATGTTTACCAGTAATGGGTATACAGGGTCATTTCTGGACCGTTATGCCATATTGTGCGAGTGCGAGGTGAATAGGTAGGTCATACAGAACAACTTTTTCTATGGGACCAACCCCAAAATCCCAAAAAAAAATTTGGCCTTCCCGTAGAAAGCGTCAACATCCACTCGACCAAAATGTATGAAACGGCCAAAAATTTTTTGTGATTTCGGAGTTGGTCCCATATTAGAAAAAGTTGTTCAGTATGGCCTACCTAATATTCACCTCGCACAATATGGCTACTGGTCCAAAAATGACCCTGTATAATATACCTACATACCTACCTACTACCAGTAGGCAGTAACATATTTTAATAAAATGCTAACTCTTTGCAATAAGTACCTAAGTTTTAGGAATGGCCAAGTTTACTGTGCCAGACATTGAAGTTGGTATTACATAATGACTGATATTGTTAATTTTTTTTACTCAAATAAAATTTCATATTAGCAACGTAATAAAGCAAAGCAGACAAGTATTTGCAAGTGCTTCAAATAGCTAACTATGCATACATATAACATAAAAACCTGAAAAGTACGAGTCGGACTCGCCCACCGAGGTTTCCGTACTTTATAGTATTTGTTATTACAGCTGCAACAGAAATACATCATCAGCCTGGTGACAGATTGACAATGGAGTCTCAGTAATAGGGTCCCGTTTTTACCCTGCCGGTACGGAACCCTAATTACACCGACGGACAACGAAGAGTAATAGATGTAGGACTAATAGGAAATTCGTCCTTTAAATATTTTTCTTCGCTTGCGCAAATTTACATAAACTGGCTGTCGCTGGTTTAATAAGATAAAAGGTTAAAGTTATAAATCTTACACAAGATTCAACTTAGCTTGAAATTAAAAGAAATTGCCCGTTCGTAGAACTAATTTCCGTTAAAAATGGCGGTCATTCTTAAGCGACTTGTTCTAAAATTATAGTAATTTCTTCTTTGGTAGAACACATTCAAGCGGAAATGAATTTAACGATTACTGCGAACTGTAGAGATGGGCTGAATATTCGGTAATTATTCGTGACCCGCCACGTCGCACGGGTTTGTAAACCTAAATAATTTTTAAGAAAAAAAAACCGACTTCCATGGGGGCCGATGAAAGATTATTGTAGATGGTACACTATGTAGAAAAGGAGGTAAAACCACCCACTTTTCTACTAGCATTTCGCTACTGTATAAATGGCTCCTCTACAGGATGAGCCAACGCCGGCCACTCCAAGGGACGCAGCCATGCGGTAGAATGAGATAGCAATATCACTTGCTCCCTCTAACGCATAAATGCGTCCCTTGGAGTGGCCGGCGTTGGCCCATAGTGAAGAGGAGCCATGAGGGTCGTAGTTCTAGCCTAACCTAACCCACTCCTCAGATAGCAGTTCGGTTCTGTGCGGATCGCAGTTCGAACCTAATCAAACCCACTTTTCAAGTAGCATTTCGTTTCTGTAAGGCTCGCAGTTCTAACCTAACCTAATCCTTGTTTGGTTCTGTGAGGATCGCAGTTCAAACCTAACCTAATCCACTTAATGGCGCATGCCGTGCGGTGTACGGGGGTTTAAGTGGGAGGGGCTAGTAAGATTGGCATCATCGTACTTTATACCTACATTAATTTTATGGTAGGTAATTATAGTTATTTATTTAGTTAAGGTACCAATAGTGGTTTTCTGGGTCAAGGTCCGGGTCCGAGTCCGGGTCCGAGTCCGGTTCCGTGTCCGGGTCCGAGACCGGGTCCGAGTCCAAGTCCGGGTCCGAACCGGATCCGGGTATGAGTCCGAGTCCGGGTCCCAGTCCAAGTCAAAATCGAAACTCGTAATCACCAAACGTGTACCATGCGTCATTGAAGAGTTCTGTTCTGGTCATCATCAGCAGTTCCACTTCATCAAATGCGACAGTTTTTAATGTAAATGCTTGATTTTATGATGAAAATACAAAAAAATCTATAAGTATGCCTTTAATATTTGAGGAGTTCCCTCGATTCCTTATGGATCCCATCATCAGAACTCGAGCTTGACAAAAATGTGGCTTAAAAACTTAACTAGCTTAACGAACATAACGAAAAGGAAATATCGCCAACCGTGAACTATGCGTCGTTGAAGAGTTCTGTTCTGATCATCATCAGCAGTTCCACTTCATCAAATGCAACAGTTTTTAATGAAAATGCTTGATTTTCTGATGTAAATACAAAAATCTCTATACGCATGCCTATCATGGATCCCATCATCGGAACTCGAGCTTGACAAAAATGTGGCTTAAAAACTTAACTTGCTTAACAAACATAACGACGAGGACAAATCGCCAACCGTGAACTATGCGTCGTTGAAGAGTTCTGTTCTGATCATCATCAGCAGTTCCACTTCATCAAATGCAACAGTTTTTAATGAAAATGCTTGATTTTCTGATGTAACTACAAAAATCTCTATACGCATGCCTTTAAGATTTGAGGAGTTCCCATGATTCCTCATGGATCCCATCATCAGAACTCGAGCTTGACAAAAATGTGGCTTAAAAACTTAACTTGCTTAACAAACATAACGAAGAGGACAAATCCCCAACCGTGAACTATGCGTCGTTAAAGAGTTCCGTTCTGATCATCATCAGCAGTTCCACTTCATCAAATGTCACTTTTTTGGGTGTATATGCTTGATTTGTTGATAAAAACCCAAAAATCACTATATGTATGCCTTTAAGATTTGAGGAGTTCCCTCGATTCCTCATGGATCCCATCATCAGAACTGGGTTTTGACAGAAACGGGACCAATCTGTATGCATATACATTCAATCAAAAAAAGAATTTTCAAAATCGATCCAGTAATGACGGAGATATGGAGTAACAAACATAAAAAAAAATAATTAAAAAAAAACATACAACCGAATTGATAACCTCCTTCTTTGAGATTTGGAAGTCGGTTATAGACGTGTGCGCCGATTAAAAAATGATCGGCGGCGGCGTTTGCCAAAAAATCGGCGGCGGCGGCGTGTTTTCGGCGTAAAATCGGCGTGACCTTGACTTTTAGGTTTCTTAAGAAAAATCATTAATTCGTTGTTTTTCTTGAAAATTTGATCAATGCAGGTTGCTGGTCAGTGAACTACGTATAGTTTGAATATGCTGTGAGTACAATAGGGTTTGTAAATGAACATAGGATTGGTGTAATAACTTGATTTCCCTAGTAACTGGCTTGCATTAAGAGGTTACCTAGTCCCAATACCTTCGATCCGATCTGTAACTCTCTATTTTTTCAAGCTCTCCATGGCTTATTCTATTAAAAATGACGTACTTTAACAAAACAGAACTCCACACATAATTGATATTTGCTAGCCATAGTGGACTTCTTCAATGGTTTTCTTCTCGTACAAGCACCAGGCTCACTGAGACTTATCTTCTTTCACGTTTTCTCATTGCTGAGGCTGTAATTTGTCTCCATTTCGTGCGGTCATAAGCCGTATGGACTGCACGGTGCAGACTGCCGCAAGCCGACCTCTTCATAGCGTTCGACCATCTCACACATGTTCCAAGCACGTTTGCCATTCATTCGGATTAAATTCATGTGTTTTTCCACATCATGGGTTGGATAATATGTCCGTAGAATCTAAGGGGTCACCCATGGCATATTGGGAAGAGATGAGTGGCGATATAGTGCTCTTTGAGAATGGAGGGGTTTGTTCTTCTAGCTGTCCAAGGTATAAGCAGCAGCAGCACTAGCAGCAGTCTTCGTTAGTTCGTTAACAGCGGACGGTGAATACTTAGGATTACTCAGTTACTTTAATTGGTGTGTCAAATAGTTTCTGCAACTGGCTATTCAGTTTCATTTAATTAATAATTGATGTATAGGTATTTGACAACTGTAACATAAATATTACAAAAAAAATCCATATTATAATCCAAAAACCAACTTGGAATAGCTAATTAACAACACTCAAGGTCACGCCGATTTCACGCCGATCATTTATGGGCGGCGGCGGCGTGGTCAAAAAGCCCAGCGGCGGCGGCGCGCCGGCGCGGCGCACACGTCTAGTCGGTTAACAAATTAACGTAAACGTACTGAGCGGCTACCGCGAAAACCGAAATTCGCAAATTGCGGGGATCTTTCTCTTTTACTCCAATGAAGGCGTAATTAGAGTGACAGAGAAAAATCCCCGTAATTTGCGAACTTCGATTTTCGCGGTTATAGCCCTGGTGCTCAACGCGGTCCCAGTACATGTCGTCTTGAAACTTAAACCATTGTCAATAGAGGTGACTATGGGTATTGCATCTATTGGGTATTAGCATGTCGAGCAGTACGTTTACCTTATATACCTAAACCACTGAATCACTGTATTGATAGGTGAATAGATGTTTTGATTATTTGGAGTGTTGGTAATTTATTTGCCTTTTTTTTATCTGTTTGTTTAGTAATGTATTTGAAACGTATTATTCGGGTTTATTAGAATGAATCGAATAATTCGGCCATGTATTCGGTTCGGAAATCTGAATAATTGAATAACCAGCCCATCTCTACTGTTAAGTCTGTAAAGCAATTAACTTTTTGCCTCGTGGAGCATTTCTTTTCAAATACGTAATATAATTTGACAGGTATTTTTGCTTTTATAAGAAAAGGGAAGGGTTAAGCTTAACTGACATTTTTTCACTGATTTTGTGGTCGAAAATATATGAGGTTCCGTCAACACCCGTCATGTAAATGTGGGTAAATCCTTCAGTAGCTCTACTATGAGTTCCGTGAATGACAGTCGATAGTGAGAAAGTTAAGGAAAATGTATGGAGTAATTGTACAGTGCCTCTACCGGTCACGTAAAGAACTAAAAATTTCAATTTGTACCATGAGTTACAAACGTTTTTACGCGAGTTTTCCATACTTGCCTAACTTCACACCTAAAACGCTCTCTTTCTAATTATATAATGAAAACTGAGCCAGAATTATTCTGCGTAAATACTTTACGCGAGTAAACGTGACAGATGTTATGGAAAAATACGTGCGTTTCCAACGTGACATTTCTGTTAACTTGTAAACACAACAAATACGCAGATTTTTCACGAATATTAATGCAATTTTCAACGTAATATGTATAAATTTATAACAGTATGTGAACTTCAAGCAAAACTTTAAGGGATAAATCAATTAATAGTTCGATAAAAGGCTGATTTAGTACAACGGTAATGAGTTATACTTGACATCATATTTTCCTATTTCTACTGCTACATTTGCGAAAATCACATTGCTTACGAGCAGTTTTTGGTTTTAGGCAAGAAGCTGATTGAAAACAACATTTCCATGAAAACCCGGATTGCATCATGTATGCATGTGTGAGAAAAGCGAACTAAAATAGCTGTCTAAGTAAATAAGGAGAAACCCCACTTCCATGTAAATAAGCAAATTTAAATATAAAACTCAAAATGAATAATCAATATTACTTCTATTCCCATTACTGCCTAATAACACTATGTTTGGCGTATAATTTAGGCATAACTTGTCGTTAGTTATTTATTTACCTTGGTTCAAAGTATATACAACTGCTAAAACAATCACTGGTTGTTATTGGGGTTATAAGTATCATAAATAAAATAATAAACACTACATGTGTTGAAAATAAAACTGTTTATTAAAGTCAATCATCCTATTTATTCACCTTATTATCAACAACTAATAAATATAATTACTAAGAGTAATTATTCACTAAAAGATGATTGAATTAATTAATCCATCTATTTAATTAATCAAGTAAATACTTAATTATTATAATACATATTATTAATTATCAACATAGTATTTACTTAACTTTGAATATTCCTTTGGCGACGATTAACTCAGTGCTGATGCTCAGAGCAGACTGACCCAAATGAATTTGGTCGGGCCCTTATATGCCCATCGCTAGCCAGCCACTTGCACCTGGTTAATTATGCCACTTGTCATTCCACAAATGACGTCACAATCGTGGTTTCTCATGTACCTCGTCCATTTATCGAAATATCCAACATAAAATGATTATAACATCTTTTCATTACATTCCGTTATACATAATTACTAATCAGTAATATATATACATAATAAATCACTTAAAAGTAATGTACAAATCTTAGTAGTAGGTTAACTACTATATTATTATTAAAGTTACCACTACCCCTGTTTCTCTTATCTACCGTGGTTTCGTATCGTACCCACATAAATCACCAATTGTGTAAACTTCACGTGAAGTTGTGTTTAAGTGTTTAAATAGTGCAATATATTATCAACATTGGACTTCAAAGAGAAACAGGTCAGTTTCATACGTAATACAATTTGTACATAGGATAATAATATTCTAACACATGCGTATGCATGTAGAAGTTACGTATGTATTAAGAATTAAGGCTCAATACAAGGAGCGGTACATAGACATGTTGCTGTTTTTGTTGCTGGGTGCACATAACACATAG
This sequence comes from Cydia fagiglandana, assembly GCF_963556715.1. Lineage (NCBI taxonomy): Eukaryota > Metazoa > Arthropoda > Insecta > Lepidoptera > Tortricidae > Cydia > Cydia fagiglandana. The sequence goes on along the minus strand of NC_085932.1, from coordinate 2,865,360 downwards.
TAAGAACATACCGCAAGACCTATTATAATATTTACACAAGAATTGCTACGTATTTTATTAAGCATTATTATCTTAAATAAAATAAAACATACAAATGTTCTGTGAGTTTATTTATTTTTCTTTAAGTACTAAGTAAGTATTATTTTATTTTCCGTTGTTCAAATTATTGTGTTTGGTACCTAGGTAATCGTTTTTCATGTAAACTTGGTAACAGGAAATATAAAACTTTCTTCAAAAACTTTTGCTGGTGGCTCAGAATCTGAAAATTTAAATAAGATTTAAACACATTTATTGCCAAAAACCCTCTGCGTGGGTTCATTTTGTATTGGAAATGGGGCGCATACTCGAGATCATATAGGTACTATAAAATTAAGATCGCTATTAAGGTCATACGTAGGGTCTGTGCGGAAAGAGAAGAGTCGTAGGTATAATGTATGGGCTCCCCTAAATTTCACGACTCTTCTCTTTCCGCACACTCTATTAGATAATGTTACTTAGCAGTAGGAGACGGCCGCTGTCATGATGCGGACTGAAGCGGACCATTATAATTGTTAGAATGGTCAAAAGAGGTTTGGCGCCAGAGTACTGGCCGCATTTGGTATTCTATAATTTCATATCAAATCGTGTTTGAAAATTAGATTCTATCAAGTGTCATGCTGTGTAACTGTCTGTGTTTGTTTTGCTTAATAAATTAAAACTAATTTATTATTTAATATCTTATTTATTCACAAGGGACTCTGCGTTACAAGTAGTGATAATATTATGTGTAATAATATCAGGTTAAGGGCCGTCGCGCAACCATAACTGCGTTATGCCCATAGTGTGAATAATTTAGAAGATAGTGTTGGCAAAATGAGTGAAAATGCAACTTCGAGTAGTAGCAACAGTGGAAATGCAACTTCGAGTAGTAGCATCAGTGGTTTGCCATCTATAGAAAAACTGGATGGTAATTCCAATTACGCAACATGGAAGTTTATGATGGAACTGTATTTGGTCCACGAGGATTTGTGGGAATACACGAGTGCTACTCCTGCAGCCACCGACGTTTCAGGTACGAAACGGGACCAAAGAGCGCGTGCAAAGATTTGTCTTATGGTCCGACCCCATTGTCTAGTGCATGTCCGTAAAGCAAAATCAGCTAAGGAAGCTTGGGAAGCATTAAAGAATGCATTTGAAGACAAAGGTCTGAACAATCGCTGCCGCCTATTGTCAAAGCTAGTGAGCTTGAGGCTGGAACAATTCTCGTTGGTTCGAGATTATGTGACATCTGTCATGGCGACGTCACAAGAGCTGTTAGATTTAGGGAAAGAGATTGATGATGGGCTACTAGCAGCTTTACTTCTTCAAGGCCTTACCCCAGAGTTTCAACCGATGAGGTTGGCCATAGAGAACAGCAACATTAGTTTAACTACCGATTATGTGAAAACCAAGCTGTTTCAAATGGAAGATACCTTCGCAGCAGGCTCCAGCGAGAAGCAACCAACATCTGCGCTGCTAACAAAGAAGCATAAGGGCAAGAGTGCACCTAAATGGAAGACCAAAGGAAAGGTCAAATGCTTCATTTGTGAAGGACCTCATAAGGCACAGGAATGTCCAGAGAATCCGAAAACGAGGAAGGAGGCACTGCAAGCCTATGCGTTTGGTACACCGATGAATCCACACGCAGATGACTGGATCATAGACTCGGGAGCGTCTTCAAATATGACTCATCGGAAATCTTGGTTCAAAAACTTAAAAGACTCTAAGAAACCCTTGAGAGTGACATGTGCAAATGGTAATGAGGTACTTGGCGAAAGTGAAGGTACGGTAGTTTGTGAATCTATAGATTTGACTATAAGCAATGTAACTTATGTCCCTGAATTAGCCTCTAATTTATTGAGTGTGAATGCTATCGCGAAAAAGGGACACGTGGTGGTATTTACTGAAAAAGGGTGTGACATCTTTAAGAGTGATGAATGCGAGATTAGAGGTAAGGCTGTAGTGAAAGGTGTGGAAGAACGAGGCATTTATAAAATAAAGTGCTGTTCACAGGGTTCTGCGCTTTCATCTGCAACTGCAAGTGACCAGCTGATGCAGTGGCATCGGAGGATGGGGCATCTTGGTATGAAAAACCTCAAATTACTCAGAGATAAGATGGCAACAGGGGTAAGTTTTCCTAACACTTTATCTAAACTTGAGTGTATACCCTGCATCATGGGAAAACAGACAAAACAACCCTTTATAAAAAAAAATAAAGCGACGCGAAGCACTGAGGTGCTAGGTCTGGTACATTCAGACGTCTGCGGACCTATGGAGGTTCCTTCAGTCAGTAAGGCCCGATATTTTTTAACGTTTATTGATGATTTCACTCGAAAAACTTTTGTATATTTTCTAAAACAAAAAAGTGAAGTGTTTGAAAAATTTATGGAGTTTAAAGAGTTTGCTGAGAATCAAAGTGGGAAGAAACTGAAGATCCTTCGCACAGATAACGGCACAGAGTTTGTCAATAAACAGATGGACAACTACTTGAAAAAGTTCGGGATACAGCATCAACTGACAGTTGACTACACACCAGAACAAAATGGCGTCGCCGAGCGGGCAAACAGGACGATATGCGAAAAAGCAAGAAGCATGCTGCATGACTCCGGTTTGGCTAAACGTTTTTGGGCAGAAGCAGTCCACCATGCCGTTTTCTTAAAAAACAGGTCACCAACGCTAGCGGTGAAGAATATGACACCTGAAGAAAAGTGGTCACGGCGGAAATGTGACCTCAGCAATGTGAAAATCTTCGGGTGTAAAGCATTTATGCATATCCCTAAACAAAAAAGGAGAAAGTGGGATCCCAAAAGTAAAGAACTGATCTATATAGGCTTCTGTGACAACTCCAAAGCTTATAGATTAGTGAACCCCACTACAGGCGAACTGCATAAGGCAAGAGATGTGATATTCTTAGAAAGTGAAATACATCATCAGCATTTGGAAACAGATCCAGAGGAGATACTTAATATGTCTGAAGAAAACGTCAAGGCGACACCTCATCAGAACATGTGTGATGACTGTGATGAAATAGAAATTCCACTTGCAGTAGAAAATGAGATTCCTAGAGAGGAAGTCGTAATTCCTAGAGTGGAAGACGTCCTTCCTAGAGAGGAAAGACCGGAAAGTGGTATCAACAGTCCTAGAGTCGACTATGAGCCAAACATAGAATCTGATCTGGCCGAGTCGGACTGTGGATCATTTTTAAGTATCGATGAAGAACCTGAGGAGGAACAGGAACGGAGGTACCCCCTTCGAACAAGGAAACCAATTCAGTTTCCGGATCATGTACTGTATCAAGCCATAGAATCGGAACAGGAACCCAGAACGATTCGTGAAGCACTGTCAAGAGATGACAGCAAAGAGTGGAAAGTCGCCATTCAGGAGGAGTTGAATGCGATAAAGAAAAATAAGACATGGGTCTTAGTCAAACGACCAGAGCGATGCAACGTGGTTGATTCAAAGTGGATCTTTAAAATCAAAGACGAGGGGGAGGGAAGAAAAAGGTACAAGGCTCGGCTCGTGGCTCGCGGTTTCAGCCAGAGATATGGCATTGATTATGACGAAACCTTCTCTCCGGTCGTTAGACACAGCTCGCTAAGGACACTTTTAGCATTGGCAGCTGATTATCGCCTTCACATTGACCAGATGGATGTCAAAACGGCATTCCTAAATGGAGACTTATCTGAAACTGTGTACATGAAGCAACCAGAAGGTTTTGAAGAAGGGAGTTCGGACTACGTATGCTTACTCAAACGTTCCCTGTACGGGTTAAAACAAGCCCCTAGAGCATGGAACACGAAACTGAACAATGAGTTGCTACAATTAGGTTTTACGAGGTCTAAGAACGAACCATGCGTTTATATTAAATCTAGTAACAAAAAGATTACTATACTCGCAGTGTATGTGGATGACATCCTTATCTTGTGGAATGATAAAAAGGAGCTGAACTCTGTCAAAACCGATCTCATGAAAAAGTTTGAGATGAAGGATCTTGGTCGTGCGAAATTTATCTTGGGCATTCGGATTACTCAAACTGATACTTCGATCAAAATCGACCAAGAGAGTTATGTAGATAAAATATTGAAAACCTTTGGTATGGTTGACTGCAAGGTCGCATCAACGCCTGCAGTGCCTGGACAAAAGCTTGAGAAGCCAGGAGAAAAACACAAAACTGATGAGGGCATACCATATCAGAATCTCATAGGGTCACTTATGTATCTGGCGGTCTGCACGAGGCCGGACATAGCACATACTGTGACTTATCTAAGCCAATTTAACACGTGCTATACTGACGAGCACTGGATCGCAGCGAAGCGAGTGCTTAGATACCTAAAGGGTACAAAGAGTCAAGGACTCAAGTACAAAAAGTCGGACAAGATGAAAGGCCTAGTCGGTTATGCGGATGCTAGCCATGCTACATCCTACGATAGGAAATCGTTTACTGGTTTGGTCTTCCTGTGGAAAGGAGGAGCTGTTTGCTGGGAGAGCAAAAAACAGAAAACGATTGCCCTTTCAACTGCGGAAGCCGAGTATGTTGCCATCTCAGAAGCAGCCAGAGAGGCAATATTTTTAAAACGATTTGTTGCTGAGATCACTGGAGAACGAGAAAAGCAGTTAACTATCTTCAGTGATAGCCAGTCAGCAGTTGCCATCGCGCAGAATCCTGTGCACCATCAACGCACAAAGCATATTGATGTGCGCCACCACTATGTGAGAGAAGCGGTTGAGAATGGGCATATCCAGTTAGTGTACTTGGAGACAGAACGAATGGTGGCGGACGTACTTACGAAAGCCTTATTGAAGGGTAAGTTTGTGTTGTGTGCAAGAGGCATGGGTCTAGATCTCTAGAGGTATGAAATTAAGGAGGAGTGTTAGAATGGTCAAAAGAGGTTTGGCGCCAGAGTACTGGCCGCATTTGGTATTCTATAATTTCATATCAAATCGTGTTTGAAAATTAGATTCTATCAAGTGTCATGCTGTGTAACTGTCTGTGTTTGTTTTGCTTAATAAATTAAAACTAATTTATTATTTAATATCTTATTTATTCACAAGGGACTCTGCGTTACAAGTAGTGATAATATTATGTGTAATAATATCAATAATACATACCTATTTTAATATTTTAAGATTTCTTCTCATGTGTGTACTATTTTCGTCATAGGTAATAAAATATGTAGCCAAAAGTAGCCTGTATAATCGCGCCGTTTACTTTGCTTCCTATTTTTTAACACGCAGTCATAATTTTAACTCGATTATTAATGATGTTTACGTAATTATCATATTTTGCAATTTTTTTAATTTATACATTGTTTACTAATATTGATGTGTTTATTATTTTCGTAACTATGGCAACGTCAAATCTTTAAAAAATTGTAGAATGAAGGTTGAGTCAGTAACATAGTGACAAAATTGGTCTTAGAGCATTTAATAACTGGAGTGGCCATTGAGTGCTTACTGTTAGGATTTAGGATTAGGGTTCCAAGCAGGAAAGAAAAGCTTGTTTTAACACCATATAGGTAATGTTTATTAATCTCAAGCAAGACTACATAGTAATGGCGTCTCATACGAGAAGAAAGAACACCTACATTTGTTTTATATTGACAACCGAATAAATCAAATATCATAGTCGTAGTAGTCTCGAAGGTATACTCTTTATTTCTTGTTGACATTATTACTTACCCCTCTGCCGAAAAACTTGCACAATTGTGCAAACTTTTGTATAGACTGACATGGCTATTTGTACGTTACGTACAAATCATGTAGAAATAGCAATACATTTGACGTCCCCTCCCCCGCAAAAATCGGCAGACTGTTTTGTAAAGAAAATGACAGCGATGACATCTCCCTTCTAAATGCTCTTAGTGGATGGTAGAGGTAAGGAATACTCCATGTAATTAATAATGAAAAAGTGTCCGTCTAAAACCTTAAGAGGGAAGTATACTACGTAATCGTCCATACAAAAAGAGAAAACGTTTTTCCACTTGAAAATACGAGTATCTTCCATTCTCCATGATTTTTAGTACGGTGTTGATACAATGAAAAACTAGGTTTATGGGTTTCTTTTTTTCGCTACTCTGGAGAGATTTAGAAAAATTATAATAGCTGACAGCGTGCCCAGTTTTTGCAAATATTCTCCCATTAAGGAGTTTTCTCATAAAGTCATAAAGGATTCTCCTTACCTCTACCCTCCATATTCACGGCTACCATCAGTATATGTAACATTACTTTCTGTGCATCTCACTTGCACTAATATGCGAGAGCGAGATGCATAGATAGTAAATTACGTAGACGTGAAAAAATGTGTCAATTTTGTTATTTAGTTCTTTAGGTGAATCCTAGAGGCGCTGTATAAAACTCCGATATAACTCTTGCTCTGTTTTTTAGTATACTTAGAAAGGGACAGCATCGTTTGGAGTGGGGTGAAGTTAGGTACATAAGACCGTAAAGAAACGTAAAACGTGACTCACGGCACGTTTATTCACTGAAAGTAAGTGAAAAATACTCTGCCAACTGATGGTAGAGGCACAGGTTATTGTTTTTATTTCTTATTTGATTATCTATGACTCTTATGTTATTAATATTTTGCGTGTATTTTACTTTTAATGCAAAATGTAATAAATTCTATTGATATGAAACAAAATGATGCTCCAAACCGACTTTTGCAACAGCGTATGTAGTAGGGAATGCAAATCGGTTATTTTTTGTATGGAAATAATCGGTTTTTAACCGAAACCGCGGTTATTTCCATACAAAAAATAACCGATTTGCATTCCTTAGTATGTAGGCGAATGACCACTCCTGTTGGCTCTTAAGTTTTACGCGATTAAGTCCCATGTTAGTTATAAAAGTGTGAGAGTATATCGTGTTAGGTTAAATCAATAAATTTTCTCCTAATAGTTAAAACGTATAAAACATTCAATCTAAAAACTAAATTTTTATATATTTTAGTTTTCTTGTTTATCTAAATCTATACAAACTGTAAAATGTAATATATTTCGGGGATCTCGGAAACGGCTCTAAATATTCGCAACGGAGCCACGCCGTTTTGTCATCTAAATAGAGTTTAGTTTTAAGTTTATAAAAATAGGTACATATGTATGTTAGTCTGTAAGGTATTTGTAATATGGGCCTTGTTGCCTGAATTAAATACCTAAATAAATAAATATTTCTATGAATATTGCTATAGGGGGGTTTTCGGGGGCGAAAAATCGATCTAGCTCGGTCTCGTATCTGGGAAACGCGCATTTTTGAGTTTTTGTATGTTTTCCGAGCAAAGCTTGGTCTTCCAGATATTTATATTAACAACATTAATATCTTTATACTTACCTCAATTTCCCTAAGGAAGAGTGGAGGCTGAGAACTTGAGGAGGCTCCCAACACAACCTATGTTTTGCCCCTTAGCTTAGGACTTTAGGTACATCTATCGTGCAACTTACAAAAATAAAGAAATTTGTATTCTTCAGACAAGTATTTGCTCTTACTAACTCAAGAGACCTTGCGGGTTATGAATTTATTCGTCTCCAACTCATTAAAATGAGTGAAATGTTAATTTATCGCCGTACTAAAGTGAGGGAAGTTGTGATTAAGTGCGAGAACTTTCAGTGTTACCCACTTACGTTTTCATTGAACTCTATGGCCTAGGTAATAAGGGTGGGGCTAAGTGGTTTTGGCTAAAGTGTTTTTTGGTGCTTGAGCATGGCCCGGTGCACCATGTGCGTGGAACGAAGAGCGCTTAGCCACAGATTAAATAATACTAGCGACCCGCCCCGACTTCGCACAGGATCCTTAACGAATTATACACCTAAACCTTCATCAAGAATCACTAGGTCAAACTGCATGAAAATCCGTTCAATTTATTGACCTTCTCGCGAACATACAGACAGACGCGCCAAGAGACCTTGTTTTATAACTTTTATAAGGTAGTAATATCACTGATAATTATGATGTCACAAAATGTTGACGATAATAATATAAATTCATATAGATTTACTTACCATAATTAAAGTCAATTATTTTTATTATTTCTAATTTGGAAATCCACAAGGTAAATATGTACAACGAATCTTAAAATGAATTAAGGTTAGCGACATAAAATTATAAAATAATAATTATTAAGAAAGGAAATTAGGGTATTTTTAACAATGATGCGCATACTACATCGTAACGGAGTACACGTCAAATAACCTTCAGTAGATAACTTGGATATAAATAAAACTGGATATTATACAGAGGTACCAAAAAAACGTTACAAAATGTTCTCATTCAGCCTAATTACTTACAAAAAATGCAAATCTAATCCCGGTACGTGAGTGGCATATCGCGTCCAGTATTTAATCTACGGCGGAGCCTGTAAAAAGCAAACATGTGGCGGTCGGCCGTACATCCCCCCCCCCTTCACACCCCTCACCCAGTCGCATCCGGCTCCGGCGCTAACACCCCACTTTATTTGGGGTTACGGGACCGTTTACATATTTCTAGTGTCAAAAGATTTGAGATAAACAATCGGATAATATTGTTAAGTGAAATTATCTTTTTAAAATTACATATACATACATAATGTATTATCTAGTTTAGTTATATGGCCTATAGTAATAGTTGTGTGCGTGTTACTGTATGTACAAATTGTACAGTCGACGCCAAAGATTATGTTTACACTTTTTGCCTTATTACAAAGGAGTATGGTGCAAAAGTCTAAACATATTTTTGACGACGACTGTATAGTAACCAGGGATGTTGCGGATGCAGATTTTTTGACATCCGCGGATGCGGATGCGGATATTTAAAGCCTCACATCCGCGGATGCGGATGCGGATGTTAAGAATTAGTACTTAAAAAACGTGAAATATTATATTTTTAGCATAAAAAAAAAACGTTTCGTATTTGAGCAAGAATATAGGTGCGTTTTATTTAATAAACAGTAACTTGGCCGACTTTTACGCCGACACTTACGCCGCCAGCTGCCAGCCGCTAATACGTTCCTGTTACGTGCCCAGCGACCGTGCGTGTCCGGTCGACATCCGCATAATGCGGATGCTCCGCATCGATTTTATGCGGATGCGGATGTTGAAAATAATGCGGATGTTCCGCGGATGCGGATGCGGATGCGAATATTCGCAACATCCCTGATAGTAACAATCAGTTGAAAGCCCGTCCGGTAGGGGCGCACTAGTAGACACTTGAACGTGAAATATCCGCGAGTTTCTTATCTATTACAGTAATAAAATAACAATAACATAAATACTAATCTATTCAAATACAAAATACAATAATTTATTGACAAAATAAATCTATGACACGTATCTAACTGTCATTTTAGTGCAACAACACGATGAGCTTGAAATTAAGGTAAACGTACTGGTGCTCGACACGGTCCCAGTACATGTTATCTTGAAACTTAAGTCATTGTCAATAGAGGTGACAGCAGGGTGTCATCTATTAGGCATTAGCATGTCGAGCATTAGTAGGTACGTTTACTAGTAGGACTAAAATACGTGAATTAAACCGTAAACATAATGTATAGGTAGGTATATTATATACCTATACTATATGTTGAATTTAAATATTAAATTTCGTTCAGCTTTTACCTGTGTCATGTTTGCGAGATATTTTCATATTTACCTAAGCCGATATATAGCTGGGGACACAACAGGCGACGCATTCATATTTTAAAACGTTGATCTTAACCGTGATCTTTACATATTTTAATTATTCAAAAAACTTAGTAGTAGTAGCAGTAGTAGTAGCAGGTACCTATTATATATTATTATAGCCAAACTCATGATAATCGGGGGTGAGAGTGAGAGAGTCGTAGTTGTATTGAGAATGTCAAACTCATGATAATCGGGGGTGAGAGAGTCGTAGTTGTACTGAGAATGTCAAATCTAGAACAGGTTTATATATTATTATAGCCAAACTCATGATAATCGGGGGTGAGAGAGTCGTAGTTGTACTGAGAATGTCAAATCTAGAACAGGTTTATATATTATTATAGCCAAACTCATGATAATCGGGGGTGAGAGAGTCGTAGTTGTACTGAGAATGTCAAATCTAGAACAGGTTTATATATTATTATAGCCAAACTCATGATAATCGGGGGTGAGAGAGTCGTAGTTGTACTGAGAATGTCAAATCTAGAACAGGTTTATATATTATTATAGCCAAACTCATGATAATCGGGGGTGAGAGAGTCGTAGTTGTACTGAGAATGTCAAATCTAGAACAGGTTTATATATTATTATAGCCAAACTCATGATAATCGGGGGTGAGAGAGTCGTAGTTGTACTGAGAATGTCAAATCTAGAACAGGTTTATCGACGCCCGTCCAGGTTTTCTATCTCATTTCATATTCTACCTACATATGTGTGTTTTGACCGACGGGCTTTAATTAAAGCTTTGAAATATCATACTGATATCCTTTTGATCCCAAACTTTTTTTAATGACTTTGTGTGACGTGATGCTGATGTCATAGCAAATTTTATATTTTGGCAAGGACTATATTTCCGTTTCGTTTTTAGGGTTCCGTACCCAAAGGGTAACGGGACCCTATTACTAAGTCTTCGCTGTCCGTCCGTCCGTCCGTCCGTCTGTCTGTCACCAGGCTGTATCTCACGAACCGTGATAGCTAGACAGTTGAAATTTTCACAGATGATGTATTTCTGTTGCCGCTATAACAACAAATACTAAAAACAGAATAAAATAAAGATTTAAATGGGGCTCCCATACAACAAACGTGATTTTTGACCAAAGTTAAGCAACTTCGGGAGTGGTCAGTACTTGGATGGGTGACCGTTTTTTTTTGCTTTTTTTTTGCATTATGGTACGGAACCCTTCGTGCGCGAGTCCGACTCGCACTTGCCCGGTTTTTATTTTTAGCGTGAAATAATCGCCGTAGAATTCCGAATACTCGTCGACGCAGTGATGTTTCCATTAAAAATATGTGATGTGACTATGTGACGTTCCACGGGTAAAGATAACTTATGAACTTATGTTATGGCAATAACAATACGGCTACCACGAGTTTGACACTGACATATTCGCTAGCGTGTGCGTAACTTACTTTCTATGCATCTCGCTCTTACTCGTATAGATAGTAAGTTACGCAGACGTGAGTGATTATGTCAGATTGCACACTGCGAAGGCAGCCGTGGTAAGGTTACCTCTGTCGATTGGACTGGGGCCCTACCACCAACCATTTCTTTCATTCGTACGTCGAAAATGTAAGAAATAGAGAGGCAGAAAACGGAATTTCGATTTTATGCTTAATATTACTTTGCCGCTCCTGTTAGATATGAATAAGCAACTTTCTTATCAGTTTTTATGCAGAAAGTATCATGGAAATTAAGGGGACAGGCCTTTGACCGTTTGACCATAGCGGTGGGATACTCAAATAGGCTGAGGAAAAAAAAGTATAAAGAGAGCCTTTACCAGCTGTGAAAATATTCTTTTTTGCCAAGGACCACCACCCCTTTGGATTGGAAATTAATACCTGCAACGGGAAACTCTGCAAAGGGTAGTCCAGTTTATTAATTTGCTGGCAAGTTCCTGGGAACACGGGGTTCCAATGTTTTTATAGTTGGCGCCAGCATAGGTTTCTACATGTAGTTATGTAGTTTTATCCTATGAGATTTGGCTTAAAGGGCATCCATATAGGTATAAAAAAAACAAGAATTGGACACGTCGTAGTACACTACACGTCAATCGTAGGGTTGTCAGGTAAACCTATTATGTTATCTTATCTTATCTTATTGTTTTCGGGGGCCCTTGCGGATACACTTCGACCCATAGGGATCTTTTGTGCAGTTACCCCCTAGAAAAGATCCGTCAACTACTCAAGAGCTTTTCCCACCATATTCATGTGTCGGATGATGGAGCTCATGGGTAGCGTTTTAAAGTCCTTTGGTTCCAGGTATCCTGCTCCAAAGTCCTTCATTCTTTGTCTGGCGAGGGCGTGACATTCACACATTAAGTGTCTTACTGTCTCTTCCTCTTCGCCACACATACGACAATCGGTGTTGTCAGAGTGTCCCATCTTGGCCAGAAATCCTTTGACCCCATAATGGCCAGTAAACACCCCCGTTATTATTTGGAGTTGTCTTTTGCTAAGTTTCCAAAGCTTCTTGCTCCAGCCGGAGTCTATTCCTTGCATAAAGAGCTTTGCATGCTTTAGACCCGTCAGACTATCCCATTCTTCCTGGTGTTTGGTCTTGGTATGGTCTTTAATAGCCGTTGTGATGGTTCCCTGTGAGAGCCCCACGAATGGTTCCGGACCTATAAGGTTACTTACAGGTCCGGCTCTGGCAAGTTCATCTGCATTTTCATTGCCTATGAATCCCTCGTGCCCTGGAATCCATACCAGTTGCACCCTGTTTTGCCTTCCAAGCTGGTTCAGAGCTTGGACGCCATTATTAGCACCATATGTAAAATAATTCCCCGGCCAACCCCATTGACCAGAGGGGCTACCGCGAAAACCGAAATTCGCAAATTGCGGGGATCTTTCTCTTTTACTCCAATGAAGGCGTAATTAGAGTGACAGAGAAAGATGCCCGCAATTAGCGAACTTCGATTTTCGCGGTTATAGCCCAGTGGCCACGTACAGTCGGCATGAGATATACCGGAGCGGCCAAGGCGCTGGCAAATAATTGAACACGCTTTTATTGTCAAGGTGGCCGCAAGGCCTCAGAGTGCATGTTCAGATATTTGTGAGCATCTCGGCTGCCCCTATAATAATATATCTGATGGCGACTGTACAAACAGCAACACTCCTAACAACTGTACATCGGTGGATCTTATTACAAAGGGCATAAGGTTCACTCTTCACTCTATTTTCCAGAATTCATGTTGTATCTCTATCCTTCACAAACCCGTGACGTAGCTTTTTTGCTTAAATACCACATCGGCGGGTTACGGGCATCTCGATACCTTGTGAACAGCTTGTGAATAGGCACAAAACCTATATTAAAGTTTGTAGATGTAAAGTGTGTTAGGATGTTTCCGATAAGTATTAAATTTAGGCGAGTTGAGAATGTTTGTTGCTATAATCGAAAGTCGCTTATATTATTTCTGTCTTAATTTAGACTAGCGGCCCGCCCCGGCTTCGCACGGGTTACACAAAACCTTAACATTTTATACACCTAACCCTTCCTCAAGAATCCCCCTATTGATAGGAAAAAATGTCATGAAAATCCGTTCAGTAGTTTTAAGGCTCCGTCGCACAGGCGCGTTTAGCGGGCGGCGCGTGAGCGGGGCGCGCCGCTTTTACAATATAAAACGCTCACGCCCCGCCCGGAAAACGCGCCTGTGTGACGGAACCTTTAGAGAATATAGATTTGTCAGAATATAGATTTGTGAGAATATAGAGTTTATCGCGAACATACACTCTAAAAAAAATTTGGTTGGCCCTATCAATATCTTGATGGCCGTAATCAAGCATCTTGATTCCATACGAGCCTAACAAGAACTTAAACACATCAAACAAGGTAATTCTGATTGCTATTACTATTGTTAGGTAACTGAACCAATTAAGATCTTGTTCAATATTTACACGAAAAATAATTATGCTAACTAATTGATCCTAGTAAGATCAACTAAGGGCTTGATAATGAAAACAAACAAGTTAGTTTAACTAAGATGTAAATCAATGTTAACATGAAGAATTACTGTATTAACTATTTGACCCAAATAAGTTCAACTAAGAACATGATTACACCGACTTATGGCGTATTAGCCTGAACTAAGATATTGGTCAATTTGAATCTTAATTGTTTAATCATTTCAACTAAGATGTAAATCAATGTTAACATGAAAAATTACTGTATTAACTATTTGACCTAAATAAGTTCAACTAAGAACATGATTACATCGACTTATGCATCTTATTAGCCTGAACTAAAATATAGTTCAATTTGAATCTTAATTGTTTAATCATTTCAACTATGAAGCTTGTTTAGTACAATACCATTCTTGTTCAATTGTACTATGACTTACTTTGTCGCATTTACTAAAACATTTCTTTCAGATCTCTAGTTTTTATACGCGCCGTGCTGAATAATGCTGGTGGTCCTCGTTATTATTCTCAAGGAATTAGTCTTAAATACTAAAATATACATTATACATTTATTTTAGATCTTTTTGGCGATCGGCTTAGACCGGTTTAACTTTACAAACACGGGAGGAGGCGTGCTTGTGAAATGTGAAGCCATATCGGCCTAGGCCGATCCTCAAAAAGATCTGAAATAAATCTGTAATCTGTATTACCTACTTAGTATTTAAGACTAATGCCTTGAGTATAATGCGAGTACGAGGACCAGCATTTATTCAGCACGGCGCGTATAAAAACTAGCACAAAGGAAATTTATAAAATTTAAACGAATAAGTAGTGAATAAAATATAACAACAAAGAAAGGGATAAAACATAATTAAACTAAATCAAGCCCGTAGAGTTTTATAAAAAGGGGGTAAATGAATAAAACAAAAAAATATTATAATAAGATGTTATTTATTCATTTAATCATTTTGAAAGTAAACGTTTTGCATTTAAATTCACACGCACGGATCCGTGTCTAAGCATACGAGGGGTTAACACTCGTTGGTCCAGTCACGTTCACACTTGTTGGTCTATCCAAGCACACTACACTCACAGTGTCACTACGCGAGTTTGATTCGGATGTCACTGGTTGTTTTTTAGTCAAACAAATCACAAGATTCCACACATTTGACAGTTTAAAAACCCATCTTCACGATTAAAATTGTTCTATTTGTGAATTAAGGCTTCTCTTACCAATCTTGGTATATAGTGGCGTGCTGTCGAAATGACCTTGGGACTATGCAGCTCGATCCAGTGACTTATACCCGACTCAAGGTGACACTGAGCAATAGCTGACTTGCGAGCGTCGTTGTTCTTGACCGCAGCGATGTGGTCTTTAATTCTGCAGGCAATAGTGCGTTTGGTATGCCCACTGTACGAACTACCACAACTGCAATCAACTTTGTACACACCAGGTTTTTCCAGAGGAATAAGTAATTGAATGAGCTTAACGCAACTGCGTGCTACAGAGACTGACTGCTCGGTCGCACGCGCCACGAGAGGGGCGCGGGCGGGGCGGAGAGCGGGTGTACAGGCGATCCCTCTACTTATCTCTTGATTGATCGGATTAACCGATTATTTAATTTAATTATTAAGAAAATCGATTTAACAAATAATTCTTAGTAGAATGGAATATTAGTTTCGTAATCAATACAATAACTTGATCATAATGGGATTGAGTGTTTTATCTTCGTTGTTCTAAATATTATATGTTTAGTTGATTCAACTAGCAAATCTTATGTAAATCAACAAAGACAAAATAATCAAATAAACTATTAAAATGTTCATAACTATTAACATATTTATCTGTTTTAATTAAATTGTTAAGGATTGAATTAACCAACGTTACATAATTATGCCAACAAGTTAATAATAGATGCAAAGTATACAATTGTTAGGATTAATAACATACCTACTTTATTAGTTCAATCACAGATACACTTATTGTTTTAAGTAATCAGCTTTCTTTGATTTATATAAGATCGTTATTGTTGTAATTAACTTAACGCCAACTAAGAGAAATCTGCTCTTAGTTGGTCTTAATTTTTTAGAGTGTACATATAGACTCCGCGGGGGACTTTGTTTTATAAGGTGTAGTGATTTTCAAGCGTTCGCTCAGACATTTGTGATAGCAGCACAAGGTATAATAACTTTAATACGTCTAGAGACTTTACCCTTTTATTTATAAAACTTAGCAAGCCTTTGTTAAATTTTGTCGCTTTCTAAGATATAAATGTTAAAAAATAGGATAAGGACAAATACCTACATATCAAGAGCTTGTTAGACTTGACAAGCGTTTATGTATAACGCCACTTTTCCAGATATCGGAGGACTAGGACCCCCCTTTTCCTTCCCCCCCCCCCCCTCATTTAGCGCCACTTGCACCATTTCACTAGCCCGGGGTTAACCGGTTAAACCTGGAGTTACCATGGTTACCAGTAAAATTTGACACTGGGTTAACGGTGTAACCGGTCAACTCCGGGTTAGTGGGATCGTGCAAGTGGCCCTTAGAGTGACAAATGTTATTACTTAACTGTTAATTCTTAACGCAATAATATTTCTGTACATGTACGTGAAGCTGTGTTGTGTACAATAAAGTTATCACTACTACGACTAATGTTGTCTATATTTTCCTGTATCACCTAATTATTATTTTTTAATGAAATTACCCCAACTCACCTACGGGCTACATTACTCAATCACAAGAAGGGAGCAAATGTACGCACGGGATATTTCCCGTGATGTGTTTAGGGTAGCTATATAGCTACCTGAGTGTTTGCCGAACGAAACGAACTTTTTATTACTTGCCAACCTTTTACATTACGTTCCTATTTGCTTTATTAAAGCCCCGGAGCCATTATTATGAGCTTGAACAGGTAGATTACTTTTGTTACTTTTTACTTTGGGGAAGTTTCTATTTGAAATGTTGACTGTTAAATCTCTCTGCCATATCATATTACTCTATTTTATTGCAGGGTAAGGATATGTAAGGTATAGATATATGTATAAGGTGCTACCTTATTAATTGCAGATATTTTAACAGTTAATACTTTACATTAAAACAATTAACTTTAAATATAAATTAGGATTATGTAATACATTTTTCTTGTTTTAATTTACCGAACAAAAAATTTAATTTCATTATGGTTCCGCGAGAAAACTGCAAAAGGTTATTAGGATGAAACTTAAATATACTCCAGGACCCGAGTATATATACAGCTGATGGTATTTATACAGCTCATACAGCTGATAGCAGCTGCATAAATACCTGCAACTAATAAGGTACAATTGAAATAAAATGAAAGCTAAACATTTTGATTTTTAAAAATATCAATAGTCGACTTTAACCTAGTAAGGTTTTGCTTGGAGTCTGCCCTTGCAAGTATAATCTAATGTCCGTGTTTTTTTTTATGTAATTTGCCCTTTCTTAACCGTCGGTTAAGCTCTCAAATTAAGTAATGCTCTCAATTCGTCCGACTTTATGATTTCGGAAGAGGTTTAAATTGGTGGCGATTTTGGTTTTGTGGCACATTTGTTGAGTGACATGTGTATTTTACAAGCTTTAATTTAACCCTGTTAGTATGTATGACCCACACTAACATACCTAATTTTAGTGTGGGTCAAATCTTGGAAGTTTAATTTGACCCACTTGAAGTACCTACCTATATACCTACGGCTGCGGGAGGCAACGTTCGACCCTCATGCGGGCAGCTTTCCCGCGCAGAGAATTGCAATTTCAATCCAGCTCGGGAACGCTGCCTGCGTGTTGGGTACCCTGCCGAAGGCACCAAATGATAGCCGACTTATCTTTCCACACTGTATACCTATCTAAGTATCTACCTTAAATTTAATATAAGAACATAAAAACATTTCTAAGTATGACATAAGAAACAAAAACTTATTGTGTTTTTTGTTTGTTTTCAGGTATGAACGAGAAAAAATCATGGGATTAGTTGGTTTGTACCCTAAATAATTGTAAGGCTATACACAAATATATGTAATTACACTAATTACATATTAATGAACGCCCACGAAACCCAAATAGACATATAATACTTCACGCTAACCGTCACATGGATACTTTTTATTTGTGCTAATTATGTACCTACTTATTTTATTTTTTAACAAGCAGAAACGTCTCGAACGATGCTACTAAGCTTAGAATAAATTTAAAAGTGGAAAAAATACTGTCTTGATTGAGACTTTATCCAGAGGCCGTGAGTTCAAGTCTCACCCAAGACATAATTTTTTCCACTTTTAAGTTTATTATAAGCTTTATGATAATTATGATAGGTACTAAATATGTCGAATATATATTTTTTTCGTCTACATCACGATCAAATCCCTCAGAACGGTTAACTAATACAAATCATACAATCCTTCAAATTAGTTGTATTATAACAGTGTTGCCAATAAATCAGAATTTGCCCAGAATTAACCCGGAGTGCGCGGCTAACGAACTGCGAACTGCTATCCGACCGTAAGGCCGCCGCTCCGTCTTAAGACTATCGAAGACACATACCGCAATAGACGCCTCAGGGTGCGAACTCGAACTGTGCGACCAGAGGCCAGCCAGACGTCCGTGTTAAACTAATGCAAACATATGCGAGCGTCAATGCACGCTCAAATCCCTTAACCCTTTTATAAGGGGCATAATTGTGTCCCTATATCGGTTGAAATAAAGTTGGGTATCAAAATCAGGCGGGAACTATATTTCATCTGCCTTATAAAGGTACCGTTCGGATTAAGACTACACCAGCATTTAAGTACAATATGTCTTAATTCTCATACCATAGACAAATTATGGTATACACCTATTTTTTTAAATTCATATTAAGTTTCATCTCCCTGTTTGAGCCTGTCGGCTAACGAATTAGTATTATAAACAAAATTTCTGAAATCCATGGCCATTTTTATGGCCATGTTAGCATGCCTTTATTTAACTTGAACTCTTAATTTTTTTTGCGCTATTGGGAAAATATTAACTTAGAATAAGTACTCGCCTACCTATTTATTGCTCCTTACTTTTGTTTGGCCTAGTAAAAGTAATAAACCTCGGTTGGCCCAATGTCACTTTTTTAGGACGAAAAAAATAGTAACGGCCTACGCTCTTTCTACTTCAATTAATCTGACCGTATTTTATAGCCTGTTTTTTTTTAGTTTTGAGCCGAGCTCCCCCGTTCAGTAATAACCTAATAACCTTTAGTCTAATTGCCGTTCCATTTTTAGGACATTCACGGCGCGATTCGGAAAATTAATTAGAGATTCACTAGACATGAAATAGTAAAGATATGTGACGTTTAACGGCAAAAGGTACCATTGCCCCGGCTGAATATTGGAGCGGCGTAAATAATAGCGTAAGGGCCAGCCGCCATAAGGTACCTTTTGCCGTGGAACGTCACATATCTTTACTATTTCATGTCTAGTGAATCTCTAATTCATTTCCCGAATCGCGCCGTCAGTATTTTACTTGTTTTAAAGATACGGTTACGAGGTCAACTATATGTCTGTGCCTAATACCACCCAATTCGATTACTTTAACCCCTCAGTTGCCAAGCATCTCAAGGTTTAACAGTATATCCTCCAATTTACAATCAACATTTTGCAGTTGGAGTTTTGTTTCTTCAGTCAAAATAGTACATTATTGTCGAGGCTCGGAAGTAGCTACTTGCAGGCTGAGGATTCGTTTTAAACGGACGACCTTGGGAGTCCGTTTAATTGAATCCGAAGCCAGCAAGTAGCCTTCCAGCCGAGTCATATATAGTGCTTTTCTCAAAAATGGTGCAAGAAACATAAATATCATAGAAACATTTTACAAAAGCAAAGTTCTTACGTATATATTTTCACAGAGAAAAGCCCTTGCCGCCTTTTTATTTTTTTAATAAAAAAATAGAAGTGTATTTTTCTGCCGAAAATACGCCAACCTATTTGAGACAACTAAATAGTCGCGGTACTAATCATCTGTTTGGCTGTTTAATGGGCCTGTGCCTTCATTTGATATGGCCATTTGAACTTTTAAAAAGTTTGGAACTCGACAAATAATGGAATTTGTATGCAACATTGCAGTCCCAAAATCGAGACTGCAATGTTTTTAACTTTTTAAATTTTGACTAACCATAAACTCCGCGCTTCGCGACCTATTTTTTAGACGGCATAGTCGACTTTGCCGTCCATTTTTGAGAAAAATAAATTGGACATTTAGACCGACATTAAATTTGATATTCGAGCAATTAATTTGATTGAAGCCGGTATTTTTTTTGATAGCTGAAAAGTGTTATATTTCTTTTTTTTATTGGTACCTAAAATAGATTCGATCATTACTAACTGGTAATTTGATCATTTTGAGATAACTCGCTGCCCATCTCTCCAGTGCCAGTATAATTATGTCTTAAGGTTCCGTCACACAGGCGTGTTTTCCAGGCGTGAGCGTTTTATATGTAAAGTAAAAGCGGCGCGCCCCGCTCACGCCCGCAAACGCGCCTGTGTGACGGAGCCTTTAAATTGTTAGTGTGATTTCACATTTATTTATTTATAGACGTATATGTTAGAGTCACAGGAACCTGCCGCCGCTCCCATACAATCGCAGTTACGCCTATTATAAAACGATATAATATGCTTAAATTACGTGAAACTTGGAATGATCATTCATCTATTTGACGACCGGTCTGGCCTAGTGAGTAGTGACCTTGCCTATGAAGCCGATGGTCCCGGGTTCGAATCCTGGTAAGGACATTTATTTGTATGATGGTACAGATATTTGTTCCTGAGTCATGGTTGTTTTCTATGTATTTAAGTATTTATATATTACATATATCGTTGTCTGAGTACCCACAACACAAGCCTTCTTGAGCTTACTGTGGGGCTAAGTCAATTTGTGTAAAAATGTCCTATAATATTTATTTATTTATTTATTTTATCTATGTCTGGTACTAGTTTTCGATGCTAAAAATTATTATACAAAGAAAATATACTGGCGTAATGTAAGATTTTGAAGTTGCAGGTGTCCATAGGGCACGGTGACCGTTTACCCACAAGCCGTGCTTGCCTGCCAATCCTGCCATTACGCAGTGTAATGTAAGTACAGTCAGCAGCAGAAGTTGCTAAGCGGGCGAGCTGTTCTAAATTACCTTAACGCGCTCTTACTGCCGTATTCGAACTTCAAGATATTCACAAGAGACGACACGTACTAGATCCATTCTAGATACGTTATAGTTTAGATATCAACTCGTTCTCTTTTGCGGCGTTATTCGGGCAACCAATGTCACTTTTACGTTAGATAGAGTAAGATTTCTATTAGATGTGAATTGGATCTCTAAGTCATATCGTGTGGAAATCGTTCAAGAGTATCTCCAGAATCGAGCAAATGTCAAATTTGACAGGTTAGATCTTAAACATATCGTTATCGTATCTTGGTGATGTCTAAAAGATATCTAATATATGTCTATTTCAAAATCCGAATCGGGCCCTTATTCTCTTAATAATAAATTCGCTTCCAGATCATTGTGAACACCTCGCCCGCTTAGCAACTATTGCTGCTGACTGTATGTACTGTACCTAGCAGATTTGACCTAATTAATTCCGATCCCGTATTAAAGGAGTATTCATATGGATATGAATTGCCCCTCAAACACGCCAACTTTCAATTAACGGTCCGCGGGGACTTGATTAAACCGGCAATTATATTGTTGCGTATAATTATTTATTTTCATTATTGCGCCTACTTTCCAGGCCAGGTATTCACATTGCTGGCCCGAGCGAGAATGAACCAGTGAAACAATCATGATGAGACCTTGATATCATTCAAGTCAACAAAACCTGAAACAACAGCGTTGCACCTCATGCAATTTCCTACGTAATTTCCTATGTGCCATTCTTGCGTTGGGCTCACTGTGGTTGAGTTATAAAGGTTGCGTCACTCAGGCGCGTTTTCCGGGCGGGGTGTGAGCGTTTTAATGTCGCGCCGCCCGCAAAACGCGCCTGTGTGACGGAGCCTTAACTGGTATAAAACCGAGAAAAATATCCGCTGGTTGTTGCCATCTCTGTGGTATCCAGTTCTCATTGTAAACTAAAAAATATTTCATACACGAAATAAAAACTGACCAAGGCCTCCAGTGCCCAAGACTGGAAGCAAACCAGAGCATTAGAGGTAGATGCTTAAACCAAACGGGTCACGGCGGCATCGGTCGAATTTTCTCCTACCATCAATATTATACAAATCCATTTTTTTTATCCATTCTATTTCCATTTTTTTTTAGTCTTGGCTACGGCCCGTTACTCGCGCCTATAGTTGTGTGCGATGGAAATATCAACCTTGGCGGTTTGTTGCCACATAGCAATTATTAATTTTCCTAATGATAAAAAAAAAACCATTTGTTACAATTGTACAGTCAGCAGCAGAAGTCGCTATACACTCCAGGTGCTCAAAGAGAGGTAAACGTTTAAACTGTCAAAAAGTTGTTGACTGTCATGGTAGCATTTACTTGTGAGCGCTCAACATGTCACAAATATCTTAACAGTCGCTATTCATTAATTTCTACACTTACAACAAATCATTGATACCTTAGCTGTCAAAAAACCACTGGTATCTAAGCGGTCAACGTGTCAAATATATCTGAACAATATGTAAAAATAGACGTTTAAAGCAGACATGTATGGTCGTATATTGAATGAATAATTGCCATGCTAATTTCAGGTAAAGCGTTTTAACAATCATCGAAAGCAGTACAGTCTTGTCATCACATACATCTATCTCACGTTTTGCCCTTCAACCATTGACAGGGGGCCTGTCAGTCAACTTACTGCAAACTATTTCTTTTATTGAATAGAATCATCAAAACGAATGAGTGACACATAGCGAAAGCTAACTGAAGCCGAATTTAGAGCCAATTGTCAAAGCACGTTGTGGTCTTGTTACTAAGGCGTTTGCTTTTCAAAGCAGAGACCGCGGGTTCAAATCTCAGTTGGACGCACCTAGAGTTTACAGCTTTTTTTTGGGTTTCATTTCTATTATTAATTTGTGGTTTTATATTAATTTCGCATAAGTTTATATGTTTTTTGAAGATATGTCACATGTAGCGTATGTAAGACTTTCTAACAGGACGTTGTAGGTTTGAACCCGCAGTGGGCGTTCCTTAGATTACTCCTGTGCGGAATGCCATTTGATGTTTACTGCTAGGTTATACTAACAATAAGATCAAAGATATACAGTATGTATCAGAACGAAAAGCCAAGAAAGAGACCGATTAATGTTTAGGTCATACTGAACAACTTTTACTATGGGACCAACCTCGAAAACGCGGAAAAATAATTGGAAGTTTCATACATTTTGCTGGTCTGATGTTGAAGTAGGTATTCTATGGGAGAGTAAACTTTTTTCCGGGTCCCATAGTAAACGTTGCTCAGTATGACCTAAAAATTAATGGGGTCTCTTTCTTGGCCTTTCGTTCTGATACATACTGTATATAACTCCGGATAGTACTCTATCCTCTCTGCTAAGTTGTAAAAACAAAATTCGTCATTCCTATGGTCAACAGTTAGCATATTGCGTAGGTATATGCATGGCAGTGATGGTTTTATCGCATAGGTACATATATAAAAGAGGAGGCACCGTTCTTGCGGATCATGAGAGTCATAGTTGGATATGCTTAACACCTTTACTGCCCGTGCTCCTCACGTGGGGCCACGGCTAGCCTCTATTACAAAGCCATAAGGTTTACATGTCAGATTGGGACAGTGAACGTGTTAAGTTTCAATTCTATTATTTTCTCCTTCGTTCTTTAATCGATTCGGAGCATCGTATTTTAGTACTATATAGTATATTTTAGTACAATAAGCGGGCTAAATAAATATATTAACATATAATATGCTCTACGGCTTGGAGTTTGGCGTCTTTCGAGCGTCGGCGTCTGTCGGCGTCGGTCCAGCGCTATGGAAAATGACGTCGCTGCGCAGTTGCGTCGACGCTGCGTCGACGTCGGCCATAGAATTGTAGACGCCGACGCTCGAAAGACGCCAGATGTGGGGGGGCCCTAAAATAAAAAACCGATCATTCTCGTAGAACCTAAATACTTATTTATTGTCTAAGTTTGACACTTGACGATAAAATACTTCTTTAAGAAAGGAGGTGTCAATTCGTAGTTGCTACAGTATTTTTTTAAAAGTTAAACAGATAAAATGTTGATGCTTAGTTACCATTGAAATAACAACTGCTTAGCAACTGGTGGCACCCTGGCTGCTGACATACGTGTTGGCAGTGCGTGTAGGTATTAATGACAGCAGCTTGAATTTGAGTGCTTAGTTACCACTGAATTTGTAACCGTTATTGTCATTGTGATTAAATAAGGGTGTATGTGTTAAAGAAAAACTCAGAAGTTAAGATATATGTGACGAACTGAAAGCCTACGCTAAAATGACAACTTAGATGTCCTTATTTTTGTGACGATTGAAGTGTATATGTTTTCTTGGACACCTTGCCCGCTCAGGTATATCTGCTGCTGACTGTACATTTGTAAAATCGGTATAACATTAATTACGGTAAAAACGATTAAAAAGCTTTTAGATTTAATCTAAATCCCTTAACTGCCATCATCATTTGCATTTTGCCTATACCTACAATTTGAAATGTATTTATTTAATTAATGGGAAATTCTGAGTGTGCATTAGCAAAACAAATAATTTCCTTTCCGATATTGTATTCACATTTTACTCAGGCTACTGAATATGTATTTACATTGTATTTACATTGTATTGGAATAATTTAATAAAATTTCATCTACGCTAAGTTTGCATCGTTGGCAATGAAGAAAGTAAAACTGGGCACGAGTATAATTGTTAAAAAACTTGGACTTACGAGTAAATAATTCACTATTTGAGCACATTTCAGAAAATTCTAAATATAGTACGTAATATACTACCTTATTTGTATTTTACTATCAATTAGGGAACATACTTGCCGTACCATTTTAGTGAAAACTTAGCGTGATCGGATTTTACATAATATATAATCTATTTTATTATTAGTATGGAAATGAGGTAGTCTCCTAAATCTAAAATAACCTATATTTTCGAATAAAATTCCAGACACCCAAATTATAATCCTTTTGTATGGACACAGTTAGTTCCAAAGCGCTTCCTCTTGAACTTTAAAATAGATTTACTTATTAAATAACGAACATTGCCATGTAAATGAATTCTCCGAGATTCTATTAGTATGACTGGATTAATCTGGCTATGTGCTTTTGTAATTATCCCAGTAGAGGGAGATAAGAAATTAGAAACCATTGGATTTCAAATTGGAAATTGAATTTAGAGACTTATCGCTTTTTTATCCTTTTTGTGATTTATCCTTACGCTGCTGATTTTACATTATTGTTAGGTCGAGCGCCGCAGTGGATTAGTCAATGGCACTGTAAAGTGTGCCTAATTTGCTCCAAATATAAAATTCATTTAAGTATGTATTTGAATATCTCGGAAAACCTATAAAAACAAAAAAATGAGAGTTTTGCCCAGAGATAAGACCTAGGTAGGTCGATTTATCGCCCCCGAAAACCCCCGAATAGCAAATTTCACAGAAATCGTTAGAGCCGTTTCCGAGTTCCCCGAAATATATATAAATAAACAAGAATTGCTCGTTTAAAGGTATTAGATACTCGTAGATATACATAAAAGCTGTTGGAGCACAGTTACCCAGTTGGGAGCAAAGTAGGCATATTTTACGGTAATTACTAAACACTTAAGAGTGCTATTACATTTCGGGGTTGAGCGAGTTTAGGTATTTTACGCGCTGCGGCAGGCCGTGCGAGCTCAGTATTCCGATCCCTTCTACCACACTCGCACTACAATGATGGATTAAACATTCTTGATCCTTCGCGAAGCATATTGAAATCAACCATAACAACACTAACTGTACTTAACTTATAAAGTCCTAAAACTGTTATTTGGTAAGTACGAAAATACTAAATGCAGTGCAAATGTACATAGGGGCTGTTCATAAATTACGTCATCTATTTTTGACCCCCCATCCCTCAAATCATCCAAAAACCATGCTTCGGATGACTCTGTTTCCTTCTACGTCATGCTACCATCATCCGATGTCCAGACCCCCCCCCTCCTCCCATTTGAAACGACGTAATTTATGAACAGCCCCATACTCGTACTTATGAACGTATATTACTCGAAAGAAATTATAGGTACTCGCTTATTTACAAGAAACAAGTTACAAGAAACTGAAGATACACAGGGTCTGATGATGGAGCTGGAAGGGTACCAGTCTATCATGTAACTAAACCACTTCGTGTTTGGGCTCGTTTGATTCGTCTCAACAAGATCTTTGACACTGAAGATACACAGGGTCTGATGATGGAGCTGGAAGGTGGCCACGGGTACCAGTCTCTCATGTAACTAAACAATTTCGTGTTTGGGCTCGTTTGATTCGTCTCAACAAGATCTTTGACACAAGACAGTACTCAGGGTCTGATGATGGAGCTGGAAGGTGGTCACCATTACCAATCAACCATACAACTAAACCACATCGTGTTTAGGCTCGTTTTATTCATCTCAACAAGATCTTTGACACTATATAGGTGATACTCAGAGTCTGATGATGGAGCTGGAAGTTGGTTACCGGTACCAATCAACTATGCAACTAAACCACTTCAAGTTTAGGCTCGTTTTACTAGTCTCAACAAGATCTTTGACACTAGGTGATACTCAGAGTCTGATAATGGAGCTGGAAGGTGGTCACCGGTACCAATCAACCATGCAACTAAACCACTTCGTGTTTAGGCTCGTTTGATTCGTCTCAACAAGATCTTTGACACTAGGTGATAAACCAAACACGAAGCCCAAACACGAAGGCCAAACACGAAGTGGTTCAGTTATGTGATAGACTGGTACCCGTCGCCACCTTCGAGCTCCATCATCAGACCCTGAGTAGTATCTTGCGTCAGAGATCTTGTTGCGACGAATCAAATGAGCCCAAACACGAAGTGGTTCAGTTACATGGTAGACTGGTACCCGTGGCCACAGTCCAGCTCCATCATCAGACCCTGAGTACTAACTTGTGTCCAAGGTCTTGTTGAGACGAATCAAACGAGCCCAAACATGAAGTGGTTCAGTTACATGATAGCAGTGTTGGCAAAAATTCAATTCGAATTGACGATTGAGAATTGACCGATCAATTCGAATTGACGATTGACGAAACTAATTCTAAATCTACTGATTGAAGATTGACGATTACTAATCGTTAATTCGAATTAATCGGTCAATCCTCAATCGTCAATTCGGATTGACGATTACTTTGTATGTACCTACCTAATGTCCTTTTTATTTAGGCCATTTTTGTGAAACTAACCAAATGCGTTCAAAAGCGGTGTCTGAGTTTACCAAAGGTTCCGAAACATGTTTCCGACGGCTATATGAAGGATGTCTTTTTTGGAACATTTTCGGGACTTTCCTTGAAATTAACCGATAGCGTTCAAAATCGATATCTGAGGTGCCCAAAGGTTTCGAAACTTGTTTCCGAGGGAAATATTGAGAGATGTCCTTTATTGGGACATTTCTAGAAATTACCCGATTGCGTTTAAAATCGATATCTGAGGTAAACAGAGGTTTCTAAACATTTTTTCAACTGCAATATTGAAAGGTGTCCTGTTTTGGGACATTTTAGTGACATTCTTTGAAAGTGACTGATTGCATTCAAAATCGATATCTGAGGTGCAAAATATGGTTTCAACGGCAATATTTAGATTCTACACTTTAGCCGCGTACTTACTTTACTACCTGCATTACGCCACCCTAATGAAAAAAGGTCATTTTTCGGTATTGCCGTCAGAAACATGTTTCGAAACCTTTGGGCACCTCAGATATCGATTTTGAACGCAATTGGTTAATTGGAAGAAATGTCCCATAAATGTCCAGAAAAAAAGGAAACTCCGTCTGTATTGCCGTCGGAAACATGTTACGGAACCTTTGGAAATCTCAGATATCGTTTTAAAGTGCCAACGATCAATTTAAAAAAATGTCCCGAAATGGAAGGGACATCCTTCAATACTGACGTCAGAAACATTTTTCGGGACCTATGGTCGACATCGATTACGAATATGAACGTAATTGGTCAATTTCGAAAAATGTCCCTAAAAGGGACATCAGTCAATACTGACATCAGGAACATGTTTTCGAACCTCTGGGAACCTCAGATATCGACTTTAAGTCCAGTAAGTAAGTCCCTAAAAAGGACACCTTTGAAAACTAATCTTAGGGAAGGGAAAGGGACCCTAGGTTAATCTAGATTGAGAATTGATTTAATCCGAATTGAGGATTGATGCGTTAATTCTAATTGATTCAATCGGATTAACGCGTCAATCAGAATTAAATCAATTCGAATTGATCAATTCGAATTGATCAATTCGGATTGATCAATTAGGATTGACGCGTCAATTCGATTGATCAATCCGGATTGATTTAGTTCAGATTGATGCCAACACTGCATGATAGACAGGTACCCGTCGCCACCTTCGAGCTCCATCATCAGATCCTGAGTGCTATCTTATGTCAAAGATCTTGTTGAGATGAATAAAACGTGCCTAAACACGAAGTGGTTCAGTTACATGATAGACTGGTACCCGTGGCCACCTTTCAGCTCCATAATCAAACCTTGTGTATCTTCAGTGTCAAAGATCTTGTTGAGACGAATAAAACGAGCCTAAACACGAAGTGGTTTAGTTGCATGGTTAATTGGTACCGGTGACCACCTTCCGGCTCCATCATCAGACCCTGAGTACTATCTTGTGTCAAAGATCTCGTTGAGACGAATAAAACGAGCCTAAACACGAAGTGGTTTCGTTGCACGGTTGATTGGTACCCGTGACCACCTTCCGGCTCCATCATCAGACCCTGAGTACTATCTTGTGTCAAAGATCTTGTTGAGACGAATAAAACGAGCCTAAACACGAAGTGGTTTAGTTGCATGGTTGATTGGTACCAGTGGCCACCTTCCGGCTCCATCATCAGACCCTGAGTACTATCTTGTGTCAAAGATCTTGTTGAGACGAATAAAACGAGCCTAAACACGAAGTGGTTTAGTTGCATGGTTGATTGGTACCGGTGACCACCTTCCGGCTCCATCATCAGACCCTGAGTACTATCTTGTGTCAAAGATCTTGTTAAGACGAATCAAACGAGCCCAAACACGAAGTGGTTTAGTTGCATGGTTGATTGGTACCGGTGACCACCTTCCGGCTCCGTCATCAGACCCTGAGTACTATCTTGTGTCAAAGATCTTGTTGAAACGAATCAAATGAGCCCAAACACGAAATGGTTTAGTTGCATGGTTGATTAGTACCGGTGACCACATTCCGGCTCCATCATCAGACCCTGAGTACTATCTTGTGTCAAAGATCTTGTTGAGACAAATAAAATGAGCCTAAACACGAAGTGGTTTAGTTGCATGGTTGATTGGTACCGGTGACCACCTTCCGGCTCCATCATCAGACCCTGAGTACTATCTTGTGTCAAAGATCTTGTTGAGACGAATAAAACGAGCCTAAACACGAAGTGGTTTAGTTGCATGGTTGATTGGTACCGGTGACCACCTTCCAGCTCCATCATCAGACCCTGAGTACTATCTTGAGTCAAATAAATACATATAGAATGTCAGGTCGTTTCAAATATTTTTAATCCTGTCCGGTAGTTTATTAAACTGTACCATTATAAATTATAATACTATAAAAACAGTGCTAGGATCAAAGTCTCTCGTTGCGGTTTACACGCACACAGTATAGCGTTTTACACGGCGCCCGCCGCACACAATGATAAAAAACCTCGTCGTCGCCGTTGAAAATGTGCGGACCCGACCGACACACGTCCTGCCTGTACAAGCTCTGCCGCGGCACTGAGCTGGCGAGCGCGCGTCATCGGTAATATAGAGTAGTTTTCAAAAAATTGCCAAAAAATTATAGTAGAATTTCATAAACACTAATGTATACCAACAGTATAAGCAAACGTTGCAGATTGCTTGAGTATGAAAATGACTTCGATATTAAGTAGATTTTCGTAGAAATTGACACTTGTTTCGGAGAGAAAATTGAGTTCGTTTTACTTTGATTTTCTCTTTCTCAAAGGTATGTAGGAAAAATATCGTTTGATATACCTAAAGTACAGGGTATTAGTAATACAAAATAGCCAGGTTTAGCAGAGTAAACTTCTCAATATTTCCAAATAAGAGCTTGCCGTTCAGTGCTTCACGCGGTTTTTCGGAAACGACCATCAGAAAAAAATTCATTACTAATTTAATAAGTCCTTTTTCTAATATTTACAACGATATTTAAAAAGATAAGAAGACGCTTTTACTGGAACAAGTACTAATTGTTTCTAATAATGAGCACAAAGTCCTGAATTTCGTCGACTAGTATCATCAATTTTGCATTATTTCGACTTTTCTTGTAAGAGCGCTCTTAAGGCCTGTGCACACCGGCTGCGTGTGCGTGACGTGCACGTGTGCGTGCGGCGTTGTAGTATACAGATCCTTATGAGAGGCGGCACACCGCTTGCGTGACGTGTGCGTGTGCGGCTCCAACATTTTAGCGCAAGCACACGCGCACGTCACGCACACGCAAGTCGGTGTGCACAGGCCTATAGGGTAGGTATTTTAGAGAAATACTGCCAATGCCTCAAGGGCCTATTTTAGATTTAAGCTAGTTATTAATTTCTTTCAGTAATATCTTGATGGTACAATTATATTTTTATTTAAAAAACGTATGTGTCTTATTTCCATGTGCATAAGGACCCTTCTCCGAAGTAAAACCACAAAAAATATTAAATTTTGGAATTGTCCGTACTGCGGCTGTCAAGTTTAAAACCGAATGCAATATTTGTCTAGAGAACACAAGTTGGCACGCCTGTAACTTCGGTCTAACTGATGCGATCTATCCCGTAGCTGTGCCAAGCAGCGTCTAGCTAGACAAATACTACAAATAGTGCAAGAATATATATAGTTCTTACCTATAGATCAGTGTTTTCCAAACTTTTTTAAGACGCGACCCCCTTACGTGGGCCATACCACAGAATAAATAATAGTACTAGGTACAGAAGACTCACTCTCTAACAAAACTCGTCTGTTACGATCAGCACAGATATGGCCGCTAGGTGGCGACAGCGCCACGCGCGGCTTATGGCAAACCCCAAAATTGGGGTCGAACGGATGGACTTTTTGCTACCTGTAGCAAAGCGACTAAATCGCGGAGTGAGCCACGCCTGAAAGTTTCTGGATATATGAGACGACTTAGAGTGACATTCCATTTCCAACTGCAGCTGCAATACTGTTCATTTTACTATGAAAATTGACAATGACAGCGACGCGTTTCCATAGTAAAATGAACAGTATTGCAGCTGCAGTTGGAAATGGAATGTCACTTTTATTTTTTCTAAGTGGCTAGTCCAGGAAGTTTCAGTATGCCTTAAGTAGTACGTACAAAATGATTCGCTTTTGTATTATTTAGGCTGGCATAGGCTTTGCGACCCTCAGGAGGTCGCGACCCACAAATTGAAAAACACTGATATGGATAATATATGTCGTGGCCATCTTAGAATCAATCATTTCATGAAAGCCTTCACTTTTTAGGGTTCCGTACGCAAAGGGTAAAAACGGGACCCTAATACTAAGACTCCACTGTCCGTCTGTCTGTCTGTCTGTCCGTCTGTCTCATGATCATGAACCACAAGAGTTGAAATTTTCACAGATGATGTATTTCTGTTGCCGCTATAAAAACAACTACTAAAACGTACGGAACCCTCAGTGGGCGAATCCGACTCGCACTTGTCCGGATTGTTTCTTTGTATATGAGATGACATTTATTTTGGTTCATAATTTATATAGTAGTGTATCTACTTGAAATAACCCAAATTTAAACATTACCATACAATTAATTTAATTTGTTCCCTAATAACACTAGCAGTACCTGCAAAAATATACTCTTATAAGCATAAAGGCGGGTTTTCCTACGTAATTAGTGCGAATGTACCAACTGCTGCTCGTCAAGTATTCTTACAAAACGATTAGGGCCAGCCATTGGGAGGTTGTAAATGTAACTTTAAGTACCAGTTGTACCTCCAATTTGGCCAATACATCTAAGGTGTATTGTAGTTACGGGCGAACTGTTGGCCTTAATTCACGCTTAAGTAGGTATATGTAGGTACTTAAGGATAGTTTCGATCAAAAATGTCTATTAACTACCGTAAAACGGGGTGAGTAGGTTTCGCGGGGAGAGGTGGGTTATGAATGGGGAGAGAAGGTTTGAGAGGGGGTGAGAAGGGATTTTAAGGCTACTGCTACAAAAATAATGTATTCCAATTTAAAATGGAGCTATTACGCATAATAAAAAAAATCGATCCAACAAGCTTCCAAAATCACCTTTGTATGAAAACCCCTCTCACCCCAAATACGAGGCACTACGGAGTGAGGTGGGTCTTCCTCTTTGTCGTCAAAGTTATGAAATGGAACTACCCAAAATAAAATAAAAAACTAAAATACAAACGTCCGGAACACTTATTATATACATCACCATTCAGTTTTCATATGTAAAAATAAAATGTTATCGGGGTTTGAATACTTTGAATTTCAGTTTTGACCCTACTCACCCCATTTTACGGTACCGTATTTTATTTATACTTTGGTATTACTTGGATAGAAAACGATATTTTTCTAGTCTATTCGTGTAATAACCCTTATACCATTGACATATGTATATCTAAGGCCAGTCTTATGGGCACTAAGAATGGTGCTAGTTCAGCGGTGTCACCCACGAATTCCAGCCAATCGTGCAGTCTAACGCAACTAGTTGCGACCAATCGCGCGCGTAATGCGAACTCATCATCTAATCGCGTTGTAATACATTTTAAAAGTGGAAAAAATACTGTCTTGGCTGGCTAGGGATGAGGTCTTGGTAGCTCAGACGGCAGAGCGCTGGAGTATCGATCCAGAGGCCGTGAGTTCAAGTCTCACCCAAGACAGTAATTTTTCCACTTTTAAAATTTATTCTAAGCTTAATAGTATCGTTCGCAGACGTTTTTGCTTGTTAAAAATTAAAATTAATCGCGTTGTGGCGTTAGACTGCACGATTGGCTTGAATTCGTGTGCGGCAGGCACACCGCTGTACTGGCCCCATTCTTAATCGCCCTTAAATGCTCGTCCTTAGATATATGTGAATGCCTTTTATACGAGATAACCTAAGGCTTGCCCTCGTACACAATGTCATTTTTATTCAATGTTATCGTAAAAAAGAGACATCTTTTGTATACAGTTTTCCAATAAAGTATTTCTGTTACTATTTTGTCTCTTGTAAGAGAAGAAAGACTCATAAATACGAGGACGCGGCGAATCTTAAATGGAATCATGCAAAATGTATGACAACATCGCGAGTCACTGGAAAAAGCGGCAGTGTTGTTAACTTGGAATTTAAAATGTAAGCCAACACAATTAGGTTGGGTTATTCCAGAGTTGTTATGGCAACCTCCTGTGTCCATCATCGGATCAGCTCATTGGTTAATATTGCTGTTCACCCAACTTAAATAAGTTTGTGAAGATTTAGTTCAATTGAATAATGGGAAGTGCGTCAAATCAAGATTAACCAGAACATACATACAAACATTGCAAGTCTAATAAAAGCTTGTAAAAAGTTCAGATAAAATCCACAGACATTTTTGGTGCTAAAATGCAGGCACGGAAAACGTTTGCTAATTGGCAAATTTAGTCGCAAAAGTTGCTAAATTTAGCAATTTTATCACGCCGTCGAATAGGTAATTCTAACTTGCCAGTCAGAATACACTGCCGTGTATTCTAGGCTTACAAATTATCCATGCCTACTGGACGGTCCAGATGCGTCCGTCACTATTTTTTCTCTGACGAAAATCGGCACCTAAATTGAGGTACCATTCAGACCGTGGGATGAAGAATAGGGCGTCATTTACTTGAATCTTCGTTTATATAAATAAAATTACGAAGGCTGCTCGATAAGGCCTTTTATTCAGTTAACGAGGCCCTGGATGATAAATTTGTTGATTTATGTCATTATTTCCATATGCCATAAGGTAAATAATTCAGACATTTCAATACTTTTTTTTCAATTCACCAGTTGGCAAAAACTTAGAGCTTTTATCAGCTATGATTGTTCAAAAACACTTAAAAACTAATAAGAAAGTTGCGTTTTATCCACATGTGTGGCAAAGCAAACTAATGCAAATTTTGAGTTGTTTCTTTATGTTCACTTTTAAATGATGATTTTTAATAATACATATTGAATAACGGTTGTTTTGATTTGATTTGGACGACTTTAAACGTAACCTTTAACCGTATATAACATTAATTAACTGTGACAATGTGAGGGATACAAATATGTAATTAGAATCTGACATCCATTGTGTGACATAATGTAATCAACAACACGGCGAACAGTATCAACATTTCAACAATATGGCGGCTATTAAGTCAACATGAATTCAACAAAAAGCAATTTGAAGTGGAAAACTGGAAACGTACTTACAAAGAAAATTCATTTGGGCTTAACTTTTCAGAATGTTGGTCTAATTAATCATTGTTTGTTTATGCCTGTATAAACAAACAATTTTTCACCACACCAGCTCGGAAAGGCTTACTTTGCACTTCAAATAAGGATAGCAAAGTTGCACTTTGCTCTCAGTAATTCACATGTGAGGCAAAGTAATCAAATGTCAAATTTTCAGTTATTTCTTATGTTTACTGGTAGAATTGACTTTTAAATGATGATTTTGGATGATAAATATTTAATAACACTCATTTGAATGTAACCGTAATTTGATTTTGTTTGATATTTTACATTTAATATTTGCTTTGGGTTGGTGTGGTGAAACATTTAGTGTTTCACTCGGGGGCAAATTTTGTTTAACCTTCGTGCTTTGAAACCCTCGCAACGCTCAAGATTCCATTTTTCGAACCACTCGCTATGCTCGAGGTTCTATTTTGGAATCTTTCGCTTGCGCGGGTATCAATATTAGCACGAGCGGTTAAACAACAACTTTGCCCTTGCCCCCTTGTAAAACAAATAACTATTATTGCAAATTTTGAGTTCTTTACTCATGTTGGCTGATGGAATTGACTGTTAAATGATGGTTTTGAATGATAAAATATTTAATAACGTTCATTTGGATTTAATTAGGTTTGAGTTTGTTTGATGTTTTACAGTTAGTTAGCTTTTTGGGGTCGGTGTCGTGAAAAATTTTGTGTTTTACAAGGGGGCAAAGTTATTCTTTAACTAGACTAAGACCATTAAGGTTGGTAATAAAAACAACATTTGAAATCCATCTTTAACTATTAGGAATTAAAAACTACATAGGTACTAAAAGTTCTTCTTCCCGCCACCTCGACCGGTCTTGTGTGAGCGTAACCCGGTCAGTCGGCGACGGAACGGTCACGACCGTTACTTGTCGCGTTAATGACCACCTCATACTTGATGAAGCTGAGTAGTCAGCGTTAAGGGCCACGCCACACTTAGATAGACCAAGACTGCAGAGATTTTGATAGCTCACGCAGTGAAAGTGTTTTTTTTAAAAGTCAAACTTCTATGAAAATATGAGGTATAATTGTAAAACACTTGCACTGCGTGGGCTATCAAAATTGCTACAGACTTTTCTTGGTCTAACTCTAGCGTCTTTTGAGCGTCGGCGCCTAATCAGAGTCGAGCAGCAGCATGAGTTAACTAGACGCAGACGCTAGGGACATGCTAGTTTGGGGTTACGTATGTTATTTCATAGGAATTCAACGCACAACTTGTGAATTGAGAACTCAGATTAGAGGAATGCAATTAGGTTTACCTTCGCTTTCCTGTCGTATTTTAGTGTCTCAAACGCTTCAAAGGTATCGCAATTTGCATGTAAGGATATTACCAAAGGTTCGCTAGATAAATTATACACAAAAGCTAAAAATAATGAAAATTGGTTCTAAAAATCAGCAATATCACGTGGGAATGTATCGATTGCGTTTAGTTTTATTTCAGCGTAAAAAATATTACAATAATAAAAAAAACAATAATCTATAACAAAATACATATATTAATCATACTATCCGCGCTTTCAGGCACGCACTTCCATCTCGCTTACTCTCAGTGAGACTGAGAGAAGAACGGGAAGTTAATGATCGTTTTCATTTGACATTGATATACGGCTGATTGATTAAAATATACCCGTAAATTGTGGCGCGGCAATCAATCCTCGGCACATCTTTCATTATTGTTCGCGCTCAACATCACTTCAGGTTTATTTATTTATTTATTATTTAACAGGACCTTTTTATCATATCAGGTTAGGCACAGGTACTTGGGTGTCAATTAAGGGTAACATTCCATTTCTGACCGCAGCTCGACTACTAGTACGAACGCGTCGGTGTTATTGTCAATTTACATAGTGAAATGAATGGTAGTGCTGCTGTCGTTGGAAATGGACTGTGTCACCCAGAGGAAAGGGGACGCCTGCTACTCCATACACTGTATGGAGTGCCGTGCTAACATATGTACTCGTAGTAATCGCGGTTGAAAAATCATACAATAGTTTATTTTCTTCCCTTTGAATAAGTTCTTTATTTAAACGATGTTTTCCATGCAAGTACAGCACATACGATAAGCAGGGCATCAGTAGTCCCCATTTCCCTCTCTGGTTATTGACATTAATGGAAAACATTTTCACATAATTTGATGTAGGTATGTTTGCTATATTGCGAACTCACTGTCGCGATTAGAACCATCAATCCGTCACTAATTTTATCAAGGAAATAGACAGTAATAATTATATCGCGGAGTGAAGTCTCGGTTGCTTAGTTGGGGCTATTGATCCGGAGTCGCGAGTTTGTGCTTCGCCCGAGACAGTGAATTTTCTACTTTTCATATATTTCAGTTCATCTTAAAGCGGGTACGAAATTGTGCATACGGTAGCTTCCATAGAAAAAAAGCTCATAAAAATGTACATCTGGAGCATAGCACTGTACGGAAGCAAAACGTGGACAATGAGGCAACGTGATAGAGAAAGGCTTTTGAGATGTGGTGCTGGCGAATGGCAAAGGTCAGTTGGACGGAGAAGAAAACAAACGAAGAGGTTTTACGCATGGTAGGAAAGAAGAGGAGATTGAGAACCATTAGAAAACAGAAGAGGAAAGATGCTTGGACACCTGGTAGGTACGACACGACAAATTTATCAAAAATATTATTGAAGGGAGAGTTGAGGCAAAGAAACGGAGGGGAGACCAAGGAGAACGTTCATAGATAGAGTAAAGGAAAAGCTCAAAGTCGTGTCGTATCAGGATGTCAAGGAGAAGGCAGAGTACCGACATGCTTGGAAATCGCTCCACCGACAAGTCTAACTCTTACATAAATAATAAATAATAATAAATAAATAATAAATAAAATTACACGACATTCTTACACAGATTGACTAAGTCCCACAGTAAGCTCAAGAAGGCTTGTGTTGTGGGTACTCCGACAACGATATATATAATATACAAATACTTAAATACATAGAAAACACCCATGACTCAGGAACAAATATCTGTATCATCATACAAATAAATGCCCTTACTGGGATTCGAACCCAGGACCATCGGCTTCGCAGGCAGGGTCACTACCCACTAGGCCAGACCGGTCGTCAAATAAATGATGATGAGCTTCCATAGGATTACCTACGCGTATACTTGAGCATTAAACAGTCGTAACGTAAACCAGGTTGAAGCGAAAACGAATCGAAGCCATTATATTAAGCCGTAGAATTAGAAAATTTCGTAACATTATATTAAATTACTTCCTTTAAGGAAGTTTGAAGCTTTTGAGTGTTTTCAGCAAAATCGT
The DNA here is from genome assembly GCF_963556715.1 of Cydia fagiglandana. Taxonomy (NCBI): domain Eukaryota; kingdom Metazoa; phylum Arthropoda; class Insecta; order Lepidoptera; family Tortricidae; genus Cydia; species Cydia fagiglandana. The sequence goes on along the minus strand of NC_085932.1, from coordinate 2,827,901 downwards.
GAATGTTATCAATTCGGTTGTATGTTTTTTTTTTTTTTTTTTTTTTTTTTTTTTTTTTTTTTTTTTTTTTTTTTTTTTTTTTTTTTTTTTTAATGTTTGTTACTCCATATCTCCGTCATTACTAGATCGATTTTGAAAATTCTTTTTTTGATTGAATGTATATGCATACAGATTGGTCCCGTTTTTGTCAAAACCCAGTTCTGATGATGGGATCCACGAGGAATCGAGGGAACTCTTCAAATCTTAAAGGCATACATATAGTGATTTTTGGGTTTTTATCAACAAATCAAGCATATACACCCAAAAAAGTGACATTTGATGAAGTGGAACTGCTGATGATGATCAGAACGGAACTCTTTAACGACGCATAGTTCACGGTTGGCGATTTGTCCTCTTCGTTATGTTTGTTAAGCAAGTTAAGTTTTTAAGCCACATTTTTGTCAAGCTCGAGTTCTGATGATGGGATCCATGAGGAATCAACGGAACTCCTCAAATCTTAAAGGCATGCGTATAGAGATTTTTGTATTTTCATCAGAAAATCAAGCATTTTCATTAAAAACTGTTGCATTTGATGAAGTGGAACTGCTGATGATGATCAGAACATAACTCTTCAACGACGCATAGTTCACGGTTGGCGATTTGTCCTCGTCGTTATGTTTGTTAAGCAAGTTAAGTTTTTAAGCCACATTTTTGTCAAGCTCGAGTTCTGATGATGGGATCTATGAGGAATCAAGGGAACTCCTCAAATCTTAAAGGCATGCGTATAGAGATTTTTGTATTTACATCAGAAAATCAAGCATTTTCATTAAAAACTGTTGCATTTGATGAAGTGGAACTGCTGATGATGATCAGAACAGAACTCTTAAACGACGCATAGTTCACGTTTGGCGATTTTTCCTTTTCGTTATGTTCGTTAAGCAAGTTAAGTTTTTATGCCACATTTTTGTCAAGCTCGAGTTCTGATCATGGGATCCATAAGGAATCGAGGGAACTCCTCAAATATTAAAGGCATACGTATAGATTTTTTTGTATTTTCATCATAAAATCAAGCATTTACATTAAAAACTGTCGCATTTGATGAAGTGGAACTGCTGATAATGACCAGAACAGAACTCTTCAATGACGCATGGTACACGTTTGGTGATTACGAATTTCGATTTTGACTTGGACTGGGACCCGGACTCGGACTCATACCCGGATCCGGTTCGGACCCGGATCCGGTTTGGACCCGGACCTGGACTCGGACCCGGATTCGGACTCGGACTCGGAACCGGGCTCGGACCCGGAGTCGGACCCGGTCTCGGACCCGGACACGGACCCGGACTCGGACCCGGACTCGGACCCGGACCCGGACTCGGACCCGGACTCGGACCCGGACTCGGACCCGGACTCGGACCCGGACCTTGATCCAGAAAACCACTATGATACCTTAACTAAATAAACAACTATGATTACCTACCATAAAATTAATGTAGGTATAAAGTACGATGATACCAATCTTACTAGCCCCTCCCGCTTAAACCCCCGTACACCGCACGGCATGCGCCATTAAGTGGGTTAGGTTAGGTTTGAACTGCGATCCTCACAGAACCGAACAAGGATTAGGTTAGGTTAGAACTGCGAGCCTTACAGAAACGAAATGCTACTTGAAAAGTGGGTTTGATTAGGTTCGAACTGCGATCCGCACAGAACCGAACTGCTATCTGAGGAGTGGGTTAGGTTAGGCTAGAACTACGACCCTCATGGCTCCTCTTCACGATGGGCCAACGCCGGCCACTCCAAGGGACGCATTTATGCGTTAGAGGGAACAAGTGATATTGCTATCTCATTCTACCGCATGGCTGCGTCCCTTGGAGTGGCCGGCGTTGGCCCATCCTGTAGAGGAGCCATTATACAGAAGCGAAATGCTAGTAGAAAAGTGGGTGGTTTTACCTCCTTTTCTACATAGTGTACCATCTACAGTAATCTTTCATCGGCCCCCATGGAAGTCGGTTTTTTTTTCTTAAAAATTATGTTATACCTATAAATATTGTATTGGTATAGTCATTTTGCATTGTACATACTAGACGCCTACCTAATAATAATAATAACTGCTGAATTTATTGCAACAAGTACCTATACATTTTCGATTAAAATTTTAGACATTAACATTATAAAATAGGTACAGTCAGCGTCAGAGAGACGTGACCCCCCTAGTATCAGTATAGAAACTGTACAATAATTTCGTCATCACACGTAATGTTTGCGTAGCTGTGTGGTTTCATAAGCGGACTTAAGATCCTAAGAAACCGGGTTCGAGACCGATCCAAAGCGTTAGAATCTTTTTGGTTTTTTCTTTGTTTTGTTAAGTTCAGAACTATTGGAAACTAAATACGGGTAATATCAAATATTATAGTAGAAAAAGGAAAAAATAAAATAAAAACAATCTTAAAAACACTGTATTTTATTGGTATTTTATCTTTGCATAACAGCTGCATTGTAAACAACAATATTATAGTGTGAGTTAATTAAAATTGTGGTATGTTACATAGGCTGCGATTATAGCTGTCTTAATAAGTAATAGCAAGTAATAGGAGGGAACCGGAGGGGAAATCCCTAGGATACTGTCTATTGAATATAGGCTGGTGGCTGTATATTGTCTTTGCCTTACACCATCAGAATTACTGAGCCATGAAAGTCCAGACAGGATATATTTTGAATGTCGAATCGCGCGTGATTAGTAGTTACTAATATCTATTATGCAGTTGCATAACAGATAACTATATATAAATATTGGGTTTGATTAATAATGGGTATGTATAAAACGCGAAGATATTCTAACCTTGCGAGCCATTAACTACGTTTCAGAGAGAAACAGCATGTTATCGGCCAGCGATAACAATATTCATCTCCTGTCACGTTACCACAATTTTAGGAAACACAACACTTACCTACTCGTATACCTTGTTTTTAGCATTAGAAAAAGGGTTAACAATCTTGACAAGTCTTGTTATGGAATAACGCTTCTAACAAAAAGTAATTATTATTTATGAAACCAAAGTTTTAAAATATATTTTTATAATATGTATGCTAGTTTTAAGGTATTTATGTATGGGCCACTAGTTGCCTGAAATAAAGATTTTCATTTCATTTCATTTCATTTCAAAGTAATGTAATACCTATATATCCTTGCTACATAACTGTAACATATTTACTAACTATAACTTATTTTTCAAAAGTGTTTTAAATGTAAAGACACGTTAAATGCTTCTCCCAATCGAAATCCTAATATTTTTTGGCAAAACTAAGACGATCGTCGCGATGCTTATTAAACAAACTTATTTTTTTTGCTGGTTTATAATGGTGTATCTGGGCAGCGTGCAAATGTCTTCTGACAGTGCTAAGAGATGACCCCAAATGTATCAGCTGTTGAGCGAGTTGTAGTAAATGGAGCGTCGGTATGAATTTGCACAATACTACGGTGCCGCTGAGATTCCTCTGTGTAGGCAGAAGGACGAGGGCCTTGCCGATCTTCTTTAAAGTCACCCGTTCTTTCATACCGCCTTAGCCAATTTGCGAACCGTGTTCCTCTGCAAATAAAAAAACACAATTTAAACTTAATAGGTCTATTAACAAAACATGGCCAATGAAATGGAGTAAACTCTAAATAACTCACCGCTATTTTCATTTCTCGTGCAATTTTTTTAATACTCTGGTTTTGTTCCCGAAGCACTACAATTTTCGATCTCATAAAAGAGTTTAATCGAACCATTTTAAAACTCAGTTGACACAAGTTTTCGGACAAGTCGAGAATAATATGTAACAACGTTACTACTTCGGCACACCTAGAATAGACGTAACGATGACGGTAATGATTTGCGGCGGATGCGAATTATTACAAAGTTACCCTAAAACTCAATTGTAATTAAAAAAATGCGAAACGGGATAATCATACTAAATTCAACCTAAACACATATTTAGTTAAAGATGTTATTACTCACTTTCGGATTCGGATATGAGGGTAGAGAAATAATAATAAACAAAGACAAGACTATATTAAGTATCTATGACTAAGACAAGGACGCATCGACATACGAGTAACTTCCACCTCTACGATTTGACGATAGTGATTCATATTTTCGCAAGTAATAATATGTGTTCGGTGGCTCAATGGTATAAGTGACGGACTAATGTAAGAACATGATGTAGTCTTAATAACAGCCGCGAGGTCCGAGGATCGATTCCCAACAACGGTTGGAGACAAAAGGGAAAAATGACTTTTTGAAATAATATGATGCTTGATACAGCTGTGGCGATGTTGAACTAATGTTTCGACGTTGCCGTGTGAGCTATAGTTTTAAAATCAGGGGGGTCACGTTTCTCTGACGCTGACTGTACATCCATTTACCAATAAGTATCTGTTTTTATTCATGGACTTCATGTTCCGAGAGGACTTATGAGGTGACAGTTTGTTTTCTTCTCCGTCCAACTGACCTTTGCCATTCGACGCCAGCACCACATCTCAAAAGCCTCCAGCCTTTCCCTATCACGTTGCCTCATTGTCCACGTTTTGCTTCCGTACAGTGCTATGCTCCAGATGTACACTTAACAGCTTATTTTCTAAAAAAAAATCATTTATTCAGATGAAATAAACCCTATTTTACAAACGTTTTTCTTCTGCCAAACTGCAGGGCAGTTTGTTGGCAGAGGGAACTCCCTTAAACGGAAGCTAACCGTATGCGCAATTTCGTAACCACTTTACAATGAACTGAAATTTGCAATATAATAACATTAATAACTACAATCTTCCGTTAGCCCTCTTGCACAGAGAAATACCAGTGAAGTACTTATAAAAAGCTTCGTGCTACATACCGTACCGATCTCGGCGGAGCATCGCGTTTTTTTGCTCCTACCTGCTGTGCTGGTGACCGTAGCCCGGGGCGCGGTGACAATTTTAGTTCAATACGCCGGATGCGTACCTACCCGTACAATCCTCGTGGCAAGAGCGAGTCTCATAATAACTATTATAAGTAAACCTATTAACAAATAGAAGTAAAATATAAGTAACTATTCTAAGATCGAGTTTTAAGAGTCTAAAAAACTGCTTAGTTTTACAAGGGTGCGCTCATAACAATGAAATATCTGGGAGATCGAGCTTTGCTCGGAAAAAATATAGAAACTCAAAAGTGCGCGTTTTTTTCCCAGAGATAAGACCTAGCTAGATCGATATTTATCGCCCCCGATACGAAATACCGGTATAGCAAATTTCATCGAAATCGGTTTCCGAGATCCCCGAAATATATATACAAGGTGTGTATATATGTATGTAAGACGTATGTATAAACAAGAATTGCTCGTTTAAAGGCATTTAAGTTAAATTTAAGTTAACCCTGTTGTTAGAATATATGTGAGATCCTATAATTGGCTCTGTATCACTCTTTATGTCGTTATCAGCATAGTTATAGCTATTGGTGTAGGTGTCATGTATAAATAAATAAATTAATTAATAATGAAATTATCTGAAAGAAATTCAGTTCTATATAGGTACATCAGTTTCATCAGAATTATTTAGAAGGTTCTAGATTATTTATTATTATTATTAGCCTATATTGTCCCACTGTTGGGCAAAGGCCTCCCTCTTATTCTTCCGCGTATCCCTATCCTCAGAAGTCTCCCACCAGTCTAGATAACCATCTGAATAATCGTTGGTAGCGTAAAATGTGCCTACTTCGCTCCAGATTTGCTCCAAATTTATGAATTTGTGGTTACATACCACTGTTGATAAATATATATGCAGATTAAAAGTAGGTAGGCCCTCTACTGAACAGCTGCCAGGCGCCCGAATTTATTAATAATGATAGTATGGCATACTAACTAGAGGGATTTCGTTGCTCTATAAATTGCAAACCTATTTCCGTAGCTAGCTGTCAGTCTATCACATCTCTGGTGGAAACGCAGCCTAATGTGGCCCGATCGTCCCGTATCTTTTTTGCTCCTGCTCCAATGTCCTCGGGGCATTCGGTGACAATTTTAGTTCAACGTTCCGGATGCCTTCCTATCGCGGCTCTGACGAGTTAAAGCCTCACCTTGCAAATGCAAGCTTACTTACTCCGTTGGCTCAGCGACCCAAAATGAGACTTGGCCTTCGACACAAGACAGCGCCACTTTTCTCTGTCCTGTGCGACCTCTCGCCAATTGTTGACTCGAAGTTCGCGCAGATCCGCCTCCACCATTTCGCACCAGCGATATCTGGGAATGCAGGCTTGGTCTCTATATTAAAAAAAAACTTGATTATTTTCCATTTTTAATGAGACTCCTAGACTCCGGGCACTCCTACTCGTAGACTTCGTAAGAACTATTATATAATCTTTGCTCCGGGCCAGGTACAGTCGCCATCAGATATATTGGAGCTCAATAATCTGAACGCGCCTCTGTTTTCAATGCGCTAGGGTGCGTGTTCAGATATTTTTGAGCCCCTCCGCCGCCCCGATATATCCAATGACGACTGTACATATCATTCCTCAGGCCGATAACTCGATAAGATTATTGCTTCCTAAAAGTTAAGGGGAATGTATCATGATGTCTCGTTATTGTCCGCTGCCGTTCCGTTGGTACATCCAAACCTGTAGGAAAAAAATATTTGTGACGTTAAACTGCAAAAGGTACCTTATGGCGGCTGGCGCTTACGTAGCATAGCGCCGCAATAATATTGATGGAGCGACGTTAATGATAGCGTAAGCGCCAATCGCTATAAGGTACCTTTACCCGTGGGACGTCACATTTCATCTCGATTAAGAATTTCTGAAAAACCTAACCAACGCTATAAATACTTTGTTCGGACACAGTTGTCACAGATCTTAAGGTTTTTAAGGTCACTCTACACTGGTTTGTCTAATAGTTGCGCTGGCGCAAAGCATGGAGAATATACGGAGTATACGGACCTATCTACAGACGGCTATTGGTAAATTGGTTAAGGGTTTTGAAACTGGAGGCCAGTACAGGCCGTAGCTTTGGAAGTACTGTGCTTTAATAGAAAACTCATTTTGCCAAAAGGGCCAAAAGGGGATTTTGGCAGTCTCTGTATGCATTTGGCAGGGTGCGTGCCGTATTTTCTGTTGCGACGTAGGTATCGTCTAAGAAACTAGTAACATTTTTGATGAATGAGATGTCATTTGATTCGTTCTTGACTTCTAAAACTCATTGAGCACAATTACCCGGCGAGAAGCAAATTTCAATTAGCAAATTCATGATAAATTAAAATCAGACATCATAATAAGCTGTTAGATTTATTTATTACTATAGTACTACAAAATTAAATTTCACTCGTCTTAACTTTCTATATCTGAATACCTAAATAAGGTTTAAAACCAAAGTTATAAGTATAAACGTGATAAGATTAGTCTAATTAAAGTGACGGGCACTTGGTAAGATCTAACGACGGCAGATGTTCCTTGGCGGTCACACCATTCGGTCAGATTAGGTCATCTTAGGTCAGCGAGCGCGTTGCTAAGACGATATTTGGCAGGGAAATTACTTAAGTGATCTTATCTTAATCTTGTTAAAAGCTACAAATTTCTAGAACCTAACTTTTTGTTACATTCGAAAGACATTTTATTGTGCGATGTCTGATAAGTTTTGAATGGATTGGAGTGTAACATGAAAAAAGTCCCGTGAGTCCTGTAAGTTAAAAATAAGTTTAAAAAAAAAAAATGTTTTATTTGCTACAATCTTCATCGCCGACGGTAATATTTTTCAACGCCTACTCGTCGATTGCAAACGCTCAGTCAATAAAATAACTAATCATTTTAATGTAGGTACTTAATGTTTCATAAGATAGTGATTGAGTCAAATATTACGACTAGATACGATATGGATTGGATATGTCAGTTCAATGACATGCATTAGAAACAATATATTGTACGCCAAATACTGGCCGATTGTGACGCACTTTATATGTAACATAAACATCATTTCCATTACTCACTTTCTGACAAAAAAAAACATAAAAAAATTGTATTTTCTAGGTTTTTTGTGTCGAAAGTGACATTTCTGTAAACAAAAACATCACTTTTGACACTGACATATCTAATCCATATTATATCTATTCGTAATACATATTTGTCGTAAAAGTTAGAGTCGGGCCGGTCGCCTCCATACCTACTATCTGATTTTAGCAATCATCCAAAATTCAGTTTCAACATTAGCTTTCAACCGCATCTTCAACATATGTCGCCCGCATGCTCCCACGATATATTCCCACCGTTTCCCATTTTCACATTAAGTATGCATGCGGCACACGTGTCTTAAGTATCTGGAGCACAAAGCTCTCATTATTGTGTTATGTTGTACAGAAATAGATTGTGTTAAATGTATTTTTATGCGTTTTTTATCTGAGGGCATGAACCCTGTACGACCACACTTGTAGCCATTCTTGACGCAACAGCGTATACCTACTATAAATTAAATGGACAAGGCAACTTACTGTCACAATGATAATAGAGTGCAAATGTAGTCACCTGCAGTGCTGCAATATATATAGGTCATACTGAGCAACTTTTACTTTGGAACCAACCCCGAAATCTTGACTCCCACACAAAATATCAACATCAGCCAGACATACATGGGAGAGTTAATTTTATTTTCGCGATTTCGCAGTTGGTCCAATAGTAAAAGTTGCTCAGTATGACCTATATGTATGTATATTTATCCCATAAATTATTGCAGGGGACTAGAAAACCACCATGAGAATATCATAAAATTGTTTTTAAGGTTTTTTAAATGCTTATTTATGTCACCTCGATATCATTGGAGGCGCGACTAGGGTTGCCATATGGAAAAATTAAATGTCCTGATAAAAACCCGGACATTTCTTGTAGCAGAGATTTGGCGTAGCTTGAACGACGCCCCGGCGGCGCGCTGCTCTCTGTGGTGTACTGTATCGTGGATCTACTTTTCCCTTTCCCTTCGCCCGATCCCGTAGCCCCCTTCACTGGCGCGCATTTTATTTTTATAAGGCTAAAAATCCGGACACATGCCAAGTCCGGCCGCAATTCGGACAAAGGGTCGAAAATCCGGACAAATCCGGACGTATGGCAACCCTAGGCGCGACGGATTATCGTCCCATAGAAAATTTGTATTTCGCGCCTTCTTCTAGTGATAAAGTTGTTTGACAGACTATAACTCATGTTTTTTTTTACAGGTAAATATAATGACATCGGTGACACATCATAATAATGCAATTCTTGTATGTAAGTATATTATATACGCAGCGACATCAAAGCCGCATCACATCATTCATAATTTTTCCGTGTTGATCTAATCACCAATTCATTTATTTAGGTAGGTACTTATACACATTTTGCAATTTTATTTTTAGCGTACCCAATAACATATTTCGAGTGAAGTCATCGAACATGGATGTATTTTTCACGCAGGCTACATTTATTCATGTTTTACTCGCTGAACTGTCAATGTTATTATTAGGGTTCCGTAGCCAAATGGCAAAAAACGGAACCCTTTATGGATTCGTCATGTCTGTCCGTCTGTCTCTCTGTCCGTGTATGTCACAGCCACTTCTTTCCGAAACTATAGAACTATACTGTTGAAACTTGGTACCTAGATGCATTCTGTGAATCGCATTAAGTTTTTCACCCAAAAATAGAAAAAAAAAACAGTAAATTTTGGGGGTTCCCCATACTTAGAACTGAAACTCAATAGTAGATTGTACAACAGGGGCATAAAGTGACCCATTTTTACCCGAGGCAATTTTCACTTCGATTGCGAGGAAATAAAATAAAACACATTTTTCACGGCAATTTACACCACGAAATGGTCGTAAAGCGAAAGAACATAATAGACTCCCGCCAACTAACTTTTTAATTTTTTTTTTAAATTTTAACATGTGATCAGAGATTCAGACGCTTGGTTTTCTGCCAAGTCAAACATTCCGGAGCATTTTTGAACGATAATCGACTCCTATTTTATGTGATTTACTAAATTTAATGACAGAAAATACGGATTTCTAATAAATTGTAGCAAAAATAAAATAAAATAACGAGTTATGTCACTAAAATTGTGCAATATGTTTTAACTGTTTGGCTGTTGAGACCGATTACCTTAGTCTTAAAAGAAAATTTTACATTTATGCTCTAGAGCATAAAATGCGATTTTATGTCGTCTACGCTGCACGACATAAAGGTGCACTTTTTGAGCATGAGAAGTGAAAAATTATTTTTTCTTCAAACCCATACGTCTTTTTTTTTCTAAACTGAATAGTTTGCGCGAGAGACACTTCCAAAGTGGTAAAATGTCTCCCCCCTCCCGCCTGTAACTTCTAAAATAAGAAAATGATAAAACTAAAAAAAATATATGATGTACATTACCATGCAAACTTCCACCGAAAATTGGTTTGAACGAGATCTGTAGTTTCTTTTTAATAGGTCATAAATCGTAAACCGCAATTTTATTATGTTACTTGCTGCTACGAAACCCTTCATGGGCGAGTCCGACTCGCACTTGGCCGCTTTTTTATTATTTTGCGGCTTAAATCCTTCGTAAATGGCAATTTGCGCTGTCATAGTTACGATAAGCCCTCGAAATACCTCGTTTTTGCGTCGAGCTTCCTACTTTAATGATTATAGTCGGTGACACGTGTATGAAATAAGTATTATATAGAACCAGGACATAATATATTATCTGTATACACCGTATATTTTTAGAGCACCGTACAAAACTTTGTTCACGGTGCTCTTATGGGATCACTTCGGTCTTGCAAATCGGTTAAATGCGTTTTTCTCAAAGACCGTTTGATGTAGGTACCTGAAATTTGGAATAGTTATGGCAAGTACCATCACTAACACTGTGAATAAGTCGAAACTGCTTATTTCTGATTTTAGGGGGAAATTTAGGGGTTAAGAGGGGTAGGCTGAATTTTATTTTCAATTGTAAGAATCGTGTGAGGTACCATTAGAAAGCTTGCAAAAAATTGAGTCGATGGACTGATTTTGACTTCATTTTAGAGTGCAATAGTTTCGATAAAAAATGCATTTAAAGTTGCAAGTTTTCATACAAAAATTTTCACCTCTGTCCTGGCGATTTTCGGGAAAACTATAGCTAACAGGCAGCTGACCAGTCAATATCCAACTAAAACGAGTATGGAGACGGCGGGAAAATTATCAGGTTAACTCTAACTTTATTAGTTTTTAAACTGCAGCCTGATCTTTGGTTGCTTAGGGCTAGCTAACTGATGCTTACACTGGTCATTCATATAAAGAAGTAGTTTTAGTTAGAAAGATCCTTACTTAAAACTTTGACATTGAAATTTATGACTTATGTCTTTGATACAAAGTTTAATTCTACTTACTTACTTTTGTGAGATATTTCTTTTTTTTCTGAATAGCCTACTATAAGTATGAGAGAGTAAAAGATCTGCAAAATGCAACCTTATTATAAAGCAAATAAGTTTAAATTTCGAACGAGCTTTCCAACCAATGGACTATCGCAGTGTGCTCAGTAAGAATCATATTTATTATTGGAGTTTATCAGTTCAAATTTAAATTAAGAATTCCGTTCTTCACTGTCGTTGTGTTTTTTTTTCACATCAGAGCACATAGAGTTAGTAAAGCGAATAGAGATAATAAAGTCATTCAATATTTATTAACAGCTATGGCGTCATCTACCTATAGATTTTACTGAGAGTATCTGATTCGTCGAAACAGTACCTATTCCTTTTCATTAAGTACCATTACATTTATGTATTAATTGTATAAAGTATGTATATTTTTGAACCGATCGGTGAGAGCAGCAACTAGATACTGTTCTGTGACGAAAAAAAAAATTAAAATTCACAATTCACAGTTTTTGGAAACAAAGGTAAAGTTGACGAAATATAAAGTAAGCCGATCTTGATCAAACTTGTTTGAGTGACAAAAATGTCAGTTAAGATTTGGTACTCATGAATTCCAGTTCTACTAAAATATTTTTGCTTTTAAAAACTGATGTACAATAAGTCCAAAATTGTCCGGTAAGTTAGGTTTATATTCAAATTATACGCAATTCTTTGTAGCAACTCCGCCAAGTGGACGGAAACAGGTACTGGACGGCAACCTGACGCAGTTACCCTACTTGTACTAAAACTTAGACATTTATTATTAGGTACTTATTTCTGTGACTTATATGAAACATGAGCAAATTGATTAATACTTTACGTTAATTATATTTTGAGTCAGAAACAAGCCTAACGTCAAAAAGCGAGAAATGCCGAATCACAGACTTAATTGTAATATTATTCATTTTTGAGTCGTGCCTGCCCAGTCTACAAGTTTAAAATACAACAATTGCGACTATATCAAAGATTATGAGGTTGTATGTATACCCAGTATTTTTGACGGATTTAGTTTTTCATGTTCGAAGTTGCCTGTCAACTCTGACGTATATTAAATTGTCAACTATTTTGGTGTTTGAAAAAATCAATAATTGGCAAAGTGCCGTGGCAGAAAAAGCCATTCTCACAAAAAAAGAATCAATAATAATGAAAATGTTTAGACAAGTGGAAGAATATCATACTTCAATATGTTATGGATGCTAGTAAGATGTAAAAACAACAGTTTAGCGGAATGTCAGTTTACGAAATGGATTGTACAAATTACAGAGAAATTCATAATGATTTGTTTCTACTAGAAATGTGTAGAAATGTGCCTTCACCAAACGTTTTAGATAAACGGTATTAGGCCTATATTATATAAACGTTCTTGATTTCGGTTGGCCGAAATGGGACTTACGATTTTTCCTCTTTTCACCTCCAAGATGAGGTTGATTGTTAGTGTTAGAAAGCTGTAATTTGGTATGAATATACAATCAACCCGACAAGGTGGTAAATAAAATCTTTAATCTCTAAAAAATATATCTAAGGTAGAAGCTTTGTAACTTCTACATTACCTATACTAGCCCAGAGGACTTTAATAAAAGTCCAAACTCCAAGGTCCCAGAGCTCCCAGACATTACCTTCTTATTTCCTAGTCAATAAAATGTACTTATGGGATAAATTAGTATTAGTATCCAAACTTAAAACCACCTAGGGATGTGTCGTACGGTGCTCTGAACACCGTAGTCTTGACTTCGTGCTTGGCCAATTATTGTATATTATATTTAATTTACCACTTTGAACTCTATGAGCCGTTCAAAGCTTTGTGAGTTATGTCTATAGCGTAGCGCTCGGATTCAGTCACCAGTATTGAGGTTCCGTCACACAGGCGCGTTTTCCGGGCCCTCGCCGTGAGCGTTTTATATGTAAAAGTGGCCCGCTCACGCTCCGCTCGCAAAACGCGCCTGTCTGACGGAGCCTTTACTCGGCAGTATTGCAGCGCGACATTGCAGCCGACTGCATCGCTGCCGTAAATTTAGAAAATCAGTGCAGTAAGTAATGTTATTGCTGCTACACACAAAACGTTAATAATAAAACCGGCCATATGCGAGTCGGACTCGCGCACGAAGGGTTCCGTACCATTACGCAAAAACCGTCAAAAATATCACGTTTGTTGTATGGGAGTCCCACTAAACATTTATTTTATTCTGTTTTCAGTATTTGTTGTTATAGTGGCAACAGAAATACATCATCTGTGAAAATTTCCACTGTTACACATCATCACGGTTCATGAACGGTTACTTCATGAGACACAGCCAGACAGACAGACGGACAGTGGAGTCTTATAGTAATAGGGTCCCGTTTTTACTACTGAACTTTAAAAAAGGTATAACTATCGAGAAATATATATAAAATATGACATTAGCGGCAGTAATGAGGTAGGCAGCTTACTGCAGTAGTAATGCAGCGCGACAATACAGCAGTAATTCTGGTTTAATCTGAATCCGAAGGGAATTGTTGTGGCTGAGGCAGTCAAAGTACCCTCCATGCTTTGAATTTCGTGTGATACATCTTTGGATATGCAAATATTGGTCAAAAGGCTGTCAAAGTGTCAATAGCCAATCTGGATGCGAATTTGGCCTCCCCTAATTCGGATCTCTCCTTTATTTACGGAGTGACAACAGAAGCACTTAGTGCGGCTCGTATTTGTGCCGGGTATACTCCACTAACGTCTGGTAGGTACTGATGGTCGTTCTTGTCTACGCGACAGCGTGATAAAACGGTGTCCGTCACTTTCTATGTACTGTGTATGTGTTTAAAAGTGACAGTTATTTTATCACGTGGATAAAGATAGATAAAGTCATCCATAATACGACGGCTGGCGCAAAAAGAAAACTGATAGTACTATTACTCTTTTGGACGGCACGCAGTTGCATGCGATTTTCGTTACATAGCGGTATTTAGCCGATGGACTGAATTCATTGTAATTAGCAATGTATCGAATATTGCATGCAAGTTCTTGAACAGTTCTAATGGGACTTTAAAAGTTGTCATTTCGTATTGCTTGTTGTAATAATTAAATTTTATGAGTATTCTATGAATTACGTTCTTACGTACAGACTAGGGAATGCAATACCGGGATACCAGGATCCCGAAATACCGGGATCCCGCATGCAATTTACGGGATTAATCCCGCTCGTAAATTAAGCGGGATCCCGCGGGATTTGCGGGATCGAAGAGCGACGTGGTTCTTACGTGTTACTACAAGGAGCACAGGCTCGGGCACGTGCCTAATGGCGAAAATTCTTCACGGAGCCTAAATGCATCTACGGAGGAAAGGGGTAATGACACGGAAGAGCATTTTACCCGAATTTGTCTATTTATTTCATCACACTTGCTCGTAAAAGGTGTTATTTTACGTAGGCGACGCGGTCCGTAAATCTTAATTTTGTACCCAGGGAATTTTGTTATGTAGGTACGTCCGAAATTAGGCAGATTTTTTATTGTTTTCCCTCTTTTATCCTCACAGGTGTGATGAAAAATATTGTGTGTGCCACGAGTGGTACAGGACTTACGAAATCGCGTTAATTAAGCCTTTACACACGTTCTTAAATTCTTGATTACTGTCATTATACCGTATTCCTTTAATACAAAATGTACTATTTCTAATTTTAGTTTACTTTTTGTTTTCAACCTTCATATTTAGTACTAATTCGTAAAATTGTATACTAACTTGCGGGATCCCGCAAATACCGGGATCCCGCGGGACTTAAAATGGCAATCCCGCGGAATACCGGGATTGAGTTCCTCATGCGGGATTGCATTCCCTAGTACAGACCTTTAAGTAAAAAAATAGATACATAAAACTGCTTAAAATATATATGTCGGAGGCCGATCATAAGATCAGGCATATCGTGAAATCACTAGGCATATCGTGAAACGTGAAAATCTTTGACTCGTTTCATGAGTTGACGAATCACGCGATACCCTCCATGTTTTCCCGACACCCTCCGAATTCTTCCGAAGCGGTCCGAATCCTATTCGCATCGTCTCACTCGATCACTTGCTCGTCACGCTCGGCCGGCTCATTCAAATCATGAGTGGGAAAGAGCGTGCAAGGAACACTGAGATAGATGAGTTACTGTGAGCGAAATGAGCGAGGTGAATCTGCACTGAGTGAGTGAGTTCAGACAAATGATACAGTTCATTTAACTCACTCACTCGTGATCGACACATGCCCAGTATTTACCTTCCCAGGAAATGTTGTACCAGCTATTGCCTACTCGAGGATAAGGCTTTGGTTAGTTAAAACAATTTGCGAAGCCCGACTCGGATTAACCTACGAAATCAAACATTTGCCAAAGCCTGTGGTAACGTCTACAGTGTAGGTAAATAGGTACACTGGTGACACTAGTAATTGGATTAAACTACGTCTAGTTCTGTTAGATATAGCATTTCGGTATAGTATAATGGTTTATCAAATTAATAGGTACACTAAAAAAATAATTAGCCGAACTCATTGAGTAATTCAAAAAATAACTGAACTTATAGTAGTAATAAAGAAACGAAAAGGTTGATTTCCTAAAACCGATTATGTTGTTACAAAACGACCTGTTGGCTAGTGTAATAGTTATTTTCACCACACCAGCTCGGAAAGGCACTTCTAAAACGGATAGACACAACAACAACAACGCAAAACTTGCATTTGATTACTTTGCCTCACATGTGAATAAAATGCGACTTTGCTATCAGGTTTTGAAGTGAAAAGTAAGCCTCTCCGAGCTGGTGTGGTGATATATATATTTCTATGTTACCTACAATGCCAAATTACAATGCTGTTTGTTGACCGAAAGTTGCCTCATATATTTTAGGAACAACAGATTCGGGAACGAAACTATGTAGGTAGGTAATAAAATAAATCTTCTTTCATTTAACTTTAATCATTCAAGTAGTCACATCATTTCAAATTTAATCTAATTGAAAATATTGTGAGAATTGTAAAAAGGATGTTGCCAAAAAAAAATGTTTCAATGAATATGGAGTATATTACAAGTTTTAGAAAGTTTAGCGAAGGAAAGAATGAGTGTAATAACTCAGGGAGAATGGAAAAATGTTTGCTTATGTAATGAAAGATGAGCAAAAGTATCAATGTCAAGAATCACAAATGGTTGCAATATCACGGAGTTTCATTAATATACGTAAGTGTTTCCTTAGAAGATAACGACAGTGACATTGTTTCTGAAGGTGTCCACTGATAAATAAGTTTTTGGCAAAAATACATTTTTGTTTAAAAGTTTTTATCAGTACCAGGCGTGTCTCACTCCGCGATTTCGTCGCTTTGCTACAGGTAGCTAAAAGTACATCCGTTCGACCCCAATTTTGGGGTTTGCCATAAGCCACGCGTGGCGCTGTTGCCACCTAGCAGTCATATCTGTCCTGATGTAACAGACGCGTTTTGTTAGAGAGTGAGTTTTCTGTACCCAGTACTATTATTTATTCTGCGTCAGTACTGTACTTTTCTTTCCACAGGCAACTAATACTCATCGAGACAATTCTATCAACACTAAACACAAAATTTGCGTTGTTTTATCACAGAGCTCCCATGGCCTCCTCCTGTCTCCGTCATCAGATAAGCTCCATGCCATCATGATATTGTATTGCCACCCGATTTACATTATGTATGCTAAACCCACACTAACATACATACTTACAAATTAAATAAAAGCTTGTAATAAAATAGGAAATGGCGAGTGATAGAGGTAAAAAAATATGTAGAGTAAGTTATTAATATAAATATAGAACTTATATAAAAAAAACTACACGAAAGAAAGGTTTCATTAAAGTTTTTTATCTCTTTGTTATCACATGTATACGTGTGCATCACGTGACAATCCCTGGTGTCCCTCCCGGTAGTCCCGGCATATGATAAATTGATAATGTTCGCACTTCGTAAGAATAATACCCGCAGGACTGACGCAGCTGTCTTGTAAACACGTGGCTGATGGCCGCGGCGGTGTGATAATAATGATCGTTTTATTAGTATTATTCAGTTTAACTATGGCATCAATCTTTATTTTCAAATACTAGTCTGCGCTTTCGACTCATAATACACTTTTGTCTTCGAAAAACGGTTCATTATGAATGAATTATGTCTGACAGTTATCATTGACATCACTATTATTACACTTTATACTTAAAACAAAATCCTCGCCGCGTCTATCTATTTGTATGTATGTTCGCGATAAACTCAAAAACTAAACGTATTTTCATGCGGTTTTCGAGTATCAATATAGAGTGCCTTATGGGGGAAGGTTTAGGTATTAATTTTGTGTAACACTTGCGAAGCCGGGGCGGGTCGCTAATATCACTGAAAGTTGCCCCGTTTCTATAAAAAAATATTGCTTGTTCGCAGCTTTGAATGTTACCCTATTAACTGATACACCATTTCCCATTATTAAAAGATACATGATTGGTCAATAAAACTTTTGATTGGCTAAAATAAAATTCTACTTATACCTTAACATTACAACGTTCACAGTTGATTCGCTTGCCGCACAGTTCCCGCGCCGTCATTTCAGAGCTCTCCGCTCTCCTATTCTAGTTCGTCGATAGGCACTTTGCTTTTTCCGTGAAAAAAGGGACTCAATTTTTCCATGTAATCCTATCGATGGTTATTTTTATGGTTTCAGCCGCTCGTGTTTTTAAAATTTCACGGAAAACTAAAAATATAATTGCACGTCATGGAACTGGAGATACTTACCTATTTAATATGATTATTATGAATTGTTGGTGTAAGGCTTTAACATTTAAATACGAGAATTACCTATTTATACTTAGAAAATTGTACAAAGTTTCTATACCTATTGTAAAATCTGGAGCTACATTAAGATTTGAAAATCTCTACTTTATTTGTTACTGTTACGTTATGATCGGTCGTGTCGATTTAAAACACTCCCTTAGGTCGTGTTTAGAAACTCGGTACTCGTTGCGAATCATATTTTTCGCACTTGTATCGTAAATAAAATAACTTTACCGCGAACCTTTGTACCTTGAAGTCCTTGAAAGTAAAAGCAACAGGCAACATGGGACCGAGTCGGTAAAAGCAGCAATAATCATATCAATGATGTCGAATCCGCTCGTAGCACTATGTGGGTACGGACACGCCAGCAAGGGAATTCAAGTACGAACCTTCACTTTGCCTGTGTGCTCATAAACCACTGAACAAACCGACCTCGTTTCTATAGTAACCTAACCAACTAGGTTTCAAAATTGACTCAGAGTGTAGGTTACTGAAGCCTGGTACAGAATTTATCGCAAATGGTTTTCTTTCATGACGATTTTAGTAATTTTGTTTGAAGTGCTCCTAATTCTGGGTGTAATAAACACAGAATACCAAGTTAGCTTAAAATTAGTGATGTACCGACTATTGATTTGGCCGACTAGCCGACTAGCCGACTAATCGGCGCTCGAATGGCCGATTAGTCGGCCGACTAGTCGGCTAGTCGGCCAGATTATTAGTTTCGTATAAGTTTAGGTGAAAAACAATAGTTTTGCTCTTTTGGTTGCGCAATTCATATATTAGCTTGGCTAAAAGGTATTCTCTACAGGTTCAAAGACCTATTACAGGAATCCTCGTTCAATTTCTGTCTTTCTTTTATTTTGCGATCCTGAGCAGATCGTCAGTAGGTACAACTTGTAGGAGGTATTTCCAAGGCTCTATTTCTCGTACGTAGTCGCCAGTTAAGAACCTATCCCCTGTGGTCAGCGTTTTTACGAGCAACGTGCCCTGTTTATAAGTCTCTAAAATTTGCAATAACATTAATAAAAACTGAATTATAATAAAATCCTTTAAGTATAGAACTTGGCCATGAAATTACACGAGAATCAGTTGAGATCAACCTGTAGAAGAAAACACCAGCCACCACCACCATACGATAACGATCAAACGGTCAATTATATGAACAAAAGTTTTCACACCCTGAATAGGTATTTTGGTAAAATAGACATAATATGCTAAATATTGACTGTTGGTTTAATTTTTTCTGTTTTTCTTTCACTAATAAAGTGCCGACTAATCGGCCATTTTTGCCGACTAGTCGCCGACTAATCGCCGACTACAAATGTGGCCGGATAGTCGGCTTTCCCGACTAGTCGGCGACTAGTCGGTACATCCCTACTTAAAATCCTTTAAATTACGAAGATTCCTTACGTTTTCGTAACAGGAAATTGCGCTGATATGTATTATTTTGAATGATAAATCATTTATTTAAGTAAACAAACAAGATATATATACAGTGGTATTACAAAAAAAAAAATAACTAGCTTAAATCGAAAATGTATGTGTATTATTACACTTTAAACTCTTGCGTTATGAACACATAATTAAAGTCACTAACGAGGCTAAGCCGATTAAATTTCATAATTTTTCCTTTTTTCCGACGTTTATTCAAATGTAAAATAATGAAATTTAATCGCGTTGGACCTGTTAATGACATGAATTATTTGCGCTTAATTGTACAGAATAGGGAACTTTATTAGTGAATAAAGTTTTTTTCGTCATATTTCGATATGATGAAAAAAACGAAAGCAAACCAAAAATTGTCCCTGTGAAGCTCACGTTGCATCACGTATCACGTTCCTTTCGGCGCTCAGCGGGGCCGTCTCTTTAATAGCCGCGTATGCAAGAGCAATAGAGAGGTAGGTAAGTAGCAGAGACGCTACGAATAGTGGTTTTTAGCCAAATACCGAATATGTGTAGGTACATTTTGAGTCTATTATGAAAACATGAACACAGAAGCGGTATCATGGTCGCATTTTATCACCTGTCATGCCATGCGTCACTCTCGCACTTACATATTTATTAGAACGTGATAGCCATGGTGATCAACCATGAAGAGCCGACCATCTTAGCCCTACAGGTCGCCTACAAGGGACAATGTTTCCTAAGATTTAAGTTTTCTGGCTCATTAACTAATGTGTGTGTAATTAGGTTTACCCTTGAATTGCCGACAGACATTTCATCGAATGTTATTTCGAAGACAACGTTTCAAGTATTTTCATTTCATCGAGAAGTTATTGCGTCGCAGAATCGATACTAGTAAATTTAAATCGGGGACTTTTAATTGGTACTTGAGTTATTTCGTATATAGTTTATACCGTGGTATTTCTTTACGGGTTTTCTTATTTCATGTTGTATTGTATTTAATAAAATTTCTTTCGCATAAAATTACTTCAATTTGTAATAGTTCTTATCGAAACAAGGCTGCCGTTTTCATTTTAGCCAAATTATAAATAGGTATAATTTAAGCCGCTCATTTCTGTGTAGGGTCGCAGTTCTAACCTAACCTAATCCTACTTTGAAAGCCGTTCGTTTCTGTGTGGGGTCGCAGTTCTAACCTAACCTAAACCTACTTTGATAAGTTTGATAGCCGTTCGTTTCTGTGTGGGGTCGCAGTTCTAACCTAACCTAAACCTACTTTGACAGCCTTTTGTTTCTGTGTGGGGTCGCAGTTCCAACCTAACCTAAACCTACTTTAAAAGCCGTCCGTTTCTGTGTAGGGTCACAGTTCTAAACTAACCTAAACCTACTTTGAAAGCCGTTCGTTTCTGTCTGGGGTCACAGTTCTAACCTAACCTAAACCTACTTTGAAAGCCGTTCGTTACTGTGTGGGGTCGCAGTTCTAACCTAACCTAAACCGACTTTGATAGCCGTTCGTTTCTGTGTGGGGTCGTAGTTCTAACCTAACCTAAATTTAAAATTCTTATAACAGAAAAATGTACTTACGACATATAAAAATGTATTTAAAGTAATACGTCGAACAAATGAATTGCGATGTTTAGTAGTTGTGCCAATTAAAATATTTTGAAACGAATTAGTGATCAAGTAATATTCGTTGAATAGTATTTCTACGCAGTAAGAAAAATTCAAATAAATAGTATATGAAACAAAATAACGCCAAACAATATTACTAGTACTAACGTTTCGATGAATCGTTGTCTATGAAATAATATTCGATGAATAGTTTGTCGGCAAAACAAGGGTACACCGTGTAATTATAGTGAAGCCAATCCACAATGTGTCACTACGCTCTATAAGACGTATATATATAACCTTAGATAACAATAAAACCATTTGCAAGCAACAAAACCTCAAAAAACCTTCATTTAAACTATTTTCCAAGAATATACTACCTGTTATTTGAAATATTAAACAGTGGTGTGCGGTACCTACACTTTTATGTGCATTTTTAGTGTTCCGTGCAAAACTTTGTTTCATAGAACACTTATGGGATCACTTCGGTCTTGCAAATCAGTTATTTCTTCATAAGTCGGTTCAGAAGATATTCGGCCCAATATTACACATTACTTACTAAGTATTCGGTAAAGTAGCCGAATAGGTCGAATATTCCCGGTTACCGGTTACTATTCCGAGTTACCGTATGTATATGTGGCATCTCTAGTAAATAGACGAACGAATAGAGAGGTTAGCGGTAGGCCAGTCCGCTATGAGCCAACCACCACTGTTCCATTACCTGATGTTTATACGTCCGTCCGTCCGTCCGTCACAGTCACAACATGTAACCGATCGCATCAAGTCAACAAATTTACCTGAAACAACAGCGCTGCACCTCATGCAATTTCCTACGTAATTTCCTATGTGCCATTCTTGGTTGAGCTCACTGTGGATGAGCTATAAAGGTTTCGTCGTCACACAGGCGCGTTTTCAGGGCGGGATGTGAGCGCGGCGTGAGCGTTCTACCGAGTGAGGCCTGTAATACGAGCAAAAAATTTAACTGTAGGCTGTACTCCTCAACTGACCAACATTTGTTCAGCAACTTTTAAAAATAACTTATGGTTTCATTTTTAATACACTTTAAAATTTATTCTAAGACGCAATGTATTGCGAATTTTGTTATGTTTAAGGCATGACAAGCAACGTCAATCACAAATGATATGGCATGGCGATGGCGTCCATTGAAGATAATATTAATGTTTTATGAAAAATAGGAAATCTTAAATACTTTATAATTTTTAAAAGTTGTTGAACAAAAGTGTCACTGTTTGAGGAGTACAATTATTAATTATTTGCTCGTGTTACAGGCCACACCCGGTATAATGTAAAAGCGGCACGCTCACGCGCCGCCCGATAAACTCTCCTGTGTGACGGAGCCTTATGGTTTTTTAAACCTGTTTATTCCGTTTTTAACTTACAATGTGGTACCTCTAAAACGCCATATAAGGTCAACCAGGGTAAATGCAATTATGGGTATTTCGCTTTACGATTGGTCAGAACGCTTTTTATGTTGCGGTTTATTCCAGGGATCGGAACCGCTTATTTGCGAAAACATCGAAATAACCATATTTTATACTACAAATTGTAAGGTTTCGTCGCGCGTTTTCCGAGCGGGGCGTGAGCGTTTTATATGTATGTAAAAGCGGCGCGCCCCGCTCACGGCTGGCTCGGAAAACTCGCCTGTGTGTGTGCGGCTTTATTCTCTAAGTATCTCAGGCTATCACTAGATAGACAGCAGCTCTCATAATTCTCGTTGTTTCAAAATAGAGACAATAATCATTCAAACAGAGACAATAATCATTCAAACAGAGACAATAATCGCATATAACCCGGTTGACCTTGCCTAATTTTAACAAGCCTCTCTCTTATTCTTAGGTCTGCTACATTTTGTATTTCTATAATAAACAAATATTATAATGACGTCTAGGGATCAAAGAGGTTGATACTCGCATTTTGGATTTAACAGACGCTGTTACCAGTAAAAAATGATGGCCTCATTTGCCCCTCAAGGGCCCCACTGATTAACAGTCCGCCGCCGGACGGTATCGGCCTGTCAGTTAGAACAAAATTTTGACAGTTCCGAACAACTGACAGGCCGATACCGGACTTTTAATCAGTGGGCCCCTTCATTCAAGGCTTCTACAGACACTGCAACAAATGTCATAGACCTGATTCAAGGCTTCTACAGACATTGCAACAAATGTCATGCGATTTAGATAATGGCTGGCTATGTAATGCAAATCGCACGCGCCTTGTCCAGAATGCTCGAAGGTTGATAGAGTTAGACCAAGCTATGTTGATTAAAACTAAAATATTACTTTGCTAATCCGCGTAAAAAGATAACGTGCTAGTCAATCAGTGCTAACCCGTTATACTTACTAGCGTATTTTTTGCATGCAATTAATTTTCCCACCCTCCCACCGACCGCAAAAATAAATACGCAAAGAAATATAACAAACCACCACCAAAAGAATAATACTCGACACGTGTTTCGCCTCTCTACGAGGCATCCTCAGGAGCTGTTGCCGGACGTCAAAAAATACGCTAGTAAGTATAACGGGTTAGCACTGATTGACTAAGTAGCACGTTATCTTTTTACGCGGATTAGCAAAGTAATATTTTGGTTTTAATTAATATGGATTTCCGCAAAGTAACGCCTGATTCTATTCACCAAGCTATGTTGGCAGAGATTTTGATTGCCCAGACTGTGCAAGTGTTATTTAGTATTTAGACGTCATAATTCCATTGAAGTTTGACATGAATAACACTTGTAGAGTCTGGGCTATCATAATCGCTGCCAACTTTAGTTTGGCTTAACTCTTGGGCTGCAGCCGCATCGTCAGTTGACTTCTTTGACGGACGAAAGGTTAAACCTGGAAATATGTTTTGACTGTTGTATCTATTAAAAAGAAAGACAGGGATTCGCCCGCCGATGGTTCCGTACTTTTTAGTATTTGTTGTTATAGCGGCAACAGAAATACATCACCTGTGAAAATTTCAACTGTATCTGTTACGGTTCATGGGATACAGTACAGCCTGGTGACAGTCAGACGAACGGACAAACGGACTGTGGAGTCTTAGTAATCCCGTCCCGTTTTTACCCTTTGGGTACGGAACACTAAAAATGGTAAAGACATTAAAAGCGTTCTAAAATAATTATTTATTTGATTGCTTAATAATGGCGGTGACCGGTACCTACTAAAGTCTATTAGGCATCGGAACTTTGAGGCAATTCACTCCTTTTATAGCCTATAAAGCTCTCGTAAGTACCCACTTGTCCGCATTGTGTGGAACGAAGGGTTTATACCATTCGGCACGAAATAACAAATTAGTAAAGCTATATAAGTTATTACTAATTAACTTACCGAGAAGATATAAAGAAAAAATAAGTTTTCATCAAAGCTTTTATCGCTGACTGTACTTTTCAGGTAACAGGTAACGAATACTCGTCGAGACAATTATGTTATGACACACCCAATTTAGGTTGCGTTGTTTTATCACAGTTTAAGTTTTAAGTTCCTATGGCCATCTCCGGACTAAGGACAGGACAGTCTGGAAGGAGCTGGACGAGGCCTTTGCCCGACACTGGGCACCTCAATAAAAATAAAACAAAATTAAAATTATTAAATATCTTTTTAATGTAAATATGTATTTAAAAGAGAAATAAAGGCTATATTATTATTATGGCCATCTCCTGTGTCCATCATGAGATCAGCTCATAATATTGAATTGTCACCCAATTTACATTATGTAAAATATCTGGGAGACCGAGGTATGCACGGAAAACATCATAAAACATCATAATATAGGTATACATATAAATAAAATATACAAGAATTTCTCGTTTAAAGGTATTATAGATAGATATGTGAAGTTTCAGCTCAATTTTAAGCTTGCAAGATTTGACCCGTACGGCGAACATATAATATATGTATGTATGTAAATACCTACATACAAACATTGCAAACAGGCATCCCGCCTTTTACTGCGGATATCACTGATGCATGTCCGCACGCCACTCTGGTGTGTAAGCGAGACATTAAGTAAACACGTGTATATCGATCCCCCTCGCACACTAGAGAAATCCAAGAAAAAAATACTAAAAGCAAAGTACAACTTTATTAAAAGTTTCACAGACGTAATTAGAGAAAAATCACGGATGCTTTAAACGTGAAGAAATTAAAAACGAAAAGTCACGTAACGCGGTAATTGCTGTGAGGGTGTGGGCGAGGGTTGCCAGTTTGGAAACTTTTATGCTACATTTAGCAAGATTTGAAGTTGCCTTACACCCAAAGTTGCTGCCATCTGTGTACTTTTTGAAAGTGATACTTTGCCTTTTCGTATTATAGAGTAGGTAACATAACCACGAGCACGGAATAAACTTAGGCGTAACTTTATATTTTGCGCGCACTAATAGGCCAGTACGAGCGAGATGCATTGCATAGAAAGTTACGCACACTCTAGCAAATATGTCAGTGTCAAAATCGTTTTAAGGCTACACTTCCAAATTTTTAGTGTTCCGTACAAAACTTTGTTTACGGAACACTTATGGGATCACTTCGGTCTTGCAAATCAGTTATTTAATCTCTGTATAATTTTGTATTTTAGCAAATTTTCGCCTCGCGTCTGGCATGTTTTGAATGTCGACTGGCAACACTGAGGCTCGAGCGCCGACGAGCCGAGGCAGCCTCTCGAAATATTTCGGTGGCCTACTAACTGGGCACACATAATAACATACGCACACATGAACGCAACTTTGCCTACTTATACACTTTGTCATGTTTACGCTCTTCTAAAAGAGAAGACTGACAAGGTAAGGTGGGGTAAGACTAACATTGTTTATTTTGCTCGGGGCAAGACCAACAGTATGGGTGTTCCATACAAGTGATAGTCTTATCCCGCTGATATTTAGTCTCTCTTACCCCACTTTACCTTATAATATGAGTACTTACTTGTTCTTTAATTTTGCGAAAAATTTATAGTCGTGTAATAATTATTCTTCTCTTAATTTATTTATTATAAAGAACGTTAAAGTATGTATTTGTAAAATAGTCACCTTTAAGTCACTAGAGTCGGACCAAGCTAACTCTGCGTGGCATTTGCAATGATAAAGTGTTGCAACGTCATAAATGTCATAATGACAAATTTATATGAAAATATGGAGTCTAATTCCTATATGTATATGTATCTATAGTCAATCCACCATATACATAAATTACTCAATACATATGTAAGTACATACTGTAATTTTTGTTTGTAACCTTGTGTGTAAAAAAAAACCACAGTTCTATAATGTAAATATCCAGAGAGGAAAATGACTACGTGTGTATGTGGAAGCTTCCACTATCCTCTCAAGCTCAAAGTTAGAGTTCAAATATTCCAATGACCTATTCTAAGCACAGACAACTCCGGCGAACGAAACCCGCGCACGCGCACGTGTGTAACCGGTTTGACGGGTCTTGATCTTGAGGCGTCGACACATTTCTCTTACTTTCAATCCGAGTTGTATCCAGATCCAGTGTTGGCCGAACGTTAATTGCAATTGACCATTAACCATTACAAATTGAACCGTAAACGGTAATGGACGGTTACAGTTGACGGTTCAATTTGTACTTGTTAATGGTCAAGAATGGTCAATTGCATTCCAACGTTTCGGCCAACACTGTTTGTATCCATCCGTTGTCTGTGTGTGGAGTCTGCGAACTTTGTGTTGTACTTAGAGTTAGACCAAGAAAAATCTGCAGCGATTTTGATAGCCCACGCAGTGAAAGTGTTATTTATACGTCATAATTTCATAGAAGTTTGACGTTTAAAATGACACTTGCAGTGCGTGGGCTATCAAAATCACTGCAAACTTTTCTCTGCCTGACTCTACCCGGTTTGACGGGTCTATCTTGAGGCGTCGACACATTTCTCTGGCTTTCGGCGCGATTCGGCAAATGAATTAGAAATTCACTAGATATGAAATAGTAAAAATGTGTGACGTTCCACGGCAAAGGTACCTTTATGACCGCCGCAATAATATTGGAGCGGTGTTAATAATAGCGTACTTAAGCACCAACGGCCATAAGGTACCTTTTGCCGTGGAACGTCACATATCTTTACTATTTCATATCTAGTGAATCTCTAAACTAATTTCCCGAATCGCGCCGTTTCAATCCGAGTTCTATCCGTTGTCTGTGGAGTTTGCGAACTTTGTGTTGTAGACCCAAATATTAATGCTCATACAGAAATAGAACTTAGGGTGCTACCTCCATACATTGATAGATAACTAACCCAGTTAAGCCCCTTCACAGACGGAACGATAATATATCGGCAGATGCCGTGTCTTATATCTTTTACGTTGGTGTTGGTACTATTTGACAGAGTCGTGGACACGAAGCTGTAATGTATAATATTTTGTTATCTTAGATGCCTCTCATAATTTAGGTGCTAGATAGAGTGCCATATATATTTAAGTATAGTTGACGTATGTGGTGCTTAGAGATACCAGGAGATACTCTTAAGATATCTGTCAGTATCTACCGATATAGGTATGCACCCGTCTGTGACGAGCTTTATAGGTATCTAAGTTTTAAGCGAGCTTTGTGAAAACTTATAATATGATTTACAATACTGAATAACAGCCCGATTCGAACTAAGATACCCCCGTCAAATATTACCTATAACTAGGAACGATATGGATTAGATGTGTCAGTGTCAAAAGTGACGTTTTTGATTGTACTATTGCGCTTGAAATAATTTTTTCATCACACTTGCTCGGAAAAGATGTATTTACACGTAGGGCTTGCGGGCGGGAAATTGAAATTTTCGCCCTAGGGCGGAAAAAATCTTTTCCGAGCAAGTGTGATGAAAAACACTTATTTACACGTAGGGCTTGCGGGCGGGAAATTGAAATTTTCGCCCTAGGGCGGAAAAGTGTTTTATACAGAAGTTTGTTTTTATTAATTCTCCTTTTTTTCCTTACAAGTGTGATGAAAAACATTGTGTGTGCCACGGGCGGTAAAGAAATTCCGAACTCGTGAACATTTTAAGCCCTCGCTTCGCGTCGGGCTTAAAATTGACACTCGTTCGTAATTTCTTATTTCCCGCCCTTAATACACAATGTACTATAAACGCCCGAAATATTCGATCCGTGCGTGAATTAAAGACCTAGAAACGATATGGATTAGATGTGTCAGTGTCAAAAGTGACGTTTTTGTTTGAAGACACGTCACATTTGACACTGACGTAGCTAATCCATATCGTCTCTGACGTATCTAATCCATATCGTCTCTGACGTATCTAATCCATATCGTCTCTGACGTATCTAATCCATATCGTCTCTGACGTAGCTAATCCATATCGTCTCTGACGTATCTAATCCATATCGTCTCTGACGTATCTAATCCATATCGTCTCTGACGTATCTAATCCATATCGTCTCTGACGTATCTAATCCATATCGTCTCTGACGTATCTAATCCATATCGTCTCTAGATCTATTAATTTACGTATCTCAAAGTTCGACTCGGGCAGCTAGTTGTAAATGTGTAGGTACAGTTCGAAAATATTTAAACGTCGATATGTTTGTACAAAAACGTTAAACAATTTATATACATAGGTACGTCAAACACCGGATGTATGACGATCAAATCATCTGCAAACGTGCCGCCGAACAAAACACGAAAAAATTGGAGTTATTCAGTAAACTTTTGTGTAAAATTGCAGCTCCAGTTTCAATACAAAAACCGTTATAAGTTTATTCATGACACATACACCAGTACCCGTACCACGAGTCACTGACAGGGTCAACACGTTACGTCTACGATCGTAATTTATTTCTATACATCTCGCTCGCACTAATAATATGTCAGTACGAGCGAGATGCATAGAATGCAATGCATTAGAAATATTAGAGTATGTCAGTGCCTTGCCACACTGGTAGTGGGCCGTTTTTTTTACGTCAGATTTTGATAAAATTTGGTGAAGAGTTCCGTATTCTGTGCATAACAATCGACACAAAATATAAATCGGGCAAGTACAGTCAGCAGCAGAAGTTGCTAGCGTTCAAAATTACCTTGACATGCACGCTCTTATTCTCTTAACAATTCGCGTCAAGATCATTTTGGACATCTGGTCCGCTTAGCAACTTCTGCTGCTGACTGTAGCTATTTCATGTAATTTCGTATACCACTTAGCAAACAGTTCCAAGGTTAGTTGTGGGCGTGCTGGCGCGATAGGACCGGCACGCCTGCACACTTGCACGGTCGCTAAGTAGGGCTCCCGTCCGTTTCGGATTTCCACGGATACGGGGCCAGGAGGGCTTCGCAGAATAAACTAACCCCCTTGTTCATGAAACTTAGCAAACCTCTGTTATTTTTTTATCTTTCTAACAAGCATGAATGTTAAACTGGACAGACGTTTATGAAAAACGCGATCGATAAGTGTTTAACATTCTTTTAAAAACGAGGAAATTCAATCAATAAGTAAGTAACCGTGTGATAATTTAAAGTCTTTAAGCGCCACTTGCACCATTCCACTAACCTGGGGTTAACCGGTTAAATTGTTGACCCAGTGTCAAATTGTACTGGTAACCATGGTCACTCCAGGTTTAAGCGGTTAACCCCGGGTTAGTAGAATGGTGCAAGTGGGCCTAAACGTTTAAGTCGTGTTAAGATGACGTAATCACATCATGCATGACATTCTTTGATGTCTCGTTTCCTTGATCTTTCGGTATAGCGCCCCACTTTCCTATCAATAGGGTATTTGATTACTACGAGTATAGTCAGAGCGTAAAAAGTCTGCAGCGATTTTGATAGCCCACGCAGTGCAAGTGTCATTTTAAACGTCAAACTTGTATGAAATGATGACGTATACATAACATTTACACTGCGTGGGCTATCAAATCCGCTGCAGACTTTTATTGGTGCGGCTATAATTATAGTCTATAGAGAAATCAGTTTCTTTTTTCAAACTGTCAAAACCATTTTTCTAGTATGGAATTTATATGAAACACTAGCATGTGACGTCACAATCAAATTACCTACTCTTTATAGTTTTATACGGTTTTAAAAAATGAAAGTGTGTCTAAAAATAACTGCTGTTCACGTTTTTCTGTTAATCTACAAGTGCTTCATTTCATGCATGGTGTAAAATAATTAATTTTAAATACAGTCAAATACCCTATTCTCACTAATGATTCAAATCAGCTTCGACTAAAATGGTTACGAACTGATACTTTTATTTTGACGTTCATTCTTCTGCATAATTGTGTCGTAAAAGAAAATATATTTAATATGATAATAAAACAAACAAACAATTATTAAACCGAGATATTTTCGTAGACTAAAGGTGGCCACTGACGAGCCTTCCAACAGTCCAAACAGCGTGGCTGCAATCCAAAATCGGTCCGTGAGTGTCAAAAACGTACAATGTTTAATATAATATTAGGATGCCGTCCATTTGGATGAATCCATTGTAACGGCATCCATTTGCAAGGCTCGTCAGTGGCCTGCTTTACGAACACTTCAAACAAATATTTCCTTAATTTAAAAGTTTGTTCCACTCAATAATCAGAAAAGTTTCGGAGCAATGAATTATGTAAGTACTATATATACCTACAAATTTGTATCAAATTCATAATATAACTTTTGCTTGTTGTTTTGTTGAGAATATCAAAATTTCTATATTTGAGAAAAAACGACGTTTCGTTCGTT
Organism: Cydia fagiglandana; assembly: GCF_963556715.1. Taxonomy (NCBI): domain Eukaryota; kingdom Metazoa; phylum Arthropoda; class Insecta; order Lepidoptera; family Tortricidae; genus Cydia; species Cydia fagiglandana. Next base: position 2,797,069 of record NC_085932.1, on the reverse strand, counting down.
CTAAATACTTCAACGATACTTTGTAGCTCGAATATGTATTTATTAATATTGCTTCGAATAAATTTCGTATTCGGTTTTTAGGGTTCCGTACCCAAATGGTAAAAACGGGACCTATTACTAAGACGGATCTATATCCGAATCCCCAAAGTCTTTTCTCCTATCTTTGCATTCCCTAATATTGTTTGTCATAATGATCAGTTGTCCTAACACTAAAAACCCAAATTTTGGTTTCCCTAGTTATTGATTACTTATCCTAATGTTATTAAGCATATTTTCTTTTGTGAGGGTCGCAGTTCTAACCCTAACCTAACCTACATTATGTGACAGCAAGTTCTAAAACCTAACCATTTTTCAGAACCTTACATTATGGAAAATAATCGTTATGACAATTGATCGTTAGGGCTTGTGCCCATTAGGACAATCCAGTTAGGGCAAGTGACTTTAGGACAAACGTTGTTAGGGATTCAGAATGACACCCTACTAAGACTCAGCTGGTCGTCTGTCCGTTCGTCCGTCTGTCTGTCACCAGGTTGTTACTCATGAACCGTGATAGCTAGACATTTGGCAGAACTATAGAGAATAGGTAACATGACCGTGACGTCACATGTTCTGTGTTTCATATAAAATTCCATAGTGGCTTAAATCGATTTGACAGTTTGAAGAAGAAAATAAATATCCCTATTGAGAATTGATTGAGAAGATTGAATAGTTAAGTTAATTGTTTATACCATTTCGTACCTTGTCACAGTAACAATCAGTATAAAAGCCGCTGCCCGCGAGGTATCAAATATGGTACAAAATGGTAGAGAACTCAAATTCCTTAGGAGAGTAAAAATAAAAGGTGAGTATCCCGAGCCGGGCGCAGATAATGGTGTCCCTAATCGGTAGCAGGCTGCGCACGAGTCATGTCATTGACCCAGCCCAAGCCTGCGCGCATTCCTAACGCACACACACAACTGTGAGTCGAACACTTGGATAAACCAGCGTTACCGTGCTATAGCGATCCTTAACAGTTAACGAGCGCGCTTAAATTGGGCAGTCTGAGGTTGGCTAGTGTGCGTTTGATAAGCGTTTGGAATATCGGCGCTTGCGACGACTGGGAATGGGTGTCACGGTAACGAACTTAACGTTAGTGTTTTTGTATAAAACTCACGACTGTGGCGCCGCCCTGGCGGATATTGGGTGTTACTAATGGTATCCAATGAGAGATTGACAGAAACAAAGTCTCAAGTCTCAATATACAGACATAGATATTTTTGGCTGATTTGGTTTTATACCAGTTTTATTCCTTAGAATTAACTTTACATTACTTAAATAAAATTATTTTTTTGAAATTGTTATGAAACAAACTATTTCTTATATACGAAACACTACCTTTTCAATAAATGTTCCAAGAAATTCTTTTGTACGAGATACGAGTAATACCTACATACCGCTTCTTTCTGTTACGATTTCGTCACCGATTTCATTTTCTTTTTAACAAAACACAAATGGGTAGAAACGTATAAAAAAACTTAAATAATAAACTTATAAATAAAAAATTGTTCCTAGTCCTGATCGCTTGGTATAGGGTGCCCAGAAGGCTGGCCGCATTGTAGAGATGCGCAAAACGCTTCAATGAGTTGAAAAGATTGATTCATATCTTTCGCTAGCGTTGATATACATTTCGCTCAGTGGATCTGTAGACTATATTGTTCACGAGTGAGTAGAGAGAGATGTCAATCAATCAGATACACACAGCCATAAGTGCGACCAAGATGGCAAATCACGCGATACGATGCCGCCATGTTTTCAGGACACCCTATCAGCCGGCTCATTCGAATCATGAGTGGAAAAGATCGAACAAGGAACAGTGACATAGATGGGCCACTGAGCGAATTAAATCATGAGTGAGTTGAAAAGCGAGTGACTTCAATCAAAAGATATAGTTTATTTAAATCATTCACTAGACTAGACACAATGACACATGTCTACCGCATTGCCCCTGCTTATCCGCTGAGCGAAATACAGGCCAGCTCTCTGGTCAAGGGGTCACTGCACGTTTTCTTATATTTCAATCGTGCGTCTCGGATCTTATTCCTCGACATATCAAACCAAACGGAATATGACGCAACCATAGGCGATAACAAATCGAGAAGTGATTGCATCAAATGAACCCAACCATTAAATTTAATGACTTGAGACTCTGGGTCTGTTTATTGGGTTTTTCATTATGCAATTACCTACTCTTTACGTGTTAGTTTTTACCGTAGAAGTTTTACATACAATATTTCTACTCGCTCTATTTTCTTTGCATAACGCAACATTAGTACCATACATAAAATCATAGATATTATGCTACGTTAAGTTCATACCAAGTTTAACGTAGTCGTTTAAAATGAGAGCGTAACATCAATAGGGATTATGTCAAATTGAATTTTATAACAAAATCTAGTAAAATAGATAGCAAATGAGCAATTTATCACAATAATGTGGATATTAAAATAAATAAAGTAACTGCACCAACGAAAGCCCGGCGTTATCTTTACCTTTCATATGTTTAATATGAACTTAGGGGACCCGGGTATGTCCTTAAACTACGTCCAAGACCACCGGTGGACGGGCAGCAGCGTCCCTCAAATTCGGTGTACTCGACTGCGATCGCCAACCCGCCTGCCAAGCGTGGCGATTATGGCATTCACCCCCCATCAAGGGGGAGGCCTATGTTCAGCAGTGGACGTCTTATGGCTGAGATGATGAATATGAACTTGCAGTTTTGTCTATGGTACCTACTCGCTAGCGAACATGGACCAAAGAATATAATACTCACTAGGACATGGACGCACAATTTGGACCCATTCACACTCAAAAAAGTATGCAATTTTGAAGGCCCGGAGGAATCTTGGAGGCACGGGTTAAATCAATTTTGCCACGGAGTAAAACACGAAGTTTTTCACAATTTTCACCACACCAACGCGAGGAAAATACTATGTGTCAAATTCCAAACAAAATCAAACCAAACCAAATTCCAAATGAATGTTTATCATTCAAAAGTCAATGGGGTTGGCCGGTGGAAGTTTTTAGCAGATGGCGCCATCATAGCTTGCCCTGTCAATCCCTAGAATTGTGTAAATTTTTTGTTTTTTTAATACCCTGGATGCCAGCTCTTTAAGCCAAATCTCATAGAAAAAGGGGCAAGCTATGATGGCGCCATCTATGCAAACGTTTGACAGTTGCCAACCCCATTCAACCAGTCAACAATGGAAACAACTCAAAATTAGCATCAGGTTGCCCACATGTGGGAAAAAATACAATTTTCTCGTCAGTTTTTGAACAATCAAGAGAGCCTTTACCAGCTGGTGGTCAAAAGTTAATTAAAGTCCTCCAAACAGGCAATAAAGTATTAAATTTATACATGAAACCGCGATTTATTCAAAAGCTGAAAACATTTTCTTGATGTTACGGAGCAATATTTCGGCTTCCCTTACCATGAGTTTATACTTATTGACCGTAGTCGTTTAGCTCATACAATCCCCCTTAGGTATATCGGAGCGGCCAAAAGGACTTCAAACATAATACATAATGTGAATATGCACTTTAAACGTCTAGAAAATAGGGGCTGGGTCGGATATTTGATACCTAAACCTTTGTTATTTCTATTATTTCCATCATATGTAAAAAAAAAACTGTCGCAAGATTTTTATTTCCATTCCGTCACCATTCCATTCCACTTCGGTATGACGGCAACGGAACGGAACGTACGAAAAAAATATGCAAATTTTGGGACAGTTTTTTCTCCTATTAGGATCGAAAGAGCTCGTGATGAGTAGAAATAAAATACCAAAAATTCCCACATCTATAAAAAGTATAGTGGATAGCTTTAACCAAAATGGCGCCTGTGCATAAATGGGACGTGTGACGTATGTACTGTAGTTTGAAAATACAGTAGATTTAGACCAAGATAAGTCTACAACGATTCTGATAGAACACTCCGTGCAAATGTTATTTTAAATGTCAAACTTCTATGAAATCAATTCTTGACGACCGGTGTGGCTTAGTGGGTAGTGACCCTGCCTGTGAAGCCGATGGTCCTGGGTTCTAATCCCAGTAAGGGCATTTATTTGTATGATGACTGTGAGTCGTGATTGTTTTCTATGTAGGTATTTAAGTATTTATTATATAGGTATCGTTGTCTGAGTACCCACAACACAGGCCTTCTTGAGCTTACTGTGAGACTTAGTCAATTTGTGTAAGAATGTCCTATAATATTTATTTCTTATTTATTATGGCGTGTAAATAACACTTGCACTGCGCATGCTATCAAAATCGTTGGAGACTTGGTCAGTCTATAAGTTTTCAGCGTCGGGCATTTCACACACAGCTAATTGGTACTTCGATTAATTACTACTAACGTAGTCGCTAGCGTGTACGACCTCTTGGTAAAACTTGGTTGGAAGCTTTCGCCAAGCTAAAGGTTCCAACCAAGCTAAAGGTTTCGTTTTCCGCAAAACGCGCCTGTGTGACGGAGCCTTAAACCTAACCCAAAACTGTACCCGTCCGTCTCAATAAATGTAATTAGAGATTACCAAGTTCACTCGCAGTGTATGTAAGTACTTACAGTTAGCATCAAATAGATAGTGACGGCAATAAGGATGTATCCCGATATATTTAGCCACTTTGGTCATCACTATCTTTGATGTTGATTGCATGGATCGGAACCGGATTTTTGCAAAAACTTCGAAATAACTATATTTTTCGAATTATTTTATACTCGAAATGTATACTCGGTTGTGTTTTTAGGTAACGATTTCGTATAATTAGATTGCCCAATTAGAAATGAAATAATTAACAAAGAACGAAAAATTACCGTTTTCGTTCCCATACAAAAATACCGGTATCCGATCCCTGGTTGATTGCACCCATCTCGCTAACGGAAGCGGCCCCTAAAACTAGATAAGATAAGGACTAGGCGAAAAATCCTGCGTAAAAATCTCAATAATTGAGGTTTCGTATTTGACTGTTTCCTCCTCCAAAACTTAACCAATCATAACCAAACTTGGAAATCTAAATGATTATGAAATGATCTGTGTCGGACCCTTTTGCTTTTTTGGCTAATTGATATCAGTTTTGAATACTACGCCTCTCATTGCGGCATAGTCAATTAGGCTATTTTGGCCATTTTTGAAGGGCTCTAGCGCCTTAAAAAAAAAAAAAAAAACGGTCCGACATAGATTATGACAATATTAATCTGTGTTCAAAAAATCATTGCTCTAGCATCAAAACCCACGGAGGAAACAGTCGAGTACGTTTGTATGGAGAAATGACCACTCTTGTTGGCTCTTAATTCGCATTTATAAGGATGACTCGCGTTAACAGTCCGGCCCACTGATTAATAGTCCGCCGGACGGTATCCGCCTGTCAGTTAGAACAAAATTTTGACAGTTCCGAATAACTGACAGGCCGATACCGTCCGGCGGACTGTTAATCAGGTTTATCGGGAATTTATCTTATTACCTTTGTTTCATCATCATCACCATCATCATCACCTTTGTTTATCGATGTTTCGAGAGGAAAAATACTGTCGATAGACACAGTTGTACATGTGATTTAATAAAACGAGGAGCTACTCGCTAATGGTAAGGGTATAGAAAGCCAGTTTTCAGGCAACATAAAACTAAAGCAACAGGGCAGATGCATCGAAATTGCAGCTTGGGAGCTATTTTCGGAGAGCAACACCTGTGAAACAATGGTGCTATTATTGCGGAAATACCTTTCAATATTTCAGTTTTGAACTTGCGCTCGCCTTGTTTCTTGTTTCTGTTTTTCTACCAATTTTATGTGAGTAAATATTTTTTACCACGCCAGAGGAAAGGCTCTCTTCATTCTTCAAAGTTGCATTTTATCCACATAAGTGTCAAAGCTACAGGAATCCATTTAATAATGAATGGGAGGCATGATCAACAAAGTATGATTATGCTTTTCAACAAATTGAAAGGCATATCCGTGATGGCAATTTATAAAATAGGTTTTATTTTATTTTATTAAACAATAATAATTGTAACAAGCAAACGCTAACACAGACAATTTTTGATGAACTACAAGCTTTTATCACTGACTGTACTTTTCTTTCAACAGGAAACTAACTTATACAGACAATACTATCAAACCTAAACACAACTAGGTTGCGTTGTTTTATCACATAGTTCCTACGGCCACCTGTGTCCATCATCAGACCAGCTCGATGGTACCATAATGTTGCATTGTCACCCAACTTTACGTATATGTAAGTATGTGAAGTTTCAGCTAAATCGAATAATGGGAAGTGGATCTAATTTAGCTTGCAAAATTGCTTTTAGCTTACAAACAAACATTTCAAGTTAACTAGGCTGACATTTCAAAAATGACAATTTATTGTCAGTCTTAACTCATCGAAAATACAACAGTAGGTAATGATGTTTGAAGTGCCGTATGTGGGAAATATGTATCTCTTAGCCTGGTAAAGGGTTAAATGAAATCTTATAAAATAAAACGGAACGGGAAAATTCTAATGACAACCCATGACAACAACTCAGTACAGAAAAAGGGGAATATAAACTAATAAAATAAATTTGTACTCACGGAAAAGGGCAAAAAGGTCTACGAAGGTGTGAGACCCACAGCTGCGAATAGGTACTAATAGGCGACCCGAAAAATTGGTTCTTTACTACATAACACTGTATCGGCGAAGCGTCGGTAATATGTAGAAAGGAAATAGAGTTAGACCTGGAAAAGTCTGCAACGATAGCACACGCAGTGCAAGTATTATTTTATACGTCAAACTTCTATGAAATTATGACGTATAAATAACACTTGCACTGTGTGTGCTATCAAAATCGTTACAGACTTGTCTTGGTCTAACTCTATGTAGTAACCAAACTAAAGATGTTGTAGCCTCAAATTAAACAGCTGAAGCAGATAGCCTGTTTCCCAGTACGTTTTGAAACTCAGCGACGGAACATGCATAGACGAAGCTCTCAATATATTTTTGACTTAGAAAATCGGAACATATGACTGACACTCATCTGAAACGTATCACTGAAACGTATCCCTTCTCCGTAGTAGGTATAGGTAAAATGTTTATAGGTAACCCGCGCGCGGCTTTTCCGCTATAAAAAAAGTTCTGATTGGCCAATAAAAGTTTTTACCATGGGGCAAAGTAGTTGTTTAACTTCTCGCGCTACTTACTATTGATATACCCGAGCAAGCGAAACATTTCAAAATTGAGCGTATGTGAGGTTTCAAGGCATGAAAGTTAAACCTTGCTAGCGAGTGAAATACATATTTTTTCACCACAAACGCCACAGCAACGAAAGCAAAATACTAACTGGGAATACCTAATATAAAATAAAATATTACATTACAAATAAAATTAACGTAATATTTATCATTCAAAAACATCACTTACCTACCAGCCAAAATGAGGTGAGGAAACAACAAATTTGCATCAGCTGAAACGGACACCTAACGCTTCGGTCAATAATTTGTGTTCCTCCACATATAAAGGGGCCCACAGATTACCAGTTCGCCGGACAACATCAGCCTATCAGTTGTTCGGAACTATCACCTTTTGCGATTTTGACAGGCTGATATCGTCCGGCGAACTGGTATGTGGGCCCCTTAATAGTTATTATGCAAATTGTTTAACACAACTCCACTTTGTTCCAGCGGTCACTTGGGCGGGCGCCGAAGATGAAAGCCACGACGCGCGCGAAGGCGACGATGTGACGCTCCGCTGTCGCTTCAACTTCGAGCCCCTCGCTGGGGAATCACCCACGTACTACTGGGTGCGAAGCACCGCTAGCGGACACGACAATGTCGCTATCAAGGATACACCGCTCGAGACTAACTACCAGTAAGTACCTTATACTTCGAGCAACGCACGTGACGTTTTGCTACTGCTTCGCTTCGAGCGACGCACGGCAGTGTGACGCTCCGCTGGCGCTTCGCCTTTCAGCCACTCGCTGGAGAATCACCCACGTACTACTGGGTGCGAAGCACCGCTAGCGGACACGACAATGTCGCTATCAAGGATACACCGCTCGAGACTAACTACCAGTAAGTACCTATAAGTGTATACTTCGAGCAACGCACATGACGTTTTGCTACTGCTTCGCTTCGAGCGACGCACGGCAACGTAACCCTCCGCTGGCGCTTCGCCTTTCAGCCACTCGCCGGAGAATCACCCACGTACTACATATATAGTTCGTTTTTTTTAGCATCAGAAATAAGGTGAACAATCTTGATGTGTCTTTTAATTGAAAAACACATTTAAAAAAATAAGTTACGGCAAATATGTAACAATTATGAATCTAATACGATCATTTATATTCTTCTGCTTTCATTAAGTAATTAGTTATTGATTTTTAAAAAGCGTTTTTCGATTAAAAGACTTGTCAAGATCGCTTACCTTCTATGAAGTTCTTTCTAATGCTAAAAAAACGAACTACTGTGTGCGAAGCACCGCTAGCGGACACGACAATGTCGCTATCGAGGATACACCGCTCGAGACTAATTACCAGTAAGTATCTATAAGTGTATACTTCGAGCAACGCACGTGACGTTTTGCTACTGCTTCGCTTCGAGCGACGCACGGCAACGTGACGCTCCGCTGGCGCTTCGCCTTTCAGCCACTCGCCGGAGAATCACCCACGTACTACATATATAGTTCGTTTTTTTTAGCATCAGAAATTAAGGTGAACAATCTTGATGTGTCTTTTAATTGAAAAACACATTTAAAAAAATAAGTTACGGCAAATATGTAACAATTATGAATCTAATACGATCATTTATATTCTTCTGCTTTCATTAAGTAATTAGTTATTGATTTTTAAAAAGCGTTTTTCGATTAAAAGACATGTCAAGATCGCTTACCTTCTATGAAGTTCTTTCTAATGCTAAAAAAACGAAATACTGTGTGCGAAGCACCGCTAGCGGACACGACAATGTCGCTATCGAGGATACACCGCTCGAGACTAATTACCAGTAAGTATCTATAAGTGTATACTTCGAGCAACGCACGTGACGTTTTGCTACTGCTTCGCTTCGAGCGACGCACGGCAACGTGACGCTCCGCTGGCGCTTCGCCTTTCAGCCACTCGCCGGAGAATCACCGACGTACTACTGGGTGCGAAGCACCGCTAGCGGACACGACAATGTCGCTATCAAGGATACACCGCTCGAGACTTAACTACCAGTAAGTACCTATAAGTGTATACTTCAAGCGATGTACGGTGACAATGTGACGCTCCGCTGCGGCTTTGCCTTCAAGTCATCCAACTGAGCGCAAAGCACAACTATCGTGCACGACAATGTCGCCATTAAGGACACGCCCCTTGAAAGCGAAACTAAATACGAGTACCTTTCTAAAATATATGTACAATTCCCACGTACTACTGGCTAATCATAGCTAGCGAACACGACAAAGTCTCTATCAAGGACACCATTCAACACCAATTAATTAAGATAAGTAGCTTACCTACTAAAAGTTAGTTCTAAATATCGATAAGCTTAAGAGAGATCCCACACTAGCGTCTTTTGAGCGTCGGCGTTTAGTCAGCGCTATGGTAAATGGCGTCGATGTGCAGTTGTGCCAAAGGTGCGTCGAGCAGCAGCCATAGTTGGCTTATAGACGCTGACGTTCTGGGCACGCTAGTGTGGGGTGGCCCTAAAATCTGCGCTGCGAGTAAACATTTTCTTTAGATATTTTTTGTCATAATATAAAATTACAATATAACAATAATTACAATAAATAAAAAATAAATTACAATAATTACATTATTTAAATTATATATTTAATTTATAAATACAATTTAAAATTTAATTATGTAATTTACATTAAATGATCAAATAAATTTAAAAATACAATTTAAATGTCTGAAGAAGTGACATATGTCAACAATTTTATGTTAAAACAAAAATTCCCAAATTCAGAACAAATTGTCGAAGATTAGTGGCAATTAGTCCCGAGTGTACAGCCGATGGAAAAAAAATCTGTCAATTGAAAAAAACTATAATTAATGAGAAAAACGGCAATTTTCTCTAATTGGTCGACTCGCAGCGACGGAAACAGTGCTCAAATTGGCTGCGCTAGGATTTCCTCTGCGGAGGCCATAGCGCGAGTTTAAATTTTTAAAACTGTGCGGCATTCGTACTAAAAATCTCAAGTTAGTTTGACAAGAGGTACCACCAAATCAAACCCGTTATCATTTATTAATGTTGCAATTACATATATAATTCTAAAGTATCCAGCGTATGGAACCCTAACTTCGCCGTTGGTGTCAACTTCGCCCAAGTGAAATATTAATTTTATCAAGAAATAAATATTACCTAATTGAATTGTCAATGAAAAGACCTGCGTAAAAAAGTAAAAAAAAATTAAGTTGATAACCTATGTATCTTCGCCACCCTATAATTATGATTGTGAAAATTATACTAATATACCTACCCATACCCATGAATCCCATGATACAATTTATAGCGGAAGCATGATTAAATGTTAGCTAAGGCGAAGTTATGTACTAAAGGCTACATATGTATTTTGGCCAGCCTTTATTACCAGTGACCTGCAACATTGATAACGGGGTTAGGTAGCAACAGTAATATGCGAGTGCGAGACCACAAGCGAGACATACGCATAGCGACTCGAGTAATGTCAAGTCCAGTTGTGATTATTAAAGTGCCAACCCGGCTTTGCGGTTTATTTCGATTTTATGTTAGTTTAGTTGTTTAGTGAAATGTTAATTTTATTTATTTCACCTCAACTGTCACTTTTGACATAATACGTCAATTTCATACAATTTTTATTTCCATTGTCCATATATAGCCTAAATAGGCGAACTCTAGCTTCAAAGTTACACAATTTCACTGCTGCCCGCGTTAGGTAAGATCAAAATATCAACGTCAAAATTTACAGCCCTTAAAAATACTTTATAATAAAATTGTAAGTTGAACTTAATTTCCGTTATTCCTGTCTATCAATTTACAAAACTTAGAATACTATTTGTTATATACGTCTCCCATGAGACTAAACAGCCATTAGGATAGGAGTCGAGCTTTTCGTTTAACAAGACTGTAAAAATATAGATAATCTTAGATTGTTTTCCAGATCTAATACAACCGGAAATTTAACACTAAGCCTCTTATTATTGATACCTTTCCCGAATTAGAAATCTAGAATCCCATAATAAATATTTACTTTTATCCGTAGGCGTAGACTAAATATATTGTACCTACTAAATATCATATTAGATTGCCTAGATAGCTGAACCCACGCTCAACTATATAAAACTGGGTAAAACAAATGAAATGAGAAATAAAATAAAATACAAGCGGTCCACAATCTGAAGCTTCGCAATACTAGACAACAGTCATAAACAATATAAACAGGAAATAGTTTTGTGGATACGCAATAACTTTTGAACGAAACATGACCCAAATTTCCCCACAACTTAACCCCGTACGCGAACATGAAAGGGAAATATGCATAGTTTTAATGTGCCGTTTAATTTCAGAATCACGTTCGCGCCGGCTGAGGGACGTTACGACCTGTCTGTGTCAAACGTGTCGTACGAGCGGGACAATGGACGCTTCGAGTGCCGGGTGAAGGCGGGGGGGTCAGGGCGCACGCTGCACTCGCAGGCGCACGCGCTGGTCGTGCTCACGCACCCTCGTGCCCCTCTGCTCTCGCCTGGCGCGCACGCTAATGCGCAAGAGGGAAGGGAGATCAAGCTCGCGTGCTCAAGCTCAGGGGGATCACCGGAACCTGTTGTCAAGTGAGTATTCTTTGAGTTTCAGCTTCATAGTAATTTTCACCCTGTAGCATGGTATATGTCATATTTTCTAGGTCACCTGACTGACACAAGCCTACGTCATCATGCGACAGCGCTATATGATAATATGCGATGGCGCTATATATAGCGGCCATGTTATTGTGACGTAGGCTTGTGTCACTCTGGGAAGAGAAAACCATGTTTTATTAGACTATGCCCTGTAGTCACGCTTCAAGTCTTGAAGGTGCATCGGTTACAGGACGCACGCGGATATCGTGCGCGTTACCCAAGCCTTTTGGGCACAGGCAATTTAACCCTTTGAACGCCACGTCTATCGTGTACAGTGCGTGTATACACGAAAGTTGATATTAAGTTGTTTTAATGTTACTTCTAAAACCATATATGTCTGTCTAGTGTCTACTTAAATATTTAGGTCCCATTCAGGATGTTTTTTCTAAACTCTCATAACTTTATTTTCCTTTTATAATTCGATAAGTACAGCTCAAACAAAACGGACTATTTCACGAGTATTTCCATTTTTAATTAACTTTATCTCAAATATAGCTCCCAATAAGAAGAAAATCAGAGCGATATAATAAATGAAAATTAAAACCATTACGCATTCAGCAACGAAATTAAATTACCTCAGCATACGGCTTTTTAATCAATACAGAAAAGTGAGTAAAGGCCAACTTTTCTTTGAACAGCGAGAACGCTGTATTAAAATAAAAACGGCGTACAAAGAAGGTAACAGATAAAAAACGGGACCTAAATGGGGCGATAAAATTTATGGAGGCAGTGACTCGGATTCAATTAGAGTTGGAAGGAACCGTAATCACAGATTACGTAGTACTAGCTGCACCACTCTCAGAAAATATGTTCCTGGATTTATTGCTATTATTACCGCCGTCGACGACCCAATTCGTTTTACCCGCCGCAAAAGAACAAAGTTAGCCGGACCCAAATATAGCAGTGAGGGAAAATCAGGAACTATAAAAGAAAAGATTGCTTAATTTGTTTTACCAGGGAGCCAATTTCAAGATAGCTTACAGTTCTGAATTCTTCTATTATTTTTGTACAACGCGAGAACCTCAAAAATGGTCTGAATTGACGAAAACATGCATCGGGGCTCGTATTCAGAAACGTGTCATTGTAGCGTACTTACTGTAGAGTATTGTAATCTATGACAACGGCCGAGCTAAAGCCATAATGGATGCCGTCGATACTGCCCTGGACAATTAGGAAGCACTAGCGACCGTGTAGCGACACCGCGACCCGCGCTTAACCGGATTATTGTTCCCATTATTAGGGGTCTGCTAATACGCGAGAGGTCTAATTATTTATTGCTTAGCATTTTGTGGGGCGCTGGGTAAATCGTTTATGTTTACTAATAATACTAGCGGCGCCAGTATACCGCCTTGGGGTACGCAACTTATTTATGTATAAAATAATTTTATGATTATTAAAATTCGAATACTTTTGTTACTTTATAGCATTGTTGTTTTCGCTTAAGTAAGGCAGCATTTCTGTGAGAGGTACATACTACTTATTAACGCAAGTCAAGTTTTATGATATGACACACGAAGTCAAATGCCTTGCTCAAGTCGAACAGACGCAAGTGCGTATAATGAAATCAATGATGCGTAGGGATGAACAGCGCGAGAATAATGGTATTAGATTTATGGGAAAAACTGCCTTCAATACCCCGGCTTCAAAGAGGGCGAATAATAATTTGATAACTTGTTTATTCAAGCGCGGCGCTGCTAATATAATCTGTGGCAGAGACCGTAATGAATTTTGTCGATACTTCCCTGGACAATGAAGAGAGCACTCGCTGACCTCCGCTTAAACGGATTATTGTCCCCATTGTACAGGATATAAGCAAGAGATTTTGCCTTTTTGTTTGTAAAATACCTAGTTGATACGGGTGTTTTACTCTAAACATTTTGGTATGAACTTATGCAGTTCCCAGCAGCAGTGCATAAATTGTGCTACATATAATATATGTACGTAGGTATTTATTTCTTATTACTTATACAAAGACAATTGGAACCGCTTGATGCTAATGTTGTTTGCCAATCTGCCACTTGAGTAGGTATCTATTTAATGTATTTATCTTGAACACAAATTTCTAGGTAAAGCTCTTAAATTTCTTTTCATTTATCACGCTCCGCGATTGTTGCACCATTTAGGGATCTAGCTAAATTGGTTGTTCAATACTTACCCTATAAAATTCGCAATTTAGCAAGAACCCTAAATGGCATAACGATCCCGTGTGGTAAATGTACAAGAGGAATACCTATAATACCAACATTAGATGATAGATATATTTATTGCATTGCATGACAGAAAAAAAACTAATCGTGATATCGACCCAAAACTTAAAATTGAAAATAAACTAGATGTATGAAATTTAAATCAAACTTCACAAATTCCGCGTAGTCTTGTTCAAAAGTGACGTTACTTCTACATGCACTTCTCAAACTTTTAAGAATTAAGCAAGAAACCATTTAAGCATTAAGAACTTGCGCGTCTTGTGTACCGTATCGTCTGCTTACAGGTACTAAAGTTAATCTCAAACAAGTAAAAACTTGCGCAGTATGCACGGAATGGCTGCCTTTTGACTTTGTCTCTGCTGCAAAGTGGAAATGAAACTACCACTTATGCAGCTTAAATTATCTTATGTGTTTACAGTTTACACATTGTTTACATTATGGTAACTTGAAAACTGCATGTGTGACTTTAGAACCCCTAGTGTTAAATTTCATTTGATAGCGTGACGTGCGTTCGCGTTATGTCTATTTTTGCATGGGACATTGAACATCCCATACAATCCCATACAAATGACACTAAACCAGTGAACGAACTAAACGCAAACGCGTACTTACCTCCGTCACGTCATGTTATTGAATGAAATTTACTCTAGGGTTACTGTAAAATTGGATAAGATGTGGTATGAAAAGAGCTTGAAGCCCGGGAAAGGGCATAGTGAGGGTAGTTTCTTATCAATCATCATCATTCACAGACGAAATCGGCGGCAGAAGCTAGCTAAACTAGTTAAAATTAAATTGCTCCAGTCTGACGGCGCGATTCGGGAAATGAATTAGAGATTAACTAGATACGATATAGTAAAGATATAAAGCGTCCCACGAGTAAAGGTACCTTATGGCGGTTGGCGGTTACGCTATTATTAAAGCCGCTCCAATATTAATGCGGCGCTATGCGACGAAAGCGCCAGCCGCCATAAGGTACTTTTTTCGTGGAACGTCACATATCTTTACTATTTAATATCTAATGAGTCTCTAATTCATTTCCGGAATCGAGCCGTGAATGGCGACCGTCCGGATCGTCCATTCGAATGTATTTCCATACCGGAAAATAGGTCTTTGATGAAGCTGGGCATAGACAACGCTCTAAAATTGATTCAATGACGTGTCCGCGATATCCCATTCATTAGGTTTGGCTAAAAGCTAAAGAGCAATCAATTTAATATAGTACCCAAGTAACACAACGTAGCTGAATATTGTTTGAATAATAGAGCATGCCGTACTTAATGCTGAATAAGGTAGCTGTATAACAGCTGAATAAGCGTTATACAGACGTTATACAGAAGGTTTGGGCGCAAAGTGGGCAGTGCCCACGCCGCTTATTTCTGAATAACAGTAATGTAATAGCTATATAAGTGTATGCCCACACATTGAATTGCTGAATAACACTTGTATAGAGGCTGTCAAAAGCTTATATACCGCTTTTAATTAAACCAAAGTTATCCAGCTTTGTACACAATGAATCAGTTATTCACACGTTATGAAGCTTTTGGTTCCAAAGTGCATTTTTACAGAAAATCTATTCAGATATTTGTGTTAAATCAATGATTTGTCTTCCATTTTAATTTGTGAACTAGTGTCAAAGTGTAGTTTCTGTAGTGAAAACTTTTACAAAATAAGGAGGACATCACCCATATATTTATTTGATGTTTACATAACTTCAATTTCATTGCGCATGCGACTTTACTGTTAATATATATATGCATTTTATTTAAAATTTTAAAGCGCCGCGTAAATAATGCACCGTTTCAAAAGTAAATATAGAAAATTTACTACTCCACATTTAAATTTGTAATTTTTCTGCGGTGTTTAGATGTTTTAGTGATAGAAAATGTACTTTAACAAGTTATGCTACGATAAAACTAGTTTTATAAATGAATAAAATGGGTTTTTCAGTTCATTTTCAATTCCTATGTAATTGTAGAGGTTAGAAAGTGAGCAACCGTAATGGCGTCCGACTGTGCTGAATATAAGCTGCTGCCACAGCTATTATTGTGCTAATTTCTGAAGAAGCATTCACATTATTCGCGTTACTAAGCAACATTAACACAACAAGTTTTGAATAACATCAGTATAATAGTAATTGTTTTCTCAATCTTAAAGCCTATTAGGGTTCTATACACAAATAGTAAAAACCACATAGATCCTCACTACTTTGATGATAAAACATTATAGGTATGTAACACGGGCAATATTCAATCCTACTTCCCACTAATATTATAAACGCGATATAATATATAAGTTATATGATAAATCTGGGGGCACGGCAGTTTACACAGTTATTTTTTCCGTTATCAGTTCCGACAAATATGTAGTAGGTAAAGGTAACGCAAAGATGTACGACGTGAGTACGAAGCTGTATATAGTATGAATGGTATGGTTACGAGTATGGTATGAATATGAATATGGTATAGGTGCGAAGGTGAGGGTATATCATTCATTCATTCATATTAGTAGCGGGTATCACGGGTATGAGTACAATTAAGTATAGTTTGATATGGGCAGTATTGTTTAGGTATGAGTACGAGTACAGTGTGGGATGGGTATGAGTAGACCCACTTGAAAACTAAAAACAGTCTGTTCAAAATCGACAGGAGAATCGATTTCGCTATGAGGGTGATTATTTTATTTTTCTCATACCCAGTCCAGTCTACAATTTTTAATGCAACAATATGAATAACTAGCATTTGACACATTGTTTGCCAACTAACAACAACCTTAAATGGCCATTGGTAAACTTTATCTCGTTGCCGTAAGGTATGAAAATGGTCAGTTAACAGTGTTTACGATGGTAACTAGCAATTGTTTTACGTCATTAAAAGTAGAGATGCAACGGATAGTTGTTTGGCCGGATTCCGGATATCCGGCCTGGACACTGGCCGAATATCCGGTATCCGGCCGCCGGATATTCGGCCGGCGGAACTATACCTACATTTCGGTTTTTCAGGTGCGCATTCTGCAGGTTTGACCTGTTTCCTAGTAAACGTTCGAGCGGACTCATTTCTAGGTTCGAAATGAGTGCGCGTGCAAGTCAGTGGAATGATTAAATTGTTTTAAAATAATAAACAAGTACGATTATGAACGTGTCTGTTTCTTAAATCCAATTTGTTTACTCCGAAATCATGCAATGTTACTATCCGATATCCGGCCGAATAGAAGGTCACTATCCGGTATCCGGCCGGATAGTAAAATAGTGGCCGGATAGGCCGGATAGTAACCGGATATCCGGTGCATCTCTAATTAAAAGGACTATGCATCTTGTGTAAAATAACCAATCGAAGAGAATTGTTAAGAAAAGTAAACCTCGATTTTTTAAATAATGGTTGGATTAAAGAATATGCGTATTTATTCTTGATGCGTTCAAAATAAAATAAAAACACGCTCAAGCTCAAAGCAATCAGACTCAAGTAGCACTGTTGACCGTGTATAAAGCTACGGAACCCTCTCCACTGCGCACTTGTTGATACTAAGCAGTAGTTTGAATAGCGCTTCTCATTGCGTTCATTTTGCAGCTTTTAGCAAGAAAATATAGTATATGTGTACTAAAATCGCTATAACTTAACTATAAGTGTTGTTTTAGTATTTATTATTCAGACGTTATGTCAATAAAAGCCATAATTAACCCATATATGCAGCTACTGAATAACAAATAATATGTGGATTTTATTACAGCTTCCAGTAATAGCGTCCACCTTTATTCAAAAACTAGCGTTAAAACAGAAACTGCAACCGCTTTTATACAGTTGAAAGTCTTCACCGACGCTTCTTTTCAGCATTTAGTAGCCACTATCACATTTTCTTAATATTGTCTGTTTAAAATCATACAACACAGAATATATACAGCTAATTGCTGCTAATGCTGCTATTATGCAGCTTTTAGTAACCACAAATGCTTTAAGCTGAATAATGTCTAAGTAACTGTGTAAGAAATAAGTATTATTCAGCTTTAATATGCAAAACCGATGCTATGCAAAATTTATTCAGCATTTATTGGTATAAAGGCCCCACTAGGCCCACATATTTTCTTATTCCGAATTTAGTAATTTCCACCGCATATACACAAAATTTATGCAATCTTAATTTGAATAAGATGATAATTTTACTCTATTATCCTGCTTGTGTGTTACTTGGGTAGAGCTTTCAAATCGTCGGCTAAAATCGCATACCTCGTCAATAGGGACATTTAGGATTTGTAACTATATTGTAATGTAATTTGTTCAGCATAATTCTGCCGACTTACGGTGTTCAAATTTTGCTATACCTACATACTTTATTACTATCAACCTGGATAGAAACCTAAGACACCAGCATATCTACATCAACTCAGACAGCCAGGCTGCTCTGCTGGCACTAGAATCTCTTGAGTCAAACTCAAAACTAGTCCAGAACTGTAAATCAAACCTAAATGCACTGGCTTATTCCAACAAAGTTATACTTAGATGGGTACCAGGGCACTCCGACATTAACGGAAACGAAGAAGCGGATGAACTTGCTAGAAAGGGCGCAGACACACCCCTGGTCGGCCCAGAACCGTTTTGTGGAACCACAAAACGGGATGCATATTCTCTGCTCAACAACATAGAAAAAACGAGAGCAATCGATTGGTGGAAGTTCGTAAAAGGACAAGAACACTCGAAAGCTCTAATCAAAGGGTTCAACAGCAAAACTGCTAAGGAGCTTCTAGGGCTCAAAAGACACAAAACTTGTGCGGTGACTAGAATTTTGACTGGACACTGCAAGTTGAACAAACACATGTTTCAAATAGGGAAAAAACAAGATGCGACATGCAGGTTCTGCCAAGAGTCAGAGGAGACTGCTATGCACATTCTCTGCTCCTGCGGACCACTAATGTCCAAAAGAAGTATCTACCTAGGGCGACATATACTGGAACCCTATGAGGTACAGAGCATTACGGCCCAAAGAATCTGGAATTTCCTGGATTCAACGGGCATTAGTAATGAACTTTAAAGGGCCGTCACAATAGATCACAGCTTGGTCGAAGCGACACTCATAGGCCCATATAAAACATAATAATAATAAATACTTTATTACTATTAAACATGCATTTACTCTATATTTACATTTCATAGAACAACAACAACAACATGGTATAGGCACCAATACCTAAATTTTTTAACTCCTTTGGAGGAGATAAGTAGCCGTACCGCGTATTTACGTTCTCGAGATATTTAGCGATGTTGCATACGGACGGATGTCGCACCAGGCCGGTTATAGACGTCCGTTGTTTTCGCCGAACAATTGTCCGGGTTCGGCGACGATGTCTTGTTTTCTTGGGTCTTCTTCTTTCAATTTAAGAGCTGGGCTCTTGTCGGTGCAGCGTGATGAAGTTGTCTCCACCTTGGTCGGTCCAAAGCCAGCCCCTTAGTTTCCTGGTACGACACGGCCCCTACATGCTCCTTTATACTTTTCCTGGGTCTTCCCCTCCCTCTCTTGGGTCTAGCAGCTAGACCGCGACGCGACACACACACGATTAGTGCGTAACATGATTAGTGGGGAGACGCTCCTCACTTCGGTCTAACTCGGCTCCGTTCGGCTCAGCATTGCTCCGAGCAATTATTAGGATTGGCACCACTTGACTTCCTTTTGCGTGCACGACCACAGATAAGATCATCACTTGAATTTTGACAACCCTAAATAGCCGAAAGGGATAGTGCCATATATTAGAAGGGACAGCATGATTCGACCCTGAACCGCTGTCAAACTTCGGGTTTGTAGGAAGTGTACGGTAGTACTATTATTTATTCGGTGACACGGTCTGGTTTCCGGCGAAAACACCGGACGTCTACAACCGGCCTAAGGGTTCCTTTTTACGCATGTCCGTACAATATGTACATATTGTACGGTCATGCCTTTTGTAAACGAGGGTCAGAGTACTTTGCCCAGTAGTTACACGTAGTTAAACTATACGAGGATTTTGCACGAGCTCACAGACGACGCAATATGTTTTAAATGGTTTAGAATGTTTTACATAGTTTAGATAGACGAGTTAACTTCGTACATATTCGGCCAAATTGTAGGTACGAAACGTAGACACGGAAAATACAAACTACTCTTTTATTAAGTCACAAAAACGAATCACGCTCTCAATTTAAAACGACATTCTGAAATGACTTGAATTTTGACATGAACATTCAAGTAAAGCGTATATCTATATGTCCGGTACTAATAATGTTAATGTAAGTTGTCAATAAATAAATAAATGATAAATAGTTATTTTGCTATAAATTTTAATATATACAAATAAATTTGAGTGTAAACTTAAATAAATATGTCTTATATTTACCAAGAAAAAGTGACCAAGCATGTTCCAGGGGTCCAGTTTAATTTGTTCTAAATGTTCTAATACTTTTTATAAATTAGAGTGTGTTGAGGTTTTACATACTTGTGCTTTACAATGTAAACTCTTTTCGATATAATAATTAGAACCTTTCATAAACCCAATAAATTAGCATTTATTTTGTTTTATTTATTTCTTAAACAAACGAAACTCGTCTGTATTTACTATACTTACGCTTATAGCAAGGCTTAAATTTATAATAGTGATTTTTATTATAGTGGGTCTTACGAGGTTAACCCTTTACCAGGCTGACAGTTCAAAAATGACAATCGATTGTCAGTCTTACTCATCGAAAATAGAACACATGTTTGAAGTGCCGCATATGGGAAATATATATACAGGTTGGAAAGATAAGTCGGGCCCTGGAGGGAAACTACCCTAAATCCTTAAGCTGGCTCATTTTACTTAAAGGAGACATTCCTTTATTTTTAAAAAGAAACAAAACTGCATTAAAATTATTTATCTTTTTTTCTTCAATTTGGCTTGTCTAAAAAAATCTTAAGTACTAAATATTCGATTTTATGGATATTTTGTACGATAGACCAGTGTAAGACCTAATGTTTCTTGGAGAAATGTTATTATTAACATTAACTGTATCGACTAGTAGAATAAAATTGCGGGTTTTTATTTTTTGGAATTTTTCGTCGGTTCGAGTCCCGGGCGAGGCAAGCGAGTTTTAGAAAAACTTTGAATGCAGTTTTGTTTTTTTTTTAATAAAGGAATGTCTCCTTTAAGTAAAATGAGCCAGCTTAAGGATTTAAGGTAGTTTCCCTCCAGGGCCCGACTTATCTTTCCACCCTGTATATATCCCTGAGCCTAGTAAAGGGTTAACACACGTGAAATTGTGGAACTGTGTAGTACCATATTAAGGGTACCTAAACGAACGCAACTTCACAGAGCTAGCTGAATTTTAACAAAATTATAAAACTGCGATGTTGGTAACACTACTCGACTCCAATTCGTTCGTTTGGTACGCCTGTACAAGTTGTACAAGTTACATACTTACGCCGCACCCGCATCGTTCAGCCAGAAACATTGTAAAAATCGTTTCTGAAGTTGATATAGTCTGGCAAAACTATTTTGCCAGTAGAAAAAGGATGCTGATTTAAAAGTCGGCTAGTCTGTGGCCATGAGTAAGCCCATTCATAATAATAATAAAAAAGTGTACGCGCGAAGGTTCAATCTTTCATACAAATGAATTTCGCTACTTTCTTCTTGTATTTCGTGGCAATATTGGTATGCCAACGTATAGTTGAGAAGGAATTAATCCAGACTTAACGTGTGATATCAGCAATCAGCCTGCGGAGGGGTTTTTGCAGATTATATATTTTCGAAGCCTCTCACTGTGCTCCAAACTTGATGTTTTATTTAGGTTTCGCTTGTTTTTAGAAAAAAAGAAAAGTGATTTGAATATTTTATAAAAATACATTTGAAAGCCTTTGCTGTCCGAAATATTAAAGTACCTATTTTTAGAGCTCTCTGTGAGTCTTCTGCCAAAATACCTATAGCTATATTTTGAACCCCAATTTTAAATAATATTATTTTATCTTTTCAAACGTTATTTCTTGTGCTTTAATACAGCTTGATAAAACATTTGCAATTGTAATAAAATGTAATGCTACCTAGATGCTATATGCATGTGTATTTCTGCTAATTCTGCTTGTAATCATCATGCATTCAGAGGTAATTAATACAAGACATATAGTCATATACAGATATACCATCGCCCACACTGTTAACTGTACATCGGTGGACCTTATGCCTTTTGTAATAAGGTCCAGTACAAAAAGGCTAGTCGTGAGATTCGTGAGCAATGTTAAGGCAAAACTTAGCATTATTTTTTAATGATCGTTAAAATGCATAAACTTACTAGCTTCTTCATCCGCAACTTCGCATTATAATGATGATTATCGATAAAAACTATCCTACGTCCTTCCGCCGGCCCGCGGGCCTCTAACTACGAGTATATGCAATTATGCATATATAGCATATTTTATTTATGTAAATTGGTTCAGCGGTGTAAGCTCGAAGCGGTAACAGACAAACAGACTAAAGTTGATGAAATATAAAGTGACCCGAACTCCCGAAATAGTTTGAACAGAGATCGGCTTATTTTATATTTAGTCAACTACACTTTCCCATTTATAAGTAGGGATCTATAATAAAATATTTCGAAACTATTATAAAATACAAATATGCATTGAGCGAGTGCTCGGTTGTCTGAGTAATTATGTCTAGACACACCACACAGCGGCAACGTCGCATTTAGAAATTCCTAGTTAGGTATTGCACTGAACTACAAAAAGCTAGCAATCATGGATTTAGATACAGTCAAGCTTATCAGGTGAACTTTTTCAATTAAAAGTTCACCTAATCTAATAGTACCTAGCTGTACTTTATCTAGCTAGGACATTTACCGTCGTATAGCCTTACACGACTGCCTTAACAGTGTCAAACTGACATACTGTCCGATTCGTACTTTAGGATACGTCAACTAATAGATATAGAAACGATATGGATTAGGTAGATATCTAAGTGTCAAAAGAGACGTTTTTGTTTGATGAAACGTCACATTTGACACTGACATAATGTTTGTAGATCTATTAATTGACGTACCTTATAGTTGGAATCGGGCCAATAATCGCTAACGTCTCGTCTGCATAACTTACTTCCTATGCATCTCGCTCGTACTCGTATATTAGTGCGAGCGAGATGTATATAGATAGTACCTACAGTGTCAAACTGATAGTAGCCGTAAAGGTATAGTACGAATTATCTCAGATGATTTTTTCGGGCTCGGGCCCTATCTGTTAAACAAAAGCCTTTGTTTGTTTTAAGAGCTCTCTCCAACACGTGCCAAAGCAACCATGTTGTTTAAAAAGCAACTATGGATGATAGTATTAAGGTTCTAATTTATGTGACAGCTCATTCAGAGAACAATCAGGGTTTATATTGGAAGTGAAAAATTAGAATGATTTAGTATGCAAACTATTTCAAACGTTATAGGACTTATAAATAATAAACTTTAGTAGCGATCTTTTTGAATGTAGGTACATATCTGGAAGTGTACAGTTTACACGATCACATGAAATTAATTAATTGAAATCTTAATGAAAATTTGATTAAACGGGATTAAGATGCTTATTAATAACCCACTTATTAATTAACGACATAAGCCTCAATTAGCTACTAATCATTTGACTTCAATAATCTGACATTTTGACTACTTCATACCACAATACTTAGACTCTAAGTCTTAGAGGATATAACCAAATGGAGACGCCGTAAAAATAGCAATGTCAGATAAAAGTCAGTCCATACAATGTGTATCACCATTGGCCACCTATTTTCGACTTTGTTATATCCTCTAAGCCACAATACATACAACTTACTGCATACCTATACCTACTCAAATAGGTATATGCAACAGATGCATAAAATCCTATTATAGTTTACACGTTTAAACCTTAAGTTCAACACAACATTGTTAAAAACATCTGTTAATTCTAATTAGTAGTTTGGAACGAGCGAGCACGGGACAACTGCACTGCGCCATTTCTAGGACGCTCAGTACTGCGAGAACCACTCTACAAGGCTTAAAATATTTACGAACACCGTACTTTACGAGGGTTTCCAGTTATTAAAAAGATGAATTATAATTATAAGCTATAATATTAATATTAATTAAGCTAAGTGTATGTTGGACCACGAAGATTAGAGTTCTCTAAGGTAGCTTTGCACAGATTTGAATAGAATAAAGCGAGGGACTCTCCTTATCTCATTATAAATGTCATATTTTCATAGGAGCTTGACATTAATGATGACATTGCCACACTTTGTCTTCGTAAAGGCCATGCAGACTACTGACTACTTATAGGTTCCGTTCCGACTCTACTAGTAGATTCCATAATATATGGTTTTACACCTTCAATACAAAAAAACCATTACAATATGTAAAACAGATGTGACGTATGGACATTGGACAGACAGACGGACATTACGAAACTATTAGGATTCGGTTTTCGCAATAACAAAACAGCATATTTTTGAGATACAATTACATGTATAAGGGCAATAGTTTCCAAAGGGAGTATTCTAAATAATTTTCGGTGGTATGTTATTATTTATTAAGTAATTCTCTTGTTAGGGTTCCGTACCCAAAAGGTAAAACGGGAGCCTATTACTAAGACTTCGCTGTCCGTCCGTCCGTCCGTCCGTCCGTCCGTCCGTCCGTCTGTCTGTCACCAGGCTGTATCTCACGAACCGTGATAGCTAGACAGTTGAAATTTTCACAGATGATGTATTTCTGTTGCCGGTATAACAACAAATACTAAAAACAGAATAAAATAAAGATTTAAATGGGGCTCCCATACAACAAACGTGATTTTTGACCAAAGTTAAGCAACGTCGGGCGTGGTCAGTACTTGGATGGGTGACCGTTTTTTTTTGCATTTTTTCCGTTTTTTTTTCATTATGGTACGGAACCCTTCGTGCGCGAGTCCGACTCGCACTTGCCGGGTTTTTTTTTTATTATCACAATGTTCATAAATTTTTAAATTTGAAGAAACACATTTTCTGATGCGTTCAAATATCAAAGAAATTGAAGAAATACAAACAACATCTAATAAACGTTGAAGTTATTCATTCGTACTTTCTTACGCTTATTTCCCAAGACTGCACAACATTATTAGTTCCAAGAAAATTAGTTCCATTTCAAATATTGCCATTTATTTATAATATTATCATATGATCGTACACTGAGAGAAAAATCATCACCAGGAATTAAAAAACCGGGCAAGTGCGAGTCGGACTCGCGCACGAAGGGTTCCGTACCATAATGCAAAAAAAAAACAAAAAAAAAGCAAAAAAAAAACGGTCACCCATCCAAGTACTGACGACTCTCGACGTTGCTTATCTTTAAATGGTCAAAAATCACGTTTGTTGTGTATGGGAGCCCCATTTAAATCTTTATTTTATTCTGTTTTTAGTATTTGTTGTTATAGCGGCAACAGAAATACATAATCTGTGAAAATTTCAACTGTCTAGCTATCACGGTTCGTGAGATACAGCCTGGTGACAGACAGACGGACGGACGGACGGACGGACGGACGGACGGACGGACGGACAGCGAAGTCTTAGTAATAGGGTCCCGTTTTACCCTTTGGGTACGGAACCCTAAAAACAGTTCTGTGCTGGGGGAAAAATGAAGTTTTAGTAATAATTATGGACGTTTCACTATTTCTGTAGAGTTTATTTATTTCTAAAAACAGCACAGTAATCCCAAATATAATTTCAACAAACAGATAATAGAAATTGCAAAAGTCAATTTGTTCCTATTAGTTAACTCTCCTTGTCCCCGGATAAGTTTATTTTTGTAATTCTAAGTGTGTTTTGTTGTACTTTTCTCTCAGTGTAAAGGCCCAACATTTCCATTGCAAGCGCCGCAAACTCATACTCTACCTCTAGTCTAGCTAGAACGCGTATTTGCGGCGCTTGGCAGTCTGGACCTGGGGACCGATTTTTGAAATTCGACCACTCGATTTCGTGTATTTCGTTAAATGATATCTCCACTACTAGGCGTTTAAATTCTACTAATAGAATTGAAATTGAGTGGTCAATACCATTAGATTCCAAATTTCGATCACTCGTATTTCAAAAAATTTAATTTCGCCGTTTTCCACCGATTTACGAGTGACGAAATCGAGCGATCGAAATTCAAAAATCGGCCCCCTGGTCGCTTAACTAAGCCACAGAATAAATAATAGTACTAGGTACAGAAGACTCACTCCCTAACAAAACTCGTCTGTTACGATCAGCACAGATATGGCCGCTAAGTGGCGACAGCGCCACGCGCGGCTTATGGCAAACCCCAAAATTGGGGCCGAACTGATGTACTTTTAGCTACCTGTAGCAAAGCGACGCAATCGCGGAGTGAGCCACGCCTGGCTAAGCTACTTAAGCTAGGTACTTATTTATTAAGTTTAGTCATTGTACAGTTAGTGTAATACATAGGTACGTAGTTATAACATTAAACCTAAAACTAATTTCATTATAACATTAAACCTAAAACTAATTTCAACTTAAATCTTAAAAGGCCCCCAAGGGCCACGGCGTCGTACCAAAGATGTTGGCAACATTCCCTCGCTGTATTGCTAATACTGCAAGACTGATGCGCTGCGGGAGAAAACTGCCAGCCCTCTGGTCTGAGCTATCAAATCAATCTTTTAAAAGTTTACTTGGCTCTTTAAAATACGACTTCCATACAGGGATAATGTAGCTCGTTTTTTAAGAATTAGATAAAATAATCGGCCAAGAGCATGTCAGGCCATGCTGAGTGTAGGATTTCGTAGTTACCACTCTCAAAATAGACCAAAAAGGGGACTATTAGTTACATTACAAGCATAAGAGAGTAGGTACAGGCATTTGCAGCGATTGGTACGTCTTTACTAAGAAAAGAAGATTTTTAGCAATAACTCAAAAACGTCTGAACCGATCATGTTTTCATTGAAAGTGTTTATTAAGCTTTTGTTAGAATATTTTTTGGATCCATGGTTCAAAAGTTAGAGGGGGGAGGGGGACTCATATTTAAAAAAAATTGTACGGGCGATACCCTAAAAAAAATTTATAGCTTTTATTTTACCATTAGGTCGCAATGCATGATTTATGTATCCATGCCAAATTGCAGCTTTCTTGCACTAACGATGATGGAGCAAATCCTCGGACAGACAGACATGGCGAAATTATAAGGTTTTCCAGGTGTCTACAAAACCCCAAAAAACGTCCGAATTCATTTTTTTCAACCATCTCGGGGAAACAATGGTGAATGTGGAGAAGATTGGCATACAAAATCTACTGCAGCGGTATTGCAGCGCGGCATTACTGCCGGCTGCAGTAATGTTGTTTGCTGCAGTAATGCTGGTGCAGTCTAATTTCAAACGGTTGGTACCTTACGCGATGTCGCGCTCGCACACTGGAGTTACGTTCTGCATTTCCATCTCGCATACATCCTGCACTCTTCATGTTTTATTTGACACTTAAACCCGGAAATGCGACTGCTAGCTTTGCCCGGAGACATAAGTTATATGCCATTTACATGTATAGGTCGTCTAGAGAGAGTAGAGACCTAGATATATCCTAGATGCAAAGGCGAGGAATAAAATACGATGCAATATTTAATTTAATAGTACAGGCACTAGGTTGTAGTCATAAAACATCCAATGAGATTCTGTTGAATTATTAAACTTACCGTGGCACTTGTTACTTACTATACTGCGTCAAGCAAATCTTGTCAGTATGTAGAAAACAACGGCAAATTTGAAAAATGTAGGCGCGAAGGGATATCGTCTCATAGAAAATTTGAATTTCGCGCCTTTATCTACTGACAAGATTTGCTTGACCATCTATACTTACTGCCGTGGCGTGGCGCAGCGACCCGAAGTGGATCTTGGCCTCTGACACTAAGGAACGCCATGCTGTCTAGCGCCGTTTCTGTACGGCACCGAGCACGACACATGTGCACATGTTAGCTATGTGCAAATTCCAAAACATTATATAAATTTCCAAAATTTATGGAAAACTTTATGAAAATATTCATGCAAATTTCCACTTAGTTCTCGTTCAAATTAGGGATTATTAACTCAATGTTCTTAGCTGTTGACGGCTGTTTCATTTAACATTTACGTCACTCATTGTACGAGTATATTTTAAGTCTCATAGAAATCCAAAATAACTGTGGGGTTTGGCAATAAACGTGCAAAAAATACACTGAAAGGTATTTTGAAAATTCTCTTTGGCATTTCGTGAAAATAGGGAATATAAGTCAAAGCTCTGCGTAGGTGGCACCATTAGGACATACAGTAAACAAACCTCATTGACATCATCAATGACACATCACACGTCATGTCAATCACGTGGCTTACCGCGAAACACGACAGTCGAAAGTTCGGTTTCTGCCTCTCTATCACTCTTGCCTTTTCGATCGATAGAGAGGCAGTTAAAGAAATCCCGATTTTCGTGTTAGCGGTAGGTCACCTGTAAACAAACCGCCTTCGTGCATCAATGTCATAGTGAAAACTTGTCAAAAAACTGTTTAAGGCCTAGTATAAGTTACTCTATGGTTTACTAAACAAATTAGTGCTGCACTCTCGCGGCAGAACATTGCAGTAATACTTCCTAGTGTGAAAATTCTCTATGGTTGGACATGTTATTTTCTGTTTATTCATAACTTATAGTTTTGTTTGCTCAGAGCAAAAAAAGGTCAACCACGGCGTTGCATGAACAAGAGATTTCCTTTAGCAGGATTGGTCCTTAGGACCCAAGGATGGATTTAAGAAGTGGAACCACCAGGGGGGGGGGGGGGAGTTTAAGCGTCTGCGACGTAAATCTGTCGGCTCACTCCAGCTCATGGCGTAGACGTAAATAAATATCTGAACTAGACTTAATTATTACTTAGGTACAAATAATATATAAACGCGGTCGCTCTGCTATTTAATGGGCCAATACATAATCATCATTAAATATTAATCAATTCCATTATGGTTGGCTGACATGACCCTGACATCTGGCAAAGTAAGTATGAAAATTTAATGAACCAGTAACCGCTTCCTAAATCAGATGAAACAGTACGTCTAGAAGTTGGGAACTGGGACGAACGAGGTCAGTCTGGACTGGAATACGAGGCTGGCAATCCCTTCATTCTATAACTTGGCCGGTAATCTCTAATAACATTCTTCTGCCTCTATAAGTAACTAATATGGTTAAGCGCTGGTGGCTTAGCGGTAAGAGCGTGCGACTTTCAATCTGGAGGTCGCGGCTTTGAACCCCGGCTCGTACCTACCTATGAGTTTTTCAGAACTTATGTACCTACGTAATATCATTTATTATTTACCAGTCGCTTTCGGTGAAGGAAAACATCATGAGGAAACCGGACTAATCCTAATCAGGCCTAGTTTACCCTGTAAATCTGCAGCGGATTCGATAACCCACGCAGTGCAAGTGTTATTTATACTGTTACAACCTCATTTCATACCGCATATCACATTATCGACGGTCTTCATATGTCATGTCTGTCAATTCACTTTTCATTGTCAACGTATTTATAAAACATTAATTAAGCCAATAAATATGTAATTTATATCAGTGGCGACGAGGATTAAAGAAAAATCGTCACAAAATGAACAGCGAACAATTTGACAAATTCCTTGCATTGCAAGCTACACAACAACAACAAATCTCGGACATATTACAATTGCTGTTAACGCAACAGCAAAAGGCAGCTGCCGCGACTCCCACACCAACAACGACACACGGCACGGAGTCGCCCAGCTCTTCGAACACGAACGGTAACAGAAACAATGTTTACAACGGCTTTAAGAGCGACAAATTCAACCCGGATGACACCGCAGTTGAAAATTTTATCGACTATTTCGAAACCAAATGCAAACTTTGGGGCGAGGATGCACGTATCATACAGAAGGAACTGCTATTTACCTGCCTCTCACCGGAGACCTTTCACGAAATTAAGGTTGCCCTTACACCGCACTTTGAAAACAGTACATATGCGGATATTCGAAATAAACTGCTCGACCTATTTAGAATTAAACGCACACGATACAGAGCATTAACGGACTTTTGGAACTGCATACGAAAAGACAACGAATCTATGGAACATTACGCTAACAGATTGAAAGAAATAAGTAAAGATTGTGGCTATAGCGATAACTTATTAGAACGACAGTTACGTGACCGATTTGCAACCGGGCTTAACCACGAACAATTACAGATCGACCTGAAACAAAAATGGCCGGATCTACAAGAAATTCAAGATGGTACGACGAAAGAAGTCACCTTCTCTCAGATTTTTAGCGTTGCTCAATCGCGGGAACGAGCAGAAGGCGATACAGACACACACGTCAAAGTCAATAAGATTAAAAGAAACCCCAAATCTTACCAGAACACGTCACCGCGCAAATTACGGACCCATCAATGCTTGAGATGCGGTGAGCCCGAAAGACATCCATTAAACCAGTGTGCTGCCAAAGCACATACATGCAAACAGTGTAACACACCAGGTCACTTTGAGGATTGCTGCATCAAATCAGGCAAAGCATGCTTACCTAATCGGAACTATAAACAAACAACATTTATTAAAGGAAACAAGCTGCACAAACTTAAGCATGACGGGAGCAGCAGCCACTCGTCCCAATCTTCCTACTCAGACGACAGCGGAGATGAAACGGACGTTGTCTGTCAAATAAGCAAAACTAAAAGCAAGGACAGCAAAAAAATTGATGTTTTCATTAACGACATTCCGTGCACGATGGACTGGGACCCCGGTTCACTCTATTCAATTATTAGTACACAATTGTGGGCGCGTATCGGAGCTCCTTCCCTCATGAAGGCTCCCAGCTTGCGCGCATATGGAAATACAAGACTCAAACCAAAGGGTCTAACAAACGTTACCGTACGCATTCAAGACGAGGAAAAACTACTTCCTGTTGTTGTAATGAAGTCAGCTGACCCTATGTTGTTCGGCCTACAGTGGAGCGAAATGTTCCAGATGGATTTCCCAAAGCCAGTCTATTCCATCAAGAAAACTCGACACGAATCCATTACACTAAAACAACTCTTGGACAAGCATACAACTCTCTTCGACGGCAAACTTGGAAAAGTAAAAGATTATCGAGTAAACATACATATCAAGCCCCATGCTCAACCGAAACACATCCCAGCCAGATCAATTAAATTTTCAATGAAGAAAAACATTGAAGTTGAACTAGATCGTTTGGTCGAAGAAGGAATTATAACCAAAGTAGACCCAAATATAACTCCGGTTCAGTGGGCAACGCCGACAGTTAACGTGGTGAAAACCAATGGCCAGATCAGAATCTGTGGTGACTTCCGCAGTACACTTAACCCTGTTCTTATAACACACGCACACCCTGTTCCTTTATTTGACCAACTACGCCAGAGTCTAGCGGATGGTGAGAAATTCTCGAAAATTGACCTAAAAGACGCGTACTTACAATTTGAAATTGAACCTGAATCGAAACAATTCCTGACAATATCGACACACAAAGGATACTACGTCTACAACAGAATGCCGTTTGGCATTTCGACGGCGCCGTCAATATTCCAACATTACCTTGACAAGCTTCTAGAGGGATTGCCAAATGTAGCAGTCTATTTTGATGACATTGCGGTTACAGGGAAAAATGACAAAGACCACCTTGAAACATTACGTACCGTATTCGAAAGACTGGAACAAGCCGGATTGAAAGTCAATTTAAAGAAATGCACCTTTTTACAGCCAGAAGTCGAATATCTTGGACACACAATTGACAAAAATGGAGTACGCCCTACAAAATCAAAGATTGAAGCCATCACCAAAGCCTCCCCGCCAGCTAATGCCAAGGAGCTACGAGCATTCCTTGGGTTGGTCAACTTCTATGAGCGGTTTATACCACACTTGCACAGCGTCTGTGCTGATCTTCACGCACTAACTGGAAACAGGGTGAAATGGCAATGGACCGACAAGGAAGCTGAGGCTTTTGAACGTGCTAAGTTAATGATTGTACATTCTAAACCACTTGTAGCTTTCAATGACAAATGCCCACTTTATCTAGCCTGTGATGCTTCAGAAAAGGGCGTCGGAGCAGTGCTTTTTCACATGAGGAATAATATTGAACAACCAATCGCTTTCGCATCACGAAAACTCCGACCCGCAGAGTCAAAGTATTCTGTCATAGACCGCGAAGCCCTAGCAATATTTTATGGAATTAGAAAATTTGACCAATACCTTCGCGGCACGAAATTTACATTAGTCACGGATCATAAGCCCCTAATACACATTTTGGGATCTCAACGAAACTTACCCAAACTCGCTAACAATCGCCTAGTACGATGGGCTTTAATAATTGGAAGTTACGATTACGACATTAAGTATACAAAAGGTTGTAACAACCTGATCGCAGACTATTTATCAAGAATGCCCAACCCAGAAGAACTGCCATCCAAATCTGAGCTTAAGGTTCACAGAATTGTAGCGCGATTGCAGACTGACAGCATTGGTGATCTTGCACTATCTGAAAGCGTTATACGAGAAGAAACACGCAAAGATATCACGCTGAAACAAGTATATCATCTTATAAAAACTGGTTGGCGTGA
Source organism: Cydia fagiglandana (assembly GCF_963556715.1). Lineage (NCBI taxonomy): Eukaryota > Metazoa > Arthropoda > Insecta > Lepidoptera > Tortricidae > Cydia > Cydia fagiglandana. The sequence goes on along the minus strand of NC_085932.1, from coordinate 2,764,433 downwards.
GCATCAATACTCAAACGATGTAAAACCATATGCTCGAAAGCGCGGTGAGTTGTCACTAGAAGATAAAATAGTCATGTGGCAGGGCCGTATTATTGTTCCAGATACTCTAAGGAAGGCGACCCTAAAATATCTGCATCGTGGACACCCAGGCATTTCAGCAATGAGAGCACTGGCACGTTTTTACGTTTGGTGGCCAACTATAGAGGAAGATATAGACACGCATGTGAAGGCTTGCCACAAATGCCAAGAGAATAGACCTAATACTTCAGATTTACCAATCTTCTCATGGTCTATGCCAGATCAAGCCTGGGAAAGGATTCACGTTGACTTTGCCGGACCATTCGAGGGCACATATTGGTTAGTTGTATCAGATGCTTTTTCCAAATGGATCGAGATCAAGCCGATGACCAAAATTACGACAACCAAACTCTGTGATGAACTGGATACCATTTTTACTACCTTTGGCCTACCCCAATTTTTAGTGTCTGACAATGGCCCACAATTTATATCTAAGGAATTTCAGGATTACTGCAAAGAAAAAGGAATAAATCATATCAAATCGTCACCTTATCATCCACGGACGAACGGATTGGCCGAAAGGCTTGTGAGGACTTTCAAGACCAGAATGTCATCCAGCACAGGATGCCTCAAAAAACGTTTAGAACATTTCCTTTTCGCTTATCGCATCACACCCCATAGCACCACTGGCAAATCCCCGGGCCAGCTAATGTTTGGAAGACAACTACATTGTGTGCTTGACAATGCCCGACCAAGTGCTAGACGTTCATTACAATACAAACAGATACAAGCAAATGTTAACTCCGACGGCCAGACTCCAAACTATAGACCAGGTGATGCTGTGTATGTGCGAAGCAGGGAGCAGCCGCGGTGGGAGCCTGCCACAGTATCTCGACGCACGCATCGATACTCCTATGTCATTAACACTCCAGTCGGGGTGGAGAGGAGGTATCACGCAGATCATATACGACCCCGTCTGCCTGATCTAGAAGAAAGCCCTGCAGAGCAAACTTCTCAATCATCTATGGTCCCAGTTGCCTCATCGACGCCAGTACTGGGAACCAATAGATCCGCAATGCCTTGCCCAGGGTCAAGAGCTGGAGTGGAACTTGACCCAGAAGTTATTTCAGCTGGCTCACCTCAGAATGAGGCTCCAGAAGTTAGTCCACCTGGCTCACCTCAGAATGAGGCTAGCGAGGCCACAGCAGCTACACCGATGGCACCGCGTCGAAGCAAGCGTGCCATTAAACCACCTCGTCGGCTAATTGATGAGATGGACATGTAAATCTTTAAAGGCGGACGAATGTTACAACCTCATTTCATACCGCATATCACATTATCGACGGTCTTCATATGTCATGTCTGTCAATTCACTTTTCATTGTCAACGTATTTATAAAACATTAATTAAGCCAATAAATATGTAATTTATATCATATACGTCATAATTTCATAGAAGTTTGACGTTTAAAATGACACTTGCATTGCACTGCGTGGGCTATCGGAATCGCTGCAGACTTTTCTTGGTCTAACTCTATGTACGTTATTCTTAATGAGAGACTAATGGTACTGCTAAGCCAGCGGTTCTCAATCTTTTTTTTTGACGGAACCCTTTTGGAAAGCAAAATACTTGATGGAACCCTACAATAAAACAATATTTTTTAGAAGTGTGTTTTAAATTCTAAAGCAGTGTTCTAAATTCTCGCGGAACCCCTGCAGGGGTGTCGCGGAACCCTAGGGTTCCGCGGAACACACTTAGAGTATGGCTGTGCTAAGCAATTAAGGCTATCCCCCACTTAATTCAATAGGTTCTGTGCATTTTCTGGCCATTCCTAAACGTACATTCAATTTTTTCTCCTATTAATGATGATTTTATTTCGACAGATGGTACCGCGACGGATCAACCTACCCTCTGGAAGCGAACATGACGCATGCACGCACACGCGCGGAGCCCACCATAGCGACTTTAACACTCACACCGACAAGAGACGACGACGACGCTGTGTTCCGTTGCGTAGTCTGGAACCGCGCTATGCCGGAGGGTCAACAGCTGGATGCTACTGTTCAGCTTAGTGTCAACTGTAAGTACATACGAATAAGGTTTATGTTAGATTACCATCGCGACGCGACCCCCCCAATGCTTGGTGGGGTTGGTGGGCAACAATGATCGTGACTAAATTACGTAGGTTGTTTTTGGTGTTGTAAGCAATGTTAAAACGTGTTTTTAATTTCGTCGTATTGATACGTCCCTCACGGACGCGCATGTGGCAACTCAAGTATATTTGCTTTGAGACTGCGTCACCCCACACTAGCGTCTCCCGAGCGTCGGCGTCTAGTCAACTCTATGGCTGCTGCTCGACGCAACGTTGACGCAACTGTGCGTCGACGCCATTTTCCATAGCCCTGACAGGACGCCGATGCTCAAAAGATGCTAGTGTGGGGTGGCCCTATAGGTTAAATTTGATAAGTCTCTGTCTCTATATAATGAGTAATGATAACGTGATATTTAAGGTTAACCAGCTCACAATCAGCTCTATTTACATCAATATACGGTTTAATTTTGTCTGCCTCGTGAAACTTTTCATCAGAATTTTTACTATATTTAGCTGCGGTTACTCGACAGAGTAAAAGTTTGTAACTCGGCCAATGTTTGCTGCAGCTCGGTGCGGCACTGACATCCTGAAAGATAAATAAATCGTTTTACAGAAGTTTTTTTCAAATCGACTACTATAAAAAGTGCCTACTTTGCTCCCCTCTGGGTAATTCTGCTCCAACAGTTTTTAGGGTTCCGTACCAAAAGGGTAAAAACGGGACCCTATTGCTAACTAAGACTCCACTGTCCGTCTGTCTGTCTTATCTCATAAACCTTGATAGTTGAAAATTTCACAGATGATGTACGTATTTCGGTTGCCGGTATAACAGCATATACTAATAATTTTTAAGAAAAAAAAACCGACTTCTATGGGGCCCGGTGAAAGATTATGGTAGATGGTGCACTATGTAGAAAAGGAGGTAAAAACAGGACTTTCTAGTAGCATTTCGTTTCCGTAAGGGTCGTAGTTCTAGCCTAACCTAACCCACTTCTCTGATAGCAGTTCGGTTCTGTGAGGATCGCAGTTCGAACCTAATCAAACCCACTTTTCTAGTAGCATTTCGTTTCTGTAAGACTCGTAGTTCTAACCAAACCTAACCCACTTTTGTTCGGTTCTGTGAGGATCGCAGTTCAAACCTAACCTAACCCACTTAACGGCGCATGCGGTGCGGTGTACGGGAGTTTGAGCGGGAGGGGTTTGGCATCATCATACCCACATTTAATGGTAGGTAATCATAGTGGTTTATTTAGTTTAGGTATCATAGTGGTTTTCCGGGTCAAGGTCCGGGTCTCTGAGTGAGAGTCCGGGTCCGAGTCCGGGTCCGGGTCCGGGTCCGAGTCCGGGTCCGAGTCCGGGTCCGAGTCCGAACCGGATCCGGGTATGAGTCCGGGTCCCAGTCCAAGTCAAAATCGAAATTCGAAATCACCAAACATATGTACTATGCGTCGTTGAAGAGTTCTGTTCTGATCATCATCAGCAGTTCCACTTCATCAAATGCGACAGTTTTTAATGTAAATGCTTGATTTTATGATGAAAATACAAAAAAATCTATACCTATGCCTTTAAGATTTGAGGAGTTCCCTCGATTCCTTATGGATCCCATCATCAGAACTGGAGCTTGACAGAAATGTGGCTTAAAAACTAAACTTGCTTAACAAACATAACGAAGAGGACAGATCGCCAAACGTGAACTATGCGTCGTTGAAGAGTTCCGTTCTGATCATCATCAGCAGTTCCACTTCATCAAATGCAACAGTTTTTAATGAAAATGCTTGATTTTCTGATGAAAATACAAAAATCTCTATACGCATGCCTTTAAAATTTGGGGAGTTCCCTCGATTTCTCATGGATCCCATCATCAGAACTCAAGCTTGACAAAATTGTGGCGTAAAAACTTAACTTGCTTAACAAACATAACGAAGAGGACAAATCGCCAAAGGTGAACTATGCGTCGTTGAAGAGTTCCGTTCTGATCATCATCAGCAGTTCCACTTCATCAAATGTCACGTTTTTTAATGTATATGCTTGATTTGTTGATAAAAACACAAAAATCACTATATATGCCTTTAAGATTTGAGGAGTTCCGTCGATTCCTCATAGATCCCATCATCAGAACTGGATTTTGACAAAAACGGGACCAATCTGTATGCATATACATACAATCAAAAAAATAATTTTCAAAATCGGTCCAGTAATGACGGAGATATGGAGTAACAAACATAAAAAAAAAAATAAAAAAAAAATTAAAAAAAAAAAACATACAACCGAATTGATAACCTCCTCCTTTGGGATTTGGAAGTCGGTTAAAAAGTACGGAACCCTCGAATAAAAACTATATCACAATCTCATTTAAGTGACATGATAATAGTGAGTAGTTGTCCATTTATTGTAAACTACGTGTATGTGAGGTGTGCAATAAAGAGTATTGTATTGTATTGTATTGTGATGGTCTACTTTAAATAATGTTAGAATCGCTGCATAGTTAAGTTGGCCTGACTCTATCAACAAATAAATAATTGAAATAAATATTTTGGAGCAAAGTAAGCACATTTTACAGTCACAGTAAGCTCATTAAGGCGTCTGTCAAATTACCCATGAACGACGTTTCGCCCTTCTCCAGGGAGACTCCAGGATAAAAAAATCATTTTTTCCTTATACAATTCGTCTACGTATAAATCCTTTGAGTCAGAAATATACCTACTTCCCACCGCGATTGTGAACTTTATTTCAAAGTGATATTATGGTTAAATTTTTCGTACAAATCCGACACCTCTCATCCGTTAATGGGTTAAAATTACTCAACTTTCAGTCCCCATTTCACACTCCTTCAAGGGATCCAATCCGAGGTAAAGATGGTTGGTGCCATGGTAAAAATTTCTCAGTATTATCCCAAAACCTCCCTGGCAACGGGAATGTACTTATTTTGTAATTTATGCCAGTAACGTCTTAAAATAACCGATACCTATGCGGAGCGCGGAGCAGCCTAGATAGGTACAGACAGATGGACGAGTATATTACCTATGTTTACCTCAATCACGAAGTTGCCCACGGCGTGCCCTGAACTGAACTTTAAAAGACTAATTAGAAGAACAGAATGAATTATTAATTCTGTCAGGACTTTACTCTAGATAACCTTTTTCTATAAATAATTAAATCTCATTTCGAGTTATTCAAAAACCGCTCGCGGCATTAAGAATGTCAACTCGCTCAGCGATTTCTGCGACGCTATTTCATTTAGTTTTTATGAAGCCTGCAGGCCTCGAATTCTGTACATTTCCTCGGAAAATATGCCATTTCTTGCCGTAGCGTAATTAAGAGCGTCTATAAAGAACCATTTATAACTATATTCATCAACATCAAAGTATTTACCATCTATATTTTGAATTCATTTGTACTGTGTATTATGTTTATTTATTATAATAAGTTTTATATTTACAATTATTAATAACAAACTTAGAATAGAAAGTAACCTAAAATTAAAACTACCTACAAAACTAAAACAACCTAAAAAAAATATACCTAAAAATCTATATCTAGAGAGGGCCCCTGGGGCATAGTGCCAAGAATGCTGGCAGCATTTCCTCGCTGGATCGCAACGCTTATGCGTTGAGCGAGGAAGCTGCCAGCTCTTTTGTCCCCAGAGACCTCAACAAGCCGTTTCGACAAATCTGTAAAAAGACTGAGCTCCCGGGCCCAACATTTGTACTTAGTTTTACACAATAAGGTTTAATTTAGAATTATACAAAATATAAAGTTGAATAAATCATGATTATTTTACTAACGTTGCTTACGGTAGGTACGTACGAGTACCTTCATACTGTAGAGAAGAATTTCTAAAGTTCTTGTGAAGTTGAATCATTTCTTGAGCATGTGTTTGTCATCATATCTTTGTTTTATAACTGTGAACTAAATTTCACGCCCTTACACGCTATGTTGTTTTATAATTCTCATATTTTACACCGTCTATCATTGAAATTTTAAAGGTAGATAGTAGTAGGTACACTTAATTCAGTACAATAATCCAAATTGTGTTGTTTTATATTTGGCCTAAAATTGTGTCAGCAACATAGAGCGGCTACCGCGAAAACCAAAATTCGCAAATTGTGGGGATCTTTCTCTTTTACTCCAACGAAGACGTAATTAGAGTGACAGAGAAAAATCCCCGCAATTTGCGAATTTGATTTGGTTTTCGCGGTTATAGCCATACACGGGCACCGCATGTAGCGTTTATAAGCACGAGGTCACCAACTCGCCATACATTGCAATTTTACTTGTAAAATGCTAAGATTTGAGCAGCACAACCGAGTTGTATTTTACATCATTTTATAATAATATACTTTCACCCCAAGGCTAAATTATTGTTAATATTTAAAATTTACACAACAACCGGGCGTAATCGTGGGCGCAACTGAAAAAAGTGTTCGCGTTCCCATACGAAATTCGTAAGTATATACAGGGTGATTTCGGGGTCGTGGAGCAAGTGAGCCAGACATCATACAGAATCCAAAGATGAGCCTAATGATGTTGTTAATTATTGTTTATCACCAATAATGATGATTATTTTCCAGATGACAAGTAGGAAAAAACATTTTTGCATACAATTTGGTGACCCTACTCAATGTGACGTCTTGTCGCTTTCCATACAGCGTATGTCAAAAGTCATAGGGTGACCATAATTACTTAGTATAACATTAATTTTACTTGAAAAATAAGAATAATTAAAGTAATTATCATTTAATCAAATACTACCATATGATACTTAATGTGGATCATTTACAGAGTCAGAAAAAGTGGTTCTGGATTACGACCCAGAAATCACCCTGTATATACTGGAAAGCTTATACGTGGTGACCTCGATTGTCTTATAGGGGCCGTGCGCGTTGGAGGGTTTACCATTTTGAGGTCTAAATCGGAAACTGCGAAATTGCTTGGAGAAATTATGAGTGAATTCATTGATGAAGTAGCCATACACTTCTACGGCTGATGGTACATTGACACTTCACGCCAGTAGATGGCAGCAAGTGTTGTACGTTTTCTTTTGCATAGTAGCTTTTGCCATCTTTTAGGCTACATCGGAAGAATACACTTCAACTGCAGCTGCATTACTGCATTAAGTACTGTTACGGGAATAAATAGCCTGTGAGCCTGAATACGTAGAAAGGCAAAGTACAATTTAATGTAGCGAGTAAGTGAAGATCTGATCCATTTATAGGTATCGGCAAAAGAAAAAATACATATGAAAAAGTTTGAAGAACCTTTTCCGTATTTCAGTGCAGTACCCTCGCCTTGCTAGCCTGCTAGAAATAAAGTCCATGTCACACGATAACGAATTTATTAACAATTTGTACGCCAAATACATCAACTGACGCGCGTGGCTACACCCCAATATCAACCTTCGTGCAATTTAAACTGCATTCATATAGTCCGGTAGATTTTTAAATAATTACATGGTTGAACCGGGAATCGAAATCGAACCCGCTACACGAGAAAAAAAATGAACCTGTAGGTTTATCATACCGATCGAAAGGCTTCATTATAAGGATTATTTTTTGCTAAATAACATAGTGTCAGAAATAAGAGGAAGACCATGAATTTATATAATATGTAATATAGTATAATAATTATACGTAATAACTAATTATCTAGTATACATATAGCTTCTTGCCTAATTAATTCTATAATACCTAATTCACTATCGGCTAACCACATATCTGGTCTGAATATTGATTAAATACTCAGCCAAGTTAATTGTATGGCAGAGACTCGGAAGTAGAACAAAGCACGTTTTAAAGCCCTTTCACGATTCTTGTTTTCTTACTGGGCAAGTTTGTAGTGTAATTCTGATCGCGCGAAACGACTGCTAGCAAGAACCAGTGTGTTGTCATCCATACTGTAAGTAAGTCTCATCCATAAAGTTTGTCAAATGTGTCGTTAGATGTCGCTAAAACTTATGTAGCGATGTATGCATCGCGCTACAGATGTAGTGTATAATTGTTTTCCATCGTATTTTCACGGAAACCTACGAACGCGTTATGCTATTTCAGTCGGTCTTGGTACAAAAAGTACTGACATTGACTGAACTAGCATGATAAAAACGAACGTTTCCGAAAAAATGTAGTAGACTTCTATTCCTATTGTATTCATTGTTTCGGAAAGGATTTGATCTCACGGCGTGAATAATGCCTTGTAGTACTAGACCATAAGGCCGGCGCCCCACTGCTGCGCACGCTACATCCACGGCCCACGTTTTAATACAAACCGTGGGCAAGTCCACGAAATTTTGTATATAGGAACGTGGGTCGTGGGTGCGCAGCAGTGGGGCGCCGCCGGCCTAATAGATGGTGGTTTGGATCACGCCACATACGAGTACAGTGGTTGTCTTAACCTATATCTCGCTAGCGATACGAATAGGTTAGCTAGGCTCATGTCCTTGCAGCGCAGCGCAGGGGGGGGGGGGGTGACTAGCGGCTGATTGAGGTTATTTGCGGAGACTTTACATTTCCTTCATGGCTGCCGGCTGCGCTCTGGGATTGCTGTTTCTAGGACTATTCACTGCTTCGTACCATCGCCCACACCGTTAACTGTACATCGGTGGACCTTATGCCCGTGGTTAATACAGTTAAGCTTGTTGCTGTTTGTACTTGCAGGCTAAAGAAGGGCTGACTTTAAGAGGACATCACGTAACTTACTTTCTATATATCTCGCTAGTACTCGCATATTACTGCGAGCGAGATGTATAGAAAATAAAATACGCAGACGTTATCGAGTGTCAGTTTGACACTGCTAAGGCAGTCGTGGTAAGGCTACTGTACCCGTACAGTCGCCATCAGATATATCGGAGCGGTCAAGGTGCTCACAAATATCTGAACACGCCTCTATTGTTAAGACGTTAGAGTGCGTGTTCAGATATTTTTGAGCACCTCGGTAGCTCCGATATATCTGATGGCGACTGTACCACGAGGCACTGACAATGTCAAAACTGACATACAGTAGTTAGTAGGTATGCCAACGTTTACATAATTTACTTTCTATACCTTCATCTCGCTAATACTTATGTCAGTATTACGAGCGATATGCATAGAAAGTAAGTTACGTAGACGTTAGCGTATATGTCAGTTTTGGCATTGTCAGTAACTCGTGGTAAGGGTAGGAGAAACCGAGGTGAGTTGTGACAGAGGAGAGTTGGAACATCGTCGATTTTTTGGAATTTATTAACTAGAAACTAGGTCGCAATAGCGCGTGTTTGTTAGTTCAAGGTAGGTACGAGCTAACAAACGCACACTGTTGCGACCTAGTTTCTTAGTTAATAGATTCCAAAAAATCGACGATGTTCCAACTCTCCTCTGTCACAACTCACCTCGGTCACTACGTGTAGAGGAGAACATTCGACATACGAAATTAGTTTTGCCCTCCACTAACGCTCGCTTAATAATAAACGAAGAGGCATGGCGGTGGTTAAGAGCCAACAGGAGTGGTCATTTCTCCATACAAACGTACTCGACTGTTTCCTTCGTGGGTTTTGATGCTGGAGCAATGATTTTTGCAACACAGATTAATATTGTCAATATCTGTGTCGGACCGTTTTGCTTTTTTTGATATTTTTGTTTTATACTTAAGGCGCTAGAGCCCTTCAAAAATGGCCAAAATGGCCTCATTGACTATGCCGCAAAAAGAGGCGTAGTATTCAAAACTGATATCACTTAGCCAAAAAAGCAAAACGGTCCGACACGGATAATTTCATAATCATTTAGATTTCCAAATTTGGTTACGATTGGTTACGTTTTGGAGGCGGAAACAGTCGAGTACGAAACCTCGATTTTACGGAGGATTTTTCGCCTTGTCCTTATCGAACTAGTTTTAGGAGCCGCTTCCGTTAGCGAGACGGGTATATTTACCTAAAATATTTAAAATATTTAAAAAACTTTCGTCTTAATATACATCAAATTGCGTAACAATATTTAATGTTAATATTTAGGGAGGATAGGCGCGTTTTTAAAGCGGTCACGTGACGTCCCCTTTCCTCTTAAATAGTTCCCAGAATTTGCGCAAGGAATACACAAACTTGACGCTTTAACACCTAAGCCTTAAAGTTACTACTGAAACCGTGAAACGCCTAATCATTTAAGCACTTAACCAAAGTTTAATCCACTCTGAAAGAGGTCGTTTAGTGTGTGCGGAGTTTATCAATTAGAGGAAAACCATTCCTACTCCGGCATACGGATTAAAAGTTGGTTAACGAAGTCCGTGGGTTACGTGTCCGGTATCTCGTGTGAATACCGGGTGGGGAATTGTAACTGGGGCAAAAAATTAAACTGTAGTCTGTACTCAAACTGACCAACATTTGTTTAGCGACTTAAAAAATAACTAATGCATACCGGGTGGAGCCTATAAGAGGAGCAAAAAATTTAATTTTAGGCTGTACTCTTCAAACTAATCAACATTTGATTAGCGACTTTTTAAAATAACTTGTGTTTTGATTTTTAGTACACTTTAAAGTTTATTCTAAGACGCAATGTATCGCTAATCTTGTTTTACAAACAACGTCAATTTATAAAGATCATATTTAATTTGTATTTGTACAGGGAATCTAAAGACTTCATAATTTTTCAAAGTTATTGAACAAAAGTGTCATCGTTTGAGGAGGATCAATTATTTCCTCGTACAGGCCCCATCCGGTATATTTCACCGTCCCTTTACCTATGGGGTTTGGATCAAAAACATTATTACACCCTACGAAAGTTAACGATTTAAGTACATTTTACTGAGGCTTTTATAAATTTCAGGGATTCGAACCCAGAACCCCCAGCTTTATTAAGCAGGGTCACTAGTTAATAAGGCCTTTATCTGATTCGACAGTTAGGGCCACTTCCACCATTCACTAACCCGGGGTTAACTGGAAAAAACTGGAGTTACCATGGTTACCAGTACAATTTGAGACTGGGTTAACGATTTAACCGGTTAACTCCGGGTTAATGGTGCAAATGGCGCTAAGGCAAGTAACTTATCCGAGTTAAGTAGCTGAGTTGTTTGTATTTTACCAATAATGGCAAGCCTATTATAAGTTGTAATTATTCTAACGGGTTGGCTGTTGACTTTGTCGCGAACTTTCGAGAAGCCGATACAAACTCCTAGGATTTACCGACGCTTTATTAAGGCCCGGTAATACTAAATCGTTAAGGCCGAGCCACACCGGCTTGCGTGAGCGTGACGTGCGCGTGTGTGTGTGCTAAAATGTTGGAGCCGTACACGCACACGCAAACTCCTCTTCTCTCCTACCATGCGTAAAACCTCTTCGTTTGTTTTCTTCTCCGTCCAGCTGACCTTTGCCAATCGACGCCAGCACCACATCTCAAAAGCCTCCAGCCTTTCCCTATCACGTTGCCTCATTGTCCACGTTTCGCTTCCGTACAGTGCGATATGCTCCAGATTTACACTTTTATGAGCCTTTTGCGTATATTGCTTGATATTCCAGCTTTAAATAGGCACTTTTTGGTGTTGAAAGCTTTTTTAGCCATCGCTATTCTGGTAGTAATATCCTGTGTACATCTGGAGTCACTAGTAACTATTAAACTGCCTAAATATTTAAATGATTTGACCTGTTCTATGTTACTATTATTTAAAATTATCGGGTTTTGTCTTTGCTGTCTATTTGAGGTATTATTCGAATTCTGTTTTGAAGTCATAAGTATCTTAGTTTTGTTTATGTTAATTTTTAGGCCAAACTCGTCAAAAACTGTGTTCATTTCATTGAGTAATTCTTCAAGCTGCTTTGATGTAGGTGCCAGTGCAGCGATGTCGTCAGCAAAGCGAATAAACTGTACGTTTTTTCCGTTAAATTTAACTCCTCCTTTTCCCGACTCTACAAGTTTCCCACACCAATACATAGTAAAAAAAACATGCATCCATGAAAAACATTGTACCTACGCTAATGGCTCCTCTATACGATGGGCCAACGCCGGCCACTCCAAGGGACGCATTTATGCGTTAGAGGGAGCAAGTGATATTGGTATCTTATTGCAAGTGATATTGGCTGCGTCCCTTGGAGTGGCCGGCGTTGGCCCATCGTGTAGAGGAGCCATTAAATATGGTTCCCACTCAGCATAATGCAGCGGCAATCCGTGGCGCCGGTGTTCAGTGGTATGGGGACCAGAGGGGCTACCCCGAAAACCGAAATTCGCAAATTGCGGGGATCTTTCTCTGTTACTCCAACGAAGGCGTAATTAGAGTAACAGAGAAAAATCCCCGCAATTTGCGAACTTCGATTTTTCGCGGTAGCAGCCCTGACTTAATTTTGAATTATTAGCGACACATACGCCAATTTGCAAGTTACTACTTGTTACGGCTAATCTACGTGTTATCTTATACTCGTAATTGCATGGAATTCTCTCTGATTCTCTTTTCTGAATGCGGTACTAGGAAGCCTACAAAACGCAACAGGTAATGAGATTACTCGCGACACGGCAAAACCTTTGTGACCTAAATTATTTCGTTCCACCACAATACCGAGGTAGGTACCTATCTCTATGGTTGGATTTGGAATTTTGAGGCAATACTATTACGTCTATTAACTCTATTACATATACATCAATGTAATAGACATTGTAGTACCTAAATAATAAGATGACTGTAAATGTTCACTCAAGCAAGCTGTTATATAAATGGTGCTTTGTATTCTTCATGTCACTGAAAAGCCACCCCACTAGTTAGCGTCTATTGAGCGTCGCCATCTAGTTAGCGCTATGGAAAATGGCGTCGCTGCGCAGTTGCGCCAACGTTGCGTCGAACAGCAGCCATAGAGTAAATTATATTAATACCAGAGATATATATAACTCCGTATAAGATAAATAAAGTCTAAGAAAAAAACGTGCCTCGGACGGCCAAGGAAAAGTCGTTCTCGAATAGATGGCGCCATTACCTTTTTACTATTCTCGGCTAGATGGCGTTAACGACACCGTTTGGTATTTAACAATTTTAACACATATCAGTGAAAGAACATGGGTCAGTAGGGAATAATATAAATTAAGAATCATTTATCCGTAAACATATTTTGATTATTTTATACATTTTCAATTTTATTTTAAGTTTTAATCGTGTGTCGATAGATGGCAGTAAATGTACCGTGACTACAAAATTGACAATGACAGGACCCCTCTATACTATCTATTCTTTTTGATTAATACTAATAAATCCCTCATGCATATACGAGTACTGGAATCGCAATCATAGTCTCTAGGTTATTGCTTAGTATTACCAGAGATATATATAACTCCGTATAAGATAAATAAAGTCTAAGAAAAAAACGTGCCTCGGATGTCAAGCAAAAGTCACTCTCGAATAGATGGCGCCATATACCTTTGGCCTATTGTCGGTTAGATGGCGTTGGCGACACCGTTTGATATTTAACAATTTTAACACGTATCAGTGAAAGAACATGAGTCAGTGTGGAACAATAAAAATTAATAATCATATATCCGTAAACATATTTTAATTCATTTATACATTTTCAATGTTATTTTAAGTTTTAATCGTGTGTCGATAGATGGCAGTAAATGTACCGTGACTACAAAATTTACTTTGACAGGACCCCTCTATACTATCTATTCTTTTTGGTATTACTCACGCATGTATGTAGGTAATAGAAGCTTGTTTTGCCTCCAACGAAGTAACATACATATTAAACACGGTAAAATTGCAAAATGGAAATCTTAATGTTAAAGATGAATTGTTGGCTCTTGCTAATTAGTGTGTTGTTACACGAAACGAAGCACATGAAATTTTCCATAATTAATTAATTAATTACACACACTGGACCAGCGCCCTGATTACAGGGTGACATTTTACTTAGCGCTCAAAATTTAATATTATGAATAGTATGGAATCAGATTTTTTTTATTCACTCTTTTTGCACTGATAAATAACTTTTGATTTCCTCTTGCAAATAAAATGCGGCTTGAATTCTGTGGTGACCAGAAACCGTAAAATTAAAAAAAAAAACATGTCGAATAAGTAATTTACGATATATTTATACAAAATCGAAATCCAATCCAGTCATGTTGGCTGGCGTTAATTATATTAATTATGTCCAATGAATAGCTGTTAGACACTTGAGACTGATTATATCAAGCGAATATCTGCAAGCTAGTGTTGTTGCCGCATTGCTGTCGGGATTAAGATTAATCTTCACAAATTTTATCAAGGAGATTGACACTGACACCCTCGTCCACGATTGAGCAGTAACGCCGCTGCGGTCGTAAACCGCCTGTCACCTTTAAGAGGAAAGGGGACGACTGATTCTCCATACAACGTAGTTTACGTAGTGCGCAGTCCATATTTTGATACAATTTGATGTACTTTAATTTGTTCTGATAGTGAAGCGGAATATCTATAGTTAAAGGTGACAGTCCATTTCCAACGACATCATTCATTTTACTATGGAAATTGACAATAACACCGACGCGTTCGTACTAGTAGTGCAGCTGCGAATATATAGGTACAATAGAGCGGCGGCGTCCACAGTCATCTTAAGGATAAGCTTCTGAGATGTGTCACAGTTAATATTGATAGATTGATCGTGCTCATGAATCGTGGCCGGCGTGTGCATATTGTCTTAGTAAATTCAGGGTTCAAGTGAAATCCTTCAGGCATTAAGAGTAATCCGGGCTGTGCGGGCTTGGGACGACTTAGGCAAATCCCCGTGCTAATTTCCATTAGTGTCTGTCAATACTGCATTGCGTAGGTATTCAGAGAATTATATTTGGCAGAATTAAGTACAGATTTGCGGATAATTGATTAAATGTATTGTAGAAAGGCATAAGGGTCAATCAACTTGTTTTTTGGTGTTGCTTTGTCCCGTGGTCCAGGGGATAACAGTTTCAAAGGTTTTTAGAAAAAAATGCTATAACAGTCCTTAAACGAATGGTCTTCATATTATCAAAAAATGCCTTTAATAAAGTAATTCCATATTATAATTTTAAATTGTAACCCAGACGCCATAACCATGGCAACCAGATGCACAAAAAGATACATATAGGAATAGCGAATAAAGAGAAAATGAGCCAGTGCTAATGCTAATTCTCAACTAGAGACGGGATTATATTCCCAAAACATAGAATACTTTCCATAATGTCAATATCCAACGAGGAAACTGAAACGGCCGCCCTGTTTCCTCTTAACTATACAATAATTATTTACAATATATTTCGTATACATTCACATATTACATATTTTATTTTTACATAGGTATTTTAACTGTGTGGTAGGCACATTAACGAATGCTTTTCTCAGTGTTTCTTGCCATCCAATATCCAATTTAATTAATACATTTCTTATTCCTTTATTCATCTTCAATGTTAAATTACGCATTATACAACATTTTTATAAAAGTTAAATAAAAATGGTAATATAAAAAAGTGTCTCTAAAACATCCAAAACCAAAGGTAGGAGGAACCGACCCATTTATTTATTTTCCCCATTTAATTATTTTAATGTTTTGCTCTTTCCGACCCCGTCTCCCATTTCACCCTGTATGTCAGTATACATTATATTATTATCGTCGTTTCGTAGCTGAAACATGACAAGCTGAGAGAACGTTTTAGCTAAAATTGAAGTCACGTTGGCGTTAATTATAATAATTATACCCAATTAATGGCCAATAGCTGTTCGACACTTGATACTGATAAGGAACCCAAAGGGATTTAAAATAATATCATCTCCCAATGGTTACTACTATTATAATATACTAATATAATAATAACAGTTTTGAATGATTCACGGTTAGTTTCACTAAACCTATGTAGTACTTTTCGATTGGTGTTTGTCATCTTGTCTAGGGTACCTGGGGTCCTGGGGGTATCAAAATATGTTGATTGAGAAGTTTCAAAAGGGTTTTCGATCTTCCCTTTACGAAACCTAAATAATTCAGCCGAGGAATTCACTCATGCCCCGCCTTCAATAATGTAAAACCTATTTCACATAGAGTATCTAAGTAACTGCTGTATTCGAACTTCAAGATATTCACAAGAGACGACACGTACTAGATCCATTCTAGATACGTTATAGTTTAGATATCAACTAGTTCTCTTTTGCAGCGCAATTCGGGCAACCAATGTCACTTTTCCGTTAGATAGCGTAAGATATCTATTAGATGTGAATTGGATCTCTAAGTCATATCCTGAGTAAATCGTTCAAGAGTATCTCCAGAATCGCGCAAATGTCAAATTTGACAGGTTAGATCTTAAACATAACGTTATCGTATCTTGGTGATGTCTAAAAGATATCTAATAGATGTCTATTTCAAAATCCGAATCGGGCCCTAAGTACTTTGCAAATATATTACCAAGATCTCATGCATATTTACCGTAGGTCCCGTTTACGAGGTCATTGTGTCAGGTACCTAAAGACTGGATGGTGTGAGGGACCCTTTACAATGCACGATGAAATATCCATTTGAACGATCTATCGTAAGCGCCGCGTCATCGTGAACCTTGTCTGAACGTCTTAAGACGAACCAGAAGCTGAGTTTTAAATATTTTAGGTAAATATACCCGTCTCGCTAACGGAAGCGGCTCCTAAAACTAGTGCGATAAGGACAAGGCGAAAAATCCTGCGTAAAAATCTCAAAAATCGAGGTTTCGTACTCGACTGTTTCCTCCTCCAAAACTTAACCAATCGTTACCAAATTTGGAAATCTAAATGATTATGAAATTATCTGTGTCGGACCGTTTCGCTTTTTTGCCTAATTGATATCTGCAGTTTTGAATACTACCGACTACGCCTCTCATTGCGGCATAGTCAATGAGTCCATTTTGGTCATTTTTGAAGGGCTCTAGCGCCTTAAAAAACAAAAATATCAAAAAAAGCAAAACGATTCGACACAGATATTGACAATATTAATCTGTGTTAAAAAAATCGTTGCTCTAGCATCAAAACCGACGGAGGAAACAGTCGAGTACGTTTGTATGGAGAAATGACCCTCCTGTTGGCTCTTAAGGTTGATAGTGGGTTGTACTTGCGCGCGTCATTTGACGAATTTGGCGGTCAAAATGTTAATAAACACGAAATGTGTTGACCATTTTTATTTATATTTAAAATATCGATACCTATTTATTTGGCGGTCTCCTAGCCTGGTCGGTAGCGACCCGGCCTACGAAGGGTCCCTAGTTTGAATCCTGGTAAGGGCATTTATTTGTGTGTTTATACTCGTAGCATGAATATTTTGTTCCTGAGTTATGGATGTTATTTATTAATCTAAGTGCAGTAGTTTCCTTATGTTGGCTGGTAGAATTGATTTTGAATGATAAATCTTTAATAACGTACATTTGGATTTGATTTTGATGGATATTTTACAGTTAGTATTTTCCTCGCGGTGGTGTGTTGAAAACTGTTGTGTGTCACTCGCTGGCCAAGTTGGTTAAACTCTCGCAACCCTCAAAGATTCCACTTTTCGAACCACTCGCTGCGCTTTGGTTCTATTTCGTAATCTTTCCCTTACTCTCGGGTTATGTTAGCACGAGCGATTAAACAACACCTTGCCCCCTTGTAAAATAAATAAATAACTATTGTTATCATCAGTAATCGGCCGGAAAAACCACAACAACGGGAGTTTTGGAGATCAAGGGGAGAAGCCTTTGGCCCGCAGTGGGACATATAACAGGCAAAGAATGTTTTATTTTATCTTCTTCTCGTTATAGTTTTATTTCCATTTCTTTCAGTATTACTTTGAAAAACTCCCCCGAAAACTTCTAGATGACAAACAAACAAAGCAAACTGCTGAAGTTGAAAAGTGAGTGTACCTAATGAAATGGAGTCACGAAGCGAAAGGGCATCCAGGTAACCCCCCCACCCCCCGAAAAGTAATTTATGTTGCCGCGACGACAGATGAGGGATATCGCGATATCGCAATATTCTACCTCTAACTGTATTCGGAATTTAGGTAGGTGTATTGGATGCCAATATAATGTCAATCAAACTTTATGGCTCCTCTACACGATGGCCCAGCGCCGGCCACTCCAAGGGACGCATTTATGCGTTAGAGGGAGCAAGTGACATTGCTGTCTCATTCTACCGCATGACTGCGTCCCTTGGAGTGGCCGGCGTCGGCCCATCGTGTAGAAGAGCCATTATAGAATTTCATAATTAGCAGCAAAGAGGACAGCCGTTTCTCTATTTCCTCTCTGGATATGAATATTACGGAAAATATATAATTTAATGAATAAACATAATAGCTAGTAGCAGCTACTAAGCCCTACGTTTGACATTTTTCGAAATTTTGATTATTGTATAAATTAGGAAGGAAAAACAAATTTTTAAATGCTACTCTAATTAAAACAATAGCAATCTTATAACTTAAGTAAGGGATACCTCTTAAGTTATAAGATTGCTATACAGCTGTGTCAAAATACATACATTCATAATAATCACGCCTATTTCCCGGAGGGGTAGGCAGAGACCACGGATTTCCACTTGCTGCGATCCTGACATACCTCTTTCGCTTCCTTCACTTTCATAACATTCCTCATACACGCTCGCCGGTTTAGCAAAATAGGTATCAAAATATTTTCAATAATGCTATCCGGAGAGGAAATATATGTATGTAGTATGAAAAGAGGATTTCGCGCGGGTTCTCCACTGTCGTCTTAATTATAACCAAGTTATTTTCGAGTATTTTTGGAATAGGAAATATAGGTAGGTAGTAGGTGCCTAACTGCTTTTTTGATCGCAAGAGGGGGTCGTCCAGAAATCATGTGATCGTATTTGGCCTATTTTTGCGTAATATTCTCTATTGAATAAAGAGTATACGAGTATCTATCTTAGCTGAAT
The DNA here is from genome assembly GCF_963556715.1 of Cydia fagiglandana. Taxonomy (NCBI): domain Eukaryota; kingdom Metazoa; phylum Arthropoda; class Insecta; order Lepidoptera; family Tortricidae; genus Cydia; species Cydia fagiglandana. The sequence continues at coordinate 2,745,505 of NC_085932.1, read as the reverse complement.
TGTGAATTGCTAGTCTGTATCACTATAAAACTCGGAAAACCTACATTAACTTACAATGTTAGTAGTTTAAGACTCCATAGAGATTGGAAAGTTGGCAAGTGATATTACAATCTTGTTTTTATGACCTAGATGCTTTTTTACTAGACGATGTAACAATTTTGTACTTAAATGATAGGTTGGACAAATTTGCGAAATCGAACTGTAATTAGTGTTCCGTACAAAACTTTGTTTACGGAACACTTATGGGATCACTTCGGTCTTGCAAATCAGTTAAATACGTTTTTCTCAGAGACCGTTTGACATAGATACCTAAAATTTGGAACAGTTATAGCAATTACCACCACTCATATTGTAAATAAGTCAAAACTGCTTATTTCTTATTAAAAGGGGGAAATTTAGGGGGTAGAGAGGGGTAGGCGGAAACTTTTTTCATTTGTAAGAATCGTATGGGGTACCATTAGAAAGCTTGCAAAAAATTGAGTCGATGGACTGATTTTGACTTCATTTTAGACTGCAATAGTTTCGTCAAAAAATGCATTTAAAGTTGCAAGTTTTCATACAAAAATTTTCACCTCTGTCCTGGCGATTTTCGCGAAAACTATAGCTAACAGGCAGCTGACCAGTCAATACCCAACTTAAAGAAGCATGGAGACGGCGGGAAAATTATCAGCTTAACTTTATCTTTATTAGTTTTTCAACTGCAGCTTGACCTTTGGTTGCTTAGGGCTAGCTAACTGATGCTTACACTGGTCAATTCATATTAGGCGAGAAACATCCTTAGTTAAAACTTTGGCATTGAAATTTATGACTTATGTCTTTGACACAAAGTTTAATTCTGCTTGCTTATTTTTGTGGGATATTTAATTTTATCTCAATAGCACAATAGCCTACTATAAGTATGAGAGAGATCTACAAAATACGACCTTATTATATTGCAAATAAGTTTCAATTTCGAACGGGCTTTCCAACCAATGGACTAGGCATCTCAAAAACCTGAAAAATTCAAATTAAGAATTCCGTTCTTGACTGTCGTTGTGTTTTTTTTTTTCCACAATAGGACACATAGAGTTAGTAAGGCGTATAGAGATAATAAAGTAATTTAATATTAATGAACAGCTTTGGCCTCATGTATAGATTTTATTGAGAGTATCTGATTCGTCGAAACAATATACACAATATTCCTTTTCATTAAGTACCATTACATTTCTGTATTAATTGTATAATTATAATATCTATTAATTATATTCAGTACTTATGTATATTTTTGAAGCACTTGTGAGCAACAAGATTCAGGGCTATAACCGCGAAAATAGAAGTTCGCAAATTGCGAGCATTTTTCTCTGTCACTCTAATTACGCCTTCATTGGAGTAAAAGAGAAAGATCCCCGCAAATTGCGAATTTCGGTTTTCGCGGTACCTAGCCCCTCAGTCCTGTTACGAGAAAATAATTTTGGAAGACATTAATAGTATATGACAGTTAAATATCACAGTTTTTAGAAACAAAGGTAAAATTGACGAAATATTTAAAGTAAGCCGATCTTGTTTTTTAGCAGTTCTAAATAATATTAAAGTCTATATATATGGCATAGAACTAGAAACAAAATCAAATAAAAAATAATAATGAGTTCTAAATTCAAATTGAAGGAGTATACATTTAAGGTATTATAGGCCAAGCGCGCACCACGATATTAATTTTTGCGACACGATTTTAGAATCGCGCTGTAATATATCGCAGTAAATTCACTGCGCGCACTGCGATGAAAAAGTCGACGATTTGTTCATTCTCAACATGGATTTCGTACCAGTCGCTTGTCATGAAACGTGTCTTTAATATGCGATTGCTGTATGACTTTGAGCATTTATAACACAAAGGTGATCCCCGTCTATTTCCATAATTAAATGGTCAACATCTAGCGTCTCATTTTGAGACTCCAAATTGGAGATGCAGGTGCCGAGATGTTGGGGTTTGGAGAGCGAAATGCCGACTGAGGTCCGGTCGGGGTGCGATTTTATTATCATAGTGCGCGCGGGGCCATACAACTCCGCATGCTGCAATTCACTTTGCGACAATCGCGTCGCGAACAATCGCGGAAAAATGTGACAAATCACAATTTTAAAATCGCTGCGATTTTTTTGTCGCATATGCGTGCACTAACATATAAACACATACGTTGCATTTCTGCGACAAAATTATCGCAGGACAAAAAATCGTGGTGCGCGCTTGGCCTTACTCTAAATTATTATAATACATCAAGCATTCGCGAGATGATCGACTTCGGTATTCAAACACAAAGCAATAGTACAAGAATCTAACTAAATGCAAAGGCCGAAGGAGCGATTCGAAGATCCGAAGCGTCCGACAGACGCGCGCCTCCCGTAACTTTTCCAAGTATTTTTAAGTATAAGTGTCTAAGTCGCAAAATCCAAAGGCTGAAGTCGCATTGGGCCGAAAGCCCGAAGCATCTAAACACAGGTAATTAATACAAGTGTCTAAATGCGAAGGCTGGAGGCCGAGCTCCGCGTAGGGCCGAAGGCCCGAAGCCTGCAAGATGTCTGTCGTTAAACACAGAACTGACAGCCTAGACGCTTCGGGCCTTCGGCCCTACGCGAAGCTCGCCCTTCGGCCTTCGCATTTAGATACCTATACTATTGTTCTGTGTTTAAGTACTAACATCCTGGACGCTTCGGGCCTTCGGCCCTACGCGGAGCTCGGCCTTCGGCTTTCGCATTTAGACACTTGTACTATTGTTCTGTGTTAAAGCACTGACATCCTGGACGCTTCGGACCTTCGGGCTACGCGGAGGTCGGCCTTTGGCCTTCACATTTAGACACTTGTACTATTGCTCTGTGCTAAAGCGATGACATTTTGCTAAAACTCGGCCTTCGGCCTTCGCACTTAGACACTTTGTACTATTGTTCTGTGTGTGTAGTTGAATACGGTATCCTAAAAACAGGCAAACAACCTCTGTAAAATGTAACGATGCGAGCGGTACGGCTACCATCAGTTTGGCATTGACATAAACGCTACCGTGGGCGTGAACGTAATTTACTTTCTATGCATCTCGCTCGTACTGATATATTAGTGCGAAAGAGATATACCTATAGGAAGTAAATTACGTTCACGATATCGTTTATGTCAATGCCAAACTGATGGTAGCCGTACGGAACACTAAATGCCTCGAGCTATCTCGGACTTGGCCAAATTATTTTTGTATCAGGGTTGATCAGGGTGAATGCACTTTTTCTTTATACACGTTGCCATGGTTACGGTTGCCTGGGTCACCCTTGAAACCCTTGTTTTATGGTTTTTAAATAAACATACATATATTTCTTTGGCTGTTAGAAAGCCCTTTCCTTAACCTTTTGAACGCCAATGACCGATATGTCCGCACCGCAGGTTCAACGCCAAAGACTGATTAATCGGTCACAGACCACAGAGCAACATAGACCTACGTGCATATGCGTAAAGTTCAATTTCAGTTTTGACACTTCGGTGACGTGGCGTCTGCGTGACAACTTTAGTGTTTGACACAGCGTCGAAAAGGTTAATGGATCAAATACTTAGCATATTATAGTTCGTTTTTTTTAGCATTAGAAAGAACTCCACAGAAGCAAGCGTGCAGTTTTTATCAGGCTCGTTATTTGTTAATAATTATTGAATTATCTAATGTAGCATGGTCAATATATATCATTTACTTCAAATTATTATCGCCAAAAGTGCCGGATTTGGAACCACAAGCTTACTTCTGCGAAGTTCTTTCTAATGCTAAAAAAAACGGACTATAGTTAAACGTAGTGCGGTCGAAAGTATTAATTTATGATCCATTTCGTACCTTGTCACAGTAACAATCAATATGGAAGTCTCTAGAGACTTCATATTATTGCTATTGTCACTGTGACAAGGTACAAAATGGGTCTAAAATAAAACTTTTGACTGTAGGCATAGACCAGGAATCCTAGACGTAGTTTAGAGCAATTATTTCATGAAACCGATGCTGCCAAAAATGCGGGGGTGCGCGGGACGAGGTGAGCGAAGTCCCGTGCCGTGATTGGTTCGTTCAAACGACGAACGAGTTCACGGACGTCACACAAAGACACTTTCGACTCGAACATGGAGTAAAATTACCGTATGCGTGGCAGCGGGGGTAGCGCGACTATGCTCAGTCTAGAGGAGTTTTGTCTGTGACTGTAGGTGTCAGTGGTGACGCGTCCATAAAAGCCGATTCCCACCGGCTTGCCTGTTTTTAGACGTTTGAGCAGAGTTGTAAAGGAAATATGTAAGCCTAATTAGCCCCGGCTTGCCTATGGATATGTTTGACGCGCCGCCACTGGTAGGTGTCTGTACCTATTTATAATTTTTTTTCTTATGCTACTATTTTCGCCTCGGGGCTGTCGGAATAATAATAAAAATTGATCCACCCAGGATATGCAATGTAAAAAGGTTATGTGCGTTTTGCAGTGAGCAAAAATAATACAAACAGCACTTTTAATTTCTGTAATACTCAAGTGCTATCCATATTTTTTATGTTTAGCTTCCATTTTATTCGATTTACAGTAAAATCAGAAAAGTAGGTACTTCCCTATAAATGTCGTACAATATATTACCCCATAAAGTCCTTTGTCCAGGAGTGGACGTCTTTGGGATCATCCATTAATTACGTCACACGAATTTCTAGGTTTTTTGACCCCTTCCCCCCTCCTTGTCACACTTGGTCACATTTTGCAAATCCCTCCCCACCTGGTGTGACGTCACATTTTAGGCAATTTTGTTTTCAACGAAATCGGCAATACTAACTCGGCATTATTTTTTTAATAAAGAATATTTTTAGTTAACGAAATATTAGTAATTTTATAACACAAAACCGATTAGGAACGAAAATAACCTACTTCCAAAACCTCATTATTTAAATGTACAGCGAATAAAAAAATATAAATTAAATTTCGGTTACTGATGAATAGTGATGAAGTTAAAATGACGTCACAATGTTTGTGACTCCCCCCTCCCCCATGTCACAACATGTCACATTTTCTTGACCCCCTCCCCCCCTAAACGTGTGACGTAATTAATGGATGACCCCTTTCGGCTGTGATGAAATTACCCCATCAATACATGTTCGATATAATTCCACCAACGCAACCTATTGCCGAATAGCCCCCGACAAAATAAATTTCGCTCGGTATCCTGCAGACGCAGACATGATTGATGTACATCTCGGACTGATGAAATGCCCAACTATGCTTAAATAAATAACTTGTGTATAATAAATGGCCGGATAAGAATTGGCTTCCTGTTTGTATGTTTCTATTTAAAGTTGGAGGGAGACTGGGGAAATTTGAGCCTAGGGGAAAACTTGAACTCCAAAATTATAGTTCATTTTTAATATAGTGTATAGTCTGTACGCTTTTTTAAGATTGAAATCGAAACAGAAGTAGAGAAGATCGAGAAGAGATAAATCGGACAGACTAGATGGGCCATTTTATTTAAAGTTGTCCCCTACACTTTTTTTCAAAATTGGGATTTTTATGTTATTTCTACTCAGAATCATGAGCTCTTTTGATCCTAATAGGAGAAAAAAGTGTCCCAAGATTTCCATACATTTTTCGATCTTTCCATTCTGAAACCGCCATACAAAGTCTATGAAAAAATGGTAACGGAATGGGAAAAAAACCTTGGGACACTTTTTTCTCCTATTAGGATAGAAAGAGCTCGTGATTCTGAGTAGAAATAACATAAAAAATCCCAATTTTGAAAAAAAAAACGTGTAGGGGACAACTTTAAATAAAATGGCCCAGATAACCAGCCAAATCAGCTATTCTTTAGTATATTTATGAAATGTCTAAACGATTTGTTACTATGAAATTATGTATGTGAAACGATGACAGTTCACGATCCACCTCATTTTAATGAGTTTTTGTTCATTTTAAAGTAAGTTACAGTCCAAAATTTCATGTCAAGGAAATAACGGCGGGGTCGCAGTCTTAATGAAATGCCCATCTATCCTCAAATAAACAACTTGTGTATAATAAATGACGGACAGGCGTAAGCTTCCTGTTTATTTGTTGTTTCCATTTAAAGTTGCAGGGAAATTTGATCCAAAGGGAGAAAGGTCTAAATTATGTAGTCACTCACGTACCCGTTAAACTTTACAAGCCTTTGTTTTAATGTATTATTAATTTGTGTTTTTATATTAAAGGAAAAACCGGCCAAGTACGAGTCGGACTCGCCCACCGAGGGTTCCGTGCAAATTTTAAATTTTATTTTTTACTAATCAATAGTTTTTAGATTTTTTTACTGTACTTGTAGTGTCTGACGATAATTCTTTCCAAATTTGATAGTTCTAGGTCAACGGGAAGTACCCTATACATTTTGATTCCCTTAAGAGTGTCGAAATATACGTTATTAGCGGCATAAACGGACGTTTTTTTGCGTTAATATAGGAGTTTGATTTTTTTTGTAGTCTATATTTTGTCCCACTGCTCGGCAAAAACGTCCCCTGTCTTTCGCCACTCGTGCGCCACTGCGTTTTGCATTGATTTTATTACAAATACATACTTAAATACATAAAGGATAACCATGACTCAGGAACAAATATCTATGCTCATCACACAAATGGATCATGTGTGTATAATATAAAAAATAGAATGCACTATTACCAATCATAAAAAGGAGCAATCCATTAATAAATATAACCCGTAAACTGCTCGAAGCTTGATCCGCGGGGTATTTACAGATTTATTATTGTAAGGAGCTTGTATGTAGCACACGGAAACATCCGCCCGATCGCCACATGGCTCTGTTTAGTGATGTGAAACTTTTCCCCATTTCCCCTTTTAATTTACATAGTAGATATATTCATTCTTCTCATTTATTCAGTCACCATTCACATTTATATACAAACAGTAACACTAAACTAAATTAATAACTGGCTTAAATTTATAATAAAAACCCGACGCTTCGCGATTTCTGTAAATAACTTGCGCTGGGACCCGATGGATCTAAGGTTTTAACGCCAAATGGTACTCTAAGGAACGAGGCTCTTATATTTATTACGTTTCAATATTTCGGCGCTTTCCGCCGCTCCACCCGCTTTTAATTTACAGGACAATCTTTAATGTCAATTGGGACGTCCCACGGATAAAGGTACCTTATGGCGGTTGGCGCTTACGCTATTATTAACGCAGCTCCAATATTATTGCGGCGCTATGCAACGTAAGCGCCAGCCGCCATAAGGTACCTTTTTCCGTGGAACGTCATAAATTTCTATCAAAATATGATGTTTATAATATAATTAGGTATGTATAATAAAATGACACTCTCTCACTTTCTTCTATTCAAATCACTGTAAAATTAGCTTAGATGGACTCTAGTCTATTAATAAGTCTCCTTATTCCCAGTAACATGGGAACGGGGAAATGCCCTTATCCCATCACTAGCAATGCCCGATTCATATAAACAAGATAATCGTAATTATTCTCGGACGTTGCGTTCTATTTCGTAATGTTATTACTAACTCTCTGATCCTACACTGTGGTATGGAGTACACCGACAAAACTTAAACATGCGATGAACGCATAGGAATTAAGATTTTTAAACACTCGCTGTTTTAGAGAAAAACTTAAAAAATCGGTCCACAGATCTAGACTTTTTTGGGTTAATATCACAATCTCACTGAAAATAGTTACAGTAAAATTCTAACTATAATCCAAATTCCAATCGCGACAGCTATGGTTCAAAATATACCTACTCAAATAACTTTGTTTAGGTGATGGGACTATTGTTTGAATAAATTAGTTGTATGGCTTAATATTTGTATAAATGGAAGAAAAAATGCTGACAAAACTAAATAGCACATTGTTAATTAGGTATACTGAATAACGTGTTGAACTTATGAATCATACATGTAGTACCGGACTATAATAGTTGGGTGGTTTTACGTTAGCTTTATTCGTTCGTTAATAAATCTGTTATGTGTATTAACTTAAAATATAAACTCGGAATAAGAGTTGTTATATAAACTTTATACATCACTTCTCTAATTAGCCATCGTTAGCGATAGTTAAAATCTGCAGTGAACACGATGTATAAGTATGCGCTTTATGCGAGGAAAGAAATATGGCACAATTTTCAATATTTTATGCCAATTTCCATTGGGATAAACTTCCAAGTACCTATTCGTAATTAATGAGCGTATATTTATTTTCCCTCTGTTGCGGAAAAGCCATTTAATGATTGCGACGACAAATTAAATGTGTATTTGTATTTACATACTTCATCGATAATGGTGTTTACAGTTTACTAAATAAATTTAATTTATATAAAATCAAAAAGGTAAAAATGAAACCCCATACCAGTCGAGATACGTGGATAAATCCTCAAAACTAGCATACATATAATTATAAAACATATCTTAACCTCTAGCCGTCCAGAGACCTATAAAAAGGTATCCTGTTCCATTCTAATTTGAATCTTATTTTTGACAAGTCAAAGTTGAATTTTCATTGGCAAGCTTTGACGTCTGGGTGGCTAGAGGTTAAAACTAAAAACATACAATTATGGATTCATAATAACTATATCCTTCAAATTCTTTCTCCTTCAAAATTATAACCCTCTTTGAACAATGTCAGTAAAAAGCCTATTTATTAATCAAGCACGCTTAAGAACGTAATTATAAGTAGCCGGTCAATTTAGTTTTCTTTCTTCATCATTACCTTTATGACGGTAAACGGAGGTCAAACGTCTATATTTGACGTTCAGCTCGTATAATTTCTTCATCAAGTAGATGTAAGATAACATTCAAAACGAGTTGACAGTATACAAGATGGCAATGTTGGCAATGTGTGAACAAACTATATACTTACCAAATTTCATGTCAATCGGTACACCGGTTTAAGCATGAAGATGTAACAGACGGACAGACATAGCATTTTCTCAATTATAATGAATCATTAATTCAGGCATCTTTTCGTCAGAATAATATTAAGAAATATTAACACTATGAAAAATAAGTTTTACGCGTGTATTTTGAGATTGCCGCGTTATTTTTAACGCTCGTGTATTTTAACGCTCGTAAACGTGAGTTTACTTCACAACGCTGTATAAGTATAAGTAACTACCTACCACTTTTAAGTAATAAATATAAAAAATGTATTATAAAATTTTTAAGCATCCTTCACGCTTATTTAAGCACTCATTTTGCTTGTGGTTACTTTTCCGTGATGTATAATAATATTTTAACGTTAAACAAATTTTCTCGGAAAAATTTACAGGGACGTGGGTCCAGAGCGAATCTAGGTTATTTTTTACATAACTACTCTGGAACATCAAATTAACTATATTGTATTTTGTTTTAAGAAACGCTACAACACTAGAAAAAAAGAAACTACTTACCTATTTAAATAACCGGATACCATTACCATACAAATGTATACCTAAGTGTAAATAATGTTGCTATTTTTATAATGTAAATAATACAAACTTAATACTTAAGTACCTTATAAAATAAAGTAACTAGGTTTATTTTTAACTAACTAAGAAATAAAAATCCCTAAAATCTATTTTCAAAGCCTACCGGTGTTAATATGTATAACATATACTTAGACAAAACAAAACAAACAAAACAAAATATGAGTAAACATAATACATAAGAATTACTAAAATGGCCGGCTGTTACTAGGCACTTACACGTAGTTACCTACTTATCAAAACTAATAATCAAAAAGCAATAAGAATATTGTACTTAGTGGCCGGTACAAGGCCCATTTCAATGTAAATATGTACATATTATGTATAGTTTATAGAATTAGGGTAGAAAGTAGTGATTCGCAATTTCTTTTGCGATTCTGTTAATTTTCTTTTTTATAAAACAAATGCGATCAACACTCGATGAGGTTGCATTTGTTTTATAAAAAACTCAAGTTTTGAAGCTCGTCAAGATTTTATTTAAGATTAGGTGCCTACTAATGTTTATGATGATGAGTAAAACCTGTGAAGAAAATGACGTCATTTAAATGTTATTCCAAAGCGTTTTTAAACTTATAGGTTCAATACAATAATTTATTACATAAGCATTTGATGAACTATGAATCAAAATATTCAAAATTCAACGAAATGTCTTTTTGTCTACAGATTTCCCTCGAGTCGAAGTGGGCCCAGAAAATCCGTTGCGTGTAGAACTCGACGGCAGCGCCACCATGGAGTGCAAAGTCGACGCCAAACCGAAAGTCAACTCCGTGACCTGGATGAGGAACGGCAAATTTATATCCAACTCCTTCACTCACACTATCCAGGGCGTGACCGTGCAGGACGCAGGCAAATACTCCTGCTCCGCTGACAACGGGCTTGGGCGCTCCGGCGAGCGAGAAATCTTCGTCGATGTCCTATACCCACCCACTGTCACCGTCGAGTCCAAAACCTTTGAGGCTGAAGAGGGCGGCACCGTCAAGATTCATTGCGAAGTGTCCGCCAACCCTGAACCCATATCCATAGAATGGACCATGGAAGGCAAACCTGACTTCAAACAGGACGGCAACGATTTACTGCTGACGCGCGTGAACGCCGACATGGCCGGCACGTACGTCTGCCGCGCCATCAACGTCATCTCCGCCACCAATGGGAAGCGAGTTGAGCGCGCCAGCAGCGCGTCTGTAGCGGTCCTGGTGCGACACAAACCCGGCCCCGCTCGCGTCAGCCCCGACCGACCAGTAGCACAGGAGGGCGCTGGTGTCACCCTCACTTGTATAGCGCGTCCGCCCGGCTGGCCCGCGCCCCAATACCGCTGGTTCCGCGACATCGACTCCGCCGACGCCAAACCCCAAGTTCTAGCAACCGGCAACAAATACACCATCCCTAGCGCGCACCTCGGCAGCGAAGGCGTCTACCACTGCCAGGCCACCAACGAGCTCGGTCACGGCGACCTCGCCTCCGTAACCCTCGAAGTCCACCAACCCCCCAGATTCCAAGCCAAACTCCAGCCCCACATGACCAAGCCCTCCGGCGAACAAGACTTCTCCGTAACTTGCAGCGCACTCGGCAAACCCCGCCCCAACGTCAAGTGGTACAAAGACAACTCCGAGATTAAACTAGACGGGAACTTGTACGAAGTCAAAACTGATATTACAGAGGGCAGAAACTCTGTTTACAACGTGCAGAGTACGCTGAGATTCTACGGAAAAACGCGACCGAGCACTAACGACCTACTGCCGGAGGATAGGGGGATATATTCGTGTACGTTCGAGAACGAAGTCAAGAAAGTCGAGTCCACTATGCATCTGCGGATAGAGCGTAAGTTTTAATTATCTAGTTATGCTGAAACTTGCACGCTCTAAACTTTTCATTGTGTCACTGTATGTTAAACTTTATAATTGCATTTGAAGACTATTTATGTTACTGTCAAACTATACTATGTATAAATTTACTAACGCTGACGAGAATGCAATGAAATAAATTAGGTCGATTCTAAGCTAATAATTGGTTACGGTTTTGACACGACCTTGACGACCGTCTTGGTGATTTGCGCGCATATCAAGCGCGACTTTCACTTCATTTCGTGTGCACCAATGAATCAGCGTGCGCGATCTTCAAGGTTGTATAAGATCAAAACCGTAACAAATTATTAAATCTGAATCGGGCTCTAATTCCTGTGCTACCTACCTAATTCACAAATAGCTTTTTTACTTTATGATGACAGAACTCAAATCAGCGATGTTTTCTTACACACTTAATAATTTTTCTCTTTTTATTCCACCCATCATCAACTTCTTTTAATCGTTACAATTATTTTTAACAGATGAACCAATACCCATCAAGCAACAGAAAAAAGTAGCATACGACGTGAAAGAGGTCGCCGAAATCTCATGCCGAGTGCAAGCGTACCCCAAGCCAGAATTCCAATGGTTCTACGGCTCAAACACGGCCCCACTGCAAATGTCTTCCGACGGACATTATGAAATAAACACTAGCACAGACAACAACGATTCCTACTTCAGCGTGCTAAAGATAAGAAACGTAAAACCACAGGACTATGGCGATTATTACTGCAACGTCAAAAACTCTCTGGGCAGCGTGCGGCCACAGATAAAATTACAACCTAAAGGCGCGCCAGAAACGCCTAAAGCGCTCAATAGTAAAAAAATCGGCCCTAGCTACGTGACTCTTCAATGGGAGGCTGGATTCGACGGGGGACTGTCAAGTACCAAATACTTCGTGAGATACAGGCGCGTGGGAGCCCCGGGGGCCCCGGGGGCTTCGGATTGCGTGGCTGAGCGCACGGCGGCACAGGACTGGATGGAGTATGACTGCGGGCGCTCCAACCCGTGCAATGTGACGAGGTTGGATCAGCACAACTCTTACTCTTTCAAGGTACGTTGGCAATTATTAACAACTACAAGGGGCTGCTTAACCAGTTTGGGCTCCTTGCCCATACATTTCACGGCTCTTCAAAAAAATAAAAACAAAAAGATTATTAAAATCTTGGGTCTTAAGATAAAATTATTTATAACACATAATACATTGAAAATCTTTGTCACTCACAAAACTCCAGTCCGGTCAAGAGGAACGAAGTATTTTATTTCCGGGTCTAAAGGCTGTATTATTATAGTAAACAAGAGAATGCACAAAGAGTTATAAGATTAGGTAAAGCGGAAGAAATATGCTAGGCCCGTGCACAGAGTTAGCTATTAGACTCCGCGTTGTTGAGGGCGCGTTAAGCCAGGGCTATAACCGCGAAAATTGAAGTTCGCAAATTGCGGGCATTTTTCTCTGTCACTCTTATTACGCCTTCATAGGAGTAAAAGAGAAAGATCCCCACAATTTGCGAATTTCGGTTTTCGCGGTAGCCCCTCGGGAACGAAAAACACGGCGCGCCGCGCCGCGCGAAACTAGCCGCGGGCACACTACACGATCGCGCGGGTTTTTACGTTATACCTTAATAGATTCGAAAGTATACCGCTGATTAAAATTAACTTCCGACCAACTCTCAGTGGACTTCAGTCCCCAGGCATAACACCCGCCTGGAGAGAGTACTCTCTATTGCCTCTCTACCTTCTACAAAATCAAATGACTGATGACCTCGACATTGGTTCTTTACAGTTCCCCGTTAAAACTGAATTACCTAGTACATTGTAATAATAAGACAAAATAAATTATATTTCATCGACTTTTAAATCTAGTTTCACAGCATTTTTTTTGTATCGACCAATTTTTTTTTTATTATTTTGATTTACTGTGGGTAAATTATTTTGATTTACCTACAGTTCGAATATGGAGCCAACGGAAATAAATGACACATACTAAATTAGTATCCCTACTAATGATATAATTGCGAAAGTAACTCTATCGGTCTGTTAACTCTTCGCGCTTAAACCGCTGAACCCGTTTAGTTAAATTTTGGTATGGAGATAGTTTAGTTTGAGGTCCGACGAAGGACATAGGATGGTTTTTATTATCATCCCACGCAGATGAACTCGCTGGCAGAAGATAGTAGGTGCCCTTGTACCCAATAAGTAGAGACAGCGAGGCTTAAAGGTCCATCTATTAGTGAAGTGATCTAGAGGCCCGCTTTGACTGAAATTCCGTATTCGTGCCCTCCGGGACATAGCCGTAGCGTACACTGTATGTATGATTAATATCCCTGCCCTATTGAAACCAAATTATCAAGGGCATTTTGTTTGATTTAGGTATGTATAATATCATACAAAAACTCAAACATACGGGTCAAACTGAGTACCTCCTTTTTTTTGAAGGCGGTTAAAAATGCGCGTTTTCCCGGGGATAAAGGGACCCACTGATTAACAGTCCGCCGGATGATATCTGCCTGCCAGTTGTTCGGAACTGTCAACTTTTTGTTACAACTGACAGGCCGATTCCGTTCGGCGGACTGTTAATTAGTGGGGCCCATAAGACAAGATACGCCCCCGCCCACCATATAGCAAATTAAGTCGAAAACTTAAATTAGGTAGCAAACGGTACGGGTACGGACGGGGGTACGGGGGGGGGGGTTTTACGCAATAAGTACTAAAACTCGGTACTAAAAGTATAAAAGGCCCACCCGCTTCAACGCAGCAGCAGTAAAGGCCTGTGCGCACCGGCTGCGTGTGCGTGACGTGCACGTGCGCGTGTGGCGTTGTAGTATACAGATCCTTATGAGAGATGGCACACCGCTTGCGTGACGTGTTCGTGTGCGGCTCCAACATTTTAGCGCACGCACACGCGCACGTCACGCACACGCAAGCCGGAGTGGCTCTAAATAATATAACCTTGATGATCACAAATCACAATGTCGAGGTCAAAATTTCGATAGATCTCTGTCAAATACAAGTTAAGAACTCAAAACCAATTGATCAATGTCGACTTAACGGGCGGAATGTGCCCCATGTGTATTTTCATCAAATTCTCGAAACGGAACGAACTGGTACCTAACTATGAATGATAGGTAGGTGTCGGAGAGTTCTACAACTTTTCTGAACGTAGGTGTATCGAGTATACCGGGTAAAATTGAATTGGGTATCATTTCGAAAACGTAAAATAATGAAAGGTACAGTTAGCTTCATCATGATAATAGAAAAAATACATACAACCCAATTGATAACTTTCCTTTTGAGATTTGGAAGTCGGTTAAAAAATATATCAGGAGCCCATTTTATTAAGCTACAAGTTAAAATTTTACAAAACCGGCAACAGGCTTGTTGTCATTGGCTAAGGGCGTAAATGTTGCTAGTTTATTACTGTAAACTTTTAATTTGTAAAAGGGGGTCAAAGCTGTACGAGTCATTCAAAATCATTCAGGAAAACAAGCGTCTTTCTTGTGAACAATACTGCAGTGACTTAATAGGTCCTACTGAACAACTTTTGTTATGGGACCAATGCCGAAATCGAGAAAAAAATTGGCTGTTTCACACATTCCGGCTGATGAGATGCCGCTAATTTCTATGGGACAGCTAATTTTTTTTTTGCGATTTTATGCTTTGGGCCTTTATAATAAAAGTTGTTCAGTAACATATTAAAGTCTTTACGCAGAGTATGGTTAGTGGTTAAAATTTTACCACTTTTTTTTTATTTTTTATTTTTTTTAAAGCGTATTTCGTCATACTAAATTCTAAGAAGTGGAAGGTTTGAATATACCTATTAGGTCTAGCAAGAAAATTAGGCTTTAGCGTTCGTTTAATTTAAGATGTACACAGGAAAGACCCTTTGCCTTTTTTTACTTTGATCCCAAAAAGAAGTAAAAAGTGATGTCTGTAATTAACGATTTTATTTTCTTTTCCATCCATGTCGCTCCCGATAGCATCTGACATATGCTTTCAAGGTAAACCATTCATTTGAGCGTGCTGTTCATTTCGTCTTTTGTTTTTGCCATTCACCATTCTCCTAATTGAGACGAGACAGGATCAAGTCTACAATAATCTGTCTCTTTCATACAATACTAAATAGAAAGAGGTAGTCGTTTCAATTGGGATAATGTTTTGTGTTCGTTTGCTAAGTTTTGGACACGCTTGAGTATGTGCACTGAACGCACGCGGCGACTTTTTGCAGCGATTATAGCATAGCATATAAAGTAGCGAAAAATTAAGCGATTAATGCGATTTTTTCGCTACTTTCGGTAAAGGGGGATTCGAAACGGGCCATATTTTTAGATCATCACCCTAAAATATGGCCCACATTAATAAATAAATATGGATCACATTGCCCTGTAAGTATATCGCTCTAGCAACTGAGGGCAAGATTTCATTAGTTGCGGATTGCGGAACACTAACTTCAGTAAAAGTGTAGCCTGTCTGTACGTAACCCCCTGAAATACTTATGACATTATTCATAAACGCGCTACAGGCCTTCTTCTTTTGACTAATGCTTTTGTAAGAAGGGGATAATTAACATGAATTAACTAATTGTGGCTTGTAATGTTTTTTGAATAACGGGGTTACTGTGCGCATTTTACTTGTGACTGTCACAGGTAAAAGGCACACGTCGACAAAGAATTATTAAAACGATATTGGATTCAGCTGTAACGGTACAGTATCGACGATATACTGAAATTTGCTAAATTAACAAAGATTGGGCTGCAGAAAGACGCCGTGTGCAATCTATACCTGAATTTCCAACTCTTATACAAACATTGCCTTAGAAACTTTATCATCGAAAGCATTATAAGGTAAATGTGGGGAAAACCGTCATATAATATTTTTGGTTGGGAAGACCGTCATAGGGTAAGAACTCTCGTATTTGTTTTCGTATGTCGCTAAGACACAGAAAGAAAGCAAGAGCCTCGCTTCTTCTCCTGTACCGACCTTTTGTAAGTGGAGTATGTGTACAGACGCAACAGTTAGAAGAGCTTGTAGACGGTCTTACCTGATAGACAGTCTTCTCCACATTGATTAATGTAAGCTATGGGAAGAATTACTTACTTCCTTTGCTAAGACATGATATTCCAGACATTTATCTCCTTCTTGCTTCAGGTTAAAGCCGTAAACACGAAGGGACAGAGCAACTACTCCAACGAGCTGACGGTGACCACGAAGGTGGACAAGATCCCCGCGCCAGAGCAGGTCACTTACGAGCCGAGCTCCAGGACCGTGGCGTTCAGCGTCGGGCCCACTTGCCTACCGCTGGTGGGAGTCGCGGAGGCGATGCAGCCTAACCATCATTGGCAGGTGAGTTACATTCACAAACAGTTCCTTACACAAAGGAACAAAGTAACGTCTTCAACGAGCTGACGATGACCACGAAGGTGGACAAAATCCCCGCGCCAGAGCAGGTCACTTACGAGCCCAGCTCCAGGACCCTGGCGTTCAGCGTGGGCCTACTTGCTTACCGCTGGTGTGAGTCGCGGAGGCGATGCAGCCCATCATTGGCAGGCGAGTTACATTCCCAAACTACCGTACCTACCTAATTGCAAAAAACTTCACCTAATATTGAAAAAAAAATGCTCGATTGTTAACTAGGCCGCAAAATAAGAATCGGCCCGGCTCTTCTTACGCAATAAATAACAAATTAAAATTTTCATGTGACTATCAATTGTTATCTGTTGTGGGGCCACTCATCATATCACATGAGTTTGTTTTAGGCCAATTTTTATTTTTTGTCGGAGTTAGATAAACTTTGGCTCCTCATTCTGGTCGGAATAAACACGAAATCCCAATTTGGGACAGTTATGAATTTACATAATTATGTAAATCCATTCGTATGGGATTTTCGTAACTCATTGGAAGATTTTGTAGCTATTGTTGTTGTTTGTTGAAATTGCGCTTATGTTGTACAGAATAAGGAGCTCTATTTATTTATCCACCAAATTTTATAAATATCTGACAAAAATAACAACCGATAACTATTGCAATAAATAAACTTTTGGTCGAATGGTTTTGAGATGAACGATTGTTCGATACCGCGATAAATTGGTGCTCGAACTTTCATCGTTCTTTTTTTTTATTAGTTCAAACCCACGAAAAAAGCTCTGATATATTCAAGCTGATCCAAAAATAAATTAATCATGAATAATGAATTTGGGTATTTGTTTTTGCGGTGGGAGGGTGGGAACATTAATTGCATATAAAAAATACGCAAGTAAGTATAACGGGTTAGCACTGATTGACTAGCACGTTATTTTTTACGCGTATTAGCAAAGTAATAGGTGTACCCTTGTTTTGCCGACAAACTATTCATCGAATATTATTTCATCGACAACGATTCATCGAAACGTTAGTACTAGTAATATTGTTTGGCGTTATTTTGTTTCATATACTATTTATTTGAATTTTTCTTACTGCGTAGAAATACTATTCAACGAATATTACTTGATCACTAATTCGTTTCAAAATATTTTAATTGGCACAACTACTAAACATCGCAATTCATTTGTTCGACGTATTACTTTAAATACATTTTTATATGTCGTAAGTACATTTTTCTGTTATAAGAATTTTAAATTTAGGTTAGGTTAGAACTACGACCCCACACAGAAACGAACGGCTATCAAAGTCGGTTTAGGTTAGGTTAGAACTGCGACCCCACACAGTAACGAACGGCTTTCAAAGTAGGTTTAGGTTAGGTTAGAACTGTGACCCCAGACAGAAACGAACGGCTTTCAAAGTAGGTTTAGGTTAGGTTAGAACTGTGACCCTACACAGAAACGGACGGCTTTTAAAGTAGGTTTAGGTTAGGTTGGAACTGCGACCCCACACAGAAACAAAAGGCTGTCAAAGTAGGTTTAGGTTAGGTTAGAACTGCGACCCCACACAGAAACGAACGGCTATCAAACTTATCAAAGTAGGTTTAGGTTAGGTTAGAACTACGACCCCACACAGAAACGAACGGCTTTCAAAGTAGGATTAGGTTAGGTTAGAACTGCGACCCTACACAGAAATGAGCGGCTTAAATTATACCTATTTATAATTTGGCTAAAATGAAAACGGCAGCCTTGTTTCGATAAGAACTATTACAAATTGAAGTAATTTTATGCGAAAGAAATTTTATTAAATACAATACAACATGAAATAAGAAAACCCGTAAAGAAATACCACGGTATAAACTATATACGAAATAACTCAAGTACCAATTAAAAGTCCCCGATTTAAATTTACTAGTATCGATTCTGCGACGCAATAACTTCTCGATGAAATGAAAATACTTGAAACGTTGTCTTCGAAATAACATTCGATGAAATGTCTGTCGGCAATTCAAGGGTAAACCAAAGTAATATTTTGGTTTTAATTAATCATTAATACTTAATATTGAATTCCTTCGTAAATATAATACTTATTGTGATAGTACATCGGAATTTCCCCTTTGGATTTAGGTCAGATAGCAGTCGCTTTCGTAAAAACTAATGCCTACGCCAATTCTCGGGATTAGTTGTCAAGCGGACCCCAGGCGGGAGCCCGGCTTTTAGCCACGTATCATGAGAATGAGCCGTGGCTAATAGCCGGGATGACCCGAGGAAGATGATGGTGATTAATTATAAATTCCTTATTCATCCTTAAGTTCATTAATCAGGTGTAAATCTTGTATGTTAAAATTTTGTTCAAACGCTAGTGACGACCTGTATTCAAACTTTCGGTGACATTTTTAACTAACAGTTTTAATTGGCCAAATTCCTACATCCAAAGCCCAAGGAACTTTTTAATGATACCTAGCGAACTCTAACGTAGGTATTATCATTGAAACTTAATATTATTAACTAAACAGAATTGAAAATAACGAAGAAAGTCACTGGAAAATCTACATTATTACTTATTCGACAAGCGACGTTTGACGTATCGTGTTGATCTCCCGTTGATGTGGGAAAAATCATAAGTTCTCGAATACGTACAATGTCAAAATTTGACATTAACAATCCACAGTTAGGGTGACAAGCAAACCAAACCGAACCACCCTTAGTTTAGAGTGGAGTTTTGGTTGTACCAAATGATATTATCCACCGTTGATAGAATCAACACTCAGTATGCAATAAAATCAACTGTTGATTTGACGTGGATGCGAAATCTGACAGTTGTACATGTCGAATTTAGTCCCTTATCTAGTTATATTTTGGTAATATGATATAAAAGAGTGTGAAATAGTTATACCACAAATATAGAGTATTGTCAATGTGGCGAACTCCGGCATGTAAAATTGGATTGGGAAGGAAGTAGTTATATGGCAACAACTCTTACTTTGCTCAGACATAGTCAGACCATCTGTAAGTGTACGTATGTATACTAACTAGTATACATACATACTCCACTAGTACGTATGGACTAGTACACACAAGAGAGGAAAGAGCTTGTAGACGATCTTACCCGATAGACGGTCTTCTCCACATTGACCTTATTACGATTTGAATTTCTACTTTAATTTTAATCAAGAGTGACTCAGTAGACATAAGTCACATAAGCAAGACAAGTAACGCCCGTCTAATACTATCAATTGTAGCATCATTGGAAAAACAGATAATACCTATTCGATACTATAACGGGTTCATTTGAGTTTTCGATTCAGGCCACAAGATGGCAAACCGATATCGGATGGTGGATGATCCTTAGAGAGAAGCAGCTGCTACTTTTTTGGTATACTTATGGTTTTATCTATCGAACAATAAAAAAGGCGCTTATTCATTTTAAAGTTCTTTGCGGTCGTATCCGACATCCGTTATCTAATATATTAGATAGATAAAACTCGCAAGAGCGTATGTGTAGGGGAGACAGCGTCGTATTGGCGTGAAGTGTAAAATTTTCGGGCCACAAGACTGGCCCTCCAAAGCGCATGTTAATATAGTACATTGTAATACATTGCTCTCTAGGCCTTAATAATAATTCAGCCTATATATCTACGTCCCACTTCTGGGCACAGACCTCCTCTCACTCGCAAGACGACTTGGGCTATAGACCCCACGCTGGCCCAATGCAGATTGGGGACTTCACATACACGTTTGAATTTCAAGTGGTAAATATCAAATGATATTTCGTACATAAGTTCCGAAAAACTAAATGGTACGAGCCAGGATTTGAACCCGCGACCTCCGGATTGAAAGTCTGACGTCATATCCACTCGGCCACCACCGCTTCTTCTAGGTCTTAATAGCTCTCTTATTTCCAGGTCCTAGACACAGTACCCCTCCGCCTGTCCGGCGCCGCGTCCACGGCCCAAGAGGCCGTCTTGGAGTCCCCGGCCCCCCGCGGCCCCCGGCCCGAGGACCCGAACCCTCGCCTGCGGCTCAAGCTGTGTCTCCAGGTCAACCAGGAGGTCTGCAGCGACTATACTGAGGCTGACAGTAAGTTGTAATATTAGATTTTGATAAGTTTTTTCATCAAAAAATCATTTTAGATACAAGCCATAGACTAGAAATCCTCTAGACCGAGTTTAGAGCAATTATTTCATGCAACCGATGATGCCAAAAATGCGGGGATGCGCGGGACGAGGTGAGCGAAGTCCCGTGCCGTGATTGGTCCGTTCAAAGACACGGATGTCACACAAAGACACTTTCGACTCGAACATGGAGTAAAATTACCGTATGCGTGGCAGAGGGGGTAGCGCGACTATGCTCAGTCTGGAGGATGTTTTGTCTGTGATACAAGCTTTTATCGCTGACAGTACTTTTGTTTCAACAGACAAACTAATACATACTAATCGAGACAATTCTAACAAACCCAAACACAATCAAGTTGCGTTGTTTTAGAATAGGTAAAATAGAATAGAGAGCGTTTATTCGTGTCAAAAAATAAAAGAAAACAACAAGTAACACAACAACGTAATAGTCACGAAATGGTCCCGACTCAGTATTGCCAGCCTACCTAGGCTAGCGCTCGTTTCCTGTCGGGGCCATGATCTTTTACAGCACTGAGTTTTATTTATTTATTTAAACTTTATTGCACAAAACATAAAAATAATGTACAAATGGCGAACTTAATGCCTAATGGCATTCTCTACCAGTCAACCGTCGGGCCAAACAGAGAGATGTAGAAATGGTGCAAGGAGAACAGAGGCATTTATTAGAACACTAGCTGTGCCCGCGGCTTCGCCCGCGTGGAATTCGGTTTGTGTCAGTAAGCTGCTAAATATATAAAAAAATAGTAAATTACATTACGCTGAATTTATTTATTTAAAAAAATTTAACAATCATAATTTCCTGCATGCTAATTTCTGATAAGAATTCTATCTTATTGCCCGACTCTTTTAGTATGAGAAAGTCGAAGTCGCCTAGCTTTGGACCGCGTGCAGGGCGCCACATACGTCGGGCTACGCTCGACTCTTTTAGTATGAGGGTGCCTTCGGCGCCCAACTTTGGCAAGCGTACAGCGTGTCACGTACGTCGGTCTACGTCCGACTCTTTTAGTATGAGGGCGCCGAAGGCGCCCGGCTTTGGAACGCGTACAGCGCGCCACGTGCGTCGGGCTACTCCCGACGTTTTGAGGATGAGGGCGCCGAAAGCGACCGGCTTTGGAACGCGTTCAGTGTGTCACGTACGTTACGTCGGTCTACGCTCGACTCTTTTAGTATGAGGGTGCCTTCGGCGCCCAACTTTGGCAAGCGTACAGCGTGTCACGTACGTCGGTCTACGTCCGACTCTTTTAGTATGAGGGCGCCGAAGGCGCCCGGCTTTGGAACGCGTACAGCGCGCCACGTGCGTCGGGCTACTCCCGACGTTTTGAGGATGAGGGCGTCGAAAGCGACCGGCTTTGGAACGCGTTCAGTCTGTCACGTACGTTACGTCGGTCTACGCCCGACTCCTTGAGTATGAAGGCGCCGAAGGCGCCCGGCTTTGGTAACCATACAGCGTGTCACGTACGTCTCTTTTAGTATGAGAAAGTCGAAGTCGCCTGGCTTTGGAACGCGTACAGCATGTCACGTACGTCGGTCTACGCCCGACACTTTTAGTATGAGGGCGCCGAAGGCGTCCGGCTTTGGAACGAGTAAAGCGCGCCACGTACGTCGGGTTACGTCCTAAGGTTTGACTATGAGGGCGCCGAAGGCGCCCGGCTTTGGAACGCGTTCATTGTGTCACGTACGTCGGTATACGCCCGACTCCTTGAGTATAAGAATTTCGTAACGTGTAGTGGCTTTGGTAACCATACAGCGTGTCACGTACGTCTCTTTTAGTATGAGAGAGTCTAAGTCGCCTGGCTTTGGACCGCGTGCAGCGCGCAACGTAAGTCGGGCTACGCCAGATTCTTTTAGTATGAGAAAGTCGAAGTCGCCTAGCTTTGGACCGCGTGCAGTGCGCCACATACGTCGGGCTACGCTCGACTCTTTTAGTATGAGGGTGCCTTCGGCACCCAACTTTGGCAAGCCTACAGCGTGTTACGTACATCGGTCTACGTCCGACTCTTTTAGTATGAGGCGCCCGGCTTTGGAACGCGTACAGCGCGCCACGTGCGTCGGGCTACTCCCGACGTTTTGAGTATGAGGGCGCCGAAGGCGCCCGGCTTTGGAACGCGTTCAGTGTGTCACGTACGTTGGTCTACGCCCGACTCCTTGAGTATGAGGGCGCCGAAGGCGCCCGGCTTTGGTAACAATACAGCGTGTCACGTACGTCTCTTTTAGTATGAGAATGTCTAAGTCGCCTGGCTTTGGACCGCGTGCAGCGCGCCACGTACGTCGGGCTACGCCAGATTCTTTTAGTATGAGAAAGTCGAAGCCGCCCAGCTTTGGACCGCGTGCAGCGCGCCACATACATCGGGTTGTGCCCGACTCTTTTACTATGACGCTCGACTCTTTTAGTATGAGCGTGTCACGTACATCGGGCTACGCCCAACACTTTAAAGTACCTATGAGAAAGTCGAACTCACCCGGCTTTGGAACGCGAACAGTGCGTCACGTAATCGGGCTACGCCCGACACTTTAATATGAGAAAGTCGAGGGCGCCTGGCTTTGAACCGCGTGCAGCGCGCCACGTACATCAGGCCTTCTTTGTATTTTAATAAGTATCCCATTCAATAATAATATTTGGTTTAATGAGATTAGCTTCTCTTAACATTTTTTGTCAATTCGTACTTTCTTAAACTCAAATTTGAACCCACATGTTGGATATATATTATTAATCGGCTTTCACAACCCTTCATTTTGATACCCTACTCGATGCTTTGCACGATATTTTTTCTAAAGGTTGCGTAATATGGCGTATTAAGTCCGCAATATTGGTTTGATAATGTCGTCACATGTTCTCTCATCATCTCACCCGGGATGACGTAAGGATTCTAATGATGTATCGTACGTCTAAATCGGTTAAGGCATTCAGAAGTTAAATGGTGGAATAAAGAAACTCACATAAATAAATATATACCTACATACAAACACGAACGCTGAAAACACAATACATACTCTCTCTCTGTCTCTTTTTCTCTCTCTCTCTCTTTTTGGGCAGTCGTGAAAAAGATGGCACTGTGCAATGAGGGGTAATTGATATACTGTCGTTTAATTTTGTTGTATTATTAAATCAACATAATTATTCAATTAAATTTGTTGATATCCGTACCCCCTCATCTAAACTTAGAGCTGCTTAGAGTTAATTTGGCAAAATCCTTCCTCGGTGGCTATGCATGTCACGACGTATTAAATTCAGCGCCATCTGTTAGTTTACCAGGGTACTCAATAGTGGTAGCAAATATTTGAAAAAAGTTTGCCCCTCCTTCCTAAGTAGCGCCATAAGATTCAGGGGCAAACTTAAATCAAGCGAGTGTTGTGGCTACCCCCCCTTTTAGGGGTTAAATTTTTATAGCCTATAACCTGGCCGGAGATTTTCTCGACAGATTAGTAAAGTTTGTATCAAAATCCGTTCAGCCGTTTTCACGTGATGCGCGTTCAAATAAACAGACAAACAGATAAACAGACAATAATTTTAGAAACTGTTGGAACGTGTTCTGTTATCGATTCTAAGTATCCCCAGCCAACTTTTTTTCAAATATCTTCCATGTACAGACTTTCGACCCTCTACAGCTTTATTATATGTATATAGAATAGATTGGAAAACAACTGAACAACGAACAACTAATAATTCTGATAAACTACATATAGAATACACAAATAAATATACTAGAATATATATAATTACTATGCTACTACATATTTCATACATACTCATAATATATAATATATAATGATGGACACTACTCGAACTCTTGTTTCAGCAGATACTTATGTAAGTTATGTAGCAACCGCTTGAATGCTAACTTGCTCAGGGCTTGTCTAATATTAAGAGGGAGTGAATTCCACGCACATCAACTTCACAGAGTTCCTATGGCCACCTCCTGTGTCCATCAGCTCGATAACACCATAATATCGCATTGTCACCCAACTAAAGTTGCAAATTACATACTAGCGACCCGCCCCGGCTTCGCACGGGTTTACAAATTATACGTCTAAACCTTCAAGAATCACTCTATTGATAGGTGAAAACCGCATGAAAATCCGTTCAGCAGGTTTTGAGTTTATCGCGAACAAACACAAACAGACCCGGCGGGGGACTTTGTCTTATAAGGTGTAGTGATGTGTAAGTAAGTTAAATCGAATATTTGACCCAAACAAACATACTTATATTAGGTATTAAACAAACATTGCAAGTTAAATAAAAGCTTGTTAAGTAAACAACAACCATATCTAGTTTGGTCTAGGAATGATTCATTAATCTGTTCAATCATAACAACAACAAAACATAACATTTAAAGACGAATTAAACTATTCTAATTCTATTGTCTCCGATGCTTAAAGGTTGTTTGGAAGAGATCGCTCTTAAGCAATAAGACCGCCTGTTGTTACCTCTATTGTCTTTGTTTATATTACTGCACATTTATTGTACACTGTGTGAGGTGTGCAGTGCAATAAAGAGTATTGTATTGTAAACATATAACCCCTTATTCATAAACGTTAACTAAAGTTGACAAGTCGATAATAATCGTTTGTCCCTTTCCAGCATACCAATACGTCGGAAAGGGACAAACGATTATTATTGGCTTGTCAACTTTAGAAAACGTTTATGAATAAGGGGGACATAAGTACTCTACAGAATACAGGGTGAAAATTGAGATGTGATCAAATGCTTAAGTAAGCTTATTCTACTAAATTACTGCGTTACATATATTATGTTTATATATTTATTGTTAAATACGGAAATACGTAAACATTTTAGCAGCTGTCAGGGCTGATGTACGTTTTCATGTTTACAGCACTTAGCAATATGCATATTATATACCCTCGTGGGGCAAGGTGTCCGACCGGCGGCAAGGAAGCGACTGGCGATTGGTTACTTTCCCATAAGAATCGTACGGGTATATTTTGATCCCGTATGAATTAAGTAAGATCTAGAAATGTTTCTAGAAAAACTGTTTGTTTTTTAAAATAGTTTATTTATTACTAACTTCTGCCCGCAACTTCGTCTGCGTGATGGAGATTGATAAAAACCACATAAAAACTATCCTTTGTCCTTCCCCGAACCTTATATCCTTATACTATCAACAGACAGACAGACTTACTATCTCATTTATAATGTTAGTAACGATTTATCGGTGACTTTTTACATTACTCGCATTAGGTACCTATTTTTTCTATGAGAAAGCAGGAGCTCACAAAAAATTATTACTCGTGGTAGCTTCTCGTTGATCGCTGCCGGTCTGACAGTTGCCTAAGTTACACGGTTTAGAATTTATTTTTCGTGAGATTCCCTAAGGAGGTGAAAAGTTAAGGCGAAATATTTTCCGGATATGTTATCGTAAAATCATTTCGAAATCATACGCTGTATCTACATATAGATGAAGTATAAAACGAACATTTAAAAAGCATTATTAAATACATATACCCTCCTCCTGCAAGCGACGCCCCCTATAACTAGCTAAAACTAGGTTCATAACTAAAAGATATCCGGTTGACCTTACCTACTAATGTTTAATCTTAGTTTAAAAGAAGTCAATGTAATAAAATATAAAAAAAAAAATTGGTAACTTACAATGTATTGCGTTAGCTGTGCCAGTATCGCTTTTAAGAGACTTACATATAGGTACTGTACTGTCCACAGAAAGTATGTTAAAACAATATTATTTCTTCATATAAAAGAAGAGATAATAAAAATATGGAATCCTAACTTGAGTTGAAGTATTCCGAAAAATCCGAACCTTGCTGATCGATTTAAGTTTTAAAATCACTCTATTCTTTCTATTACCTATCGAACTAAAAATTAACAACGAAGACGGGCAAGAAACCAGTTTGTAAATTCAAATTTCAGTTTGAGTTTTGATATTAATTCAATGCCGAATGGTTCTAGAAATAGATCCAGACTTCCGGACCATTTAGCATTTATTGATCCAATCTGACCGTAATAGTGTTATTGGAGTTATTGGTCGCATAGACCACGATAAATTGTTATTGACAGAATTACGAGCTCCCCGGGCGTATATCCTGCTAGAGCAAGGAGAAACGGTTATTAGAGCGTTTTCACACTGTCCGGTCCGATATCGCATGTCGGAAGGAAGTAAAATGTACAGTCAGCAGCAGAAGTAACCAAGTGGACGAGGTGTTCAAAATGATCTTGACGCGACTTTATTGTTAAGGTAATTTTGAACACCTCGCCCGCTTAGCAACTTCTGCTGCTGACTGTACCGTGTTTACTGTTGGAGCGTTACGTTATAGACTCGGTGCAATTTTATAGCCAGGGCTTTGACTAATCTAGTAATATGTTAAAGAAACTAGAAAGTCCTTAGCTAAGATATAAAAAACACACAGGTTAAGATATAAAAAAAAATTACATATATGCTTTACGTCACATGTACATACGTACCTTTAGTCAATTAAGTCTTAAGAGATATAAGAAAGTTATTTGTATTAACCTTAGGTACTTATACTTTGTTTATTTATTTTTATTTATTTAAACTTTTATCGTACGTAATTAATATTAGCAAAGATATATTGATTGAGTAAGATGGGTAAAATCTAAGACAATTTCGTGCTTCGAATTTGACAGGTTAACGAGATGGCGCTGTACAGCTCCATACATTTTGCGGTAACTCTGATTGTCAAAAGTTGACGTTTGACAACTAAGTGACCGCAAAATATATGGCGGAGTACAGCGCCATCTGTTTTGGTTGTCAAACTGAGGGGCACGTTTTTTTCTTAGACTTTACCTCTCTATTACAATATATTCTCTTTGATATTAGCGATAAGACCGCCTGTTGTTTACGTCTGCTGTCTTTTGTACTGTTTTCTTTTATTGAGGTATTGTATTGCATTATATTGTAATATACTATGAAATCATAAACTTAAACTTGTACTCGTTTACATTTATTTATTATAACCATAATACCTACTTAGATGCTAAGTAGGTACATCTCGCAGCGAGATGTATAGAAAGTAAGTTACGCAGACCTTAGCGAATATTTCAGTGTCGAACTCGTGGTAAGGCGGTTTTAACTCCTTCTACGCAGGCATTGGCTAGTTAACGTATAATTAACCTTGGTGGTGACGTGGCCCTTTCGGCCACGAGACCAATCTCTTCACACAAAAAGCAGTCGCTGGTCCTGTGTCGACCAAACTGTGTAACCACAAAAAAAAAGTATAATTAACCTTGTCCACCGTGTTAACATATTTATTTTTCTCTCAACAGTCGGCCCACCCTACATCAAAGAAGCGTCATCATTCAGCACAGCGACCCTCGTCGCCATCCTCATCTCCTGCCTAGTCTTCCTACTCTTCCTAAGTCTACTCTTCGTGTTCTGCCGTTGCAAACGCAACGAAAACAAGAAGGAGACAGCTAAAGACTATGAGATGGATTCTATGAGACCAGCGATGGTGACGCCTCAGAATCAGGCGCCCCCGCCTTACTATCCTAGCTCTGGGATGGAGAACAAGGCACTAGAACATTCTATGGAGCTAGCACTAGCTATGGAGGATTCTAAGAGTGCTGTATACGCGTCACAGAGCGGTTATGGATATCATTTAGCGCCGCATCAGACGATGCCGCACGGGCAACTGCCACCGCAGTCGCATCCGCAAAACATGACTAATACTGACTGTAAGTATTTTTGTACTTTCTCATTTCAACTGAAGTAAACTAGGTCGATATTGCCTAGCACTTACTTTGCCTAGCTTGTAACATGATAATCGTCAGGTGACAACAAAAACTCGAACGTTGCAAAAATAATAATAACAAAAATCAACCTTGTTCGGTCCAATATGGTTCTTCGGAGTTGACAGCAGTCGCGGTTCGCGAAGTTGGCCGTGGAGTTATTATTATTATTATGGCTCTTAACTTGTGGTAGTAATTAGCGAGTTTTGGGTGTCACCTGACGAAATAGTAATTTTCCGCCAAACAGCTGATGCCTTTTCATAATAGCTAATGGAACGTAACCATTATTAATCATATGAGACTGGGGTTTGGTAGACAATCACTTGTGTTTCAAGAAAGGCAAAGTTAAAGAAGTATAATAGTAGGCAATGTCGATCGAGTCGGCATCAAATTCATACGCTATTATGACAATTTTGCAGTAAACACTAGTTACGAAATTGGTTCCCATCCTCTTTTAAAAGGGGAAACTGTAAATTGTTGATATTGACAGCAAGTTTTAACCGCCCATAGGTGAGCGGTTAAAATATGTATATAATAAATATAATATTTTTACAATTACGGCCACCCAAAAACAATAACGTCTCCCAAGCATCGGCGTTTAACCCACTATCATTATATCACTCCACACGACGCAACGCTGCGCAACTCCGCAGCGACGCTATTTTCCATAGCGCTGACTAGACGCCGATGCTCGAAAGACGCTAGTGTGGAGTCTCTCTCAGGCTTAAGAATAGAATTGTTGGAGACTACGTTTGTATGGAAAAGCGATCGACCTCTTTCCTCAAGTAGACGACGGTACACCGAGTTCCTCGCGATGTTTTCCTTCAATGGTTTTCTTTCTTTCCGGAAAAGGTTCCGGTGAAAGTCAAATACCTAATAACGCCAATGTCAACAAGGTCAGAGGCGAGGTTCACTGATTCAGTAGCCTTTAAGTCTAGTTGGAAAAGTACATTTAGATTACGGTTCCTTGACAAATATAATAAATAAGCGTCGAATCCCTTTCGCTTCCGTACACTTGTTAGGGAGCGTCACAGAGCACAGATACAGACGCCGCATAATGAAGCGTTTACAAAGAGCACGAGGTCACCACGCATAGGCGCAATACTTGTAAAATGCTACGATTCAAGCAGAGCAACTGAGTTGTAGAGTCTGGCTAGCCAAAAATTGTTGACAGATATTTCGTTGTTGTATCACCAATTGTCTATGATTTGAAAAAAAAGCTAAAAATCAGTTGTCAATTTATGTCATTCATTCAAATTGTTTGCGGTTTATAAGGGTTTTATTTTAAATAATATGAATAATGTCTATACTGAGTGAGGTTCGCAAACTATGATTTTAAGCTCGTAAATAATTACGAAAATGTGCGAAGTCGGCGTGTAGCGTTGTAGAACAAAAAACTGCAATGTTTACAACTCATAAACAAATGTAAACAAATTAGAAGGTTGGTGCTCTATAAATATTTTGATACTTAGCAGTTAGCATATTTCGCATAGTATTTATGTATTTTTTTGTGATGGATTAATATTACGGTATTATTGAGCTAGGTCTTATTTACACTACATTTAATTTTTCGCCTTGTTACAATGGTATATGGTGAGAAAGTGTTTATATGTTTTTATCATTGTCTGTACTTTGACATGGTGGTAGAAATTATGTGAGCTGACTTTGAGTGCACGTCACGTATATTTAACTTATATCCTTAGGTACCTTTTACGTGTGCACAGAAAATCAAAAATATTATCTAGTATCAAAACTATAATTCCTACTACACAAAGTGTGACCAGCCCAAGATTTTTTAAATTTCCCGCCAAACATTTGGGTAAAATTTCAGTAGCCAGACTCTATTCTACATATATGTACCTACTAATTTATACTATGACAGCCCATGTTACATTCCTTAACCCTTTCAACGCCACTCCGATCTTGTCAAACCTTGTCGAAATGCACGAAGGTTGATATGTGACGTTCCACGGAAAAAGGTACCTTATGGCGGCTGGCGATTACGTCACATAGCGCCGCAATAATATTGGAGCGACGTTAATAATCGCGTAAGCGCCAACCGCCATAAGGTACCTTTACCCGTGAGACGTCACATATTGGGCTGTAGCCGCGCGCGTCAGTTAACGTCTTTAGTGGTGAAAAGGTTAAGCTTAATTAGGATAAATATTTCAAAATTACTTACATAAGTTCTTCATTGTGGTCGCAAAAAAAAACGAACGGTCACGCTCCCATTAAATTTTACCTAAGTGTGATGGCCTCGATTATCTTATGTGCCCCGTCTAGTTTGAGTTTGGTCTGTGGGGATCGTTTTTAAATTAAATGAATGTTTTCATTTATTAAGTATTTTCCATTGTGCTACCGAGGACTAGCCACAGACACCGTGAGGCGGAAAGGTGTGTACCTTTTATTAAAACTTGGCATGCCAGTGTCCTCTTTTGTCGAATGTATTAAGTGGGGTCTCTTTGTTGGACATAAAGTTTGAAGTCATAATTAATTTAAATTTATTTATTTAAATTAATTATAATATTTAAATTTAAAGTGTTTTTACTTAAATGTTTGTCATTAGTCCTGAAACTGAAATCGTTAACTTTTCAGGATTCTCGTAAGGTTACCTACTATAGATGGGTTAGGTTTGTTTTATGGCATCATGAAAATTTACGCGTTTCTGAAAAAAAAACAAATGGTGCCTACAAAAAATGCGGACAAGCAATACATTTTGATTATGACTTAAAACTATATGGGAAACAATTTAATAAATATCCCTGTCGAGTAATATGATATATGAGTGGTATGATTAGAGGGCGGAGTACCGGTGGCAAATTTCACACTAAATGTATGGAGTCGCCTAAGTATTCTTATGATTAAATAAATAACGAATAAATGATTAATTTTGCATAATAATTTTTAGGAACTTATAGAAATTATCTTACGAGCATACAAATATAATGTAATATGTTGTTAATATCTATTATACATAATAATATGTTTTCTTATCAGAACATTATCATTAGGTACTAAATACTAGACTAAGAAGTTATACCTGCCAAACGATATATTATTTTCAAGACCATTCAATCACAATTGAGGACTGGAATTATGTGTTCGAGGTCCTCCTGACAATCTACACTTAAGTGCGTATCCATGTTATATAATGACTGGACTATGGCCACATGTTCCTGGTTTTTCGGAGTGAATCGGTTTCTTAATTTATTGAAGATCCATTTATGAGTGGAAAACGATCGCTCTACATCTACCGATGTCATGGTTGCATGTTTAAGGACTTGTTTATAATTTTCCATTGTAATCATATTCCTTAATTCGTCAGCATCTGGGTTTCTATCTAGAACCAATTCGAGTTTATTTCGCACGGTTTCACTTCCTTGGAGGCTTAAAATAGTCCTAACTATATCTATTACCAGAAAACTTTCTTCTATCGGAATTTTAGTGCATAGTGTTAAGTACTTACTTCCAATTTACGAGTAGGTACCATACTAAGTACATTAGGTAAATGAATAATTTTATTATTCAAGCCTAAAATAATAATTATAAAAACGACTCCATACCTTTTGTGTGAAATTTGCCACCGGTACTCCGCCCTCTAATAATGATATATACAGGGTGATTCCGGGGTCGTGGAGCAAGCGATCAAGGCATGATACACAAGCCCATACTGAACAACTTTTACTATGGGACCAACTCCGAAATCGCGAAAAAAAAATTGGTAGTTTCATACATTTCGGCCGATCACATTGGTAGTTTCATACATTTCGGCCGATCACTGTATTATGCCTTGATCGCTGGCTTTACTATGGGACCAAATCCGAAATCGCGAAAAAAAACTGGCCTTCCCATAGAACACGACAACATGTGATCGGCCGAAATGTATGAAACTACCAATTTTTTTTTTCGCGATTTCGGAGTTGGTCCCATAGTAAAAGTTGTTCAGTATGGGCTTGTGTATCATGCCTTGATCGCTTGCTCCACGACCCCGGAATCACCCTGTATATAGTTAGCTCGGAAAAGCACGAAAGACTTTCGCATATACTATCTTGTATTTAGTATCAATAAGATATTAAAAACATATTAAAATCGATCGATCGAATAATTTCTCGAATACCTAACAACATGTTAAACTTTTCAGAAACATAATTTTCGAAAAAGTCGGTTAGTAGCTATGTCAGAGGATAACCAATTTATCAAATCAGTAAATTGGATACAAATTGTGTCGCTTAACTTTATAAACTCGGGTAAATCCATTCGACCCTCTCAGCAAATACCTACCCTACTAGCTAACTTTTCTTAATACCAAAATCGCATAATCTGTCAGATGAATTTACCCGAGTTTGAAGTTAAGCGACTCTATTATAGTTGTTGCTTGTCTTTATTGAACGTTTAATTTGACTGTGGACACCATAACTTTGTCGGTTAACGGGCACAAAACTGACGCTTATGATTAGTAAAAAATTTACAAAACGGACCTATTAATGGCGCAAGTCTTCTATGCTGACATGCAGAGATGTCATTTAACAATAGAATGATATCAAAATAACATAATTATGACATCTTAAGCAAAATCCTTCGTACTTTCCTCCCGGTGGGGTAAACGCACAGGTGCTCGACGCGATCCCAGTACATTTCATCTTGAAACTTAATTCATTGTCAATAGATGTGACAGCAAGGTGTCATCTATTAGGCATTATGCCGAGCACTAGTACTTTACACTTTTAGTTTTGCTAACACTTTCGCCCCACTATAACCGTACTTTTTTTGTGTTCAGGGGTAAACATGGGCTACATAGAGAACAGTTACACCAACAGCAACAACGGCGGCAGCGTCAACTCGCAGGACTCGCTGTGGCAGATGAAGATGGCCGCCGCCAACGGCGCCATGCCCTCACACCCGCCTCACCAGGTCAGTAAACATGGCTACATAGAGAACAGTTACACCAACAGCAACAACGGCGGCAGTGTCAACTCGCAGGACTCGCTGTGGCAGATGTAGATGGCCGCCGCCAACGGCGCCAAGCCCTCCCACCCGCCGCACCAGGTCAGTAAATTAAATGAAACTGGTGGCTCTGTGAGCTGTAGCATTCGCGATAAGCTTAAAAACTGTAAAAATTAAAAAGACTTCGTTGAGTCATTATCACAGCGAACTTACAATAGTATAAGTGCCATGACCCCTACTGGCGCTTAATTCCTTTATGCCAATATCCGCCATTTTTAACTTTAAAAAAAACTGAAACGTTGGAAACTACTATTTATTTACCAAACCTGATCACAAGATTTCATGAGAATCGGCTGAGGAATGCGACCTGCAAAGGAGAACATTCGGACATACGAAACCGTTTTTGCCCAAGCTGAAATGAAACGGAGACCTTCGCAACGCTCGATCAATTAAATAGCATTTATTATCAGGCAACTAAGGCAACTAACAAAATTTTAAAAGCTAAATACAATTTAGACCGCACCGTTTTCTGTTGCGCCGCCTGTTCCGGTGCAGGATTCTGAATTCATATAAAGGTACAAGCAAATTTCGTCCTTATGGTAAGCGACAAATTGCTACCTACGTTAAACAAGATTATACACCGTGTTTTTTTTTTATTTCCGTTAATTTCAAGGGTGCATTCCTGAGCTTAAATCAAGTAACTTTCTCAAAGACAGCGATATTCTAATTAACTCCATTTCGGAGATAATCAATAATTTATATTTTTCCTCTAATGCCTCTACAAGTGTGTACACTTGCCTTAGGGCCGGTTTACATATTGATTAGTGTTTAGAATGAGTTCATACATTTGCTACTAAACTTAAGTACAATCTCGGTCGATCGATGTACGAAATGACATTGATATGTCACAGACTTCAATTGTTTGGTTGAGTTAAATGTAATGTCCATGTTACAACAACGCTATATGCTACATGTAATTACTTTTTAATGTATTTTTTTTTCCTAAAAAAGCAAAAGATTTTTTTTTGAGATATAACTATGCCATTTAGTTCTCTTAAACGTACTTAACCATACCCCGAAGTTAACGGAATTCAATAAAAACACGGTGTATAATATAACTAAGGCAGAAGTAAAGGCAAAAACTCAGTTGCAGAGGCTTCAGAATGCCTGTGCCAGATTCTGTTTTCCGATTCCACCAAGAACACATGTAACACCGTTTTTAAATAGTGGCAATATGCTTAAGATGGAGGCCCGTAGAAAATTACATTTTGCTTCACTCTTGTTCGGGATTATGCTGACCAAACAACCAACTTACCTCTACGAAAGACTAACGTTCTCCCGTAAACACATAAGGCAAGCCCCCCGCCTCATCTGTCCAAGGCACAGGTCGGCTAGTTTCCGTGGCAGCTTCCGGTACGCAGCCACGCGTTGCTGGAACAATCTCCCACCACCAATAAGAAATGCCAGCTCACTATACGTGTTTAAATCCAAACTGAAACTGCACCTACTCAAGGAACAAACGATCTCCACCTAGCCGACCTATACCTACACCCACCTGTATTTGTACCGACTACTGTGCTTTAGAGTCTATATATTTATTTATGTATTATGTAAGCATTTATAACATGTCTCAGTTTTCTTATATTGTGAATAAATTACCGTGTCAATCGCACATTCTGTTGTATTCTGCTTCGGTTTTGTTTTTATGTTCTGTGTTGTTTTGTGTTTGTTTTACGTGTCAATGGGTACACTGAAAATCAGCGTCGTAACACTACTCATGTGCTGCGACACATGCTGTGTGTGTCCTTTTTGGAACCTCTCGCAACACTGTAACTTCAAATTTACCTAGATTTAAGCCTATTTTAATGTTGTTGTGTATGTGTGTTTCCAATAAAAGTATCATTCATTCATTCATTCAAGTACTAGCGCTCGTCGCTGCACTAGTATTCGACATGGGCACTTTATGTCAAAGTGACAAGGATTAAATTTGAATACAGAAAAATCTTCGCCGTTCAAATTTAACCTATATTACTTTGACATAAAGTGCCCATGTCGAATACTAGGGCAGCGTCGAGCACTAGTACTTCTACCTTACTCGTATAAAAATGAATTTGCAGAACATCAGGTACCCATTATGATAATTTGATAATATTAATATCCACTAATTACCAATTTTACTTAGCTACGATCCGTACATAATTACATTTCGGAGGCTGACTTTTAATTCTTAGCATATATAATCGTGTATATTATACTCACACGATTGATCTCAACATTATCTAAAGCCCGTCACTGCGGTTTTCCTTTGAACCCTCTTTGTATATGTATATTATAGCCTGCGGTATAGCGGAATGATATAATAATAAATACTACAGCTCTATGTAGGTATCAGGATTTGTCGAGATATATGTACTTAATTAGAACAAACCCGCGCGAACGCTAAATCTTGCGTCGCAAGTTCCTTTCTAAATTCCTGGCTTTACGCTTCTCTTAAAGGTTACGGTTTTAAAAGTATGTTTGTATTGTATTCATAGAAACTATTGAGAATAGAATAGAATAGATTTATTCGTAAGCACAAACAATCGGAACAGGCCGCGTAGCCAAGATACCAATCGCTTACGCTCCGTAGCGATCGAAACGCAACTGTCGCTGTCGCACTAATATGGAAGAGTGATAGAGATACATAATGCTATTCGCTGTCGAAGCGATAGCGATTGTAACCTTGGCTAGGCCGGCAGTACATAGTATAAAAGAAAACACAAAATAAGATTAAAGTGCCACGAAATGGCCCCATCTCAGCATGTTGAGCTGATTTTAATACCTTAGGTGCCAACTGATTATTTGTTAAGACCTGGGTGTCATTGAAAATTGCGACTAACTCCTCAGTTGGCTTCACAGTGCTAATTTCATTCATATAATAAAGTTTTTTTAACACATTCGTAATAGGATATTGGTGATAACCATAATCATGATCGATGCTTTAAAACCTTTTAGGCTCCATCCTCTCCAATTAGTCTTAATATATTGATGTATAGGTTTTTTATTGGCAAATAATCTAATTGACAGCTTTCTGATTTCAATGTGGGAGCTTTCTCGTTCATAAGTAATTTCTTACTCGTTTAGAGCTAAATACCTAAGTCTATTTTGGTCGGGCGAAATCAATAAAATCAAATATCTGTTTGCGTATAACTCAAACACGCGCGATTTTCGTCAACCACAAGACTGATAGGACGTTTCGTGTTGAAATCAATTAAACAGCATCTGCGTGAATATTGTGCCGATATAGAGCATTAATGTGTTAGTACCTGGTTCATGTTTTGCTCACCACACGATTACGAGTGATATATGTATGTATACTTACATAGGTATTAGTACTATTAGGCCCCCCCCACATCTGGCGTCTTTCGAGCGTCGGCGTCTACAATTCTATGGCCGACGTCGACGCAACGTCGAAGCAACTGCGCAGCGACGTCATTTCCCATAGCGTTGGACCGACGCCGACAGACGCCGACGCTCGAAAGACGCCAGATGTGGGGGGGGGGGGGGGGCCTTAGTGCTACTATTTAGATCGCGTAGTACCTGTATCACAGAATAACGGCCCAATTCCCAAACTTTAAGATACGTCAGTTAATAGATCTAGAAAAGATATGGATTAGATATGACAGTGTTAAAAGTGACGTTTTTGTTTCAAGAAATGTCACATTTGACACTGACATATCTAATTCATACCTTTTCGAGATCTATTAACTGACGTATCTTGAAGTTCGAATTGGGCCGTAAGTAATAGTATTATCATACAGAACGGCCACGCACCGCCCCGCCTCGACTCGCATTACCTCGCCCCGCGACTGGCCGCGACTTGAATCTGGCGGACTTCTGGCGTCCTCTCAGTAAAGCGACAGACACGCGTATTCGGGAAACGAGATAATCACAAGATCTAGAGACGATATAGAGATCAAATAGATTTACATTAGATATCGACTAGATGTGACTTGGATATCTAAGTCATAACTTGTCGAAATCGTTCAAGAGGACGTCCAGAATCGCAGAAACGTCAAATTTGACATATCTATCTTACAGATATCTTTAAATTATCCATATCGTAACTTGTTGAGGTCTAGTAGAGATCTAATTCATTTCCCGAATCGAGCCGTTACTCACACATACACAATGACGCGTGTACAGATGTTCCGCGCACACATATAAACGCAAATGATTTTTGATGTATGGCGTGTCCGCCCTGTGCCTATTATCACTCTTCTCACTTACACATTTACTTCAGGGTACAGACAGGAAATTAGAAAGGAACAAGAGATATGGCGCGCGAACCATGCGACGGGAGATTTGGCGATAGCGCAAGGTTTAACGTTTTACCTCGATAGATTTAGATTTAATTTTTATTTCGGGGTTGGCCCCATAGTAAAAGTTATTCAGTATGGCCTACTTATTCACCCCTCAGAGCTTGTATATCTGACTTGCCTTAGCCCGCGATTTCGTGCGTTTTTGTTCGTCTGTTTTTACCCAATAGAGCGTTTTCATTTTCACGATACGATCCGATATATCGGATGTCGGTCACCTTTGGATAAAAACAGGTGCTTTAAAATGACCAAGCCCTTGTATCTTTGCGTTAACGCTTTCTTTTGAATAAAAACATTAATGAAATGAATAAAAAATATTTATTTATTTTTTACTTTTTGCTTCTTTGTTAGTCATATCCGACATCCGATATCGGATCGGACAATGTGAAAACGCTCTTAGGGAATCATTTTCAAAATATATATTTTTGTGAAGTTCAACTACAAATATATATATATTTTTTGTTAACCCATTCCATTATCAACAATTAAATAATATATGTATTATTATATGGCAATAATGACATTATTTTTTGTATTTTACGTAAGTGGAATTTTTCGGACATTGGAGGCGATGAGGCTTGAACCGTGTTTTGTTAGTCAAATAGTATTTTAACCCTTTTTGTTTACGTTACAATGTTTACTTATATGCATAATTATTTTGCGGCAAAGTCAAATTAGTTAAACTCTTAATTATACGTGTATGTCGATAAAATCTACCGCATAATTAGTTCATGCTGGCATACATTTCCGATCAGATACGAATTCCGTTATGTTAATTTGACTCATAAAAGTAATTAATAATATTGCCGCAAACAACGGATTTCTCCAGCAAAAAAGTGTAATAATTCAATGTGACATATTGAAAACGGAGAAAATGTTTGTTTGAGCAAATAGTGATGAAATTTTAATAATTATAAATAGTAACGATATGTGACGTTCCATGGCAAAAGATACCTTATGGCGGCTGGCGCCACGATTCGGAAAATGAATTAGAGATTCACTAGATATGGAATAGTAAAGATAATCTTTACTATATCGTATCTATTTAATCTCTAATTAATTTCCGGAATCGCGCCGATTGAGTATATTGACTCAGCGGTAGCTTTAGATAAATTTAACAAACAAAGTCAATATTCGTATTCTAAAATAATATAGATTTGTATTCCCAGCTCTCTAGAGCTAATGCTTTCTTAATGTTCCTCGCTGAAAAGTTTTCGATTGTATTTCTAGCACTACACTTTTAGCAAATTGCGAGTAAGAGAAGTATTGGAAAACTGAGTAGACCTTTGAACGATGAAAAAGCAGCTGCATAAGGTTTTTGCGTTATTAGGCACCTTTGTTAGAACTCTTGAAACTTTGGCAGGCTTATTAGTGAGGGGCTTAGTCGAACACTAATGTTCTCCTTTGGCAAAGACAATACAATTTCGTATAGTTATACAATCGCAAATGTTTTTTTAATATTAGCAATAATACGCACATTGCACAGTAAATAATAAATTAATTAATATTACAGTAATCCTTAAATATTGTACAATAATTACAAATGCCAAATATACAACAAATATGTATAATAAAAAACATTAAAACTAACTATAAACTAAAAACTTAACTAAAATAAAACTACTTAAAAATGAAACTAATACTTAAATATTATATAAAAAATAAAACATACCTACCTACTAATGAAATATTACACAGATCGATCTAGTCCCACAATAAGCTCAATGAGACTTGTGTTGTGGGTACTAGACGAATAAAAGGCTCTTACTAGGATTCGGACTCTGGACCTCCTGCTTCGTAAGCAGGGTCACTACAGACTAGGCTAGGAGGCCGATTGGCAATGTATTTTTGGGCAACCCTGTATGTTTTAATGTTTACCGTACCCAAAGGGTAAAACGGGACCCTGTTACTAAGACTTCGCTGTCCGTCCGTCCGTCCGTCCGTCTGTCACCAGGCTGTATCTCACGAACCGTGATAGCTAGACAGTTGAAATTCTCACAGATTATGTATTTCTGTTGCCGCTATAACAACAAATACTAAAAACAGAATAAAATAAAGATTTAAATGGAGCTCCCATACAACAAACGTGATTTTTGACCAAAGTTAAGCAACGTCGGGAGTGGTCAGTACTTGGATGGGTGACCGTTTTTTTTGCTTTTTTTTGTTTTTTTTTTGTGGTACGGAGCCCTTCGTGCGCGAGTCCGACTCGCACTTGCCCGGTTTTTTACTTGGGCACAAACGGTGAAATAATACTTACAGATATTATTAATATTATGCAATACATGAACTAATTAAGTTGCCATAAATGATTTCAATAGATATACCTATAAGATATAGTAGAACTAGTGCCGGCTGTATCTCCCCTGCGTGAAAATTTGCACCTTACTTTAAGTTTGAAGCAAACTTTAATTGTTAAACGGGTAACATAGAATTTGAATTAAGCTCGAATAATTAATTTGGCTTGACGGATTAAACCATATTTAAATAAGCGGAAAGTTTCGGAACGGTTAAAACACAAGTTTTGTGCAGCTCAGTATATCAGAAGTTTTGAATGTTGTTATCTTCACTATTACCTGCGGGGGTACCCACTTAGACGAGCATCTTCAAGTTCCAAAATGATAACGACGGATATTTTATTTTAATTTACCCCCCGTACATCTCGCTACTCTTTCAGCATGAGGGCGCCTAAGACAACTGGTATTGGAGCGCGTGCAGTACACCCTACTTTTTTAGTATGAGGTTGCCGAAGGGGTCCAGTGCGTCCCGTATTCCTTATGTTGGAGCGTAGTAATGTTACAATACTCCTAACATAATGTCGATCGGCGAGCGTACACGCTCCGTTCTGTGGCCGAGGCATACCTAATCATGTTTTTACTAAACTGCTGCCAAAGTAGTCTCTCTCTATGGTCGGTTCCTCATGTCTGAGGATCGTGGTCAGTATCAGGGTTGCATCTGGAGCGAGCCAATGTAGTATATAGAAGTAACGACTGTCATTTGTTTCGCGCAGGTGCTCGACCGCCAGAGCCACTACGGCTACGACGCGCACGGCTACGGCGCCATGGACGACTACGCGCCGTACCCGCTGCCCGCGCCGACCGCCGACTGCCTGCGCTCGCAGAACCCCAGCCGCCAGGAGTACTGCTCGGACCCGTACGCGCAAGTGCACAAGCCTAAGAAGCAACAGCATATAGGTGAGGGCTTAAGGTCACATGAATGGAGCAACGTTGGTTTTTTAGGTTTCTTCGAGGCGCACTCAACAAATAATGCCAACCGTTTAAAATTATCCATTTCAACATTAGCACAATCGAACTATGACAAAGCTCAACATCTCTAGAACAGTCCAGAAATTTGGTATGTATTCACAAGAAATTCGTCTTTTAGGTATTCTGAATCTACGCACTCTATGAGAATATGGACTAGGGCAACATTAGAGCTTGTTAAATTCTACATAAAAAAGTCCTACATAACTCTGCGAAAAAGTACATCTTAGAGAAAATGGTTGCTGAATCTACATATACTTAGGTTCCTTTGAGTTCCCCAAATATCAAATGGCGTGGAAATTAAAAAGCAACTATCATACATACTAAATTTTAGGACCGTTCTAGAGATTTCGAGCTTTGTCCTTGCAGGCGTGGCTCACTCCGCGATTTCGTCGCTTTGCTACAGGTAGCTAAACGTACATCCGTTCCACCCCAATTTTGGGAAAAGCCAGAAGCCGCGCGTGGCGCTGTCGCCACCTAACGGCCATATCTGTGCTGATCGTAACAGACGCGTTTTGTTAGAGAGTGAGTCTTCTGTACCTAGTACTATTATTTATTCTGTGGTCCTAGTTCGATTGTGCTACAAATCCGTAGCTGTATTTTGTCAGAAATGCAGTATCTAGCCGATATTTCACTAACAACTGACTCGGACATAATTCCGAGCTTGCAGCTCACAGCATGCGCGTTGTTATCCGGCTCAGTTGAAGTGTCAAAGCTGTTACTGGAACGAAATAGAAAAACGTGTTTATTGCTGACTATGGCAATCTATACAAAATAACGATACATGATTATTTTGTTAATCGTTTGCAATTTTGAATTATCAATATAAAGATTCAAAATGCAATGGATTTTTTATAGTTTTCTGAGCGGCTAGAGTTAGACTAAGAAAATCTTGCAGCGATTTTGATAGCCCACGCAGTGCAAGAGTTATTTATACGTCAAAATTTCATAGAAGTTTCACGTTTAAAATAACACGTGTACTGCGAGGACTATCAAAATCTCTGCAAACTTTTCTTGGTCTAACTGTAGTAAGGTTGTATTTTTAGAGTAACATTCCATTTCTGACCGCAAATGCGAAATTTCTTTATCTGCCTCTCTATCGATCGAATAAACAAGAGTGATAGAGAGGCAGAAACCGAACTTTCTATTGTCGTGTTTCATGGTAGCCATGTGATTGACCTAGTGATGCATGATGTGTCATTAATGATGTCAATGAGGTTAGTTTACTGTATGTGCTAGTGGAGCCACCTACGCAGAGCTTTGCCTATTATTCCCTATTGTGATCGCGTTATGTTTTATGGCCTAGGTTTTACACTTGTTAAGAATTAAAGTTGCTTTATTTTATTGGTTTTACGCTTTATTTTTTATTATTTTTTTATTAATATGAACCAGATAACATGATTTCAAAAATTTTTGGATAACAGTTTGATATTCGATGCGAATAAATTCTAGGTAAACATTAATCAGAGTTCAGCCAACTCAATAATACATTCTTAGAATGGCAACACATCCTTTGACATTATGAAATGTATAATTGTTTCATTCAGTATTCATTTATATAGTATTCATTCAGTATATCTAATACAAACATGTCAAGCATATTTTATCTGCATTTATATTTCAATATTTATTCAAATGTCGTTATTTCATCAAAATAAGATCCGTACCTACACAATTGATTGCCCGAAGTATTCTTGCTTAGCTTGTCGATCTGAAGTCTGTTTTTGAAGTAATTAATATTCATAAATTTTACAGGAAACCTATTACTATTCTAGAAGTTTATCCAACGTATTTCTCAAAATGATTTTCTGCTTTTGGAACATTTTCAATATTCAACTAGTTTCCTTTAAAAGCATTTAAATCAATACTCTGTTTTAAGATTCACTTTGTGGAAATTCAAATTTAACAAATCTGACTTGGGCTGTAATTTAAAATAACTAAATTGGTATTTGGATTTGTTGAGTAGACAATTTATAAATTCATAATAATTGGTAGTAAAGTGATTTAGTAAATGCGCATTAGATAAATTAGTTTAATGAGTTTGTAACTAGAATAATTAATGTACGATAGTAATTTGTGGCTGCAGTTAATGATCATCAGAAACCATTTAAAATATAAATGATAACTCGATTTTAATTTCCTGCTTGCTTAGTAGGCCTTGAGTATATAGTATACATGTATGTTTAAATTCTTCATCCGGAATTTATGACTTTTATGAGCTCAGGAGGCATAGGTATTCGATTTTTCAAATCGACGTTTTGATCTCAATTTAACATCACTCTCCCTGTGCATCTCCGGTCGTACTTATATTGGAGCAAGATAGATGCGCTGGGTACTAACAAAATGATACCAATAACAGATTAAAGTAGGCACTCTACCCTTTATAGGTGGAGTAACTATTCGGATGGCAAGAATGCCATCTCTCCAGCTCCTGATACGGCATTAGAAACAAGGGCTTAAATTATGTATTCCTTTCAGAATCCCCTTACCATGAGGTGAGCGGCCTCCCAGAGTCGTACGGCGGCGAGGCAGG
Source organism: Cydia fagiglandana (assembly GCF_963556715.1). Taxonomy (NCBI): domain Eukaryota; kingdom Metazoa; phylum Arthropoda; class Insecta; order Lepidoptera; family Tortricidae; genus Cydia; species Cydia fagiglandana. The sequence continues at coordinate 2,701,896 of NC_085932.1, read as the reverse complement.
CGGTGAAGACAAGCCGCCGCACCTGTCTCTCAGCTACGACGAGTCCCTCGAGTCCGGGTACTCCACGCCCAACTCGCGCGCGCGCCGCGTCATCCGCGAGATCATCGTGTAGCCCCCACCCCGCACATGGCGACCCTGCCCGCTGTAAGCCTAGCATTCACGCTTAATGAGCGCCTCAGAATGCTGCTTTGTACGGCGCATACCAATTGGTCAAATGATCATTGTTAAACCATTTTACGAGATAAGCTGCGTTTTTATGTTTCGGATATTAAAATTACTGTTCCTTTGATCAATCTACTACCTAATTTGTCAGCTTTTGTACAAAAATTTGTTAGATTGGCCAATCGAACGGTCTTGTTAGTAGGTATCTGGGATACAAAAACAACATAATCACTTGTGTCTTTGTGTGAACGCTGGGCTTCACACATGCCGAGGCAATTCGCTGAATTAGCCTAACTAGCACTAGCGCGTAACTTCGTCCGCGACTAAGTTACAGACGAATATTTGTTTGACTCCGGAGCTACGTAAGCACCAGACTTATGCTACAATCGTGGGTTGATGTGAACTTTAATTCGCAAGTAACTGCCGTCCAAGCCCGCTGCCCCACAGTCGTGTCACGAATACTTTACTAGTGTCAGATTTTTTATTCACGAGCTTTATAATGTAGTGTCCATGCCCAATTGTGATTTATGTCAATTGTGATAAGACGCCACATATGGCGATCGCTTGTTGTGAATTCAATACAAATTTATTATCAAAATCTATTCTTGGCTAATAAATACGTACAATCGAATAATTTTACAGCCATTTTTGGATCGGACCTAATTTCTGTTTGTGATTGACGTAATTCACCCCACAAAGTAATTCAATTCAACGTAATTCACCTGTATTACTATCAAACGAGACTGATAAGCCACGTTGAAATAGGTATTTTAACGGTGAGCGTGGAATGGATGCCGTCGAAAGACCATTTTGAAGTTGCAATATTTAGATATATAAATGATATATTTACGTTGCGACTAATCACGCGCGTGATGCGAACTCATCAAGCGTCAACCAATCGCGTTGTGGCGTTAGACTGCACGATCGCATTCTTATTAGGTACCCGTCCTTAGATATATGTCGATGACCGCTTGTCATTCGCAAACTGCAAAAGGATCGCTAAGGTATCGCGTGCACTAGTGACTATTATGTACATAAGCGGTTAGCGAATGTCATATTTGCGCGTTCACTGAGACGCACCTGTAAGATACCTGTTTGCTTGTTTAATTTTGAAGTGTCTATTGTCGACGTACCGGGATTAATTCCGACTGTCAGCCATTCCAACTCATTCTCGGGTACCCGTGTACCCGGTGTACACGCTCATTCATTATTAATACGTAATTAAGCGTTGGTCACATCATAAACAATGTTAATCCTGTGAATAATTCAGGCTCAGTCTGTAGACATCACTTGAACGGAGGTTGTACTTTTACCTTCTTTTATCGTAGTATCTAAATTACAGATGTATATTTCCCGTTAAATCTTCAAGTTTTAGAAGATGGCGGAGCTGATATTATAGGTATAATTTAGTTTGTAAGTTGTTAATGTTATGATCAGAGTAAGATGGCTAGTTAGTGTAGTTTGGGGTCTGCGTCGCGTCGGTTGTTCTAACCCTTTACCCTTACTTTTTAAAATTTTGGACATTATATGTATTTTTTCCTAGAATCTCGAGTTCTTTTGACGCTAATTGAAGAAAAAAAGGGCAGACAATTTACGTAGGTACAATTTTCATTAAGATTAAATAAAAGTGGGGGTACGGATTATAACGGAGCGGCCCACGCTCGCCTGACAGGACCGTAGTTAAGAAAAGGTATGTTAAGATTGCGTTAATGAGCTTACTATTGAATTTATTAAGACGTCAGTCTCGATGTCATGTGACGCGCGAGGTGAAGACTGTCATAGCTGTAACGATAGATAGGTTTTCCAATTATTTGTCTCATTTCCGTCTAAGATCTTGTTAGGATACGTTGCTCTAACTAAACTGTGTAAAGTCATATTTCCACATGTGTAAATATAATGCGTAATTATAAGTCTTCTTGTCATTCTCTATTGAGGCAGCTGTATTTTAAATATGTTTAATGATTGTCAATGTTCAATTTGTGTTTGTTTATGTTTAAAAATAATATTCTACTATCTGATATTATTCAGTGAGTAAATCCGACTACTTAATTACATTTTGGTGTATAAATTTAACTTAGTCATTTGATTTAAATACTCTTGTTTGATCTTAACATGAGTGCCATCTTATTTTTCTCGAGGTAACGTAATTAAAACGGCTACCTGCGATGGTAAAAATGATATTATATTTATATACTTATTATAGTTTGTACTCAAGAAACTGCCACTAACGTAATATTAAAATGTGCACTACTTATACTGTCTCAACCAATTTTTACGTAGTTAAATTAAATTCTAGAATGTTATTGCCGCTTCAGACGTACGTTAGGAATTTGATCTCATGTTCACCCGCAATCATAATACATTATAACAACTATAAAACGGCAGCACTAACTCACTTGCGCTTGTCAAATAAGTTAAGATTATGCAACGAGTTCCAAGTTATATGTTTAAAACAGTACTTTAACTTTTAAAATCTGAAAGTCCAATTATGAAGTGAATTAAGCAGCAGCGCTCGCAAGTTCCGTGCTATCAAAAGCTGGAGTTGCTGCTAAAGTTTGAACCGGCCTGCGGTCGCTGCATACTGCCTTTGGAATTTTACGTTCCCCGACACTCATGCAAATTAGCGATTTGCTAAATATTGTACATTTTTTTTTAACTCAGATTCGTTAAAATTTTCGATCTTGATAATATACGAAATACTTGATCGGACGGAACGATTCTGAAGAAGAAGATTTACACGTACATATAATATTAAAATCTTTTTAATAGGCTCACTATAACTCTATCAAGCCAACTAGACAACTTTAACGGGATATTTTTTTCTAAAATATTTTAGACATATCCGTCAGTGAAACAATATTTTGTAAGCTACCAGCACCCAACGCATTATCATCTAATTGGCTTGGGCGACTTATAAAATAAGCCTTAGAAATCCACAAATTATTTATAATGTGCACAAGTTTCACGCTATTAACTGCTCATTAGCCATCAAACAACTAATTGACACAAGCACTTAATTAATTACATTACAGGTTGATTCGATACGTACTCTGTAAAATTAATGCTCATTATAATTACTTAGTACAAATATTAAGCACAATTTGATTTCATTATTGTGTTACCTCTGTCCAAATATGTGCCAAAAAGAGCATTTGCATTAAAGGACTGAGCACATAGCCACACATATATGGGGTTGGGACTAGAATTCTACCATATAGTAGTACAAGTACAGTCACCACACGGGATTGTTATGCCATTTAGGGTTCTTGCTAAATTGGAAATTCTATAGCGTAAGTATTGAACAACCAATTTAGCTAGAACCCTAAATGGCGCAACAATCGCAGAGCGTGATGGTACATGACCATTCATGTATTAATGTGCATCTTAGATGTGTAGAATAAGAGATACTTTGTTCGTCGGTCTCTGATGTATGTTAACAAGTGTTTAACCCAAACACATCAAGCGTCACGTCATCCCGTCGGCTGTGTGAACACTCCTTTGATCTAAGGCGTTGTCCACTGTGAGCGACAGAGCGCGTCAAGAGTGACACGATGGCACGTTACGCGACGTGATTTTGAACCCCATCTCGTTACAAAACTGATTACATGTGTTAAATTACTTCATTTCATAATGACAGATTTATATCGTACGTAACGCTTCATTCATAAATTTCATAATTGGGCCATTTTATAAAACACTTTCTTTCCTCCTATTAGGATCGAAAGAGCGCGTTATTCTGTTTAGAAATAACATAAAAATTGCCTAATTAGAAAAAAGTGTACTTTAAATATAATGGCCTAATTCTGGATATCATTTTATTCTCATTTTCTCAATCCTCGGTGTCACAAACTTGGCATTAAGTTGTCGCTCACTCTGGACAACGCGCTACCCATCGTAATATTCTTATTTCTACCCATATGCCTCCTAGGGATCATTTGTTTAATACTTCACATCATTAAATATTAGAAATGGGCCCACCTTAAATGTAATATGAAATAAAGTATATTTTTATTGAAATTATTATCTAGTTATGACGATTCTAAACCGTTAACTTCGTCTTTATGTATTCACCCACACGAATGCTTTGTATGAAGGATACAATCAATTTAACACAATTTGCAACTCGGCCATCCTGACAAAGGCTGAGTCCTTTAGGCCCACTTGCCTTCCACTTGCCTTCCTTCCTTCCACTAACCCGGGGTTAACCGGTTAAACCGGGAGTTGCCATGGTTAGCCATACAATTTGACACTAGGTTAACAGTTTAACCCCGGGTTAGTGGAATGGTGCCCACTGCCTTAGCATACTAAAGTTAGAGAGCGAGCTAATGTAATTCACAAATATACAAAATATACCAAATATATTTACGGCAGTGGAGAGAGAATCATGTAAACTTAACATTGGATTGTTCAGAGATTGTATTGGCAATTGCATTAAGCCATTATTTCCAGTCAAGATATTCTTTTTTAAAACCAATACCGCAACTTATTTAGACACTAAGTATTGGCGTTATTTATAAAAAAATGTCAAGTCCAACAAGTTTGTCCCTATGTCATAACAATTTGTGTTTATTGGAAAGAGAATTTCAGAAAAGTTTGCAAAGTTTTACGAATAAGGGGGTAATAAGCCAATGTTTAATTTGCCTGTGAAGCGTAAATTAGAACTAATTAATATTTTACGGCTGGATTGAAGTTAGTTAATAAGTTTGTAAAGCCCGCTCTGCCTCCGACCCAGTTGTCAGGGACGAGATGGTCGACCCACGGATGCCTGACCTTGTAGCCAATTTAAAAACCAAGTTTAGGTACAGTCGCCATCAGATGTATCAGAGCGGCCAAGGTGTTCACAATATCTGAACGCGCACTCTAACGCCCTGGCAATAGATATTTGCGAACACCTTGGCTGCTCCGATATATCTGATGGCGACTGTACCTATTATTAGTGATGAATTTACTAGTGACTTTTGTTTACATAGCAAGTTCCATAGAATGACACTTTAGGTACATAGGTACTGTGAATCTTTAGGAATGCCAAGCGGGTCGTTATTCAAAGTATATTTCTAATTTCAATCCTCACTGAAAATAACCACCAGCGTAGGCATTTCTTTCATGTAAAATTTAATTTAAATGTCACTGGGATTATTTGTCAGGGATTGCCCAAAATTGCTATTTGGAGATATGCCTGCCGCGCTGACAGCTTTATTGATTACTCTCGCCACGCTGAATATCATAATAAAATGAGATAAACAATATTCTCTTTGTTGATTGGGCAATAAACTTTTTCGGGTGTGAGTATTTTTGCACGCTAGGAAAAATTGTAAAGCCTAATACTAGGCTGACTCTAAATTGGTAACATTTTATTTACTCACTAACACCACCCTCTCTACTTTACGAAAACATCGAATAGGTAGGTAATCAATAAAAAATCTATGAATTATAATCTTAAAACAAATATATAATTGTCGGTATAAATCGTAAGTGCAAATAAGAGTCTAAAACAATGTAATTTTCAACTAGACATATCTATTGTTGAAATTTAATACACGTATCTTGCCACAATACTATTTGGTACCTATTATACAAAACAATACTTGTATTAATTCATTTATCACATAATACGTTAACTAGATTAATCCCTATGTTATTAATTAGAGTAAACCTGCGATCAGAATGTAAAGTCCGTGGGAGTCGTGGGGCGGGCTGTTTAATAGCATTCATTGTAAAAACAAGCTCAGTTAATATTATTATAAATTGATTTTGTATTAACATTCGTGTGGGTGTGGTAAAGGCGAGTGCTTTATAAGGTTATTTTATTAATTATTATAAGCTCAACCAGGGTAAGTACGAACGTATACCTTTGGCATTAATGCGTTTTCTTAAAAAAATATAAAAAGAAAATCAGTGTAATTGACAGTTGTATCCGTGGCAAACTTGCGACAGTGAGATGGACTAAATGCGTTCACATTAAAAATGCATCTATCCATTACCTTGTACTTTTAGAAAACGCAAATTTAATCCATAGTCGTAATTATCCCGGTTGACTTAAACGGCGTCGCGCCAATTTTGTATTCAAATGTTAGTAACGCAAATACGTTATATTTAAGCCATTTATATTTTGCGTGCATTAGTCACGATATTAGAGACGAGTGAATAAAGACTGCTAAGCTTCATACAAAACGTATTCCTCTAGAGAAACAGAGAGTGAAAAAAACGCATCACTATAGAAATTTATTCCCTTACATTTTATACGGTGACCGCTAGTTTATATGTTATATCAAATCTGATCTGTTCATACTCGTCTCTAAAAATAAGGGCCACCCACACTAGCTTCTTTTGAGCGTAGGCGTTTAGTCAGCGCTATGGAAAATGGCGTCGCTGCGCAGTTGCGCCAACTTTGCGTCGAACAGCAGCCATAGATTTGCCTTGACGCCGACGCTTGGGAGACGCTAGTGTGGGATGGCACTAAGCGATGATAGTTAATTGCTTTCTTCATTTCTTCGACTATGAAGTCTACATTGAATCTACTTATTTTTTATTAGTTAGCTTTTTGTATATTTTTACAAATACATAGTTTTAAGGTTCCACAGTACTTACTTTACGATAAACGTCAAAGAACGAAAATAAGCCATATTTTATATTTAAGTAAGTAATTTTACAAATCCAAGACATTCAATTTGATGTAATCTCTACATGTACGAATACGAAATCAATTGTAAATATTATGAATTGTATAAATAAATTGATTTTACGTGTGAATGCCTTTCATTTATGTTCATTGCAATTTGCTGAATGGAATCCCTAAACGAGTTACAATTTATCAGATAACAAGGTGCTTTGGTAAGTATTCATAAAATGGGGTTTTAATGGAAAACATTTTATTTAATCGCGAGTTAAAAGCGTCGAATTTCAGAGTCAAATGATGATGATGGCATTGAGTATGACATTATTGACATTAGGTGTGTTACCGTAGAAGTTAACATCTGTATATACATATATAGATACATCTGTTCCGATATATTTGGCCACTTTGCCCGTATTTGATGCTGGATGTACCCATACGGTCGAGTTCTCAAACATTTTTACAAGCCTTTAGATCTTATTCTTATTATTGAACACTGACAATAGTCAGTGTTCTTAAAGTCGTGTAAATATATTTTAGGAACGTTGGCTTGTTGTAACTCCACTGTACTTGCAATAAAATTCATGCTTTATCTTTTCAAAAGAAAATTGGAGGAATAAACTTAATTTTATTTTTGTTGAGCACCGGACTTGGTATTTAAAATTAGGTATTGCTACCTAAGTTATGAGAAGAACATTGTCCAGAATGTCGAGCCCATGACGCTGGTCACGTTACCTCTATTGCCATCGATTCAGTATCTACATAGGTATACGCTGGGAGAGGTACTTAAGCGCCAGCATGATGGCTCCTCTACACGATGGGCCAGCGCCGGCCGGTATGGTGATAGTTTGAGGCCCGCGGAAGGACATCGGATACCTAGTTTTTAGGGTTCCGTACCCAAATGGTAAAAACGGGACGCTACTAAGACTCCACTGTCCATCTGTCTGTGACCAGGTTGTATCTCATGGACCGCGATAGCTAGACAATTGAAATTTGTTTTGCCGCTATAACAATAAATAATAACAGCAAAATAAATATTTAAGAGGGGCTCCCATACAACAAACGTGATTTTTTTTGCGTAATGGTACGGAACCCTTCGTGTGCGAGTCCGACTCGCATTTGGCAGGTTTTTTATCAACCATCCTCCCACACAGCCGAATTCGTGGGCAGAATTAATTCGAAAACTGATTCAACTGTTCACTTGGCACTAGGGCTTCCAAATACCAGACTTCTCACAATACCGGTATTAATACCGAAACTGTCTTCATCAATAATGGGATCCCGGTAATGACTATGAATCGCTTAAAAAAATATAGTTTTATTGAAAAGGGGAATCAAAAAGGGTTATATATGTACTGCAACACCGGATATGTCCTAAAAGCTTTTAGAACAATAAACAATCAATTCTGCATTCATTTTATTTCACACTCAAGTTAGATGCGTCTGACGTGTAGTAAGCTTATTAATACAGTCGAATATGACAATTTTAATGGATATAAATGGTTTATACTGCAAATTTTCCTTGTTTTTGAAAATACCGGGATTCCGGTATTGCATTCAAAAATACCGGGAGTCTGTGCGGAAAGAGAAGAGTCGTGGAATGTATGGGGCTCAATACATTCCACTACTCTTCTCTTTCCGTACAGACTTTATTGAAAAATACGTTTAAAAAGACGGGATCTCGGTATTTCGGGATCCCGGTATTGGAAGCCCTACTTGGCACCAAATGCCAAGTTAAAACGGATTTTCCCATACCATTTAGGTACGTTTGATTTGTACTACTTACACGGTCCGGCAGTTCTGAAAACCGATACCCTTGTTAAGAGCCGGGCAAATCTGTTTTAAACTTTTAATGAACCTGACAAATGCAATACGGTTAACTTAATAAAACCGATTACCGTTAATGCACAAGCCTCTGCTCTTAATTTGGTTATATCCTGGATACATGTTGTGATAAATTCATGTGTTAATTATGACATAATGACGGGTGAGAATATGTTTGTGCCATACGCCATACATTGGTTTGCAGGAGAGCGATATAAAGCAAAATAGTTATTTTAGACACAAGTGCAGAAAAGAGGAACTTAGAAATTTTTATGTTAAACCTACAATGAATGACATAACACTAAAGTTTTGGATATGTCACACTATTGTGATTTTTTTTGTTAACAGGATGTACCTATGTATCCTATAGTAAAATGCGGATAAGGCACAACATTTAAAAAAATATAGATTTTTTACGCGATTACGTCCAGTCGTCCAGTACAAATAAATAGGTAGTTATTCGGCCGCTTTTAAATTTTTTTAATATCAAATGTAGGTACTAATTGGAATTGATATTTCAAAAAGCCTGTAAGATATTACGAGAAAAATGTTACATTCATCCCCTATACACCGTGTTTTTTTTGATTTCCGTTAATTTCAAGGGTGCATTCCTGAGCTTAAATCAAGTAACTTTCTCAAAGACACCGATATTCTAATTAACTCCATTTCGGAGATAATCAATAATTTATTTTTTTCCTCTAAGGCCTCTACAAGTGTGTACACTTGCCTTAGGGCCGGTTTACATATTGATTAGTGTTTAGAATGAGTTCATACATTTGCTACTAAACTTAAGTAATATAATCTCGGTCACAAGACATTGATATGTCACAGATTTCAATTGTTTAGTTGAGTTAAATGTAATGCCCATGTTACAACAACGCTATATGCTACATTTAATTAGTTTTTAAACATATTTTTTTTCTAAAAAAAGCAAAAAAAAAATTTTTTTTTTGAGATATAACTCTTATATCCATTTAGTTCTCTTAAACGTACTTAACCATACCCCGAAGTTAACGGAATTCAATAAAAACACGGTGTATATTCATTCTGTTATAATAAAATTGTGCATCGCTTTTAGCGGTTTCAGGAACATTGGATTGTTACAAAAAGTTAAAATGTACCTATAGTGTTTAATGAAATAATGAAAAGTTCATGAACGGACTTTCTATTCAAATAACAGTAATATTCTGCGAATTTGTTTCAGTTTAAGTGATTTTTTTATGAGTAACGTAATACAGTGATATACATACACGGTATAACATGAGTAAACCGAATAATTTTAACAGCGTATTCCTGATCATATTTAGAGACAAAAATGTCCTATAAACTTTTTTGAAATTCGCCTAGTTTCAGAGATATTATTAATTAAAAAAAAAAAAACAATTTTTATTGTTACATAGTGTAAAAGGCCTTTTTGATGGTGATGTTGCTGCTATGGGATGTAGTCTAAATATCCTTATTGATAGATGTCAAAAAGTGACAAGTAACACTTTGCAAAAAGTAGGTTCTACGAAAAAAAAAAGTAAAAATCAATTTTAAGTGACAAGTTTACCAATAACATTTATTTTTTATGTACAAATACATTAAAGAAAATGAAAAAACTAAACTAAAAAATATATTTTTTGGCGAAATTGACCTAAACTCATATTACTTTTTTTAATTCTTTTGACCTCAGAAATGCGTGGTTAAAATTATTCGGTTTCCTCATGTTACACCGTGTATAATGTAGGTACCTACCTATTAGTGCTATTGCTCGTTTTTACAGTGTCAATATTTCAAATATTTAGCTCAATACTGAATATTAGAATTTACCTATATTTACATAAACGTGACTCAGTATTTTATTTAAAATGCACTAGTTTCCATTATTAAGCATTAAACATTTATGATATGATTCAAAAAAATTGTAGGTTAGGTAAATGTAAATAGATGACTTTCTGTCACCTCTATTGACAATACTAAAGTTTCAAGATGAGCATGTACTGGGACCGCGTCGAGCACCAGTAGAGCTTAGCTTGAACAGTGGCTCAGGCACGCAAATATCGCCTCTCTCGTGTTAAAATTAGGTTGAGTGAGCCACTGTACCCGGCTTTTTTCTACCGAGCCACTGTTCCCTCCTTGACCCTACTACAGTTCGTTAATGACAATTCAGGTATTTACTGTTTAAGTACATTGTGTTCGTCTCTATGTAGATATTTTATTTTACCGCTGATGCTTTAGATGATTTTTATTCAACAATGGAAGAGTTAAGACGAAACAGGAGCTGAGTTTTAAATATTTTAGGTAAATATACCCGTCTCGCTAACGGAAGCGGCTTCTAAAACTAGTGCGATAAGGACAAGGCGAAAAATCCTGCATAAAAATCTCAAAAGTCGAGGTTTCGTACTCGACTGTTTCCTCCTCCAAAACTTAAGCAATCGTAACCAAATTTGGAAACCTAAATGATTATGAAATTATCTGTGTCGGACCGTTTTGCTTTTTTTTTGGCTAATTGATATCAGTTTTTCTGAATACTACGCCTCTCATTGCGGCATAGTCAATTAGGCCATTTTGGCCATTTTTGAAGGGCTCTAGCGCCTTAAAAAACAATAACATCAAAAAAAGCAAAACGGTTCGACACAAATATTGCCAAAATTAATCTGTGTTGAAAATAATATTGCTCTAGCATCAAAACCCACGGAGGAAACAGTCGAGTATGGAGAAATGACCACTCCTGTTGGCTCTTAAGCGCACAATTTAAAATCCTAATATTAATCGTATCAATCTTCACCGGCCGTGTAGCAGCCTCTTAAGTAATATATCGCTGTCGAGCAAATTAATAGGTCTCCACGGTACAGGTGAGGCCCATGGACAAGAAAGGCCTTTTTTTTATTATGGTCGCATCACAAACGAACGTATTTCTTAATTTTTAATTTTTTTATTAAAAAAAACTTACAGCTAGGTAGGTAGGTAGGTAGGTAGGTAGCTAGGATACCTATATATACAATATTTTCGTCAAACTGAAGACAGTTCGTAGGTGAATGCCTCTCTCAGTTGTTAAAATAATTACAAAAATAAAACCAAATAAACGCTCTTAAATATTTTATCACTCAAAATCATCACTTAAAAATCAATTCTATACCAGCCAACACGGCGAATCAACTCAAAAGTGTATCAAATTACTTTGCCACTCTTATGGATAAAATGCAACTTTCTTACAGTTTATAAAGAATAAATTCCTTTACGAGTGAAAAGACATTTTTTACAATTTACTTCTTTGTGGTCGTATAGGTACCATGACCGATATCAGATTGGTATGTGAAAACGCTTTTATGCCTATGAATAAAAGTAACTCACAATAATTGTTAGTGCATTATATAAGTAAGTGTGTATTAAATTTTATTATTAGCTGCGTTTGTTGAAATATTTACTGGACTGACAGTCAAGCGCATTTCTTTTATAAAATCCCTAAATTAATACTCATATGCGGCAATTTGGGGCTGTCATAGCGTTATGAATGGCGTTTATTGGACTCAAAACGACCAAAAACAGGTTACATTTATGGAGATATAAATAAAAATCATTTTCATTGCTTTAGTTATATTTCACTTAAAGGATACTTTCGTTACACCGGGCCGTACCCGGGCCGGAGCTTCCGGTGCATCGTTTTGTATGGAAATCAAGCATCACGTGATCGCATGTCATGTCATAGAAAAGTAAGCGCCGGAAGCTCCGGCCCGGACACGGCACGGTCTAACGTGAGCCACCCTTTAATTAGATCTGCGATTACGATTACTAATGGGTATGCTAGCCAACAAGTTAAAGATGTCGGTATCAAATTACGCTAAGGAAGAGCTCTTTTGACTTAGGTAACAATTATTATTAACAAGTAGATTAGATTGGTACCCTTCATTCAGGGACGGGACTTGCAACTATGCCAAAATATCGGGAAACCGTTACAACACATTTGTATGGTATTAGTCGGTTATTTTTGCAGTTGTAGAGGAAATTTTCACACCGCTCGATTTGAGTCCGGCGAAGCGACAAGCGTGCACCAATTTATATGAGCGTTAGGTAGGTACCCTTTATTGATGTCAACAACGCCAGGGCGTAAGACGAAACAGGAGCTGAGTTTTAAATATTTTAGGTAAATATACCCGTCTCGCTAACGGAAGCGGCACCTAAAAGTAGTGCGATACGGACAAGGCGAAAAATCCTGCGTAAAATTCTCAAAAATCGAGGTTTCGTACTCCTCTGTTTCCTCCTCCAAAACTTAACTAATCGTAACCAAATTTGGAAATCTAAATGATTATGAAATTATCTGTGTCGGACCGTTTTGCTTTTTTGGCTAATTGATATCAGTTTTGAATGCCACGCCTCTCATTGCGGCATAATCAATTAGGCCATTTTGGCCATTTTTGAAGGGCTCTAGCGCCTTAAAAAACAAAAATATCAAAAAAAGTAAAATGGTCCGACACAGATATTGACAATATTAATCTGTAAAAAAAATCATTGCTCTAGCTTCAAAAACCACGGAGGAAAACGAGGAGTACGTTTTTATGGAGAAATGACCACTCCTGTTGGCTCTTAAGGGGCCCACTGATTAACAGTCCGCCGGACGGTATCGGCCTGTCAGTTAGAACAAAATTTTGACAGTTCCAAACAACTGACAGGCCGATACCGCCCGGCGGACTGTTAATCAGTGGGCCCCTTAAACCAAACGAAAAGAAAAAACGTATCGGGATGAGGGATGTTACGACAAGTCACGTGACAATCTCTTTACATTACCTATTTAAGTTTCGATTGGAGTTTTTATCGAAGATTGTCATCTCAACATGGACTGGATTTCCTCTGGAATTGATGTGAACTGCGCACAAGTTCCTTTTAATTTCGCATGCAACAAGCAGCGTGAGCGATCGTCAGGGTCGTATCAAAATAAAATGAAAGCCGTAACAAGATGTAATTCTCGTAAATCTGAATAGGGCTCCTACTACCTATCTACTCGTTAAAATCTTATTTGAAGTATAATTTGTTAACTTAGTACTTTAATTAGATCCCAAATATTGGTTTTGTCTTAGAAGTCTAAAACCTAAATGTTAAATTTGAATTATAGTACTTAGCTATTGTTTATTTTCTCTAGAACATTACATTCAAATAATTGCAGGTACCTACTGAAATAAATGAAGACTATAGGATTTAAATGAAATAAGCATATGTTCATTAAGCTGCAAGTTAAATTTGAAAAATTTAAATTTATTTTATTTCGATAATATCATGAATATCCTACGAGCATTTATATTTTAATTAATATAAATATATTCGCGATCGGGTTTATAAAAATCACTCAACAGATATTAAAAAAGGCAGACATTTTGATAAATATTAGACATTACTTTATTAGTCTGTACAAAAATTACATTTTGTAAGGGCAAATAAATTTCAGATTTCGGAACGGGAATTTCCATGATATTTTGCGAGGGTCTCTATTGTTTCCCATATAGTGTTAAGTCATAACGTATTGTTTGTCCGCATTATCGTTAGTCATAATTGTTTTTTTTTTCTCAGAAACGTGTAACTCTTCGGGATTGCCATAAAACAAACCTAACCTAACCTAATTTATCTTTAAGATAACCTTACGAAAATCATGAAAGTTTAAGGGTTTCAGAATTATGACTAATGATAATATGACAATTATTACATTATGACTTTCAATAATTAAAAAGCGATCTGTTCCAGACAACATTTAGGTAAGAGAAATCAATATTGTCATTCAGTAGGTGTTTCCATGCAAATGAAGCAAAAAAACCGGGCAAGTGCGAGTCGGACTCGCGCAAGAAGGGTTCCGTACCATAATGCAAAAAAAAAATTAAAAAAAGCAAAAAAAAAACGGTTACCCATCCAAGTACTGACCACTCCCGACGTTGCTTAACTTTGGTCAAAAATCACGTTTGTTGTATGGGAGCCCCATTTAAATCTTTATTTTATTCTGTTTTTAGTATTTGTTGTTATAGCGGCAACAGAAATACATCATCTATGAAAATTTCAACTGTCTAGCTATCACGGTTCGTGAGATACAGCCTGGTGACAGATGGACGGACGGACGGACGGACGGACAGCGAAGTCTTAGTAATAGGGTCCCGTTTTACCCTTTAGGTACGGAACCCTAAAAAGAACACACAAAATAAAATATATAGTGTCGGAGCGTGACTCCAGGAGGACGTATTGCAGCGTTACAGTTCATTAAAGACGCCTGTATAAAGTCGATTAGCAATGTTTGGCTACGTATTACTGAGTTGTAACGAAATTCATAATGTTGCGTAGAAAGTAATGCCATCTATTGGCATGTTGTTGAACTAAGATGACAGGTAGAAGGCTTTGGAACGTTAAGAGGTTTCTCTTGGGTGAACGTAGGCACGAGTTGGCAGTTTTGTCGTTATGTAGGTAGACTGGTCGAGCAGGTTTGCCTGTAAAGGCGGGAGCGGTGAGGCTCCAAGAGCAGACTTGATTGAGCCGCGCTAGAGATCGGACGTTAGCCAACCTCGTGCTTAATTCGCCACGTTCCTGAAGGCTTATACCTGAAGGATTATTCTGAAAGCTTATAGAATCCAACGTTCTTTAACCATTTAGCTAAGTGTTTTATTCCAAGTGTTATTTTGATTTCTTACGTGTGATTAGAAGCTTACCTTTGTAAAATAAAGAGAAGATGTGTCCCGCCGAGTTTGTTGCCGGTCCGATATTGGGATACCCTTCTCCAATTGAGAAGGAATTAAATCTTCTCAGGTCAGAGGTATACGGTTGGAGCCGGCCTAGCTTGACTTGAATAAAGACTTGAACGATTTTATGCGATCCTTTTATTTGAGTGCAATCCAAATACATCCCAATAGCGACGAGATATTTTAGTAGGCTAGGCACTAGTATGGTTAACAAGGCCTAAAGTTTATTTCATGCACTGTTAGCATACTGAGTTAGCTGTGAAGTAATACATTGAGATACTACGCCCACCCGCCATCCTGTACACCCCATGTGCCCTCCGTCAGTAGGTATATGTAGATACCATATAAATAAAACCGGGCAAGTGCGAGTCGGACTCGCGCACGAAGGGTTCCGTACCATAAAGCAAAAAAAAAAACGGAAAAAATGCAAAAAGAAAACGGTCACCCATCCAAGTACTGACCACGCCCGACGTTGCTTAACTTTGGTCAAAAATCACGTTGCTGTATGGGAGCCCCACTTAAATCTTTATTTTATTCTGTTTTTAACCGACTTCCAAATCTCAAAGAAGGAGGTTATCAATTCGGTTGTATGTTTTTTTTTATTTTTTTTATTTTTTTTATTTTTTTTTATGTTTGTTACTCCATAACTCCGTCATTACTGGACCGATTTTGAAAATTCTTTTTTTGATTGGATGTATATGCATACAGATTGGTCCCGTTTTTGTCAAAACCCAGTTCTGATGATGGGATCCATGAGGAATCGAGGGAACTCCTCAAATCTTAAAGGCATACACATAGTGATTTTTGGTTTTTTATCAACGAGTCAAGCATATACACCCAAAAAAGTGACATTTGATGAGGTGGAACTGCTGATGATGATCAGAACGGAACTCTTCAACGACGCATAGTTCACGGTTGGCGATTTGTCCTCTTCGTTATGTTTGTTAAGCAAGTTAAGTTTTTAAGCCACATTTTTGTCAAGCTCGAGTTCTGATGATGGGATCCATGAGGAATCAAGGGAACTCCTCAAATCTTAAAGGCATGCGTATAGAGATTTTTGTATTTACATCAGAAAATCAAGCATTTTCATTAAAAACTGTCGCATTTGATGAAGTGGAACTGCTGATGATGATCAGAACAGAACTCTTCAACGACGCATAGTTCACGTTTGGCGATTTTTCCTCTTCGTTATGTTCGTTAAGCAAGTTAAGTTTTTAAGCCACACTTTTGTCAAGCTCGAGTTCTGATGATGGGATCCATAAGGAATCGAGGGAACTCCTCAAATCTTAAAGGCATACGTATAGAATTTTCTGTATTTTCATCATAAAATCAAGCATTTACATTAAAAACTGCCGCATTTGATGAAGTGGAACTGCTGATGATGACCAGAACAGAACTCTTCAACGACGCATGGTACACGTCTGGTGATTACGAATTTCGATTTTGACTTGGACTGGGACCCGGACTCGGACTCATACCCGGACCCGGACCTGGACTCGGATCCAGATTCGGACCCGGACTCGGACCCGGACTCGGATCCTGACTCGAACCCGGACTCGGATCCGGTCTGGGATCCGGACACGGACACGGACCCGGCCTCGGACCCAGACTCGGACCCGGACTCGGACTCGGACTCGGACTCGGACCCGGACCTGGACTCGGACCCGGGCTCGGACCCGGACTCGGACCCGGACTCGGACTCGGACTCGGACTCAGACTCGGACCCGGACTCGGACCCGGACCTTGGCCCGGAAAACCACTATGATACCTTAACTAAATAAACCACTATGATTACCTACCATAAAATGTAGGTATAAAGTATGATGATGCCAATCTTACTAACCCCTCCCGCTTAAACCCCCGTACACCGCATCGCATGCGCCATTAAGTGGGTTAGGTTAGGTTTGAACTGCGATTCTCACAGAACCGAACAAGGGTTAGGTTAGGTTGAAACTGCGAGCCTTACAGAAACGGAATGCTACTTGAAAAGTGGGTTTGATTAGGTTCGAACTGCGATCCTCACAGAACCGAACTGCTATCTGAGAAGTGGGTTAGGTTAGGCTAGAACTACGACCCTTATGGCTCCTCTACACGATGGGCCAACGCCGGCCACTCCAAGGGACGCATTTATGCGTTAGAGGGAGCAAGTAATATTGCTGTCTCTTTCTACCGCATGGCTGCGTCCCTTGGAGTGGCCGGCGTTGGCCCATCCTGTAGAGGAGCCATTACAGAAGCGAAATGCTAGTAGAAAAATGGGTGGTTTTACCTCCTTTTCTACATAGTGTACTATCTACTATAATCTTTCACCGGCCCCCAAGAACCCGGTTTTTTTTTCTTAAAAATTATTATTAGTATTTGTTGTTATAGCGGCAACAGAAATACATCATCTGTGAAAATTTCAACTGTCTAGCTATCACGGTTCGTGAGAATCAGCCTGGTGACAGACAGACGGACAGACGGACGGACGGACGGACGGACGGACGGACGGACGGACGGACGGACGGACAGACGGACAGCGAAGTCTTAGTAATAGGGTCCCGTTTTACCCTTTGGGTACGGAACCCTAAAAATTAAATAAACTACCTACATATACCTACATAGTTAGAACAAGTAATGTCTGCAGCGATTTTGATAGCCCACGCAGTGCAAGTACCTATTATTGATACGTCATAATTTTATAGAAGTTTGACGTTTAAAATTGCACTGCGTGGACTATAAAAACCTCTGCAGACTTTTCTTGGTCTAACTGTACTTATGAATAAATATAAATACCTACACATACCTACAGGGGCTTTATTTAGCGATTAAGTTTAGATCCTAAACAGAATCACACACAATAAAGACATCATGGTAAGTCCCCAGTAAGGTAAACGTACTAGTTAGGGGTCATCCATTAATTACATCACACGTTTAGGGGGATGGAGGGGGTCAAGAAAATGTGACATATTGTGACATGGGGGAGGGGGGAGACACAAACTTTGTGACGTCACTTTAACTTCATCACTAACCGAAAACTTATTTAAATTATTTTATTCGCTGTATTTTTAAATAACAAGTTTTTAAAACGATAATCTTTTTTATTCGTTTATTTTTCTTTCCTAAGCAATTTTGGGTTATAAAATTACTAATATTTATATCGTGAAAAATATTTTGATAAAATATTAATAATACTTTGGTACTTACTTAATTCGATTTGGCGATTTCGTAGAAAAAATGTGACGTCACACTAGGGGGGAGGGGTTTGCCAAATGTGACCAAGTGTGACCAGGAGGGGGGGAGGGGTCAAAAAACCTAGAAATTCGTGTGACGTAATTAATGGATGACCCCTTATTGCTCGAAATGCTAATAATGCCCAATAGATGACTGTTGTCACCTCTATTGACAATGACTTAAGTTTCAAGATGACATGTACTGGGACCGCGTCGAGCACCAGTACGTTTACCATATTGTGATAACTGTCTAAAACAGAAAAATACCGTAACGTACCTAATGGCATCCTCGTGTCTGTAAGGACACGTCAATTTATTCCGCGGTGCGTAAGTGACACGCCGAAATCTCGATAATGTAGGCGGAAATTCTCAGGATTAAGTAAGCGAAGTGTGCCCAGGCTGATTTGGGATATTTAATATATGAGATTTACAAAAAGGACTTTATACACCGTGTTTTTTTTTGATTTCCGTTAATTTCAAGGGTGCATTCCTGAGCTTAAATCAAGTAACTTTCTCAAAGACACCGATATTCTAATTACCTTCATTTCGGAGATATTCAATAATTTATTTTTTTCCAATAATGTCTCTACAAGCGTGTACACTTGCCTTAGGGCCAGTTTACATATTGATTAGTGTTTAGAATGAGTTCATACATTTGCTACAAAACTTATTAAGTACAATCTCGGTCGATCGATGCTGGAAATGACATTGATATGTCACAGATTTCAATTGTTTGGTTGAGTTAAATTTAATGCCCGTGTTACAACAACGCTATATGCTACATTTAATTACTTTTTTAACTTAATTTTATTAAAAAAAGCCACAAAACAATTTTTTTTTTGAAAATTAACTATGCCAATTAGTTCTCTTAAACGTACTTAACCATACCCCGAAGTTAACGGAATTCAATAAAAACACGGTGTCAGTGATACAGTAACTAGCGACCCGCCTCGGCTCCGCACGGGTTACCCAAAACCTTAATCACAAATTACACACGTAAAGTATCACCTATCAATACAGTGATTCTTGAGGAGAAATGGTTATAGATATATGTAGGGCAAATATAGGGTCTTGACAGACAGACAGATATACAGACGAACGGACAACCAAGTAATCCTATGTGGGTTCCGTATTTTCCTTTTGAGGTACGGAACCCACAAACTTATGGAAAAAAAAAGGAAATAAAATAGTAATACTTTTCGTAATAGGGAAAAAAGATACTGGAATGAATTGGCTGTGTGAGTGACAGCGGCGCCTGTCTAGTTGCTACTTCTTTTAAAAAATGGCTCAACCATCAAATTTATGTCAATTTTCAAATGTCAAAATTGTCAAATGTTTCCGCGTAGGGCGTCAGGCGTGACGTTATTCGGTACCTAGGGGCTGTCCATAAATTACGTCATCGATTTTTGACGAGTTTTGACCCCCTCCCCCTTAAAATCATCCACAAATCATGCTTCGAATGACCCCGTTTCCTCCTACGTCATGCTACCATCATCCGATGTCCAGACCCCCCCCCCCCCCTAATTTGAAATGACGTAATTTATGAATACCCTACCCTACCCTACCCTACCCTACCCTACCCTAGTTGCTTTTTAGTAAAGTTGATATATACCTAGCTGGGTCAAACAGAAAACTGTGTTACGTCTTTCCTGTAGACATACACAAGAATTAAGGGCTATAAAGGTTAATTTTCTTATTTAACCCTTATCCACGTGAAAAGGTCCTCCTTTTATTTAGAGAACTATGATAAAATAAAGGAGAGAAAAATGTACAGTTCGCGCGAACACACTAGCTCACACTACATTTATGAGACCGATTGCCTTTTTGATGCGTCACAACACATCACGACAGACAAATGTAAATCCGGCTTTAGCCAGACTTTCTCCGAGACCACGGGATTAATACCGGCCTCGAAACGTCGAAGGTAATATTAAAATTTAATTATACGCGGTTAAATTCCGTTCAAGTAAATATTAATGTGTGAAAATCGGGAAAGTTTAATAAGGTTTAAATCAAGGGAAAGCGCCCTTACTACGAGCTAGGCACTGACATATTCGATAGCGTGTGCGTAACTTATGGTAACTTACTTTATATGCGTCTCGCTTGTACTGGCACATTAGCGCGAGCGAGATGTACTAATAGAAGTAAGTTACGCAGACGTCAACAAATATGTCAATGTCACGTCAGTGGCATGCTCGTGGTAGCCGTACAGATTCAGGCAAAACGTGAGAAATAACCAGACATAGAAGTTTTTGTGGCAAAATAAAGTGATTGACAAAATAAAATATCGACATGTCTGTTATCGATGTTACCTTGACGTTAAAATACTAGACATTAAATAAGAAGATTATGATATAAGAAGTAAGAAGTTACAGCAAAATACACAACACGTTCGATATCTTCTTCTCTTTTGATATATCAGTAGTTTTCTATTCTTTTGGCACTGTATACTACAGTTTACGTTTTAATTTTCAGGTACTTAACGGGCGATTCTCAGAGATGACATTCGGTGCCTGACTTCGGTGCCAAAATTTTTTTTTAACTTATATAATATGCGAGTTTATTTCCTAAAATCTACCCTTCATATAAAAAATATTGGTAGTGGAGGCCTCCATTAGAACCTTATAGTTTTCAAGATATTTGAGATTTAAAAAACACCGAAATCATGTGCAGGCACTGAAATCAATTTGCGTCATCGAATTCAATAATGCTTACACCAAAATCACATTTAGGTTTTATATCTCAATTATATAATTATTTTAATCATATTTTTCAATCCTATTTGTTGATAAGCGATGTAACAAGGCTAATGATCTCGAAAGCTTACATAAATTTAATAGATTATAGACTCAAGATTTTAAAATTACCAAATTACGGCTTGTAAATCAACATCTCTAGAAGATATCCCACACTATATGACTGGCCTCATATAATAGGGTGATGTGTGGTCCTGAAACGAGTTTCAGACATGTAGACATTGTCGACCACAAATTCGCACATTATAATCATTTATTCATTGCATTATTACATCCATGAAGGAGAAGATGTTTGTTTCACGCAATCCGACCGCACACGCATCTAAAAAAAAACTTATGTTACCTGCACCCGATAAACAATACACTCTTGAGTGGTGTTCAATGCTCATTTAATGTACTTATAAAGCAATGTGATGCAATACGGAAAACAAGTATCTTTTTAATAAAAGAGTTTAAAAGCGTGAACTCCGTCAATTTAAAACTACAATATTTGAAGTAGTTGAGTAATGCTTGAAGATCCAATTATCAATTAATTATGATCTCCAGCACCCTCAAACACTTGAGCTAAATTGTAACAAAGTTGTTGACAAAGACATAAGACATTGAGGATTGTTAAAACATTTGCTGTGTTCAATTTGTGTCTATGGCTATCCTTTAGAAATATCGATCAGTAGGTACGCTCAGTGCCTTTGAAGCGATCTCGACATTAGAACGCTATTTTATTTTTAATCCCTTGTTCTGTACATCCTGTCCCTTGGGTTCACCTTGCATAGTACTTACATACACAAGTTGTTTTAAAAGAAGTGGGATCTAATTGACTACATTTATTTAACATGGCTGACATGTTTAAAGGTATCGAGGTGTAGGGCCTCTGGTGATACAGAGGACAACGAACATAATTTACTTAATTGGTTGGAAAAGAATATCAAGACAGAGAAAGAAACATTGGGTCTGGTTTAAAAAAACTACTCATAGTGAACTAGTGATTTTGTGTACCTACTATGACATAATTTACTTACAAACATAATTTTACGTTTGTACAACGTATCGTTCACTTTTTAGACATGATAAATTAGTACAACAAACTAGTTTACAAAGCAGGATTTGAATTCAGTGATCACTTTTTTGATATCGGTGGTCAAAAAATCCACCGAAACCAGGGAAATCAACACCAGCGATATCAAAATTAATCGCTTTTTAGCAATTACAGAAATAGCATGAACGATACAGAGGAGATGTAATAATGGTGGATTTACGTACTTTCGATGACTTCTTAATCACTGACATAACGATAATTGCACTAAAACTTTCAGAGTAAATTGCACCACCGATCTCAAAAAAACATAGGACCAAACCCAGCGAAGGACGGAGAAACGTTTAAAAAATCACTTTATTGTACTGTGACTGTACCTCTACTTTATTCAACGGTTAAGGCACAACTAAAGCATGCTATGTTTGAGACACTGAGTTCCTGGTCTACAACTTTGAAGGAGTACCGACATGTTTTGCAAATTACACCGATATCAGTCACTAGCCCGGGACACATCGTAAATTTGGTTTTATTCAATGTGTTGAGCAAACACATTATTGTGATATAAAGAATATGATAAGCTAACTAATACCCTATGCGTGAATACCCATAATAACTCCGATCTAATGCCCCATCTTGAGTAATAATTTTTTGTTTCATAAAATCTGGGTTAGGGACACGCCCACCGAACATCATTTTTGGCATTTGAATTTCTCTTTCTTGTATTATATAAATAATAAATAAATAATTTGATAGTGTCCCAGATAGAATATAAGCTGAAGATCATGCCTAAATTAATTCAGATTTATTGAACAGTAGATTCAATCAATTACTGCCCCGGACACGTAAAAACGGCCCTCCTGAGAAATGCCCTAACATATTATGTAATAAAGAAATTATGTACGTACCGCTTTGTAATTGATTTGCATTATTGTCTCGGTAACTTACCTACAGCAAGTAGAAGTTACATATTTGAAATATTAATCTACTTAAGACTTATCGATAACAGATTTATCGATGTTTCATTTTCTCAAACACCCGTTTTTGCCACAAAAACTTCTATGTCTGGAAATGACCCTTTTTGGGGTTGCGGGATTGGTCCCCGTAGTATTGTTCACAATCTAGATATATTATGCTCGTATATTTACCTAGCCTAGCTCCAAGATCTGGTCTGAAAGCGTGCAGCAATCCCCGAGGGGTTGCCGACGACACGCTCCCCGATTCCAGCTGCGACAAATTTATTTTTATTTAAAATTTAAATCAGGCAACAAGGCCCATATTACAAATACCTTACAGACTAACATACATATATATATTATAAACTTAAAAACTAAACACTATTTATGCGACAAAACGGCGTGGCTCCGTTGAACCGGCTGTTCTTGTGTCGGATTCGGCAGTTTGCCCCGGAACCTCCGAAACAAGACACCTTTCGGCCAGAAGTCGGCGCACTCGATGGTCTCCTGCAGCGGTCGCGGCACGCGCACCACAAAAGAGTTGAAGTGCACGTAGTGGCGCGATTGAAGCTGGAACACCCTCAGCGAGTAACCGGTCTTCTGGTGTACGTACTCCACCACTTCAGCAGCCGTGGCGGTGTAGTGCAGGCGCGACACATATAGCGCCTTACTCGGTGTAGCAACCCGCAAACCAGAGTTAGCCGGTTCGGCGGTACCACACTGAGTCTTACGAGGCGCCGTGCGCGCCTTCTTTTTTCTTGATACCAGTGTGAAATCCTCCTCATCCACACCGGCAACAGGGAGCTTCTCCTTGGGAGCCGCTCGCTCTTCAATACCCTTTACAGGTACACTAACCCGGTTCGATGCGACTTTCGGACCGGCGACGACATCCGCGTAAACACGATGACGTGATTTGGAGGAGGCGGGGGGAGGGCGCGCGCGCGGGAGGCTCGCGGGCGGCGACACGGCTGATGCGACACATGTTACAGTGTCAGCAACTCGCAAACTGACCGATTCGGCACTTGTGGCTTGCCGGTCATCGCACTTGAAATTTGACGCCGCTGACCGCGTAAGGGCACTGTTTCGCAAACTGAGGACTTCGTTGCGTAACTCGGTTATAGTGTCTTGGGCCGCATCAAACTTCGAAATGACATCCGCTAAACTTGTTTTAAGGGCCACGATTTCCTTCAACAAGCAGCTAATGTCGACATGATCCGGAATATAGGACGGCAGGCTGGAGGCACCCGTCGTCGCAAACTCCGGAATCCGGTCTTCATTCTCCCTTAGAACTCTGATGATGTCCTCTAGGGTCTTCTTCCCGGTTTCATCTCCTCTCCGGTGAGGTACATACGTGCCGGCGATCCCGAGGGACTCGTGCAGCACCTTCTTTGCTGCACAGATATCTTCGACGGAAAAGCTCGACGAACAGATCTGGACAGCAGACACCGTGTCCATCACTCCTTCCAGCAGCAGCTTCTGTTGTAGAAAGGCGAGGAGCTCGTTCACAATGGGTGCACTCTGTCCGGAGGCACTCATCGCGTCACTTCGCTAGCTGCGGCCGAGCCGCGCTAATTTCGCAATTAATTAAATTAATTAATCATCAATGCGTCTATGTCGCTGCGCGCATTGGACACGACTGCGATAGTGCGATAGTGCGTGCAAATGCAAATGTCGATCCCGCTTTGCTTATCTTATATTATTTTACATTTTAGTGCTACGAGAGACGTTGCTCCTCATGTAAATATGTGTAAAAAAATATGTCAAGCAAAAATAATATGTCCGAAATTTTTTTTTACTTTTTCTAACATTTTGGCTGGTCAGATGTCGACGTTTTCTATGGAAAAGCCAAAAAAAATCCCCGATTTTAAGGTTGGTCCCATAGTAAAAGTAGCTCAGATTAGCGAGTAAAATCAAGCCCTGAATTTAAAGCCCCATGGTCAGACACACCATGTATAATAATAAGTTAGTTATAAGTTAGTAAAATAAAAGCCAGTAGAGTTATGTTAGAGACGTATTAAGTACCTGTAACTTAATTGAATTATGTACTTATGTTTGCTACACCCTATTCAGGGTCCATGTGATACCATAAGAAATGTAAATACCACCCAAAAATGTACCATGGAAGCAAGAAATAAATGAATACTAAATGTATACTAGCACAGGCAGTCCCAGTGTCACGTACGTGATAATTTCATAGAAGTTTGTCGTTTAAAATAACACTTGCACTGCGTGTGCTATCAAAATCGTTGCAGACTTGTCTTGGTTCAACTCTCGACTAGACTATATTTGTAAGGCAAACTGTAGCCAAAACTTAAAAAGGCGGTATTGCTATTTATAAAAATGATTTTATAAATAGCAAGTGAAACAGCTGAGGGATTTGACGACCAAAATTTTAAACGGAAGTATATTTTAATTAGTCTTAACATAAAAGGTAAAAGCCGCGCGACGGCCATATCTTCCGTCGCGATTTTCCTTCAAATTTTCTGGCTTTATAACCCTTCTTAAGGACTTATGACTTAGGTACCTGCTTGCAGAGTATGATTATGACCTCAACGAATATAGAACATAAATGCGTCCCTTGGAGTGGCCGGGGTTGGCCCATTGTGTAGAAGAACTATAACACAGGTAGGTACACTGTGTCGCGTTTAAATTCTATGGATCAAACGAAAGCCAATAAAGAATTTGACTCCCACGAATATTCAGCGACAACTAATAGTTTTGGAATCGAATCTACATTGTTGCTGAATAATTGAATCTAGTGGCTCAAACTTTCGTTACGACCTGCAAATAGTTAAACGATGGAAACCGAGCCCGCGCCAAAAAAGTTTGCACCGCAACAGTTATGGAGTTTACCGACGATCGCTTCGCTAAACCAAAATAAGTCTTGCTCTGAACTCTAGCTACGTTTGCTTATTGCCAAGATAGGGGTCAAGTTATAGGAGATAAGGGCAAACGTTTTGTGAACTGGATAGATGAGGCTAGTTAATATATAAGACAGACAAGCTCTACAGAATACTGCGGTGCGTGTGCCTCATTCTTTGTAGGTGGCGCCACGCTATTTGGACCAATTTAAGGTATCCCGCCCTTAGCAGCATAGCCCCTGCAACTGCAACGCAAAAAATGCCTTAAAAGCGAACTGGCGAAAGCGCACTGTAGTCCTGACCTACCAATCCACCAATACTTCGGAAGACCACAAGAAAACGCCTGAAATCCCGAAACCCCTCTGCATTAATGATGGGAAATTCCTTGACCGGTGTACCCTGGGGGAGGCACGGGCCGCAGAATGGGAAGCCTTCAGAAACAAAGCGAACCCCCTCTTTGCTCTACCCTTGCGTGTACAGCCGGCAGGCTTTAAGGAACCCCGCCGGGTGTGCTCTTAACTGCCTAAGAACAGGAGTTGGCAACTACGACCACCACTGGTACAAATGGGGCTGGAGCTTTATCTACTGTCTGTATCTGCCCACCCTGGGTACGCAAATCAGACCATCAACTACATAATTCTGGAATGCCCCACTACTATACACAGGCCATGTAGACGATAGTAGGGTCCTGTCAGAAAAAGCGCGAGAAAAATGCTGTAGTACTTAGGTACCTATAGCATTTTTCTCGCGCTTTTTCTTTCTTTCATTTGTACTGAATGGAGCTCTATCCAAACATTTTCTTTGTATTCAATAATATGTATACATGCACCAAAGATCAATATATAAAAACAATAGTCTTTCATGTAAATTGCGGCTTTGTAATCTTTGTAGGTATGTCTTTTATATTCACTAGCCTCTGATAACAGTAAACGGTAGTTGACAGTGGAGCACTGCTCGATTTAAATCCTCCATTTTCTACAATGTACCTATATTCAAATTTACGATGCATTCCAGTTTATATTTATTGCACCACGCATTAGGGATGACTCACGCTAGACCGGACCGGGGCCGTGCCGAGCTTCCGGCGCTTCATTTTTTATGGAAAGCACCACGTGATCACCGATCAGCCGTCATAGAAAATGACGCGTCGGACGCACCGGCCCGGGCACGGCCCGGTCTAGCGTGAGTCATCCTTTACAGCGTTTTCACATTGTCCGAACCGATATCATGTTGGATAGTCCATGGAAAAAAACAGCTGCTACAGTGCCCTAAGGCGTAAAGTAATTTTATTTTTGTATTGATGCTTTATTTAATAATTATAAAGGCTTCTTCTTCTTAGTCGGATACTCTTGTCAGAGCAGTCGTGGTCATTGAGGTCGTTGTACGGCCTTTTTTGTTGTTTCCCGCCATGCTTCTCTATTTATTGCATTCTAAAGGCACTTTTATAAATTTTACTTCTTTATGGTCGCATCGGCTCTTAGGCCTGTTATGGTGGGTCAATGTCAATGTGTGCTCAATTGTGGAAGTGCGGCTGTATATTGAAACTTCACTTTTATATTCTTCATAATTTAATACAGTTTTTGCTGTTATGATATAATACCTATTGTTGATATGTAAATGTTTATTAATTACATAATAAATACTTAGATAATTGTCATTAAATGAGCCTGTCATTATTGTTATTGTGTATTATTTCATTTCATTTCATTTATTCAGTCACAATTTACATTGTATAAGAATATAAATTATAATTAAAATTAAAAATAGAACTTAAATTATATCATGCAACTATAGCAATTATTTACAAGACTTAATATTATTATATAATATTTACAAATGTGGTATGTCAGAATAATTATTGAAATGTTAAGTATTGTAGGTTTAGTCAATAAAGATTATTATCATTAATAAAGTCCTGGACAGAATAATAGGACTTCCTTAAAAGAAACGCTTTAAGCCTTGCATTGAAAATACGATGATCTATTATAGATTTCAACTCGATTGGTAATTTATTAAATCATTGAATAGCCTGGACACAAGCAGCATGCTTCTGTATATTGAACTTGGCTATAATTTTATTAGGAATATCTTTCCTTCTAGACAAAAGCCTGCTCTCTCTTTCGCTCTGGTTTTCAACCTGATGTAAATGTTTTATCAGATCAGAGAGCAGGACAAGAATATAAAGGGACGGCACAGGCAAGATCTTAAGTTCGATGAAGTGATCCACGCAAGAATCTCTTTGCGATATTAGTGCCCACGCCAAATCATGGGATTAGTTGTCAAGCGGACCCCAGGCTCCCGGTAGCCGTGGCAAAATGCCGGGATAACGCACGGATGATGAAGAAGAAATCAGCCTGTCATTGTTTTAATATTTTAACATTTTTATTTTATTAAGGGTACAAATTGCACTGACAAAATATTAAATTACATAAATTACTAAGAGACATAAACAGGAATATAAAACTAAAACTAACTACAATTAAAATAACTAAAACTAAAAATTAAAAATACCTATCAAAATTTGGTGCCTTCGGGAGGGTGCCCAACACGCAGGCAGCGTTCCCGCGCTGGATTGCGATGGCAATTCGCTGCGCGAGAAAGCTGCCGCGCGGGGGTCACCCGTTGCCTCATTTTTATTGTACTTCATATTTAAATAATTTAATATGCATTAGTTAATTCTGCAGAAATGTGAAACATCAAACAACAATACAACTAAACCGTAGAATGCACCTGCTAAATCAGCTAAATTAGTTTGGTCTGAAATGTCTGAATAGAGTTTATTATAAAACCATTTAGGAACTTTCAGAATTATTTCAAAACAAACCTATTACTCGGGACAGTCGGGACATTAATTCTGCATGATGCTGTTTCGAAATACTTTAAACTGATACGGATTCGACCGCTCCGGTGTGTGAGTGAGACACACTTCTTCTTCTTCTTTTAACCTTTTCATTATATTTCACTCCGTAGAAAACCGGGAGCTACTTATTATCTTCTTTTTCTTAGAACAGGAACATAAAACCAGGGCAACACTAGGTTGCCCTCTGCGTCAGTCGAAATAGTCTATATAGTCTGTGGCCATGAGTAAACCCATGCATAATGAAAAAAAAAAAAAAAAAATGGAGCTATGGATAACCTCCAAACTTAAGCGACTTAGAGAGAATAGCTAATTCTTCCAATGCCGTAAAATGGGGTGAGTAGGGTCAAAACTGAAATTCAAACCTCGATAACATTTTATTGTTACATATGAAAACTGAATGGTGTATATAATAAGTGTTCCGGACGTTTGTATTTTAGTTTTTATTTTATGTTGGGTAGTTCCATTTCATAACTTTGACGATAAAGAGGAAAACCCACCTCACGCCGTAGTGCCTCGTATTTGGGGTGAGAGGGGTTTTCATACAAAGGTCATTTTGGAAGATTATTGGGGTCAATTTTCAAATAGGCATTTTTTGCTGTCCCACGGCTAAAACTCGAAGTCCATAAGACTAAAAGACTGGGTATGTATATATTTTCATTCAATGTATTATAAGCTTTAAAAATCAGGCACAACTGTACCTAGAATATTATTTGTTTCTGACAAAATTGCATTTGAAGTTCCAAAAACGGCGTTTGCTGTTTTTCGCGTGTCCCAGTGGTGGCATAGCGCGATAAAAAAAATCATAACTTTGGATGTAGGCAACGTATTATAAACAACTTTGTACTTTTTTAAAGAGCATTTTCTAGAGAATTGATTTAATCATATTGATGAATTAATGTGTTATTTAATAAAACAAAAGAAGCCTTTTTATCGCTGTCCCGCACGGCACCTGTTTTGTTATGACTTAAATATACCCCCTATAATCTTCTTTGTCTATTGTATAATGGTTAGATTAAATTTACGACGCAATAGTGCGGTTAGTTGGGCATCGTTTTACATCGCATATGGACGCGGAAACCGTTTAATTTATTTTAAAACAGGTAAGAATCTCTGTCGATATATTTTGGTACGACTACAATGACATTTGTATGGAAGCTTAATACGTTGGTACATAGTTGAAGTAAAAATGTTTATTTTATAATAATAGTTGCAAATATAGTGTTAAAATATATAGAAAAATAAATAAGTGAATCGGTTGTTGTCGTAAATAGCTATTAGGGTTCATGCATGTGTTAAATTAGTCTTTACGTTTAGGTTGCTATTTTTACTTTTGTATATCATGTTTTACTTTGTGCTCGTATATTATGTTAAATGAATTGCGTGGAATGTTTTATATCTAGTTATAAGTCTAGGATTCATGCTCCTTTCATACGTGCTTAATATTGTATCTATTTATAAGTCTAGGATTCGTGCTCCTTTCATACGTGCTTATAATGAACGAGATTGGCAGAAATAAATAAAACTTACTCTGCATATAATATCCAATAGTTCAGAGATACATATCGCCCGGCCATTCCTATATAAACCCGAGCCATTTGTAGCTTATTCAGAGAACTCAGAGAGCTTAACTCTATCACTTGCCTGAACACTCTCCAGTAATTAAAATCAGACATATGTGTTTTTATTTCACACAACACATATACCGGTAAATGGAGGTATAGCGGACTTCGAGACAGCACAGCGGCCAGCGCGTTCTAGCGGCGAGTTTCTACGCTTCACCCAACGAACCCCTTCACTAAAAGTTACAGTCTACACTCCACAGTTGTATTGTGTAGGAAATATCGCAAAAAAATATTATCGGCGACATGTCGCGACATTTGTATGGCGACATACACGTCAAAAACGCCTTACAAATGGCTAAATAGTGCCATACAAATGTCGATCTTTAAACGTCTAACTATAAAAAGTACAGAGGTGCCTCTTACAGTATATTTTTTGTTGTTAAGAACCCTTTCCTAAACGATGATTATAAATTGGACTTTTCAAAAATAAAAAATTGCCATACAAATGTCGAAAAAACTCCCTCTTCAAAAATTGACCCCTTGGATCGATTTTTTTTTTATTATGCGTATTACTATAGCTCCATTTTAAATTGGAATACATTATTTTTGTAGCAGTAGCCTTAAAATCCCTTCTTACCCCCCTCTCAAACCTTCTCTCCCCATTCATAACTCACCTCTCCCCGCGAAACCTACTCACTCACCCCGTTTTACAACATTTACAGCTACAAGAAGAAGAGGACGACGAAGAAGAATAAACTATAGGTATAGTAGCATGAAATTAAATCATAATAAGGTATAATATAATGTATCGTTCATAATTATTTCCAGACCAATACGACCTTCAAACCTTAAAGAACGTATTTCCATCTTAAAGGCCAGCAACGCACTTACAACCACTCCGCTAGAGAGTTAAACCAAGAAAAGTCTGCAACGATTTTGATAGCACACGCAGTGCTAGTGTTATTTATACGTCACAATTTCATATAAGTTTGACGTTTAAAATAACACTTGCACTACACTGCGTGTGCTATGAAAATTGTTGCAGACTTTTCTTGAGTCAGCGTAATAGCTGTACATACTTTTGCACTTCAGCCCCGTCGGCTAATTTGCACATTCTCTTCTTAGGATAGGGCAGTGAAATTTATGAATACATTATATTCCAACACATCAATGTAAATGCGAGCACATTTTTTGTGATCGCCCGTAAAGGGATACCAGATCAGCCACTTTCGATGCAAATGAAAAGACCCTCATCTCTATAAATTCGGGAAAGGAAAGTATATAAAACTTCGCGATTTACGGGATTATACCAGGGGGGCTTGGTTATTGAAATATTTTAAATAGGTGCTGTATTTTATATGTACCTACGTACTTAATTAACCGAGTTCAAAATTTAGAGAACATTCGCCATGCGATATCACGCCATCATTTCTCTATTTAGTCGTCATAACCACCTCATTATAGTAGTGTGACCAGTTACTAATATACTTTACTAAAATATTAAAAAAAAAAAAATAATATAATTTTATTTGTCCTCTAGTTTAAAGGTGGCAGCACCATCTCTCTCGCTATACAGAAATTCCGTATGATTCGGTCAAATTGTGTTTTTTGAAAAACTAATTATAGCCAGCATTCTATGAATGTAGTAGTATGATACCTTTGGGTATGGTGCTTTACGCACACTAGCGTCCCGTCCCCTCCTCCTGACGCAACCCCCCCTTTTAGCATAAATATGTCCCGGTTGAGAGTTTTTTTTGTTTTTTGGGGAAAGTATACAATATAGGAAAAAAGTGTCAATGAAAGAAATGTTCCCTATTAAATTCTAAACTAAAAAGGTTATACAGTGAAACCTGGATAAGTGGGATCTCAAGGGACGAGCAAATTTGTCTCACTTAAAGAGGTTTTCCACTTACCCAGGCTCCGAGTTAGCCAGGTACAAATAAATTTCTGTCTCATTTACAGAGGGTCCCATTAATAGAGGTGAGAATAGAGGATATATCTCAGTTATAGAGGTGGTTAACAAGGTATTTTGTAATTATCTTTAAATGTTTAAGTAAAATAATCCTTGTCCCTAAATATTTTTAAGTCTATTTAAGTATTTCTTTGAATTTATTTTGAATGATTTTCCAAAGGATAGATTTTTTCAATTAAATTTGATACGGACGGAAGACGCAATGAGTTTTAGAAATTAAGTAAATGAAAATTTGTTTATTCTTGTTACTTATCAAGATTTTAGCTTTCGTTTCGATAGTTTTAACTACATAAAGTAACTAAATGAAACTTGAAGTCGTTTAGATACAATTAAGCAAATGCGAGATTTGTGGATAGACTAAGAGTTAGGAAGAATACGGAAATAGATCAATAAAGTCCAAGTTAGAGAGGTCATAGATTGACATTATCTCAGATACAGAGGTAATTCGTATAAAATTCTAAAAAAAACAATTAGGAAAATGTAATCTTATAAATATAGTCTCAGTAAAAGAGGTAAAATACACTCTCTGTCTCAATTATAGAGGTAAATGTGACTATAAAATCACAACAACTAATCCCAGTTATAGAGGTTCGTTTTTTCTCACTAACAGAGGTAATTCAGTGCTAAAGTGTCGGGACCGCACCATGAGTCCCAGCTATAGAGGTTTCTCACTTATCCGGGTCCCACTTAACCAGGTTTCACTGTATTCATTTTTTTGATACGACGCACCATATTGATGTTTTAGCTAGATGAACATCGACAAAATTTAACCGTTGAAAAACCTGTTGAAGTTCAGTATAACATAGTACGTGACAGTACTGAAAGAAATCTTTACGGAGAATAAGCTTGCAAGCTTATTCTCCATATTAGTTTTATTTCAGTACTATCACGTACTAACTTATATTGAACTTCAACAAGTTAATACATGAATATGGTGAGTCTTACCAAAAAGTTGTATATAACCTTTTTAGTTTAAAATTTATCAAGGATTATTTCTTACCTTGACACTTTTTTCCTAACTCTAATACTTTTCCCAAAAATAAAAAAAAACCGTAATCCGGGACATATTTCATGCTAAAAGGAGTGGTTGCGTCAGGGGGAAGGGGAGGGACTAGGGAATGCAATACCGGGATACCAGGATCCCGAAATACCGGGATCCCGCATGCAATTTGCGGGATTAATCCCGCTCGTAAATTAAGCGGGATCCCGCGGGATTTGCGGGATCGAAGAGCGACGTGGTTCTTACGTGTTACTACAAGGAACACAGGCTCGGGCACGTGCCTACTGGCGAAAATTCTTCACGGAGCCTAAATGCATGTAATGGAGGAAAGGGGTAATGACACGGAAGAGCATTTTACCCGAATTTGTCTATTTATTTCATCACACTTGCTCGTAAAAGGCTCGGAGTAAATATCTATGGAGCGGCCATTAACAGGCGTTCCCCTCTGCAAAAAGATCGCGGCCGCCGGTCAAGGAGGTTATATAAAACTAGTTGCCACACGTCATACGCCATTCAGCAAACGTCAGTCTAAGCGGAATGATAGGAGCTAGGGAATGCAATCCCGCATGAGGAACTCAATCCCGGTATTCCGCGGGATTGCCATTTTAAGTCCCGCGGGATCCCGGTATTTGCGGGATCCCGCAAGTTAGTATACAATTTTACGAATTAGTACTAAATATGAAGGTTGAAAACAAAAAGTAAACTAAAATTAGAAATAG
Source organism: Cydia fagiglandana (assembly GCF_963556715.1). Lineage (NCBI taxonomy): Eukaryota > Metazoa > Arthropoda > Insecta > Lepidoptera > Tortricidae > Cydia > Cydia fagiglandana. The sequence continues at coordinate 2,667,680 of NC_085932.1, read as the reverse complement.
TACATTTTGTATTAAAATAATACGGTATAATGACAGTAATCAAGAATTTAAGAACGTGTGTAAAGGCTTAATTAACGCGATTTCGTAAGTCCTGTACCACTCGTGGCACACACAATGTTTTTCATCACACCTGTGAGGAGAAACAATAAAAAATCTGCCTAATTTCGGACGTACCTACATAACAAAATTCCCTGGGTACAAATTTAAGATTTACGGACCGCGTCGCCTACGTAAAATAACACCTTTTACCTCGGAGTAAATATCTATGGAGTAGAGACGCGCACTAATTTCTATCTGAAAAATTCTGTCGTTTTTGGCGCGGGGGACGAGGTAACGCACACAAATAATGTTAACACTAATGCATTTTTAGCATACGTCGCTACACACGCACACGACAAAATTATCAAACACTAGCAAAAACTATATTCACACAAGTACAAGTACAAACACAGACAACCCTGTCCGTGAACGAGATGACGTCAGTTCTAAGTAAACCTAGGTAGTGCGAGGGACGCGTCGATAATATTGTCGATAAAATTGACAATGAATTTTAATTTCTGCTTTTATCAATTATAATAATAATACAATATCAAGTCTTTGTACCAGCATTTTACTAACTTTCAATTTTTGTATTGTTTAGATGTTATTTCTAATAGTTTGTCAATTTGTTTAGGGCCAATCTTGCAAGCTGATATAGAATGATTTTTTATTATCAGTTCATTAGTTAATATTTTACATGTTGGTTTACTTCTGAAAGCAATGTAATATACTATCGAGCATGCAGATCTGCATGATGACAGAGATGGAACGCGGCCATAGGATGTCATTTAAGGGATATTGAGTAGGGTATAATTAGTATATATATCGGCGGTAGATCGTAAAATCGGGCATATCGAGATATTCCTAGGCATATCATGAAACGCCGCCATTTAATAATCTGCCTTTTGCATTTTTTGCCACTGCTAGTGCTGCATTCTATGTGGCATTTGGAGCAGAATGCGTAGATACTAGGTAGGTACTAAAATCATACGCTACCCAAACACGTACTATAAGTAGGATGTCAAGCCAATTCAATGGTTATCATTTGCTAAAATTTAGGACATCCTACTTATCCGATATGCCTAAATGTTGAGGTTTGAACGGTATGGCTGGTGGTCACTAGTCAGATCATGACATGCCGGCGTTTCATGATCTGCTTAGGAATATCACACCTTGAAGTTAGCACGATATGGCTGGTGGTCACTAGGCAGATCATCATCTGCCTAGGAATATCACACCTTGAGGTTTGTACGATATGGCTGGTGTTCGCTAGTCATCATGACCATCTGTATATTATTCATTATGTTTAAATCGATTTTACCGATATTGGTTTTTATGGTGTCCCATCACTAATATTGGTACGGTGATACCAGAGTAATAAATTAAAAGTGCCCATTTATGGAAAGTGACAGCCGTAAATACCTTAAATTAATAATATATTTGACATGTTAAATAAAAATATATAGCTGGTCAAGCAAATCTTGTCAGTAAAAAAGGCGCGAAATTCTAATTTTCTATAGGACGATATCCCTTCCCGCCTACATTTTTCAAATTTGCCGCCTTTTTCTACTGACAAGATCTGCTTGACCAGCTATATGTAGAAACTAAAGGAAAAATTAATTTTCAAAAAATAGTCTATCGGTAATTTTACGTTATTTAGGGGTTGTGCACAAATCACGACAAGAAAATGCCGAATTGCAGCGTTTTCTCATGCAAAATGAGATCGGAAACGTCTAGTCTACAAAAAGAACACGTTTCTTATCATATTTAAGTACTATTACATCTAAATATTATCAAATAGTGCATTAATTTTGCAAATAACTAAAAAACATTGTCAATCTGACAGTGATACCAGTGATATGATATTAGATCTAATTTAGGGTAATTCTAAAGAAGACTTTCTAAATATTAATTAGGTACGAGTAGAATTTCTAATAGGAAATATTATGCGAAACTCTGCGTAGGGGGCGCGACTACCACAATCCATCACAATCTGGTGGTCCGCCGCGGAACAAGGAAATTTAAATTTCGTTATCTAACCTCTCTATCACTATTGCATATTTGAGCGATAAAGTGAAAAGAGAAAATTTACTAGCTAGCTTAGTGCTACACTCTGGCGGCAGAACATTGCAGTAATATACCCTATTTGCTATGCTTTTTGTTATATAATTTATGTAACACATTATTTTCATATAACACCTTAGTTTCATATCAACCTAATCTATTTAATCAAATTAATAGATCTATAAGAATAAAGAAAAGGGGGACGGGGGATCAAAAAGTAGTCGAAACCATCTCGCGTGATTTGTGCACAACCCCTAAATAACGTAAAATTACCGATAGACTATTTTTTGAAAATTAATTTTTCCTTTAGTTTCTACATATAGCTGGTCAAGCAGATCTTGTCAGTAGAAAAAGGCGGCAAATTTGAAAAATGTAGGCGGGAAGGGATATCGTCCTATAGAAAATTAGAATTTCGCGCCTTTTTTACTGACAAGATTTGCTTGACCAGCTATATATTTTTATTTAACATGTCAAATATATTATTAATTTAAGGTATTTACGGCTGTCACTTTCCATAAATGGGCACTTTTAATTTATTACTCTGGTATCACCGTACCAATATTAGTGATGGGACACCATAAAAACCAATATCGGTAAAATCGATTTAAACATAATGAATAATATACAGATGGTCATGATGACTAGCGAACACCAGCCATATCGTACAAACCTCAAGGTGTGATATTCCTAGGCAGATGATGATCTGCCTAGTGACCACCAGCCATATCGTGCTAACTTCAAGGTGTGATATTCCTAAGCAGATCATGAAACGCCGGCATGTCATGATCTGACTAGTGACCACCAGCCATACCGTTCAAACCTCAACATTTAGGCATATCGAATAAGTAGGATGTCCTAAATTTTAGCAAATGATAACCATTGAATTGGCTTGACATCCTACTTATAGTACGTGTTTGGGTAGCGTATGATTTTAGTACCTACCTAGTATCTACGCATTCTGCTCCAAATGCCACATAGAATGCAGCACTAGCAGTGGCAAAAAATGCAAAAGGCAGATTATTAAATGGCGGCGTTTCATGATATGCCTAGGAATATCTCGATATGCCCGATTTTACGATCTACCGCCGATATATATACTAATTATACCCTACTCAATATCCCTTAAATGACATCCTATGGCCGCGTTCCATCTCTGTCATCATGCAGATCTGCATGCTCGATAGTATATTACATTGCTTTCAGAAGTAAACCAACATGTAAAATATTAACTAATGAACTGATAATAAAAAATCATTCTATATCAGCTTGCAAGATTGGCCCTAAACAAATTGACAAACTATTAGAAATAACATCTAAACAATACAAAAATTGAAAGTTAGTAAAATGCTGGTACAAAGACTTGATATTGTATTATTATTATAATTGATAAAAGCAGAAATTAAAATTCATTGTCAATTTTATCGACAATATTATCGACGCGTCCCTCGCACTACCTAGGTTTACTTAGAACTGACGTCATCTCGTTCACGGACAGGGTTGTCTGTGTTTGTACTTGTACTTGTGTGAATATAGTTTTTGCTAGTGTTTGATAATTTTGTCGTGTGCGTGTGTAGCGACGTATGCTAAAAATGCATTAGTGTTAACATTATTTGTGTGCGTTACCTCGTCCCCCGCGCCAAAAACGACAGAATTTTTCAGATAGAAATTAGTGCGCGTCTCTACTCCATAGATATTTACTCCGAGGTAAAAGGTGTTATTTTACGTAGGCGACGCGGTCCGTAAATCTTAAATTTGTACCCAGGGAATTTTGTTATGTAGGTACGTCCGAAATTAGGCAGATTTTTTATTGTTTCTCCTCACAGGTGTGATGAAAAACATTGTGTGTGCCACGAGTGGTACAGGACTTACGAAATCGCGTTAATTAAGCCTTTACACACGTTCTTAAATTCTTGATTACTGTCATTATACCGTATTATTTTAATACAAAATGTACTATTTCTAATTTTAGTTTACTTTTTGTTTTCAACCTTCATATTTAGTACTAATTCGTAAAATTGTATACTAACTTGCGGGATCCCGCAAATACCGGGATCCCGCGGGACTTAAAATGGCAATCCCGCGGAATACCGGGATTGAGTTCCTCATGCGGGATTGCATTCCCTAGGAGGGACGCTAGTTTGCGTAAAGCACCATACCCAAAGGTATCATACTACATTCATTGAATGCTGGCTATAATTTGTTTTTCTTGCCCATACATTAGAACATAATTTAACCATATCACGTAGGCCACATCCCATATGGACATCTATTTCAGTTTATGTCATACGTTACAGATGTAGCGCATAATTATTTTTTATTTTCACGGAAACATACGAATGTCAGTCTCGGTACAAAAAGTACTGAGGTTGAGGTACAAATACGAAGAATTCCGAGGAAAATAATTTCGCACTGCATCTTCAACCACGATTGACATCCACCTGAAACTTGCTCTACATTGCACACTACCTATATACCAAACATTGGATCACCTTTCTCTCAACTAATTTTTATTTTTATCAAGCAGAGACGTCTGCAAGTGATACTATATCCTTTTTAAACTCTTGTGCTTACTGTCACTATGATTCGTGTGAAATTGTTCCATAATATTTATTTCTACACATTAGACGGCCTCCTAGCCTAGTCGGCAGTGACCCTGCCTACGAAGCTGGGGGTCCCGGGTTAGCATCCTTGCACATTCCCTCCCGGGTTAGCAACATTTATTTGTGTGTTATGTTTATCATAAAATGTTTAATGTATGTATATTATATATATCTTCGTCTAGTACCCACAGAACAAGCCTTATTGAGTTTACTGTTGGACTAGGTCGATCTCTTTAAAATTGCCGTACAATATGTATTATTTATTATTAATATTTGAAATTATTGTTCATATATGACCTGCAACTTTTTCCTTGTACCATCAAATAATCGTCTACTGCCTACGCAATAGATAGTTTAGCCGCGCTAGCAGAAGATCCCTTGTCACCTTATATAAATGTAAAAAAGGAGAGCCAAGTTCAATACAAAAATTATGCTTGGCTGTGGGGTTCGCCGCAAAAAGAATGGAATCTAAATGAGTGCCAAGTTCTATGCAAAATCCAAATATGTATTTATAGGAACAAAATAACATTATAAACAAGTATTAAACTCTATTTCTTTGCTTTATTGGATACCTATAACGATTGCTGTTATTTAAAAAAAAATGCGAGATCTTAAAGCAGGTTAGATTTGACTTGGCCAGTTTTCATTACATCAGTCATTTTATAAAGTTATTCAACATATATATTTTGTAATTCTGATAAAAACTGGCCAAGCCAAATCTAACCTACTTTAAGATCTCACATTTTTTTTAAATAACAGCAATTGTTATAGGTATCCAATAAAGCAAAGAAATAGAGTTTAATACTTGTTTATAATGTTATTTTGTTCCTATAAATACATATTTGGATTTTGCATAGAACTTGGCACTCATTTAGATTCCATTCTTTTTGCGGCGAACCCCACAGCCAAGCATAATTTTTGTATTGAACTTGGCTCTCCTTTTTTACATTTATGTTTTTGATGGGATATCAATACTTTTTGTAAAGAAAACTAGGCAGGTATTGAGATTTAATGTTTTTTCTTGTGTTTCCGCTGCATGTTTTTTACTTCTGATACCAACTGATATGTTTGAAGTCGGTGCCAAGCCAAGTAGTAACAATACCCGTCAAATATAATCAGCCTTATGACTATAAATCCCATTAGAACTGTATTAATAACTATTATAAATGTGTAAGTAATTCTGTCTGCCTCTTTGTCACCTTTTCATGGCTATCCCACCAAAAACATAAATGTAAAAAAGGAGAGCCAAGTTCAATACAAAAATTATGCTTGGCTGTGGGGCTCGCCGCAAAAAGAATGGAGATCTAAATGAGTGCCACTGCCAAGTTCTATGCAAAATCCAAATATGTATTTATAGGAACAAAATAACATTATAAACAAGTATTAAACTCTATTTCTTTGCTTTATTGGATACCTATAACAATTGCTGTTATTCAAAAAAATATGAGATCTTAAAGTAGGTTAGATTTTAATGTTTTTTCTTGTGTTTCCGCTGTATGGTTTTTACTTCTGTTCTTTGTATAATTATGTGGTGCCGCGCGCCGCCGACGACACACCGTTGGCCGGTTGTTTAGAGCGTATTACAAGTTTTTTGTATGGGGACACCACTTATTTTTTGACTAAACTTTATTTTAATATAGCAAATATAATAATACATATATTGGGGTAGTTTTAAATATCTGCTTGTAACGGTTCCAATGCTACAATAAAAAAATATTTTTTTGTATGGGGACCCCCCCTATTTTATAACTTTTTTTTTATTTTTAGATTTTTTCCTACGCTTTCACACAATAACTGAGTTGGATTCCAAATTTCATCCTTCTAGGTCATCTGGAAGTAGGTTAGGTTTAGGTACTTATATGTCAGTCACAATAAAAAATGTTTTTTTTGTATGGGGACCCCCCCTATTTTATGACTTTTTTTTATTTTTAGATTTTTTCCTACGCTTTCACACAATAACTGAGCTGGATTCCAAATTTCATCCTTCTAGGTCATCTTGAAGTAGGTTAGGTTTAGGTACTATAAGTCTGTCAGTCAGTCTTAAAATTTACGACTTTTTGACCTTCATATCTTTATAACCGTTTGAGCTAGCTTCATGAAATTTGGGCTTCTAGATGTCCTTATAGATATAATTAAACACACGTAGTTTTATGTGTTTACGTTAAAGATGTTTTGAGTTATAGAAGGGTCAAAAGTGGCACCAAGTGGTTCGTGTAATATTACACTCGGCGCTGGCTAGCAAGTTCCTTTGCTTGAACTTGTCTTGACACGCTGCCGCGTGTCTAGATACAACTGAACCGCTTCAGGTGACATTTGGCAAGAAAGTAAATTCCTTGAATTGTTTTATATTATGAAACGTAGTTCTCTGAATAAGGGACGGGAAATAACTTCAGTCCCAATCTCACGCTTGCGTGCCGACTAACATGGTACGGACTGTGCTAAGAAGGTTTGATCGTGTGTTCTGAGGTGTGTTCTTAGGTACATTCGACGTCAAAGATATGATTACACTTTTGCACCTTACTCCTTTGTAATAAAACGAAAAGTGTAAACATATTTTTAACGTCAACTGTACCTACAGAAAGTACGTTAATTGTCGTCGTGTAAGGCAAACCAACGTACATCCTTATCGATTCGCACCAAAATCATGGTATGCTTCCAAAGTTGGCTTGGCACCGACTTCAAACATATCAGTTGGTAACGCATAGACTTAAAATGGATAATATTTTATTTCATCCTTTTTGAAGTCGGTTTTCTTTTTTTCGTAAAAAGTTTTTTAACTTTTTTTATTTTTAGATTTTTTCCTACGCTTACACACAATTACCGAGCTGGATTCCAAATTTCATCCTTCTAGGTCATCTGGAAGTAGGTTAGGTTTAGGTACTATATATCAGTCACAATAAAAAATAAATTTGTATGGGGACCCCCCTTGTATATTAACTTTTTTTTGTTTTTAGATTTTTTCCTACGCTTACACACAATAACCGAGCTGGATTCCAAATTTCATCCTTCTAGGTCATCTGGAAGTAGGTTAGGTTTAGGTACTTATATGTCAGTCACAATAAAAAATGTTTTTTTTGTATGGGGACCCCCCCTATTTTATAACTTTTTTTTTATTTTTAGATTTTTTCCTACGCTTTCACACAATAACTGAGTTGGATTCCAAATTTCATCCTTCTAGGTCATCTGGAAGTAGGTTAGGTTTAGGTACTTATATGTCAGTCACAATAAAAAATGTTTTTTTTTGTATGGGGACCCCCCCTATTTTATGACTTTTTTTTATTTTTAGATTTTTTCCTACGCTTTCACACAATAACTGAGCTGGATTCCAAATTTCATCCTTCTAGGTCATCTTGAAGTAGGTTAGGTTTAGGTACTATAAGTCTGTCAGTCAGTCTTAAAATTTACGACTTTTTGACCTTCATATCTTTATAACCGTTTGAGCTAGCTTCATGAAATTTGGGCTTCTAGATGTCCTTATAGATATAATTAAACACACGTAGTTTTATGTGTTTACGTTAAAGATGTTTTGAGTTATAGAAGGGTCAAAAGTGGCACCAAGTGGTTCGTGTAATATTACACTTGGCGCTGGCTAGCCAGTTCCTTTGCTTGAACTTGGCTTGACACGCTACCGCGTGTCTAGATTCCCCGCGGGCTGCTCACAGATCACTGCCCTGCTGCATGTATGACCTGCAACTCTACCCTCGTAATATTCTTTATCAAATGATCGTCTACGCAATAGATAGTTTAGCCGCACTGGCAGAGGGTCCCTTGTCGCCCTATATTCGCCGCGGGCTGCCCACAGATCACTGCCCTGCTGCATGTATGACCTGCAACTCTACCCTCGTAATATTCTTTATCAAATGATCGTCTACGTAATAGATAGTTTAGCCGCACTAGCAGAGGGTCCCTTGTCGCCCTATATTCCCCGCGGGCTGCACACAGATCACTTCCATATATGACCTGCAACTCTACCCTCGTAATATTCTTCATCAAATGATCGTTTACGCAATAGATAGTTTAGCCGCACTAGCAGAGGGTCCCTTGTCACCCTATATTCCCCGCGGGCTGCCCACAGATCACTTCCCTGCTTGCTGGCAGTATGTACCACTCCTTTTATGAATTTAAACACTAACCCCCTTATTCATAAAACTTAATAATCCCTTGCATACCTCTGTTAAATTATCTCTTTCTAATAAACAGAAATGTCAAAATTAGGAATAGGGACAAACGATTATCAACGGTTTGTTAGATTCACAGATGTTTTTGAATAACGCAAATTGTCTACCTAGACTAAATTATTTGTTGTAGAATTTAGTAGAAATTATGTAGATTTACAAACCTTGCTTCATGGTGGCCTGCCCTAGAAATCCTTTCATCATTCATTCATCATTCATTCATGATCATCATTCTACTCATTGTCATTTTAGCTCATTGTGATCCTTTAAAACCAGGCAAACTTTCATACCTATTAAAGGATAAGAGACTTGAAGCGGGCTTGTGCAAGTAACAAAATTTTAAGGGATTTTTTTGCAAGCGAGTATTTTATTTTGAGGAATATATAGGTATATAAGTACTACTCGCAGGCAGTGTGAACAGACAGCGATCAACAAAAATAATAAATAAATATTATTATCTAAAATATATCAAAATGAAATACCCATTCCTAAAGCGGAGTCCATCGGCAGTTATCTATGGGTATCCACACTGAAATATCAACAGCTCCCCGTGTTGCGAGTGTTTCCAAATTGAAAAGATACGACACACGGACTAGTCAAGCGTGAGTCGTTAGGGGGGGGGGGGGGGGGGGCAGCGATGTTAGGCGATTTGATGGTTTGATGACTAGGCGGTCTTATCTGAGAAAACCTACGACGAAAAATATTTTAAAGTGAAACTTTAATTCCATCGCCTCAAATTTTTTGGTCCGTCTTTACCATACCATACCATATACCATACCATACCATAACGCAAGACTTTATATCTAGTATTCCTACTTAGAGTTAATATTAGTTTTTAAAATAAGCTTCATTATCGGATTTAGGTCACAATATTTAACCCAAATAAAGATAAATAAATAAATAAAAATATTTAATTTTTATTTAGGCCAATCAAATTCGATTTTTCTAGGAATTAATTCTCAGCAACCTGAAAATCGTCTTAATACCTTCATTTGGTTCTGACTTAGTGTACTTAATCCGAGTTTGCTCCATCCATTCCAGAAGTTGTGGAAAAAATTTTGCTCTTTTTCAGTTTTTTACTTGTAGTTCAAAAACGGTACGACTGACGGATAATTTGCTCTGATCATGATAAAAATTGACATCTGAGGATCCGAAAGATACCTTATATATGAATTCGTAGTCAAATATTGTCATAAATGGCCGCCACTTTGAATTTCTTTTTTTTGTAAAATCGTGGTAAAATCCGATTTTTTTTACTATTTACACAAAAAATAGCATTTGTGTTGCTTGTTGCAAAATCGGTTGTAGATATTTTTTGGATAGCTCATTGAAACTTTTCTATTTTTGATCTTGTTTTGATATCACTGAAAACCTCGCTATAGTTGGTTTTCTTAGTACTTATTAGAAAAAAGGTAAACAACTTTGATGTGTCTTTTTATTGAAAAACACTTTTGAAAAATAAGTCACGGCAAATATGTAACAATTATGAATCATATACGATTATTTAGATATATATATATTTAACTATCAACGGAAGCGCTGGTGGCCTAGCGGTGAGAGCGTGCGACTTGCAATCTGGAGGTCGCGGGTTCAAACCCCGGCTCGTACCAATGAGTTTTTCGGAACTTATGTACGAAATATCATTTGATATTTACCAGTCGCTTTTCGGTGAAGGAAAACATCGTGAGGAAACCGGACTAATCCCAATAAGGCCTAGTTTACCCTCTGGGTTGGAAGGTCAGATGGCAGTCGCTTTCGTAAAAACTAGTGCCTACGTCAAATCATGGGATTAGTTGTTAAGCGGACCCCAGGCCCTCATGAGCCGTGGCGAAATGCCGGGATAACGCGAGGAAGAAGAAGAAGATATTTAACTATCAAGTTGAGTTTTTTTTAATTATCAATAATCAGAGGTCTACATGTAGGTAGGTACTGCGAAAATCTAAATTTTATTATTCTGTTCTGTTATTTAACGAAAATAGAAAAATGAACAAGATTTTCTATATACAGTACTAGGTACTATTTATCTTAAAATTAGGTCGAATGAAAAGCATTCAAAAAAACCTCACCAAATATCACCAAGGGGGGGGGGGGGGTCAAAAAGTAGCCGGAAAACCTCGCGTGATTTGTGCACAACCCCTAAACCCTCAGTTCTGATTGATTTTGAAACTACACAAAACACGATCCTTGTTTGTTAATTGCTGTAATTAATTACTAAACTAATTTCAGCCCCCCACTTTTTCTGAGTAGAGCCCGCTAACTTTAACACCACAGCTGTGTTTGTTTCGAATGAATCATGGACCATGGACCAGTCAAGCGTGAGTCGTTTAGGGGAGGGCTGCGAGGGTGCGATGCGAATTCGGCTCTCTGAGAAAACATTGGTTTTTGATAGTTTAATTATGGAGGGATGTGTCAGCATTCTATAGGTACTACACTACAGTTTTGCTTAACACTACAAACACATTCACTACTAAGAACACTGATGTACTTAGGTAGGTATACTGCAAACGGGGCGCAGGGGACCGAAAGTGTTAATGAGTGGTACTTACTTCAGATTGTTCTTTAGCTTTGGAAAGTTCGTTTTTGCGAATTAGTATACTAGTGCTATTTTTACAAAGCGTTTGGATTATCAAAAACTTTTTGTTATTGCATTCAAAACAACGAAACAAAGTTAATAAATATAAATTTGCTATTATATAAATTAAATGATATGTAACACAATCCGATTAAATGATTGCCATAACATGAAATGATCAATTCTAAGATCTGTACTCGTACCACGAGTCACTGACGGTGTCAAGTCTGACATACCTAGGTATGCCTACGCCAACCTCTACATGATTTACTTTCTACTTATACATCTCTTGCATGCGAGCGAGATGCATAGAAAGTAAGTTACGTTCTCAATACCGTCAGTGATAAACTGGTGGTAGGTACACTGCTCGGGAGGTACACTGCCCCCGACATATACCTCCTTTGTCTATAAAGTGTCCTTTGAAAGGCTTTTTGCCTTTCCACTGTGTGAATGAAAATTTAAGTAAGTACGAGTATTTGGCAAGTGCATACGAACTGTACCCGTACCACGAGTCACTGACGGTGTCAACAATGACATATACGCTAACATCTACGTAATTTACTTTCTATACATCTCGCTCGCACAGTCGAACTAATATGTCGGTACGAGTGAGATGGACAGAAAGTTACGTAGACATTAGCGTATGTGTCGGCGTTGTACTGTCAGTGACTCGTGGTAAGAGTACTGTTCTATAATTTATGACGTATTTTGAATACGTCACACCGGTCACACGTCTGGGGCGCAGGACTCGCATGCGGCGCGATTCGGGAAATGAATTAGAGATTAACTAAATACGATATAGTAAAGATATGTGACGTCCCACGCATAAAGGTACCTCATGGCGTTTGGCGCTTACGCTATTATTAACTCCGCTCCAATATTATTGCAGCGCTATGCGACGTAAGCGCCAGCCGCCATAAGGTACCTTTTGCCGTGGAACGTCACATATCTTTACTTTTTCATATCTAGTAAATCTCTAATTCATCTCCCGAATCGAGCCAATGGCCTCGACTATGATGAAGTTTTGAGGTTAGTGATGATATTCAACTAAAACAAGCAAACTTTATCCCGGCCTTAAATTTAGCCTTATTCACGAAATAAGCTCTGTATCTACTTACAAATCTAACTGCATAATTGTTTTCCATCAAATTTTGATGGAAACGTACGAACGTGTCTTGCTATTCCAGTCAGTACAAAAAGTACTGAGGTTGGCTGAAGTAGCATAACAAATACGAACGTTTCCGAGAAAATACGATGGAAAAGAATTATGCACTAACATCTGTACCAAATGTACACAGTCAACTTGACGACACCTATTTTCATATTGACGTTGTAAATGGACGTTGAAATATATAAAATAAAAGTATATAAATCTACTTTCTCATATTTATTCATCGATATTTTTATTAAAAAAGGAACCCCTTCGCTCAGTTTAGAAAGATGACTATGTATGTTTATATTGCACAGACGAATAACAGGGGGATAAAGGGATGCTCATCTTGTAGCCGCATTCACCCTAAAGTTTTTTACTGTAATGATTGCTTAGGGGTCTTTTAGGGGTCTCACCCATTGTTTATTTTAGCGTGCCGTAGACAACGAAATTGCTTTTATTTATGTTGCCGCTTGAATCTAACACTGAATTCGCAGAAATGGTGAATACAGATATCAGACGAAGATTGTTTGAAATTCGCTTCCGAAATTTATTTTAATACAAAACCTCTTTGTTCGGAGAAACAAAGCATGTATAAGTCTACTTGTGCTGATATACCAACTTGATAGAATAAACCGTAGTAATGCATAATTGTTTTCCATCGTATTTTCTCCGAAACGTTCGTACTCATATTTGTCATGGCATGTCAGGCAATGTCCGTAGTTTTAGTACCGAGACTGACCGAAATATCAAGACACGTTCGACGTAAGTTTCCGTAAAAATACGACGGAAAACAATTATGCACACCTACTAACTTCAATTTACGATTACTAACCTTCCTCAAGAATCACTCTACCCATAGGTGAACACCGCATAAAAATCCGTTCAGTTGTTTTCATTGAAACTGTTTACGATATTTACTTCTCGCTCAATAGTTGTGACGAAATACGCTTATAGTAGCAGCCGCTGTGTGTTCCCAATACTGAATACACACGCAAATCCCTGCAACTGCAACATGAATTAATATTTGAACACCTTATGAAACCAAGGCAAACAAGCGCTCGATGCTCCTAGGATTCGCTCCGTATGGAACAGTTATGTCAGGTGTCCGTATAAAGGCAGTTTGTATGTGTGTGGTCAAAAACTTATTGGAAGTCTGTTAAGAGGGAGTTAACGAAAATGTTTCGTTTTTTTATGAGCTTTTACACGTTTTATACAAGGACATAAAATTATCACACGAAAATTAAGCTATATTTGCAAGGGCCGACTTTAACTAAATTCAAGTGTGGTAACCTTTAAAGGTTAAAGTTGGCTCGAACACCGAAAAAAGGCAAAATTTTAACCTATTTATTTGTAATGTTATATCGATACCCTCCATAGTATAATTATTTTAATATAAAATAGCTAGTGATTTAGCCTAGAGATCTAACGAGCTAAATTCTAAATAGAAGTATATTTTCAGAGTAGGTAATTGAGATAAATGATGAAAGCTCCTCCGACGGCAAATTTCGCGCGGTGCGCCATATTTTTACTTTCCTTCTCATTTTAATAATTTTCTGAAACAAAATAAGTATTGTATTAACTTGTATTAATAATATCATTTACTAGTTTGTTATTAATTAAGCGTTATATATACGTACCTACTTTTTTACTTGAATGAGGCAGCTTAATCTTTGTTTAAAGTTATTCGGTAATTCGGACTCACCTTGTATATATAATATAGTCCAACAAGAAATTGTAGTATATTATTGAGGGCGCCACGTCCCACGTAACTGTCAAATTTATGACGTAAAATGCTTAAACATGGCAACAATTTAATATGGATTTTTTTTAGTTCTATTTTTATTTCATTTCTACTAATATATGTCGCACTATAGGTTCATCTTATATTATCTTATTTGCACTATAGGTTTAACTACATCTTATATTACCTTGTATGCGATATTACATGATGTAGGTAACTTCTTGTCGGAAAAAACAATAAAACCCCGGGAAACAAAATATTCGGCCGATAAACTGCGATAATGGCTCTTAACATATAATGCAATAAATTATGTTCCGGCAACCTTTAATAAATAATATAACAGAAGTTATCGGCATGTTCGGGACTAATTAGAAACTAAAACAAGGGTCTGCTTAATAAAGTAGTACATAGTTATTATATTACTTACATTATTTATTTCCTCGTCTTTTTAGGTTTTGCTTTTCTTTTATTTATTTTGTTCATTTTTTTTCATCTGATACGTCTGAGCGGAAAAAGTGCTCAGAATTATCTGAACATGCAATTTAACATCTTGATAAAAAGGCAATACTGCAAGCCTATTACGGATCGCTTTATCCACATTTATCCGCGTGATAAAACAACTGTCACTTTTTAACTCTGCGGGATAGAAAGAGACGGACACCGTTTTAACACGCTGTCACGTAGACAAATACGACCATCATACCCGTGCAGGTAAGTGTGGCAGCGGGATAATTGTGGCCTTCACATTGCGGCCTGCTTACATATCATCATCACTATTTAAGAGCTATGCTCTTGTCGGTGGAGTAATCGCCACTCTTCTTTTTGCTGGGCCAGCCTTTTAACTCCCTCGTACGACACGACAGAAACTTTTTTTTATTTGGCTGAGATCGCCAGCCTGTCGGTATTCTACAGGTTGCACTTCGGGGAGTGTGCCCAAGAGCTACACGAGCTCATTCCACCGTCCCCATTCTACCATCGGACTTTTAGACGCACGGCCGGTTTCCATCCTTACTTGGTAGATATTCCACCAATTCGCACGAAGCGCTTTGCTTCTACTTTCCTTATGCGCACTACCAAGGAATGGAATTCCTTGCCGGCGTCTATATTTCCGTGTTCTTATAACCCGGCAACCTTCAAATCAAGAGTGAACAGGCACCTTCTGGGCGAGCTCGCTCCATCGTAGGCCACGTCTACGCCTCGGCTAGTCTGTGGCCATGAGTAAGCCCATTCATAATAAAAATAAAAAAAAAAAGATATGTGAGCCTGGGCCTTCCTCTGCGTATTTTCCCCTCAATCTTGACCTCCAGGATGTTTAAAAAGAATCTGTCGTGCCGTATCAGGTGGCCAACCATCTTGCCCCTTCTGTTAGCTGCTTGTGTGTGTTGTGTTCTGTTAGCTGTTTACATATAGTCTGACAAAAAAGAGTAGAAATTGAAAAATTGGCAATACTGTAGTGTCGTTCTTTTCAAATCAATCTGTTTACGAGTATGTATAAGAAAACGGGACGACACTACAGTATCGCCACTTGCTAATGTCTACTCTTGTTCAGACTGTAGTCAAGTGTTTATTGTTGCGACATACATTTGTCACTAAACGCAAGTAGTAAATGTATGAATCATTGACTTATTCGGTCACATAGCCAGAAGACACGACACTCTGGAGAAAATGCTGGTGACAGGAAAAAAAGAGGGATATCGAAGAGGAAGAAGTCCTATGCGATGGACTGATCAAATCAGTGACAACTTCGGCAAGAAAGTTCACGAGGCCATTCACACTGCCGAAGACCGAAACACGTGGAAAGCAATCGTTCGAAAAGTAATTTATAGAGGTCACGACCCTCAGCTATGAGGAATACGATTCAACACTGAGAGAAAAATCATCACCAGGAATTAAAAAACAGTTCTGTACTGTACTGGGGGAAAAAATGAAGTTTTTGTCATAATTATGGACGTTTGACTATTTCTGTAAAGTTTATTTATTTCTACAAACAGCTCAGTAATCCCAAATATAATTTCAACAAACAGATAATAGAAATTGCAAGAACTAATAGAAATTACGAAAGTCAATTTGTTCCTATTAGTTAACTCTCCTTGTCCCCGGATTAAGTTTATTTTTGTAATTCTAAGTGTATTTTTGTTGTACTTTTCTCTCAGTGAAGGAGGAGAAAATGTATGAACTCACCGTATTTGTCTATTTTTAACCCCCGAAGCAAAAAGAGGGGTGTTATATGCATGTACGTCTGTGTGTCTGTCTGTGGCATCGTAGCTCTCAAATGGATGGACCGATTTCGATGCGGCTTTGTTTACATGATAGCGAGCTTCCTAGCGGTAGTTCTTAGTTATGTTTGATAAAAATCGATCTAGCAGTTTAATTTAAAGAGTATCGTCAGCTCTTTTCCAAAATGATGTATGGTATTTTTGTTAAAAAACCGGCCATGTGCGAGATGGATCGCGCACGAAGGGTTCCGTACCATTCCGTAATATCACGCAAAACATGGAAAAAAAAATACGTTTGTTGTATGGGAGCCCCACTTAAATATTTATTTTATTCTGTTTTTAGTATTAGGTTTTGATATTAAAGTGACAACAGAAATACATCACCTGTGAAAAATTCAACTGTCACAAGACAGACGGACAGACAGACAGTGGAGTCTTAGTAAATAAGGTCCCCATTTTTACCCTTTGGGTACGGAACCCAACGGACCGGTTTTTTGGCATATACCTACAGTTTAAAAAAACGCAAGCTTGTTAAGCCCCCCTGTTTCGCTGAGCAAACCTTTCATTTCAATTAAACCAACCAACGAAATAAGTCTTGCCTACTCGCAATAAGTTATCTGGGGGAAATAATTAAATTATGAGTATCCCTTTGGCGAGATGGTGAGCTTAATAAAAGCGCAATAGTTACAGAGGGTGGCGTTCGGTATCGCAATTACGGACATTTGGAGGGAAATTATAGCTCAGATTATACAGGACATATAGATACAACACTTGTAGTAGTAGGTATTAGTAGTACCTAGTAGTAGTGGGCGTGCACCCAGTATATGGTCAGATGTGGTCCAGAATATTATCAAGACTTCGCTCCAGGCAACGATGCAGATGGCCGAAGATCGAGAGGCCTGGAGAGCAGTGGTAGGAAGAATAACCCATAGGAGTCACGTCCCTCAGACATGAGGTCACGACCACGAAGAAGTAGTAGTAGTAGTAGATAGTAGTGGTAAAACAATTTGTTTTACAAAAAAGAAACATAAAACAAGAAAAAAAACACATAATTAGTGAAAGGGAATTTGTTGTGAAGGATAAATGTTTATTTCCTAGAAAAACCCCCAGCGCAATGAAACGGATGAACAGATTTTGATGGAATATGTCTGTCACAAATTGATGAAGTCCCACGGTAAATTCAAGAAGGCTTGTGTTGTGGGTACTCAGACAACGATAATTATATAAAATATACAAATACTTAAATACATAGAAAACATCAATGACTCAGGAACATATAGTAGTATACCCTATAATGGACGTGGAACCAGTAATGGGACAAAAAAACATAATTCCTCTAAAATAAGTATCTAAAAGTAGTTTATAAACACTGGCTGTATATTATCATAAATAAGAGTCCTAGAGCTGTTTCAGTTTGAAGTTTCATTAAATTTGGTTGTTTTTTAAGAAATTGGCGTCAACCCAAAAGTTGTCGTGTCACTGAAAAAAAATACCACTACGAATTCTTAACAGCTTCGCTAAGAGAGGTGAGTTAATTTATTAAATTTTAATTAATTAATACTTGATGAAAACTAGAATGTGTTTTGTTAATTGCATTTACCATGAGATAAGGTATTATTAGGTATAGATGTTGTGACTCCACAGATGTAAAAAAATAGTGGTATTTGGCCCAATTCCATTATAGGAGCTGTAAAACTGCGTACCTCCTATGATGGGACAATTGACAGAATGATGCTTGCCATGCCATAATTTCATGTTTAAACAATACAGAAGTAAAATGTAGTTACGAAATATGTCAATCAGGAGGTATTCTCGGACTTCGGATAAATTAATATCGTTTTTCCAAACTTTTATTTAACTTGCCCTGTTAGTTAGTGTGGGTCCAATCTTGGTAGCTGAATTTGAGCCACTTTTCGATTTCCGATTCAGTTGAAATTTTGTGTAAGTACGTAATTAAGTATGCAAATCGGATGATAATGCAATATTATGATAACATGGACCTGATCTGATGATGGAGACAGGAGGTGGCCATGGGAACTTTATCGCAATAAACCCTAAATAATTGTGTTCGGGTATATTAGAATTGTCTCGATGGATCTAATACAATAATAATTGGTTGTGGAAAGAAAAATACATTCAGCGATAAAAGCTTATACCAAACATTGATTTTTTTGCCGTAACTTATTCCCCATTTCAATATTTTATACTGATAGAGGATTGTCCATTATAGGGGGTCCATTACTGGATCCACGTCCATTACCGGGGGCCCATTACTGGAGCTTTGGTGTCCATGACTGGAGGAAAAAAGCATAGTTTTAATTTGTTAAATATGTGGAAACTAATTGCAATATCATTGATACAACACGCCTAAAACATGAAAGACGGATAGGACTTTCATCTTTTAACACGCTAAGCGGTAGACCATTTACATGTATAAGGGAAATAACATAAATACTCCAAATTTCCTCTTAAATGTCCCATGACTGGTGCTGTTACTATATATCTGTGCTCATCACACAAATAAATGCCCTTACTGGGATTCGAACCCAGGGCCATCGGCTTCGCAGGCAGTGTCATTACCCACTAGGCCAGACCGGTCGTCCGGTCGTATTTATTTATTTATAATATATATTTCGGGAATCTCGGAAACTGCTCTAACAATTTCGATTCGGGGGCGAAAAATCGATCTAGCCAAGTGTGTTATCTTTGGGAAAACGCGCATTTTTGAATTTTTATACGTTTTCCGAGCAAAGCTCGGTCTCCCAGTTATTATGTAGGTACTTATGTATTACATTTATGGATTAGATGCGTCAGTGGCATATCTGCTAGCGTTATAAAGTCTGGAATAATGTGACGAAACCCTTGTGGTGCGTGGATTATGGCACGAGTATCGGCATCGCCCCTCCGCCTCGTTTGTACCTTCATTGCCTTCCCCCTTTTTAAACCTTAATGCCAAAGATATAAGGCCCACTTAAGGTCAGGTAAATGCGCCGGCAGAAGTCCGTGTCAAATTGACTAAATTTATTCAACTGCTGTTCTTGCCATAGCCAAAGAGCACATCAAATGTCATAATTGCAGAGGGGGATCCAAATTTGAATAATCACTTAAAGTGCTTCAGATACTGTTTGCGAAGTGCTTTTTGCGCACATGTCACTGCGTTCATTATGCAGCTAACACTTATGGCTGTCTATAAATCTTTGAAGGGGATCGAGTTATCATAATATTTAGTGGGAAATTCGCTTGTTTAGATTAGAGTATAGCTCGCACTAATAATTATTAAAAAAATAACTCGCTATTATGCCAAAAAAATCATTTTTTCCAAAAATGCCTTGCATCATTTTGGAAAAGAGCTCTTCAAACTGCTGGATCAATTTTTATAAAAAATAGCCAAGAACCACCGCAAGAAAACACGCTTATAAGCTAAAAAAAACTGTATTCAAATCGGCCCATCCGTTCAAGAGCAATGCAACATTACAGACAGACAGACATTGGCGTCAAATATTTGCATCGGGGTTAAAAACTAAATTTGCGAAATAATTTAAACCTTAATCTGTAGTCACGGTTCATCGACGTATTTAAATGTTCGGCGATGAAACTTCTTTAATAATTTAAAAAATATATTATGATCCTATTCTACTCAAATCGACCTAGCCCCACAGTAGGCTCATTAAGGCTTGTGTTGTGGGTACTGGACGACGATATACCGGGTATGGCCTGTAACACGAGCAAATAATTAAAACATAGTTTGTACTACTCAAACGACGACACTTTTGTTCAACAAGTCAACAACCTTAAAAAATTATGAAGTATTTAGAAGAAAATAGGGAATTTTTCATACAAAATAATGTTATCTTCAATGGACGCCATCGCCACGTCATATCATTGTGATTGACGTTGCTTGGACGTCACGCCTTAAACATAACAAAATTCGCAATACATTGCGTCTTAGAATAAACTTTAAAGAGTAATAAAAATCAAACCACAAGTTATTTTTAAAAGTCGCTGAATTAATGTTCGTCAGTATGAGGAGTACAGCCTACAGTTTAATTTATTGCTCGTATTACAGGCCACAGGCTGTATATAATATATAGTTAAACATATAAATACTTAAAAAGATCTACAACTCAGGAACATCTGTTATGAATACAAAAATAAATGCCCTTACCAGGAGTTGAACCCGGGACCTCAGGGTCACTAAGTACTATAATAGCAGGCCATTTAAGAATCTTTTAAAATTAAAGTTGTATTGGTGTTTGTTTAAATTTATGTACTTATATAAGAAGATCAAAAAATACTTTCATATTTATTTACTTAAATGTAAAAAAATATTTTCACGTTTTAAGCCACAGTGGGCTTTAAAATCGCTAAAAATTTTTTCATCTGATGGATTTTAATACATCAAAGTGCCGCTGAGTAACACACGATATTTAAAAATGAAAATATTTTATATCGCAAAATCGTAAATAACACTTTTACGTTCCGTTCTGTACATACATAGATAATTAATAAACTGTTCATTTTGGTATTAGGTACTTTGTACTCTCTCTGCTCTCATTTCGCATTTATGTGTTTGATGGGATATCATTATTCTTTATTTCATTTTATTTTTTTCTTTATTGGGGAAAAAACAGATATAGGCCAATAACAATAATATTTACAGGCAAGATTACAAAATGGTAAATACAAGCATACATTCTAAGACGATTCCCACTAGAAGATACTTAAATTTGTTAAATTATCATCATTCGGAATCCCCGCATACCGCGGACTGACAAAATTGGTTCGCCAGACTATATTATTTTAATGTAGGTACTTTACAATCAAACTTTATGACAAAGTGACTTCTGTACTCCCTTTTACCAACTTTTACCAAACATAAAGTGTTGAAACGCGGTAAAAGTGACAATTACGGTTTAATCTACGGCTGTTTTCGTGTTGAAACGTTTTATCTCCGCATCGTTAACTTTATCTCGATCTGCGGTATGGAAGGGGCGGGCAATAATAATGACACTCAAAAACTGGTACTTTATACAGCTGTTTAGCGTACGCAAAATTCGTTTCTGCGAAAAATGGAAATGGCAACAATCATGCGTTTTACCTGAGAGAAAATTTGAAGATTTTTTCATATTTCACTGGTGTCTATAAAACTTAGTCCAATAATTATTCTTATAAAATATATTGTTAAAAGTTGAAAGTCGCATTAATTGTCCGAAACATTCATTCATTAATTCATTCAGATACACTCTGTGTCTTTAGGTAGGTATTTCAGTTTAAAAAAATAGCTGAGGATAGATGACCATTATATGATCAAAATAATGCACCTAGGTTACAAGTCGTCCAGTAATCAGTAACAGATCCGGGCAGTTTTGTATTTGTTTGGTTAAACAATTAAATGTTATAAGTAATATGTATGTATGTCGAAAATTGTCAAATTATTTACTTTTATTTAAATGCCTAAAGATACAGACAGGAAGTCTTTATATAATTTAGCCTGTCTGTTAAAACGGTTACCTATTCATATTTTCTCTTGCCATTCTTAATTGCATGTGATGTTGTAACATGAACACACATTTCGTGGAGTGTAGAAAGGCAGGTGTTGTTCTGGCGTAGTAATTAAGAATTAAAATTGGTTTGTTCATGTTTATTTACAAAGGCTGTTTTGCTAGTATTTCAATAATTTAATGTTTGTTATTTAATTATACTAGGGAATTCTTCTGTGTTCTCACAGAAGAATGCCTGAGGTTATACAAAACTAGCGACCCGCCCCAGGTTTGACCGGATAGAATCTTAACAAATTATATTATAAAACCTTCCTCGAGAATCACTCTATTGAAAGGTGAAAATTGCATGACAATCCGTTCAGTAGTTTTTGAGTTTATGGCGAATATATAAGCAGACAGACGAGACGCGGCGGGGCGCTATGTTTTATAAGGTGTAGTGATAATTAAGGTGTAGTGGTGTGGTAGACCATGCCGATCTCGCATCGGTCTATTCAGCCACCAAAAACGGTTTTACACCATAAATCGTCTGATATAGACGAAAAGGCCTATGATGATGATGAGTGATAATTAAAAACTGAAGTATGACTCTAAACACAATTGAATCACTACACCATATAGAACAAAGTCTCCCGCCGCGTCTGTCTGTTTGTGTGTAGGAGGATATAGGATATTATGTTCGCGATAAACTCAAAAACTTCTAAACGGGTTTTCACGTGGTTTTCACCTATCAATAGAGGGTTTCTTAAGGAAGGTTTAGGTGTATAATTTGTTAAGGTTTTGTGTAACCCGTGCGAAGCCGGGGCGGGTCACTAGTATTTTACCAATACCAATAAATATACGAAATATCACAACCAACAACTTATTTTCCTCGAAGTTAATAACGGCCCCATTGCATTCGTTTTAAGAACTAGCTTTAAGAACTATTTTTAAGAATAACTACGTGCTATGCCCTGTCAGGGTCCATGTGACACTTCAATAATCTGTAACAACATATTATATACCAAGGTATGGTTGGCAATAAACGATTATGATTATGATTTAAATAAAGTAATGCCAAGATAGGTACCTTTAATAATGTAGCAGTCAAAAGAAAATTGAAACACAATGGAGATTTTAAAAAGTAAACGGATGATCTTAAATAGAAAAGGGATGGTCGGGAAGCAATATTGGCAAGGAAACGGTTATTGTCCCCCGGCCCGTTCCGCGGAACCCCCATTATACCTAATAATATTACCATGAACAAACCTTATACTATGTAGGTAATAATGAGTTTGGTGCTTTGTTGTTTTGTTGGGAAAATTTGATATCAATATGAAAATCAGTCTTATTAATTTTAAGATTGTGTAGTTTCTAATAAATTATTTTCATTTAATTGTAGTTAAATTGTTATTTACGATACAAATGCGGAAAAGAGGAAAATCGACACGAGTTGCGAATTACTTATTCGCACGTGTATCGTACAACGTTTTACAGTACATAAATGGCCCTTTAAACTTTTGACATTATACACTAAAAGTGCTGTTTCTCGCACTAGTGCGGAAAAGTAGGACCATACTTACATAAGTACATACTGTAAACATCAATTAAAAGAAGGATGACTCGCGCTAGGCCGGGCCGTGCCGGGGCCGAGGCGTCCGACATGTAATTTTCTATGACGTTTGACCGGTGATCACGTGGTGCTTTCCATAGAAGCGCCGGAAGCTCCGGCCCGGCCCCGGCCGGGTCTAGCGTGAGTCATCCTTAATACATAAACGAGTAAATATAAAACATTCGTTTCAAAATGGATGTCGAACTTGGTATTACCAGGTATTTTTAAATAGATTCTGTTTTATAAAAACTTAAGGCCAATCCAGACGGGAACATTTTTTTGCCAATCGAGCGCTGGATTACCGAACGTCTACTGTAGGTACCTACTTATAATTTTTATTTTGCTCTCGCCCACCCTAAATATAAATAGTACCTGGTATTGCTATTCATATTAAGTGGACTGTTCCATATTGCAAATGGATTTAACGTGTTCGTATTTTTTTTTTTTTGTCAGAGGTGGAGGTAATCCTCATTGGATACTGCCAACCCGTTAGATAATAGTTATTTACGATACAAGTGCGAAAAAGAGGAAATTCGAAACGAGTGGCGATAAATTAAAACACGACCGAAGGGAGTGTTTTAAATCGACACGAGTTGCGAATTACCTATTCGCACGTGTATCGTACAACGTTTTACAGTACATATGGCCCTTTAAACTTTTGATATCGCACGAAAAGTGCTATTTTACGCACTAGTGCGGTAAAATAGGACCATATATACTGTAAAGTTTATTTTAGTAAATTGACATTATTGACAGTTAACCTTTAGCAAGGTGCTCTGAAGTGATATGTGTAGACCTTCATAGATCATAAAAGTCGTTTGAAACTGTCTGATTAATATCGGGACGTTATACTGTTCACTAAAGATCAGGTTAAGATTACTTAAGCTTCAGCTTCAGCGAATATTAATAGCGAATTAGTAGGCAATTAATCTTTTGAAGGGTACAAATTGCACTGACAAAATATTAAATTACATAAATTACTAAAAGACATAAACAGGAATATAAAACTAACTACAATTAAAATAACTAAAACTAAAAATTAAAAATACCTATCAAAATTTGGTGCCTTCGGGAGGGTGCCCAACACGCAGGCAGCGTTGCCGCGCTGGATTGCAATGACAATTCGCTGCGCGAGAAAGCTGCCCGCGCGGGGGGTCACCCGTTGCCTCCCTCAACCTTTTTCCAAGCGCCTTATGAGCATATGTGCGCCTCTACCCCACGAACCAAGTGAAAGATTCTCGCTAGATGTCAGGTTCAAAAGAATAATGGACAGTGTATATTACCTAATACACAGTACCCGTTATTTAATGGCTCCTCTACACCATCGACAATGATGGTCCATTACAGAATGGGTGACGATTCTATCGTGTAAGCACGAGCACAATCATGGCCGCCGCTTCCTTTGCTATTTGCCCGAAAACCGACAGAATGGCGATGACGCTCCATCGTCGCCAATCATGGGTCACTGTATCCATGGGGCCGGGCCGGAGCTTCCGGAGTTTCGTTTTCTATGGAAAGCACCTTGTGATCACCGATCAGCGGTTATAGAAAATGACATCATCAGAGTCATCATCAGAGAGAATGACTCATCCTTAAGACGTCAAAACGTATTTTACGTAAAAACGGTGCATCTGTTGCTTATTTCATAAAAATAAAACTACTTATCCACTCCAACACAGTTACCAAATCAACTTATACAATAAATGTGCGAAGTGCGTCGCCTAAGAGCGATGGCTGGCGTGATTGTCGCTCGGCGCGCGTTATCTTCAAGAAAACTCGAGAAAACTCGAGCTCGAAACTGGATAAAATTCCTGGATGTTCCCCGAGAGACGTTATTCGAGACAATCGGTCAAAGTTCCCGCCACTTTACCACTTAACCGTGTGTATATAAGCATAGAAAAATGAGTCCATAAGTACGTTTAAATAGAGTGCTCACTCCATATGTATAAATGTGTAGGTACGTGGCTATGCTCACTTTATAAATAATAATGCCTAGTTTCCCCTCTGGGTTGGAGCGTCAGATGGCAGTCGCTTTCGTAAAAACTAGTGCCTACGTCAAATTATGGGATTAGTTGGCAAGCGGACCCCACGCTCCCATGAGCCGCGGCAAAATGCCGGGATAACGCGATAAAGGAAGAAGAGGAAGATGAAGAAGATGTAGGGAAGCCATAAAACATTAAGGAGATTAGCCTTCATCTGCGATAGTACTTCCATATTCCACTTTCATAGTAAATTCAACCCTCAAGGAATTTTTCAAAATGGCGGAGCCATGAGTATTCGTGAGGTCTTGAGCTCTTAGAGCCTCTAGTATTTTATTGGTAGAGGATTTTAAACATGTATGTTCATCTCGATGTATCCATGTACGGAATAAACACTCTAAGCTTACATTTTTCTCTATGTCATATGTAAGTCGGCTACCTTGCCGTCAATTCCCTGTAGTACAATAATGGCAAGAAGATACATCGTTTTGACTAGCCTGAAGGTTAGAGTTATAGGTGTTTTGAATATAAGTATTACGCTTTTTTACAATTGTGCTACAATTTTCTATATACTTTGGATAGAGGTAACAAAGGAAAGTCTCGAAAATGTATGGGAAGTTTAGGAACGGTTTTCTTTTATTCGGATGGACAGAGCTCGTAATCATAATATGAAAATCCAGAAAATGTCACAATGTATAGAACTGGCATACCTACTACATCAAAATCATTTCCGTTATCTTTCGCATCAGTAAGCAAGTCGGTTTTCTTTGTTGATTAACTCCGAAAATCGACATGATATTAGATTCTGTGAAGCTTTGATAAAATTGTTTTAGAGGGGACGATCAAGGGCCCCCAGGGGTTATTAGCGACTGCATAGTATTCGGGATTCCTATGGGATCAGAGGGGTGTCGGTGAAATGGAAACTAGCCATGTGAAAATGCTTTCATTGCTTTCACGCGTCGCCAGAGGCAATTTAGATGTTGCGGTGTTTATGTTATCATGGGGGGTTGGAGGGTTATTTGTCATGCTCCGTGGAAGGTGATATGTGCAAATGGTGCAAGTTTGGGACAGATAGCAGTCTTGAATTATTTTGCGCCCCGACGAGCTCCTTGCGCCGATATCTTTTCGGAGCAGTGGTGTCGGGTGTGGGTTAGAATTGGTGGTAGTTTATGACATTCATAATTGCATTCGGAAAATTGCGGGGCACTTTTGGATGAGACTAGCCCAGGACCGGGATAAGTGGCGTACACGAAGAGAGGCCTATGCTCAGCAGTGAGCGACTGAAGGCTAGAATGATGATGATGATGATGATAATTGCATTGTACAGTCAACGGTAAAAATATGGGTGTACAAATCATTTCAAAAATATGTCCCATAACTCTTATGTCAGTGAATTAAGAACTATGGGACATATTTTTGAGTAAGTTGTCTACACCCATATTTTTACCGTTGACTGTACATAATATGTTTGTGTGAATTGTGTGTGAATTGATGAGTAAAGGTTTCCCTTCGTTGATACCTACGTCTTTCTGATTATACTTGATGTTACTTTACATAGTTTTATAAGACGTGAGATATTTTTTTTTGTTTTTACTGCTGTAGAGATGCTGGATCAGCTTTTAATTCATTCAGATTCTCTTTGAACTCTCAAACTTATAGTTTAGGTACCTAACATTTTTTAGTTTTAGAATTTTGCGTGAATTATTCCAGGTGACTTTAAAAAAAAACATTCTGACGGCCTTTCACGTGTACCGAACTACTAAGTAATAATGCGATGACAGCGAGGTATACGATACGACTAACTAAGCGAAATACGTATTCAAACTGAATGAATATTGTATCTAGAGATATCATTCAATCATTCATGTCTATCACTTTGAACTGAACTTTGACCTTTGATTATAATGAATATACATTTTCCTTGACAATTTCAGAATATCAAAATGAATTTGGTTTTCATAATTACACGCGCCCCGATCGTATAATAAATACAAACCAATACCTTTGGCAATAGGTACATATAAATGCTAACAAGTTCCAATCAAGGGCTAACTGATTAAAGGCATAATAGGGTTGATTTTTTTCTATCTCACGAACGTGCAAACAGTAACCGTACCATGAGTCACTGTCAGTGCCAAAATGGTGGTAGCCGTACAGAGCTTATTAGGTAAGTACATGCTTTTATGAAAAGTAAAGGAAAAAAATTGCAATGTCTCAGCCGCGTTACTTATTCATTTTCGTTATCCTACACCGAGCCTATAAAGTAACGCGAAGTAACAAAAGGGAAGCGATGGCTCGTCATAAATAAAGGAGCGTCGTGCAGAAATTGGTGTCTGCAACGGGATGGCGCAATTACTCTATCCACTTCCACTACACACCCTGTATATACAGAGCAGAGATGTTGCGGATGCGGATGCGGATGCGGATATTGAAAGCCTCACATCCGCGGATGCGGATGCTGATGCGGATGTCAAGATTTGGTACTTAAAAAACGTCAAATATTACATTTTTAGCATTTTTTATTTAAAAAAAAAGGAAACGTTTAGTATTTAAGCAAGAATATAGGTGCGTTTTATTTAATAAACAGTAACTTGGCCGACTTTCCGGGATCTAGACGATTTCGTTATATATAATGACGAAATTACCTAGCACTTACACCGCCGCGCCTGTTACCACATTGGTCGACATCCGCAGCATGCGGATGCTCCGCATCGATTTTATGCGGATGCGGATGCAAATGCGGATGTTGAAAATAATGCAGATGTTCCGCGGATGCGGTTGCGGATGCGAATATTCGCAACATCCCTATTATATTAATGTTTAATTTTATTATGAATAATATTTTTTTTTTCAGCAAATAACATAGTTATGGTATATAATACAATCCTAAAAAATCATGTCGTCCGTTGACCACGAACGCTCGAAACGTTGGGATGTAGTATGAATTCAATATACGCGATATAATCCGTTTCAATAGTTTTATTTCAAGAATTTAAAAGTATCTAAATTAATCAAATAAACTACGAAGCTGAATAAAATATTATATTCAAAGAGACCTCCACGAGCTGTACCGGGTGCAAATTATATTATTTAATCTTTATTGCACAAACAAAGAAAATAATAAAAATGGCGGACTTAATGGCAAAAGGCTTTCTCTACCAGTCCACCAGACAGTCAGACAGACACATGTTGGGGCCAAAGGAGCATCATACATAACTTACAACGAGAAATTTGACCGTGAAAACAATATTATGTATACATAAACATAATCGGTAATTTTTTAAAGAGTGTTTTCGACATATGGTTTTTTTTTATTGGTTATTTTATTGATTATGTAAGCACCATTCCCAAATATTTATTTATAAAATATATGTCAAATATTAAAATCAATCAACTTACAGAATGATAACTACGGAACTCTACGCCGAGCATGGCCAGACCAGACATTGCTCTTAGTCGTTTTTTTAAATAAACGCCTTCGAGACGCATAGCGAAAAAAATATGAAAGTAATAAAATGTATTTTAAAGGAAGAGCAAATTCATTTTTTTACTTCATAATATGTAAAAGCAATATCCGGCCCGATCGGTCTCCTATTATACCTGCAAAAACATACTGTTGATGGCTTGTAAGTCTATTCATAAATCTACATCTGATATATCAAAATTACATTGAAAATATATCAGTCTCAAGAAGACACAAGCAAAGAGGTTGCAACTTCCGTGCCGTTAGTTCGTAAAGTTCGAATTTAACCTTCTGGCCTTATAGACCACAACATTCGTAATCTAAGCTTTTGACCACGCCGTAATCCATAACTAATCTAAAGCTAAAGTTTAGACTTCAAAGTAGTATATAAGATTCTAACACTACAATAAGATCCAAATCTAAAGTTTAGGCTTCATATATGCTTCCTGCTCCGTACATCTGAACTGTGGAATGAACTGTCCCCCCCCCCCCCCCCCCGGCATTTCCGGACCGATACGTTCGTCAAAGCTGGCGTGAATCCGCACCGAGGCCCGACCATTAAATCGACAATCTAAATTTCGTTATTGTCTTTCTATCTCTTGCATATTTTGACCGATAGGTAGAGAGACACATAAAGAAATTTCGATTTTCGTTTTTCGCGGCAGACCCTCAGGACCGAATAAAATGTGCTCTGGTGTTGGAGGCAAAAACTAATTTTGGTCATAGCGCCAGTCAAGTATCACCATATTTTGTTTTATTGAACTCGTATTACATTAGTAATTAATTGTCATTTCTGAATGCCTCCAGTCATCGATTATATATTGAAATGTGGAACCTGCCCTTCGGAAACGTGCACGCTTGTAGCACATGAAACAGATTTAAAAATTGTGCGTAAGTAATTAATTCCATTGGCCCGTTCATTTTTAATTATTATTATTGAAATAATTGCCGCAGTGGGCTTAAAACAATTTATGAAGTAGACCAATAGGTATGTATTAAATGTAGTAATCTAGTAATGTTTAGTTTTATAGTTGCCCAATATCACAATAGATGTCGCTGTGCTGTTTGGCTATATCAAGCTAATTAAGAATTTTGTAAAATCAATTTGTTTTCTGAATAAAGAGTAAGAATGAAGTTCACAAGGGATCCCTTTGTTTCCTATAAAGTTTTAAGTCATAATGTATTGTTTGTCATATTATCGTTAGTCATAAAACTAAAAATTTCAGGACTTTCGTAAGGTTATTCTATAGATAGGTTAGGTTAGGTTGTTTTATGGCAATCTTGAAGAGTTAAGGGTTTCTGAGAAAAACCAATTATGACTAACGAAAATTCGGACATACAATACTGTTATATTTGTACGTTTATGGCTGTAATTAATTAATACACCATTATTAAAACACAAGACCGTTTATTTCGGAAAATCATACAACTCAACTGAAAAACTTCAAATCTTGACAACTGTCACAAACGGTCATAGACTAATTAAATCTATTCATAAACAAAGAGTATTTATTATTACTACACTCTCCCCCACATAGTAATATAAAGGTTTAAGTAAATGTAACTATTCTAAAAGCTGACTACATTTTAGTAGCTGATTGGTATGCCGTTTCCAACTTTGCCCCTCAACTTCGACCTCATAAGTTACACCGGGCACAATAACATGTGTAATGACTCCGAGCGACCATTTCTTTTTATTTTTGCGGTAGTCCCTTGCCATAACCTTCTCCCCGGACAGAAAAATTTCCCTATTATTATTATTTTTCAGTGACTGTTTCATTTGTTCTTTATCAATTAGGGCAGCTACTGGGTGAGGCCTAAGCAGTGAGAAACGGCACCTCAGGTCCCTGCCAAACATTATCTTTGCAGGACTTTGGCCAGTCGCTTTGTGTATTGAGTTGCGGTAGTCAAATAAAAATAAATTACAGGCATATTCAGGTGTACGACCACTTTCAACGATTTTTATCACATGCGACTTAAAAGACTCAACAAAGCGCTCGGCCAAACCATTGGTCGGTGGGTAGTATGGTGGACTGAAACTCTGTTTTACCCCTGTAATTTTACAAAAAATTTTAAACTCTTCGCTAGTCCATGTTGGACCATTATCGGTCACTAAATGCAATGGGTAACCAAACCGTACATAAATACTTTTAAACATTTCAATTGTTTTGCGAGCTGTTATATTTGTCATTACAAAAGCTTCTGGCCACTTTGAGTAAGCATCTATTATAACTAGGTACATTTTTCCATATAGAGGACCTAAAAAGTCTGCATGCAATCTGTGCCAAACGGTTGGTGGCTGGGGCCATGGTGTTAATTTAATTTTCTCTGGAAGTTTATGGTTTTGGAGACAGATCTTACAATTCTTAGTTATCTCATTAATGTCCTTATCCAAATCTGGCCACCAAAAGTAGGAGCGCGCTATCTCCTTCATTCTGGTTATACCCAGATGGGAGGCATGCAATTCTAACATTATTTCATCAATGAGAGAACAAGGTATAATTACTCGATACCCCCACAACACACAGTCCCGGTCTATGGTAATTTCGTTTTTCCTAGAGAAATAGCAATCATATTCTCCACCTAAATTATTCCTATCGGGCCATCCATCTCTACAAAATCGAATGATGTTACACAATATGCCATCTTGTTTTGTCTCTTTTTGAATAATTTCCCAATTTAATGTTTCAAATTTTGAATTGTTAATATAATTTATTGTGTTAATTTCAAAAGTTTTTTCAAGCATTTCAGCATTTCTATCTACCTCATTTTCATTTTTCATAACCACGCGCGACAAGTAATCTGCTGGGTTGTTTTTGGATTTTATGTCCCATATAACCATTCCAGTCGCAGAATCATCAAAGTGGTAACTAAATGTCAGATGTGTCGTAACAGAGTCCACACAATGTGTCTAGAATTGTTTCGAAACAAAGTGTCGTCGCCGTGTCTACACTTTTCCGTAACAAGGTGTCGACACATTTGTGTGCACTTTGCGTGCGGTTTGCGACTAAATCTGACAGCGAATTTGTGACAGCAAATGTCAATATAAAATACCTCTTGAAAACCAAGGTTTGTCAAACTACTATTAGTGTCTCGTGTGCTCGTAATTCTAGTAAGTCATCATGGGCGATGCGAATGATAAAAATCGACCAAAACCATATAAACACCCAACACCCGTCAACCTTTTACAGAAAAGTTTTTAAAGAAATGCAATACGCTACTAGGTCAGGCAACGAATGCTCAATAAAGTTGTAGAAGGAAATGCTCGGAACACAATTTTTGGCTCCTTAACTTGGTTTGGACAAGTTAGGAGGTGAACATATCAAAAGTCCTCGGCCGTAGCCTTTGAGCGGGGGGGGAGAGAGGGGGCTTTGAAGATCCCATTTTCCGGTTTTTCGATTATATCTCGGAAACTATGCATCGTAGCGACATGGCCACTTATAGAAAATGAAAGTTAATTTAATTTGTTACAAGTTTATTTAGTAATTTTTTTCCATATATTGAATAGTTTTTGAGATATCCGCTCTTGAAACTTTATTTAGGGCTCTCAATTTTATCTTGATCTCTACATCAGTGAAGGTGCTAGGCCGTGTTCCACAAAATTTAAAAACAATTTTTTTAGGGTTCCGTACCTCAAAAGGAAAAAATTGAACCCTTATAGGATCACTCGTGCGTCTGTATGTCTGTCCGTCTGTCACAGCCTATTTTCTCGGAAACTACTGGACCAATTAAGTTGAAATTTGGTACATATGTGTAAATTAGGGACCCAAAGACGGACATATAACGTAAACAAATTGATTTTATACCCAAAAAATGACCATTGCCCCCCCCCCCCCCTTTATCTCCGAAACTACTAGGTCATAAATTTTGAAAAAAATAGACAAAATAGTCCTTTACCTATCACGATTATTAAGATGACAGGAAAACCTATTAGAAATGTGCAGCCAAGCGCGAGGCGGACTTAATGTATGGAACCCTTAATACGCGAGTCCGGCTCGCACTTGGCCGGTATTTTTTAAACTCCTCTTGACGCTTAACCGCTGAACCGATTTCGTTGAAATTTGGTATAGAAATAGTTTGTGTCCCGGAACAGGACATAGGATAGATCTTATAACCAAAATCATCTTTTGAAGGTGTGAAAAGTGGCGTGAAAATTTGTACGGACAATCAATAACCGCTGAACCGATTTATATGAAATTTGGGATGGTCTACAATTCTACATCTTTGATTTAGTTGAAAATGATAAAAAACATGACTTCAAACCTAAACTTAAACAGTAAGTATTAACTTCAAGAATTCAATTCTGAATTCCGCCCTGCACCACATTTCACACCTTTAAAGGATGATTTTTGACATAACTTATCATGTCCTGTCTCGGGACTCAAAATATATGTGTACCTTTAAATTAAAACTGTTCAGCAGTTTAAGCGTGAAGAGGAGTTTAAAAGAAAGTATTTTAATAAGTTTATATGTTTTTACTTCGGAATGGTGTCAATGTGATACCGTAACTAAATTTGGTACTGTGAATTTATACGAAAACGATACCAAACATGGCCTCGTAGCTTTACTGATGTAGAAGTCAAGATAAAATTGAGAGCCCTAAATTCTTATTACTTGGCCTAACTTGTGTAGAAGGAAAAGGAAAAATAAAAGTCTTCGGCAGGAATATAAGACACAAATATAATTTTTAGAGTTACTATTTCAACCATCAAACATAAACATACCTTGATTATATTATTCTAGTGAGATACGCATATATAAACAAAAACATTAAAAAAATTACAAGGTCGAAATGTCACGGAGCTTGTGTGAGTTATATGTGAAACATAAAAACTTTTATGACAAGAAAATCTGGACACAATTTAAGAATCATCCAATTGCGTCGAGGAATCATCAGTATTTTTGCTTGTTTCATTACCTCCTTGCTTCTTTTTTTGTCCTTTGTATTCTGTAGCAATTGATTAGATCTGAAAATAAAGATAACTTGCGTCGTCACGGATGTCGATTTATAGGTTTTAGGGAGTGCAGAATTCGAAAATGATGACCATTTTATAATCCAAGATGGCGGCTACGCATGTTGTCATAAAAGTCGTCATGAATATTGTTTTATAGGTTTTAGGACGTGACAGGTCCAACAATAGGGTATATTACTGCAATGTTCTGCCGCCAGAGTGCAGCACTACCGACTCAGTAAATTCATAGACTAACTTATACATACTGTGCCTTAAACTGTTTTTTGACAAGTTTTCAAAGACAATAAAATATGACATTGATGCATCAAGGCGGTTTGTTAACAAGTGCCTACCGGTAAACGCGAAAATCGAAATTTAGTTATCCGCCTCTTTATCGCTCGAATATGCGAGAGTGATAGAGAGGCAGAAACCGAACCCTCGATTGTCGTGTTTCACGATAGGCGATATGTGAGTGACGTAGTGACGCATGTTTGTTTACTGTATGTGTACTACTAGTGCCACCTACGCAGAGCTTTGCCTAATATTCCCTATTGTCTACATCACTGTAATTGAAGTCACAGGCCTCCATGGGCTACGGTAAACGCTTACCATCAGACGGGCGGTGTGGTTGTTTGCCACCAACATGTTAATTAATAAAAAACTCCACTATATCGCCAGTTAATAAGTACTTATTTTGCGAAGCTAATGACATTTGTCACAAGAAATACGACAATTGTCACGAAATTCCGACACAGAACTCAAGAATTACCGAAAGTTC
The DNA here is from genome assembly GCF_963556715.1 of Cydia fagiglandana. NCBI lineage: Eukaryota > Metazoa > Arthropoda > Insecta > Lepidoptera > Tortricidae > Cydia > Cydia fagiglandana. Next base: position 2,632,859 of record NC_085932.1, on the reverse strand, counting down.
TTTGAAATCTTGTGACAATTTCCATCATTATCATCATAAACATCGCAAAAGAAATACATGTTTTTGCCGATATAATAAATTTTTAAAAATAATACAATGATGGTGACAAACAGGAATACGGCCCGCCCGATGGTAAGCGATAACCGTAGCCCATGGATGCCTGTGACGTCAGCAACAATGAGACTTGTCGAAATGTCGCACCTGTCACGTTACGTCACATTGTCACGCCAGGGAGTACATCTGAAAATTGTGTGTTCCCATTTGTCCCCACCCCGAAAAGGTGGGGACATTGGGAAATATTTACATGCAAATCCTATTCCATCTGTTCCCTGCGAGGATAAATGATAAATGGGATTACATCCGAAAATTGTGTGTTCCCATTTGTCCCCACCCCGATAAGGGGGGGAAAAATGGGAAATATTTACATGCAAATACTATTCCATCTGTTCCCTGCGGGGATAAATGGGATTACATCTGAAAATTGTGTGTTCCCATTTGTCCCCACCCCGATAAGGTGGGAAAAAATGGGAAATATTTACATGCAAATACTATTCCATCTCTTCCCTGCGGGGATAAATGGGATTACATCTGAAAATTGTGTGTTCCCATTTGTCCCCACCCCGATAAGGTGGAAAAAATGGGAAATATTTACATGCAAATCCTATTCCATCTGTCCCCTACGGAGATAAATGGAATACATCCGAAAATTGTGTGTTCCCATTTGTCCCCACCCTGATAAGGTGGAAAAAATGGGAAATATTTACATGCAAATCCTATTCCATCTGTTCCCTGCGAGGATAAATGGGAATACATCCGAAAATTGGGTGTTCCCATTAGTCCCCACCCTGATAAGGTGGAAAAAATGGGAAATATTTACATGCAAATCCTATTCCATCTGTTTCCTGCGGGGATAAATGGGATTACATCTGAAAATTGTGTGTTCCCATTTGTCCCCACCCCGAAAAGGGGGAAAATTGGGAAATATTTACATGCAAATCCTATTCCATCTGTTCCCTACGGGGATAAATGGGAATACATCCGAAAATTGTGTGTTCCCATTTGTCCCCACCCCGATAAGGTGGAAAAAATGGGAAATATTTACATGCAAATCCTATTCCATCTGTTCCCTACGGAGATAAATGGGAATACATCCGAAAATTGTGTGTTCCCATTTGTCCCCACCCTGATAAGGTGGAAAAAATGGGAAATATTTACATGCAAATCCTATTCCATCTGTTCCCTGCGAGGATAAATGATAAATGGGATTACATCCGAAAATTGTGTGTTCCCATTTGTCTTCACCCCGATAAGGGGGGGAAAAATGGGAAATATTTACATGCAAATACTATTCCATCTGTTCCCTGCGGGGATAAATGGGATTACATCTGAAAATTGTGTGTTCCCATTTGTCCCCACCCCGAAAAGGTGGGAAAAAATGGGAAATATTTACATGCAAATACTATACCATTTGTTCCCTGTGTGGATAAATGGGATTACATCTGAAAATTGTATGTTCCCATTTGTCCCCACCCCGAAAAGGTGGGAAAATTGGGAAATATTTACATGCAAATCCTATTCCATCTGTTCCCTACGGGGATAAATGGGAATACATCTGAAAATTGTGTGTTCCCATTTGTCCCCACCCTGATAAGGTGGAATAAATGGGAAATATTTACATGCAAATCTTATTCCATCTGTTCCCTGCGAGGATAAATGATAAATGGGATTACATCCGAAAATTGTGTGTTCCCATTTGTCCCCAGCCCGATAAGGGGGGGAAAAATGGGAAATATTTACTTTCAAATCCTATTCCATCTGTTCCCTGCGGGAATAAATGGGAATACATCCAAAAATTGTGTGGTCCCATTTGTCCCCGCCCCGAAAAGGTGGGAAATATTTACATGCAAGTCCTATTCCATTTACGTACAAAAATGTCCCCCTGTCAACTTTCAGTCGAGATTTAATCGATAATTTATTCGATTAATATTCAGATTAATGCAATTTCAATCTATGTTAGGTCGACTAAATTAATCGCGATTAAAATATGAGGATTAACTTTTTTTTATTCCACGGCATGGCTCTTACACTTTGAGAATATCTGAAAACGAATGAACACAAGGAGCCATTTTGCAAATCCAGTAACTTTGTTATTACTTTTGACAGCGCGTGTCATGTGTCAACACAGAGTCGACACAAAGTCGAAACATTTGCGACTACTTTGTGACTGCAATATTTCTCAGCCTTAAACCATATTTATACATCATAATTAACAAGTTTCGTAGTATGTAAAGCGTTATTTCTGTTATTTAAGTATAGTATACGCATCGAAGTACTAAAAATGCATCAAATAATATAGTTATGAACACAGGCACTGAGAAGTAAACAATTTCATTTCCGGCTAAACTAAAACAATGTGGTGGCGCGTTGATTATATTACACTTAGTTTATCAAATCACTCGAGCAGTTTAATTCCCCATAATAATTTAAGTCCTATTGTAATATAAATGCAAACAATATATAATTACGTCTTGTAATCCGTTTTAGAGATGGCGTATTAATGTCACTTATTTTTATTTAAGCATTTTTCCATCTGACAGTTTCCATTTGACAGGAACGAAATGAACGAATGAACAAATGATTTTGGCATAAAGTAGTCGCAAACCCGAAACAATGTGTGCACACGGCGACCACACTTTATGTCACTTTGTGTCATGTGTCGACCCTTCCCCATTTCTGGTAACTGTGTCGACACGGCGACGACTCTGCGACTGGAATTGTGACCGAAACAGACGGTGTCGACACAAGATGTGTCAACACCGCGTCGTAACGGCGACTAGAAATGGTTGTATGGGGTGCTCAATCTGGTAATCAAACCCACTTAAAAATATTGACCAATATTGTAGCCGCTTTGCTGCCATTTTAGGGATACCATATTTAGGGCCCAGTATTTTAGCTAAGGCTTCATTGTCAGTTTGTAATATGAATTTACGTCCAAATAGATATTCATAAAATTTTGTTACACCAAATACAATGGCATAACCCTCTTTTTCCAAAATCGGGTATTTTGTTTGAGTCTCGTTTAGTTTTCTGCTGGCAAATGCCACTGGCTTAACAACATTATTACTGTCTCTTACTGACAGTATTGCAGCCACACCACTGTCACTTGAGTCACAAGTTAAAATAATTTGCGAATTTTTATCTAGATGTGACAGCGAACTTGTATTAGCTAAAGCAGTTTTAATATTTTTGAATGCTATGTCACATTCCTGTGTCCACTCAAACTGATCCTTCTTTAGGCAATCATATAATGGCTTCAATATAGTTGCCATATTTTGTAAAAATCTGTTGTAATAGTTTACCTTTCCGAGAAAAGATCTAAGCATTTTGACATTTTCTGGAGGTGGCAATGACAATAAGGGCTTAATTTTACTTTTTATTACCTTAACCCCATTTCTGTCAATTTCAAATCCAAAAACATCCAGCTTTTCCTCAAAAAATTTACATTTTTCTAATTTAATTTTTAAACCTGAATCTTTTAATCTTTGTAATACTAATTTCAGTCTCTCATAGGTCTCCATCAATGTTTTACCATAAATAAAAATATTATCTATGTATACAATTGCATCTAGTCCACTTAGTTTATGCGACATCAGTCGTTGGAATGAACCAGGCCCTGTACTGACCCCGAATGGTAAAAATAAATACTTGAAAATTCCCTCCTCGGTAACAATTGACACCAACTTTTGTGATTCCTCATCTAGCGGAGCTTGTAAATAAGCTTCACGCAAGTCCAGCTCACAAAAGTATTGATTTCCTTGTAATTTCATCAGAATTTGGTCAATTGTTGGTAATGGGTAGTGGTCAATTTTCAGATATTTATTTATTGTTATGCGAAAATCACCACACAAGCGAACCGCGCCATCTGGCTTTAAGACAGGTACAATTGGTGTACCCCAATCTGCATATTCAACAGGTACAATTCTCTTGTTTTTAATTAACCGTTCAATTTCATCTTTTACTTTGTCTTTGAGGGCAAATGGCACAGTCCGCACGGGCATGAAAATTGGTCGGGCCCCTGGTTCAATTTCCAAGTGAATTGGCTCTCCCTTATAATCACCCATCCCAGGTTCAAAAACAGTATTGAACTCAGACTTTATGGCAGATTCCAATTTCTCCTTAGGGCCTGTTTCACTTATTTTTCTTTGTTCAAAGGTAGGAGGCCAAAGTTTAAGTACAGAAAGCCAATTTTTTCCAATAATTCTTGGTAATCCGTCTTTTACAATATACAATATTTGTTTTTCTACGTTAACGGTTCCATACGACAAACTTAAGTCGTCCAAAGCGCCCAATGGCGTTGAGGTTGACTGGTCAAAATTTGTGAAAATTACATTTGGTTGTTTTATTTCAAAATTTGGAAAATATTGCTCTTTATCAGAATGTGTGATGGTACTTACATCAGCTCCTGTGTCAACCTCAAACTCCAACAATTTTCCACTTACTAGAACACTTAACCTTGCCGATGGAATCCTCCTTTGTTCACTAAAACAAAACATATCATACAGTTCCGGTCCCGGAGTGTCATTGTTCTGCTCACACTTTTCCTCATTAACAGTTGCATTATGAGTCGTCACCTCATCATCCATATTTAAGGTTTTCATCCTCCAATTACCTTTACTTCGGTTACACATTTTGAAAATGTGACCCTTCATACCACATTCGCTACAGAATTTTCCTCTCAAAGTGCATTCGGCTCTCATGTGCCCCTGTTTTCCGCAACAAAAACAAACTCCAGCGCTTCCTCCTGGCTGTGGTTTAAGTCTGGTATTCTCATGTCTTGGACCATAGCCTTTGTCCCTGTCTACCTTGAACATTTGAGGTTGAGTCTCTTTTTCTTTTTCTTCACTCTTGTAAGTTAAGTTATATGCGGTCTCCACAGTTTTTCCAATTTCCAATAATTTTTCCAATGGTAGATCTGCCTGCTTAAGCATTTCAAACTTCACTGCTTCATACAATGTGCCATTTAGAAGCCGTTCTTTTATCTCTTCATTGAGATTTTTGAAGTTGCAATTCTTGGACAACTTCTTTAGTTCTAGTACGTATTTGTCTAAATTTTCGTCTTTTTTCTGGATTCTCTTCCTGAATTCTGCTTGTTCTAGTGCGTAATTTTTTACAGGGTGGTAATGTTTCTCCAATTTTTCACAAATTTGCTCATATGTGAGAGCCACTGGTGAATCTGGGGTGCATATGGTTGTAAGCAGCTCGTAAACACTCGCTCCAAGCTTTGTGATGAGTAGTGGCACTTTCTTACTGGCATCAATGTCATTTAAAATGAAAAAACACTCCAGTTGCTGTTTGTATGCGTTCCAGTTGCCCCCAGTGAACACTTCTAAGTTCGAAACTGTATTCATCTTATAATTTGCGTGCTTTTCTGCAGAGCAATCGCGATATTCCTCTTGTTCGTCAATATAATCCCGAAGAAATCGTCGAATCTCCTCAACCGAATTACTATTTGTAAACTTAATATCTTCGTCGCTCACTAACGTATTCGCAATTGTAATTAGTTCTTCTTTCTTTTTAGTTTGGATCCAGGCTTTTTTTCCGGACTTTATAAGTTCGTCCATTATCGTTTGTCGTTTGTTTTTTTCATAACCTCAAAATCACGCACTCTAAACTCGAAATTAAACACATTCACTTTTGACTATTATTTATGTTATCACACGTTTGTTCGTAATCGTCTCGTCGCCAGATTGTTATATTTGTACGTTTATGGCTGTAATTAATTAATACACCATTATTAAAACACAAGACCGTTTATTTCGGAAAATCATACAACTCAACTGAAAAACTTCAAATCTTGACAACTGACACAAACGGTCATAGACTAATTAAATCTATTCATAAACAAAGAGTATTTATTATTACTACAAATACATTATGACTTAAAACTATTTGGGAAACAATAGAGACCCGTTTCAATACAATATACATAGTCTGTCAAACAACTTTGTCAGTAGAAAAAGGCGCAATATTCAAATGTTCTATAGGGTATCGTATTTTTTTTTACTAACGGAAATGGCTTGACAGACTAAGTATAAATAGTTATAAAATGCAGATGTTGTCTCTATTTACTCGTACATCACTTACGTTCGCAATATTCGTAGAGTAAAAAAATATAGTCACTGAGTTTTTAATTGAGATACGCGTTTATTGTTTAAAAGCTTTCGTTTTTACGGCACGTCGAGAATTTTAAAACAAAATGTAACGTATTTTACTGGTTGTTCCAATAAAATTCTATCAGAAAAATAATCATTCCGGAGCCGGGTTCAGAGGGCCTACCGCGAACCACGTTCGATGTTGTAGAAGGTAGAGAGGCAATGGAGAGTACTCTCTCCAGGCGGGTGTTATGCATGGGGACCGAAGTCCACTGAGAGTTGGTCGGAAGTTATATACTTATATAGAAACTGACATTATAACTCCGTAAGCGCGATGGTCTCATACTAATTGCGTTTTAGCTCCCTAACGCCATCTATTAGATTATTATGGCACGACGTTGGCAGTGACAGCTAGAGGAGACGCCACATGTGTTGTCTCTTTGTCGCACTTGTAAATTCGTACATATGTGTGACAGTGAGGCAACACGTCGAACGTGGTTCGCGGTAGGTCCGTCCGATTGAACAACTTGTTACGGTTGTGATATTATTTTGATACGACCTTGAAGATCGCTCACTCTGAGGGGGCATGCACAGACAAAACGTCCTCCAGACTGAGCATAGTCGCGCTTTAGTAGGGAATATTACGCGGAACTCTGTGTAGGGGGCGCCACTACCACAATCCATCACAATCTGGGGGTTTACCGCGAAACAACAAAATCGAAATTTCGTTACCTATCTAACCTCTCTATCACTCTTGCATAATATTCGAGCGATAAAGAGGCAGATAACTAAATTTAAATTTTCGCGATACCGATAGCCCCTTGTTAACAAACCGCCTTAATACATCATTGTCAAATTATATTGTCTGTGAAAACTTGTCAAAAAACAGTTTTAGGCACAGTAGAGTCTGGCTAGCCAAATTTTGTTGACAAACATTTCCTTGTTGTATCACCAATTATCTATGATATTAAAAACAGTTAAAAGTCTGTTGTCAATATATGCCATTCATTCAAATTGTTGAATTCATTCAAATAATGACTATACCGAGTGAGGTCCGGAAACTATTATTAAATTTAAGCTCGTAAATAATTACGACAATGTGCGACGTCGACATGAAGCGTGATAACATAAAACTGCAATGTTTACAAGTCGTAAACAATTTCATAGGTTGGAGCTCCATTAATATTTGATACTGTAAGTACTAGTTCTAACTTCTAACATTGATTAAGTAAGTGAATCAATTATGTAATTCTTGAATCTCACAAGTGTGTAAAGAAACGGATAAACTAGAACTTCTGGAAAATATCAATAAAATCAAAACATTGGAACGTAAACATGTGTTTGTCGTTGACTGTACTTTAAATAGTGGTAGAAATTATGTGAGCTGACTTTGAGTGCACGTCAACGTATATTTAACTTATTTCCTCAGGTACGTAAGTGTGCACAGAATAAAAATATTTTCTAGTATCAAAACTATAATTCCTACTACACAAAGTACGTTATCACCGATAAGCCAAGGTTTGCAAGTGTTAAGACAGTCCAGGGAAATTTAGAGGGCTTTTGCCTTACCCATAAATTATTTGGTCGATTCTTTGAATTCTGGCCAAGGTCACACAATCCCGTCAAATAATACAGCATAATTTTCCTGTGCATATAATCCAATTCTATTATACGTTGTCATTTTTTATTACATTTATGTTTTTTCTCGATTGTGCATGGCACGCGGCGCACTCGCGATTCTAATAAAAGCGGCCCCTCGAGGCCTGGAAATTGTAGACAATATACCTCATGCACACAGAGATATGTCCACTAGACCACTCACAAAGGGGATCCTATCTCATCGCATAATAATTGATTGTCATAATGTAATGTTACGCATAAATCTCTTTTCGCATATTTTTTCTCCAGCTGAAACAGAAAGTATTTTGCATAGGTTGTGTAGAATAAGGTAGGTTAGGTTAGGTTTGTGTTATAATTTTTCAGAAATGTTAATATTTCCAGCACATTATGCGAAATGAGTTTTATGCGTAACATTACATTAGGACAATCAATTATTATGCGACCCAATATGAACCCCTCACAAAGCGTGCCATGGTCGACATGAAGACTAAAATTTTTAGGTTATTCAAAATCAGGATTACGTTTGATTTGATAATTTTGATATGTATTCAAAAAGCTGCTGAACTATTGTTTTGTCACGCGTTTCATACTATTTTGTATGGATTAGCCGTTACCACCCCTGAAAAGTATGTAAAAAATCTACAGATGATTTTTACTTTATCAGGAATTCCATTACTTCAGCTATCGCTAAAATATTAATTAGAATTTAAATGCCGTAATTCACGTGTTTGAGTGTCACATAGGTACATATAAATCAGATAACATTAGGGACATGTAGGTACATACAATACGCGATGGACCTCCTCGCCGTCGTAGGTAGCATTTCTTCTGTATGCATTGATGATAGAATACCTTCCAAACTAGACCTCATTGGTATAAGTGCTGGTTGTGTCTATACCAAAAACAACCGAAAAATATTCATATAAAAATACATATTATTTGTTTGCAATTACATGTTCATTTATTTATTTTTCTTCTTAGGCTAGGTCATTTATAACATGAATATAAAAGTAAAATACAAAAACACATAACAAACAACAAAAAATAAGTATAAACACATTATAAAAAACCTAACCTAGGGTGCCGCCAGCAGCGGGGCAGGGCCCAAGCTGCCGGTGGTCAGGGCCGCAGAGAGAGGAACCGGCGGACTATCCGCGCCGTGTCCAAGATCACCGCCTTCTGCATCTGACCCTTGATCCAACCACCTAGCGAGAGTCTCTCAAGATGTCGGTCGAGACTCTTCGCTATTAGACCGTTCACTGAAACGACTATCGGGACAATGATCGTCGAATCAACATCCCACATAGCGGTTGTTCAATTACATGTTATTATTACATTTTAAAAAATCGACATTTGTTCGTACCTTCTCCCTTGTACTTATTTCTTTTGTTTAGACTTATTTTAGTTTCAATCTCAAATTAATTGTCATTTAAATAAGTTAAATTGTTTAATTACTATATTTTTAATTGTAATGGATTTTTTACTCTTTTGAGTTTCGATTTATTGATTGGTTGGTTGAATATTTCATACATATACATTTATCCGGGGTTCAGAAGCTGTAAGCCATAGGTATGTATTATGCCTGTATACCACTCTGTTACCAGCTACATGCGATATCTACACAGATATATATCTATAAAAATACAACGTCCTATATAAACGCCTCGCAGATATCAACTCCAATCTGAATTTATACAAGATTTCATTTTTATTTGTGTATCCTCGCCGAACGAAATATGAGATCGCGAAATTTCCTTCATCTTCAAGTTTTGGAAAAATTGTCTGTCAATTATAGACCGCGAGCCAAACAGATTTCCATGACCAATCGCCTCCCGGGCGATAACTCGTATGGTTAACGGCTATGTACGTAACCCTTGTGGACGTCAGCTGCCGGTCCGTTGGTGGGTTGAGGAATGGCAGCCACGGAAACACGAAAAACAAATTTAGTCATCGCATTTGATACTTTGTCCGGTGATTTGATAGTTCAGATGTTATTGTGAATTTAAAAAATCGTCAGCCGGTTGTGTTGCGGTGGAAAGACCGTCAGCTGGGAAATAGCAGTTTTTACAATCAGCCTAAAGAGGTAAAGTCTAAAAAAACCGCTAGAGTGCGAGTTAATTAACTCGCGCACTGAGGGTTCCATACAAACACAACGAAAGATTTAAGTAATGTCATGCCAAGTTTTTGTGGTTTCGCGGCCGGGTCCCTGACACTGTGGGGTTGTGTAATTAATAGCAACCATTATGTATTTGGTACTTTTTAGTTTTAGGATATATATCATTTAAAATATAGGCATCTTAGTTTTAAGGGTCACATTAGTTTCCTACAATAAATATTTTCATTTAATTTCATTTCAATGTCACCGCCTATCTATTTAGCAACACCGCCCCACATGCACTGCTAGTGCTTGAATAGGGAGACCTAACGGCTCGGCCACGACATAGCGCGACTTGCGACGGCGGTGGCGGCAACCGTAGGTTGGAGCGAGACACAGCGATCGGACCTTTCATTCCCACCCTCTGTCAAACTTTACCTACGTAATTAAATTTTTTGCACATACTGTATAATTATTGTACAAATACAAATACAAATACAAATAATTTATTTATAACACCAAGTTACAGGTCAGGCTTAGGTCTAGGAAATACATTTGGTATTTTTATAAATTATAAATCATAAATTATGAATTATAAATCATAATATACAATCGGGTACATAAGTTATGTTAATATTATCACAATCAGTATCAGTTTATGTTATTATTATTAAAATCATTGACTAGGAAGCTCGTAGAACTCGTCCAATGAATAAAACGTGTGGTCGAGGAGCCACCTACGTAGTTTTAGCTTAAAGGTCACTATAGAAGCTGCATCCTTTTTACACGACTGCCCAAACAAAAAGAGTGTATTGTTTTCAGCGTTCATGTTTGTATGTATATATGTATGTGAGTTTCTTTATTCCACCATAACTTCTGAATGCCTTAACCGATTTAGATGTATGATACATCATTAGAATCCTTACGTCATCCCGACTAACATAGGCTATGTGACGTTATTATAAAACCAATATGGCGGACGTAATACACAAAATTGCGTCACGTTTAGAAAAAAAAATCTTGCAATCCTATCGAGTGGGGTCTCAAAATGAAGAACCTTGAAAGACGATTTAAAATATATATGCAGCATACGCGTTTAAGTCTTATTTTGGTTAAATAAGGATTTACAAAATGTGCTAAGAAAAATAAATCCTTCTATCTAATTTAGTGAGCTATCAAATGAATGGGTATTGACTGCTGATCATAAAATATATACATATAGGTCGACTGTAGCAATAGAAGTGTATTGTCATTCTATGTCTGAACACCAAATTAAAGGCACACCAAAGGTAAACTTCGCGTAGGGCCGAAAGCCCGAAGTGTCCAAAAAAGGCGTACCTACCTTTAGTATAATATTGTACGCTTACCAAAGCCGAGTTCCTTCGACGCCCTCATACTCAAAACGTTGAGCGTAGCCCGACGTACGTTGCGCGCTGTACGCTTACCAATCCCGGGCGCCTCCGGCACCCTCATACTAAGAGTGTCGGGCGTAGGTAGTCCGACGTACGTGGCGCGCTGTATGTGTTCCAAAACCGGGCGCCTTCGGCGCCCTCATACTAAGAGTATCGGGCGTGCCCGACGTACGTGGCGCGCTGTACGCGTTTCAAAACCGGGCGCCATCGGCGCCCTCATCCTAAAAGAGTCGGGCGTAGCCCGACGTACATGACACGCTGTACGCGTTCCAAAGCCGGGCGCCTTCATACTTAAATCGTCGGGCGTAGCCCGACCTACGTGGCGCGCCGTACGCGTTGAAAAACCGGGTGCCTTCGGCGCCCTCATACTAAGAGTGTCGGGCGTAGGTAGCCCGATGTACGTGGCGCACTGTATGCGTTCCATAACCGGGTGCCTTCGGTGCCCTCATATTTAAAGCATCGGGCGTAGCCCGACGTACGTGGCGCGCTGTATGTGTTCCAAAACCGGGTGCCTTCGGTGCCCTTATACTTAAAGCGTCGGGCGTAGCCCGGCGTACGTGGCGCGCCAGACGCGTTCCAAAACCGGGCGCCTTCGGCGCCCTCATACTAAGAGTGTCGGGCGTAGCCCGACGTACGTGGCGCGCTGTACGCGTTTCAAAACCGGGCGCCTGCGGCGCCCTCATTCTAAATGAGTCGGGCGTAGCCCGACGTACAAGACACGCTGTACGCGTTCCAAAGCCGGGTGCCTTTGGCGCCCTCATACTTAAATCGTCGGGCGTAGCCCGACCTACGTGGCGCGCCGTACGCGTTTCAAAACCGGGTGCCGAACATACTAAGAGTCTCGGGCGTAGATAACCTGACGTACGTGGCGCGCTGCACGCGATCCAAAATGATGAGTCTTTATTGTGGACCTTCAAACCCTCATGGCCATTATAGTTAAAAAATTCTACTTCTTTCTAAGAAGTTATATTTAAAAATGTCGAATATCCCAAATTGTGAACACATCCACATATTGTCCACAGAAAAGAAGCCCGGACGTATTCCGGAACGGTGAGCTTTAATTAAAAGGTCCCAGTTCCAGAAGCTAATATCCACATAAAAAAAACTTCGTGGACAAACTAAATGGCCGGGGGAAATCTATATACCTACCTTAAATCATAGTTTTATACTTAGTTTTTTTCACTAAAATGTTTAAAATAAAATAATTAATTAAAAAAATAAAAACACGACTGCTGCATTTTAAAGCGAACTGAAAAGCTAAAAATAATGTTCATATGTTAGTTACATAACTTTATGAATCTAAATTGGAATGTAAATATACACTCACGGTCATTCACAGTAAATACTAAGGGTTATGCTCATTTATGACCGTGAATGTAGGTACGTGTACATTTAATTTCTATTGCAGTCGGGGGACCTTTTGAATGAGATGCACTTAGTTAGGCACACCAAGGTCCCCCGATTGTAATTGAAATTAAATGTACACGTACCTACAGTCACGGTCATAAATGAGCATAACCCTTAGTATTTACTGTGAATGACCGTGAGTGTATATTTACATTCCAATTTAGATTCATAAAGTTATGTAACTAACATATGAACATTATTTTTAGCTTTTCAGTTCGCTTTAAAATGCAGCAGTCGTGTTTTTATTTTTTTAATTAATTATTTTTTAATTGTGTTCGGCAGTCTGTTGTACACAGACGGGCCCATCACATACACCGACCTCTCGGACTTGCGTAGGTCGTGTTTAGGTGTGATGAGCAGATGGGAGAGCTTATTGCTGCGCATAGCGCGGTGCGGATTCACACCTCGCTGCTGGAAAACATCCAAGTTCTTGTGTGTGAAGAGAGCTACCTGGCAAATGAGTTCGCAGGGAAGGGGCATGATATTTAGTTCTTTAAACAGCTCTCTGCACGGGGCGTCATTGGGTGCGCCGACAATCGCACGTACCGCCTTCTTCTGCATTCTGAAGGCCCGCCCGGCGTCTGCAGCCCGCGCCCACAGCTCTACGCCGTAGGTGAGGAGGCTGTGAACGGTCGCAAAATAACACGATATTACTACGCTGCGAGACGCCGTGCTAGCCAGGCGACGGAGCGCGAAGTGTGCGCGACCTAACTTGGAGCAGAGTTCGTCGATGTGGTAGCCCCACGTGAGGGCACTATCGATATGAAAGCCCAGCAGCTTCGTGGTTCGGACCATCTGCAGGGCGGTATGATTGTCGGCGGTGACCAAGTAGGGTGGTGGTGGTGCGCCGTTTATTTGAAATACTATAAACATAGTTTTTTCCCTGTTTAGGGCTAAGCCATTTAGTCGGAACCACCACTCGAGCCTTTGAACTGTGTAGTTTAGCTTCTGCTCCAGCTCATGAGACGTTGGTGCCGTGACTACAGCAGCTACGTCGTCGGCATACATGTATATCTCTGCTTCGCTTATGGCACTAGGTAGGTCATTAAGCAATAAGCTGAAAAGTGTATTTGATAAGCACGAGCCCTGCGGAACGCCCATCGTGTTTATCATTTCGGCTGACTTAACCTGACCCCTACCACCGACAACCGTTTGGGAACGGTCAGACATAAAGGACGTTAGCAAGGACAAGACGGGACCGCGTATGCCGTAGACATTTAATTTGTCGGCGATGAGTTGGTGATCGGCGGTGTCGAACGCGCGCGAGAGGTCGCAGCATATCAGCATAGCAGCATATCGCACTCAGCACGCGCCATACCACTTCTCGCACCAGATCGGTGGTGGCACGCCCCGCTCTGTAAGCGTACTGCCTCTCCGTCACAATGTTAAGTTGTCCGATAAAGGATAAAATTCTTTTGTTTAAACCTACCTCGAATACCTTACTGACAGCGGGGACCAAGGATATCGGCCTATAAGATTTCATGTCTGACTTTTTGCCTTTTCCTTTGTAGAGGGGCGATATTTTTACTTTTTTTAACGGTTTGGGATATACGCCCTCCCTAATGCAAGCATTGAATAGATAGGCCACAATCGGCGCGATTGGTTGCATGATTGATCGGAGTAGGCTAGGTGACATTCCATATAGGTCAGTGCTATGTTTTGGAGCTATGTACTTGTTTAGTATTATTATTATTTCGTCAGGGGTGAACAAAGTTAGCCGCAGTGACGAGTCACTGGCCGGTGTGCCAGCGCGCAGCGCGGCGTGCGCGCGCACCGCGTCGGCCGGCGGTGCTCCGCACCTACTGGCCGCCGTAGTGAATTCTGTGTTTAGTGCATCAACTAATTGTTGTTTGGTGTCAAAAACTACCCCATTGGCGTTAAGTAAGATATCCGTATAGTCGACCCTATCGTGGTTTCGTCGGCCGAGTTCTGTGTTTATAACGTTCCACATACATTTGGCCTTATTTGGGTGCTCGCTAATTTTTTTAGAGTAATAGTTAGTTCGTTTCTCTTTTAGACTGGCGTTATATTTGGCGGAGTAGTTTTCGGCTGTATTTAGGAGATCCGCATTGTCTGGGAACACTTTTGTTAAATGCAGAATATCAAATAACAGATTCTTTAAATTTTGAATATCGCTGTCAATCCAGCAGTTATTTTTCGTAAAGTTTGGTTGTTTCTTTATGGGAAAACATATGTTAAATTTGTTGACTATAATAATATATTTAAAAGAGTTTGCGCGAGCGCATTACAGTCGCGCCCCGATCGCTCGACCACCGCAGACCAGTCGATCGACTCGAGGGCGTTTGCGAAAAGATTCTTATTCGCGTTTGTTATAGACCGTCGCGCGACGCATCGCGGCGGCGACGCGGCGGCGCGCGAGACGAGTACGCGCTGGGCGTCGTGGTCACTGAGATGCGCCGCGACGCTGGTGACGCTTGTGATGCATTGCTGGGGGAGGTTACAGTAAACGTGATCTATAAGTGTCGCCGTATTTCCCTCCACCCTTGTTGCGAAATCCACCAATTGGTTAAAATTATGCCCGGATAGAATATCAACTAATTCATTTTGTGTTTTTGCATTTTTAAGCAAATTTATATTTATGTCGCCCATTGAAATGGCATCCAATCCTTCGTTACATATTTTAGTTAGTAATATGTCGAATAATTTTAGGTACGCAATATCATCTGTTTGGTTAGAGTGATATATTGCGACCACTAATATATTTTCGTCTACGAGCTGAACGGCACACACGTCAAACAATTGTTCGACTGATAAGTCACAATAATCTTGTCTATTTATTACTTTAATGCCACTTCTAACGTAGATGCAGCTTCCGCCGTGGCCTATCGTTGATCTACAAAAGTGTGATATTAAGTCATAATTAATGAGAGTAACGGATACTAGCTCGTGGCTCTGGAGCCAGTGTTCGGTCATTATGAGGACATCGCAGGATAGCTCCTTTGTTAATAATACCTCTAGTTTTTTAGTCTTATTTGTTAAACATCGAATGTTCTGATGACATAAAATTAAATCGTTTTTCTTTCTCACTGTCGCCGAATCGCTAGTTGAGGGTGGATTCGTGGTGACCAGCGGCGGCGGTGGCCGGTATCGATGCGCCGGAGTGATGACGTTCGTGACCCCGCGCGGCGCGGGGGCGGGGGCGAAACCACTCCGTGAACCTCACACGCGGAGGCCACACAGTAGGCGAGTTAAAAGTATTAAATAAGTTGTCCGGAATGCCGATTAGAAATGAGGCATGCCTATTTGTCTTAATATTCCTTTTCTCAACAAGATAGTCATGTGACATTACCTTTTCTTTTAAGAAACTTAGTATATTCTCGGTGGTCAAGAAACAGGAACACTTAATTACATACCAGAGTGGAGGGAAGAAAACTCAGATTGATTACATTTTGGTCGACACTAGATCGAAAAAATATTTTAGAGACTGTAAAGTGATCCCGGGTGAAGCATTAACATCACAGCATAGAATCCTGGTTGGGGTTTATGATTTGCCTAAGCCTTTGAAGCATGTATTTGATAGAACTGCTAGAATCAAATGGAAGGAACTCGCCAGTTCAAAGGGTGATATTCTCTTAGAGAATCTGCGCGCGCATATCACAGAAGACATGACTAACACGTACCACAGTGCCGAACCAATGTGGTCAAATTTCGAAGCATACTGTCAAAAGGAGGCAAACGTTACACTTGGTGTAGCTAAAGGAGGAGTAAGCACTGGGAAAGACCCTACTTGGTGGAACGATGAAGTTAAGGCTAATGTGCGGAACAAGAAAAACCTGTTTAAAGCATGGCAAAGGTCGGGTCTGGACGAAGACCGGGAAAAGTACAAAGCAGCAAAGCTGGCAACAAAGAGAGCGGTTGCACAGGCGAGAGCTTTTACACGGGAGGCATTTTACAGCCACATTGAAACGGCAAAAACAGACACAGATATTTTTAAAATTGCGAAGTCCAAAAACAGAGATAAACAAGATATAAAAACAAATAAATTTATTAAAGCTAAAAACCA
The DNA here is from genome assembly GCF_963556715.1 of Cydia fagiglandana. NCBI lineage: Eukaryota > Metazoa > Arthropoda > Insecta > Lepidoptera > Tortricidae > Cydia > Cydia fagiglandana. The sequence goes on along the minus strand of NC_085932.1, from coordinate 2,616,149 downwards.
TAATTTGTTAACCACTGATAAAGAAATAACGCACAGATGGTTTGAATACTATAAGGAACTTATGAACGAGGAATTCCCCAGTGAAAAGTTAAATCTTATGAAACCAACTGAAGGACCCATAAAAGAGATTGGTATCGACGAAGTTAAGGCTGCAGTTGCAAGGATGAAAAACAACAAAGCCATCGGCCCAGATCAAGTTCCAGCCGATATTTGGAAACGCCTCGGAGCAGTAGGCATAGTTTGGCTTACCAGACTTTTCAACCTGATACTTGCTACCAACAAAATACCAGACTCATGGCGCCTTAGTCACCTCGTCCCTTTTTTCAAAAACAAAGGCGACATTACGGAATGCAGTAACTACAGAGGTATAAAACTGACGTCGCATACCTTGAAAATATGGGAACGTATTCTGAACCATCGTATCCAATCAAGCGTTACTCTGTCCCCAAATCAATTCGGGTTTACACCCTCAAAATCCACAACTGATTGTATCCAGACGCTGAGAATCATGACCGACAAATATCGCCTGAACAAAGAAGACTTACATCTTATCTTCATTGACCTGGAGAAAGCCTTCGACAGAGTACCACGAAGACTCGTGTGGCAAGCTCTAAGAGCTCAACACCTGCCAGAAGAATACGTAAGGCTTATTCAGGATATGTATGATCGTGCATGCACCAGAGTTAAAAGCCCCGCAGGTCTAAGTGAGGCATTTGAAGTGAGCGTCGGAGTTCATCAGGGATCGGCCCTTAGTCCTCTTTTATTTAACCTTGTCATGGATCTGATTACCAAAGATATCCAAGCCCCTCTCCCCTGGAATCTCCTCTATGCGGATGATATCCTCCTAATATCTAATACATCAAGGGAGGCAGAAGCTACATTACACCTCTGGGTCGATACTTTGGAGAAAGCAGGGCTTAAAGTCAGCAGATCAAAAACTGAACACCTCGAATGCCGGTTTAGCAAAAACAGTCAGTCTACCACTGTTCGCTACCCTGACCAAAATCCGGTACCCAAAGTATCCCAATTCAAATATCTAGGCTCGGTTGTATCTGAGAGTGGCAAAATCGAGGCGGACGTGGCCCATAGAGTAAGTGTCGGCTGGCAGAAGTGGCGTTGCCTAACAGGAGTACTCTGCGACCCCCGAATGCCAATCCGCACAAAAGGAAAGGTATACAAAACTGCTGTTAGACCGGCATTGTTGTATGGAGCCGAATGCTGGCCAGTGCAGAAGACAGATGTACAAAAGCTTCACACGACAGAAATGAAGATGCTTCGATGGTCGGGAGGGGTTACTAGGCTTGATAAGGTCAGAAATGAACACATACGTGGAACCTTCAAGGTAATCCCTATCCCCGAAAAGCTAAACGAATGTCGTCTGCGGTGGTACGGACACGTCATGCGCAGAGATGACGAGTATGTGGTGAAGAGAGCGCTATACCTGCCGGAAAAAGAAAGAGGTAGAGGCAGGCCCCCAACGACGTGGTGGACCAGCATGAACAGCCTATTAAAGAAGGAGGAGCTTCCTGATCCGACAACCCTAGACAGAATGTCATGGCGCAGAAAAATTAGGAGAGCCGACCCCACCTAATGTGGGAATGAGCAAAGAAGAAGAAGAAGTATATTCTCGGTGGTCGTCTCAGGTCTAATAAATGACCAGGCCTGTATATATCTCAGTCGTTCCACCCCTTAGATGTTATTATTGTTTGAGCCCATACCTACTATTATTTTGTTCTTTTTACGTTGGTTTTGGGGACTTAGAGTTTCTGAGTTGACATTATTAGTTAGTACAGTAGGCACCGTGACCAGTTGCTCGGTTTGAACCTCGGATTTTGTGGCCACAGTAGTCGGCGGCGCGTTATCTCCGCTATCACTGTTGTTCGGCGGCCGATTCTCGGGAACTTTCGGCAACGGTTTCGGTGGAGGTGCAGTTGTAAGCTTACTCGCAGGTGTGAGGGCGACGGGTGCCGCAGTAGGAGATGCCGCGTGCGAGAGAGACTTCCGGGGAGCAGAGGTGGTGGCTTGCACGTGTAGTGTCCTTGCATTCGCACGCGCGGCGCGCGCTGATGTTGTCCCGGTCGTTGCTGGTGACGTACCTGCTGGACGGCCTCCTCGTGCTGACTTCGGGTCCAGTTCGTCTGTCGTCGGCACTTGCACTGGGTGTTCTTGCTGTACTGCATTGACGCCATCTTTGCCGTTATTTTCTTGTTCCCTCGAAATCACAGGCTCTAATTTGGCTAATATCGCGTCTAGTTTAAAGTGGCATTCGGATATTTTAGTCTGTAGTGGTTCCACTGCCTTTTGGATTAATTTTTCGATGGCTTGTAGGGTAACTTTTGCCATATTTGTTCTAGAATGACAATATATTTTGCGAGAGTTCGTAAGTACGTGCGTTCGCGATAGGGGTGCGGGGAGGACACGTATTACTTATTGTATTACTACACATGTATTACTTATTGTATCCGCACACCTGACAATTAAAATCCAATCACTATCAAATTATGCATCAATTAATGTAGTCCGTCATCATTAATCGAACTAAGAATTAGAATGGAATATAGGTACCAAGTAATGACACAACAATTCATTAGGGTATTTAACATCACATTAAACCACTGTATGGCGGGGGTTATATTTGTGCGACTCTTGACCACAAAATTTCCAGTTTGGTTTATTTAAATGCCATAAATCCGAGGGTTGATTTTTGACAGCTAACTATACCTAATTCCAATGTGATTTAAATATCGGTCTGTACGGCCACAGAATAAACTAGGTACAGAAGACTCACTCTCTAACAAAACACGTCTGTTACGATCAGCACAGATATGGCCGCTAGGTGGCGACAGCGCCACGCTTATGGCTTTCCCCAAAATTGGGGCGGAACGGATGTACCTGTACCTGTACGGAGCTACCTGTAGCAAAGCGACGAAATCGCGGAGTGAGCCACGCCTGATACGGCTACCACCAGTTTTGACATTGACAGATACGCTCGCGTCTACGTAAATTACTTTCTATACATCTCGCGCGCTTGCACTAACTAATATGCGAGTACGAGCGAGATGCATAGAAAGTAAGTTACTTAGACGCGAGCGTATCTATCTGTTAATGTCAAAACTGGTGGTAGTGGTTCTGATCTGATAATATCAGAGCCATCAGAGGGGCTACCGCGAAAACGGAAATTCGCAAAATGCGGGGATCTTTCTCTTTTACTCCAATGAAGGCGTAATAAGAGTGACAGAGAAAGATGCCCGCAATCTGCGAACTTCGATTTTCGCGGTTATAGCCCAGGTGCACGTTCGAATTGGAATGTAAATCGTTTGGTGCCGGGCGGCGCTAGTCATAGAGCATTTAGTAACTGGAGACGTCATGTCTGTCTTTTTCTGTACAAAACAGTCTGCTGATTTTTGCAGCGGACGGAACGTCAAATGTATTGTTATTTCTAGATGATTTCTACGTAACGTACAAATAGCCATGCCAGTCCATACAAAAGTTTGCACAATTGTGCATGGTTTTCGGCAGAGAGGTAAACTCTTAAAGGCGACTCCAGTTATTAAATCTCTAAGGTGCGAATGGATGATTTGCACGACTCTCTCAAAATGACACACAATATTATACACAAATACAATGTACACACAAATATTATTATACGATATTTGTCTATCGCAGGAAAATTGTAAGAATCCGCCGTTTACAAACGGCGTCGTCAATTTACAAACGGTTTCACGTTTTGTAAATTGTTGTAAACCCGCCGCCGCCCGCCGCCCCGCTTTAACGCGCCGCCGCTCGCTTGTTTCCAGTCCACAGCCTAAAGTGTGTTGCTGTTAGTATGCCTCCCAGTGAATAAGTGATTAAGTTAACCTGCTGCTGTAGTCGGAGAGCTGGCGTCGGAAAATGGTGTACAGTTTATACCGGGTGTGCTGGGTGGCCTGCAACACGCGCAATAAACTGTAGGTACTCCTCAAACTGATCGACATTTGTTCAGCTACTTTTAAAAATGACTCGTGTTTTGATTTTTAGTACACACTTTAAAATTTATTCTAAGACGCAATGTATAGCGAATTTAGTTGTGTTACTTGTTTAAGGCGTAACAAGCATCGTCAGTTAAAATGATTATGGCGTACCTACATTGTTGAAGATAATAGGTATTTAATTTGTATTAAAATAAGAAGTCTAAAGACCTTTTGAGAAGTCAATAGTAGCACAGCTACTAACAATGGCGATGCCAGCGATCGGGTGCGCGCGACCCCTTCCCCCCTCCCCCGCCCCCTCGACTGTGTAGACTGGATAGTAACTAGTAGTAAAGTAGCCTAGGTCAAGTTACAAACATGAGCCCCGATCTGCGATTTCAAGACCAAATCGACATTAGCGAAGCTAGCAACAAGTTGGTTTATAAACCTACCTCTTTCCGTGGCTGGCTTTTAGACTATACAGGGTAGCCAAAAAATAAGTGCATTCCCGTTGCCAGGGAGGTTTCGAGATTATATTGAGCAACTTTTAGTATGGTACCAACCACGAAATCGAAAAAAAATTACCCTCTCATAGAACATGGAAGGAATATAAGGATTAAGTAAAAGTAGGGATTTTTAGACCAAATCGACATTAGAAGAGCAGGCATGGTAATTTGGTCTATTAACCTACCTACTTCTTTCCGTGCTGGCTCTTAGACTATTTAGGTACTGTAAAGTAGGTTAGGTCAAGTCAGAAACATGAACCCGCGCTGCGATTTTAATTTTAATTAGGGAGCCCTTCTGCATGTCATTAAGCAGACTTTGACTTCGTGTATGCATTTAATCGTGAATACATTTGTAAAACAGGAAAGGGTTGGTTTAATTGACTCAAATGAAAAATAACCACAGAATTTATATAGTATTTTGTGCAACAGGTACATTATGAGGGTTTTTAAAATTCAAGGGCCAAAGTTTTTTATTTAAACGAAACGGAGTTGAGTGTGGGTGGGGATGGCTACGGTGTCGGTTTTTCGTTCGCACATCAAGGGTAGTGGGCCAGCGATGGTGCGTACGCAACGCATCTACTAGTGCGTGTTCTCAACCATCGTATGGCTATCTTGCTGATCCAGCGCTGGGCCATCGTGTAGAGGAGGAGCCATAACCATAGTATGGCCATCTCGCTGGTCCAGCGCTGGGCCGTCGTGTAGAGAAGCCATAAGTTACATGTGACGTTCCACGGCAAAAGGTACCTTATGGCGGCTGGCGCTTACGTCGCATAGCGCCGCAATAATATTAGAGCGACGTTAATAATAGCGTAAACGCCAACCGCCATAAGGTACCTTTAGCCGTGGAACGTCACTATGAATAATGTCATAAAGCTTGTAAGTTATAACATAGGTAAGTAAGCCCTAAAGCTACTTAACGTCATTAAATCATGCTCCAATACCTTTTATTGCCTACGTTAAATTTGCATAAGCTACCTGCTACCAAGAAAAAATGGTTATCTTGATATTATACTAAATAGCAATGGCCGGCAGGGGACGCGTGCGGCTGTGTCGAGCTCCAGGTGGTGGAACAATACAAGTACTTGGGCTTGCTTATAGATTATAAGTTCTCGTGGCAGCCACATGTAAATGGCTTATGCAATAAATTAAGGGCAGTACTTGCAAAATTCCACCATCTGAAGTTCGTTTTGAATAGGGCTACTATGTATGCAGTCTACTATGCCCTAGTGGATTCGCTATTGTCGTATGGGCTGTTAAGCTACGGTCGTACATTTAAAACGTATCTAGACAAAATAAAGGCACTACAGATTAGATTCATGAAATTAATGGTTGACAAAAAAACTAAAATAAAATGTAAAAGTACTTCATATGAACAGCTCTTTTCAGAATGTAAAATTTTAACAGTTCATGAAAAAGTCACGTTATTTTTAGCCTTAGATCAAATGTGTAATGATGAGTTTAAAATACCTATTGTCAATCGAAGGTTAATAAGAAACAGAGATAGTAATAAATTGCTGGTACCTACATAGTTTTACGAATTATTATGGCCAGAGATGTAGGAAATATTTAGTCCCTAAGATCTATAACGAACTACCGTCGGATTTAAAGACCACAAGGATGACAAAACAAACATTTAAAAAGAAATTAAGTAGTTTTCTATTAAATAAGATAAAAGATCAAGTGCAACCTATGTAAACCATACACTAAGTTTTTTATATTGTACGCTCAGACCATAGAGTTGACCCCTTAACTTCATACCATAAATAAAAAGTATTTGTTTAAAAATGAACTTTAATAGCTATCAATAGTTTTCTAAATTGTAAATGCCATATTGGGCTACGCATGCGGTAAAGGGTTAAGTAGATAAGTTTAAGTTACATATAAATAAACTACCTAGTACTTGCATATTAAGCTAATTATAATAGGAGCCTCGTCTGCCAACAAACCGCTATGTGGTTTGGCAGAAGAATGTATTGTATCTAAATGTAAGTAAGCTTGTGAATAAACGCTTTATTTATTATTATTTATTTTTTATTAAATAGGTCTGTTCGTAAAGAAATTTACATATATGCAATGTGACCCGTTACTACTTCTACAAAAGTCTGTTCGGAAAGAGAAGAGTCGTGGAGTATGGGACTCTACGTCAGAATGATTTTTTGTTCGACTCGCGCGATATAGAGAACAATCGTTCGAAAAAGTGTACCTCAGGTAGAGTGTTTAACTCTGGTGAAAGGGCATCATTTCAGCCTCGGACTATTGGCGCTCTCACTGCGTTCGAGCACCAACCTCATTGGCCACAGCGTCTTTGCAGATAGTTAATTGCAGCGACTAAAGAAGGTATTCTAAGGAGATAGTTTACGTCGACTGCGATAATTGTATAGACCAATGGTGGCCGATGGGCACTTTTTGCCGCATCGATCACAGACGTGTCTTGACTCCTGGGGTGGTCCTTGGTTAACAATCTACTATTTACGGGAACCTATTTACGGGTTAACAATCTACTATTTACGGGTACCTTTTTTTTTATTTTATTATGGGCTATTATGGGCTTACTCATGGCCACAGACTAGCCGAGGCGTAGACGTGGCCTACGATGGAGCGAGCTCGCCCAGAAGGTGCCTGTTCACTCTTGATTTGAAGGTTGCCGGGTTATAAGAACACGGAAATATAGACGCCGGCAAGGAATTCCATTCCTTGGCAGTGCGCATAAGGAAAGTAGAAGCAAAGCGCTTCGTGCGAATTGGTGGAATATCTACCAAGTAAGGATGAAAACCGGCCGTGCGTCTAAAAGTCCGATGGTAGAATGGGGACGGTGGAATAAGCTCGTGTAGCTCTTGGGCACACTCCCCGAAGTGCAACCTGTAGAATACCGACAGGCTGGCGACTTTCCGCCGATGGGCCAAAGACTGAAGCTTAGCCGTTAGCTTCTTGTCGCCAATCATCCTCCTGGCTCTGCGCTCCACTGAGTCCAAAGCCTATTTAAAAACAAAGCAAAACCTATTTTAAAGTTACCCTTTTGACTTTTGATTGTAATTAACTGGGCATAGTGGATTTAATATTTGAATTGCTGCAATGCGGTAAGTTAATGGGAAGAGCGATATGCGCGGACGTGGACGGCCGCCAGTCACGACCTGTAATTAAGTGGTAGTTTGTTTATTTCAATATTTTTTTATGAAAATAAGTAGGTAAGTACCTACTTATTTTCATAAAAACATAATGAAGTACTTCAACATTTAATATGGGTATAACATAAAAACTACGTTTTGTACACATAAATTTTGACATAATTAATGCCATTAACGAGTCTAACGCGATTAAATTTCATTATTTTACCTTTTTTGATTTTATTATTACACGACTGCCCAAACAAAAAGAGTGTATTGTTTTCAGCGTTCATGTTTGTATGTATATATGTATGTGAGTTTCTTTATTCCACCATAACTTCTGAATGCCTTAACCGATTTAGATGTATGATACATCATTAGAATCCTTACGTCATCCCGACTAACATAGGCTATGTGACGTTATTATAAAACCAATATGGCGGACGTAATACACAAAATTGCGTCACGTTTAGAAAAAAAAATCTTGCAATCCTATCGAGTGGGGTCTCAAAATGAAGAACCTTGAAAGACGATTTAAAATATATATGCAGCATACGCGTTTAAGTCTTATTTTGGTTAAATAAGGATTTACAAAATGTGCTAAGAAAAATAAATCCTTCTATCTAATTTAGTGAGCTATCAAATGAATGGGTATTGACTGCTGATCATAAAATATATACATATAGGTCGACTGTAGCAATAGAAGTGTATTGTCATTCTATGTCTGAACACCAAATTAAAGGCGCACCAAAGGTAAACTTCGCGTAGGGCCGAAAGCCCGAAGTGTCCAAAAAAGGCGTACCTACCTTTAGTATAATATTGTACGCTTACCAAAGCCGAGTTCCTTCGACGCCCTCATACTCAAAACGTTGGGCGTAGCCCGACGTACGTTGCGCGCTGTACGCTTACCAATCCCGGGCGCCTCCGGCACCCTCATACTAAGAGTGTCGGGCGTAGGTAGTCCGACGTACGTGGCGCGCTGTATGTGTTCCAAAACCGGGCGCCTTCGGCGCCCTCATACTAAGAGTATCGGGCGTGCCCGACGTACGTGGCGCGCTGTACGCGTTTCAAAACCGGGCGCCATCGGCGCCCTCATCCTAAAAGAGTCGGGCGTAGCCTGACGTACATGACACGCTGTACGCGTTCCAAAGCCGGGCGCCTTCATACTTAAATCGTCGGGCGTAGCCCGACCTACGTGGCGCGCCGTACGCGTTGAAAAACCGGGTGCCTTCGGCGCCCTCATACTAAGAGTGTCGGGCGTAGGTAGCCCGATGTACGTGGCGCACTGTATGCGTTCCATAACCGGGTGCCTTCGGTGCCCTCATATTTAAAGCATCGGGCGTAGCCCGACGTACGTGGCGCGCTGTATGTGTTCCAAAACCGGGTGCCTTCGGTGCCCTTATACTTAAAGCGTACGTGTACGTGGCGCGCCAGACGCGTTCCAAAACCGGGCGCCTTCGGCGCCCTCATACTAAGAGTGTCGGGCGTAGCCCGACGTACGTGGCGCGCTGTACGCGTTTCAAAACCGGGCGCCTGCGGCGCCCTCATTCTAAATGAGTCGGGCGTAGCCCGACGTACAAGACACGCTGTACGCGTTCCAAAGCCGGGTGCCTTTGGCGCCCTCATACTTAAATCGTCGGGCGTAGCCCGACCTACGTGGCGCGCCGTACGCGTTTCAAAACCGGGTGCCGAACATACTAAGAGTCTCGGGCGTAGATAGCCTGACGTACGTGGCGCGCTGCACGCGATCCAAAATGATGAGTCTTTATTGTGGACCTTCAAACCCTCATGGCCATTATACTTCGAGCTTCAACCGAAGACGATTTAAAGTTTACAAGGCAGCAGTACACGGAATGATGCCGTCTCAGTCACACATTTAGAGCCCACAGCAAAAACTAGATTTTTTATCTCACTCGCACACTCCTGGTGGTGGTGGAAGCCGGGGCTCGCGCCATTACGCGTTTTTGTGCGGTCGAAGTCACACGTATCTTAAAAATTAAGCTACCGTATTCCTTATTTCAAATACGCACAAAAAGATTTACGCCATGGGGAAAAGGAAAAGGTCGCGTTCTAGGGACGACGATTACGACAGTATATTAAGAAAGGTTAAGAAACTTGAACAGCGGTTAAAAAATCGTCGACGAAGTAGTTCGCGCTCGCCGTCTATAGAACAGGAAAATATAGATGTGAATATAGACGTGCATCAATCGGAAACGCAGTCGCCGTTGCGGGATATGGAATTTACCGAAGCAGGTAGGTTGTGTTGACTATTTAGTGACCTACCGCTAGAAAAAACAACATTGTTGCCGTAAAGTGAAAATAGCTTCGCATCCGACTTTGAACCTTAACGTATTGGATTAGGGTTTCTTGCCACCTAAGTGCATATAGACGAAGTTTAGTATTAATTTATTTTTTCATACTTCGCTGTAGGTACGTATTGGCTCACGTATATCGTGTGGCTTAATACAAGTTAACTTCCTATATGGAATGTTAAATCTCCACTATTAGTGTCGAGTAATTGACCTAACATCCTATATGGATTGTTATATGAGTATTTTCCGCGTATATCGCGTTGATAAATAAAGGTGCCTTTATGGCCCTTAAGACTGGTGATCGTACGCTATAAGTGTGCAGTCTGTTTGCTATATATATATATGCATGTCAGCGCTTTGTTTTTTTTGCATTGCAGATAATAATGACAACGTGAATGAAGCTTGTTTAAATAACAAGAGTGTAGATAACGCTGAACAGACTACAAACGTGGAACCCGAGTTGGACCCTAATATTTTAAGCATCTTAGGAGATGACCCCCATAACGAGAATACTTTTGGTGAAAAATTACACAAGGATGTTTCAACTAGATGGCAACATCTTTTGATAAACGGGTTACAAAAAGAAGTGAAATCCGAAATAATAAAATTATATCCAGTTCCTGAAAACTGCAGTAGCTTGAAGGCGCCGAAACTTAATTTAGAAATAAAGGCGGCCCTTACCGAAATGAACTTGAAAAAAGATAACTTTAGCGAGAATAAACAAAATCAGTTATCCAGCGGTATTGCAGCTCTAGGCAAAGCGTTAACCGTCGCATTTAGTAGCAACCCGTCTTCTCAAGACCTAATAAAATACTTGAGCGATGCGGGACGCTTGTTGTGCGATTACCATTACAGAGAATCTCAATCGCGTCGATACTCTATCATAAATACTTTAAATAAACAGACACGCGATACTATTAGGGATACTAAACTGGACGAATATCTCTTTGGGTCTGATCTTGCCGATCATTTAAAGTCATCCAAGGCGATTGAGAAATCGGGATTAGAATTAAAGCCCGTGTACACGCCGCGGGTGCAATCAAAAGTAGATCCGGCCGTTCAACATCAACGAGGGGCTTTAAACTCACGGGGGGCGTCGCGGACAGCAGCCTCCGAGACGCGCCCGTACGCCGCTGCCCGGAGATCGCCAGACATCGCTCCGACGACCAGGGATCGCCGACACGAACCGTCAACGAGCCGCTCGAGCTACTATCATCGTCAGCGAGGGAGGAGACGCTGAGCACCGCGTCGCAGGTACCTACACGACTACAACATCCCAGTTGCTGGGAGAATAAAATATTTTTATGTAAATACTCGTGCGAGCTAACACACGGTTACATGATTTTATCTTGGATCAGGGAGTATTGTACCCTTTAAGGATAAGCCTTCTCAATCTTCGATACCTACTTACCGATCGATCATTAAAAAAAAAAAGAAAAGAGTCATTTTGCCGAATTTACCGTTGGATTGATAATATCGATGACTATTATTGTCCTTTATATACCTACTCGTACCTAATAATAATTACGAACTTATAATTTTTACTGATGCTAGTCTTAGCTTGCATCTTGGAAACTTGTACCTCACTCTGAGGTAATAGATGCCTTCACTTTAAATTGGAAAAACATGTAATTATGTTTATGCTTTTCCGGCCTTTTGCCTAATTTTAAAGGTCTTACTTACACTTAACCTTGATTATTGTCATTAATGCCGAAGTGTTTTTTAGTAGTACCTAAATGGTCATCACAGGCATAGTACTCGCTGTGGCTGACTAATATTTGATCCTCACAAATATTTTTTGCATTCTCCTTTCAGATTCTGCCACCCGCTGCACTCAAGCCTTTCCCTGGCGGCCGCGAGGTTATCGGGCAATCGTTTGCGAAAAGAGGCACACCTCATAATTCCCCAAAAATTATCATGGCCTCATTTTCTAACAATACTATTTCTCAGTATAGTTCATCATTAAGATCATGGTGGGCATTTTGCCAAAAGAATGATTATGATTTTTACGAAGCTACACCTTCTCAAGTTTTATCTTTCTTAACAGAGGCGTTTGAGAATGGTGGCAGCTATAGTACACTTAATACTCATCGATCAGCATTATCGATTGTCCTTGGGAAGGAGATAACAATTAATTATTGTATAAATCAGTTTCTTAAGGGAGCGTTCAGATTAAATCCTCCTAAACCCAAATATGATCAAACATGGGATACTGTTAAAGTTTTAAATTACCTATCAAAACTGTATCCCTACAATAACATTTCCATTAAAGACCTAGCATTTAAGTCTGCCACGTTGCTGGCTATCGCTTCCGCACAGCGGATGCAAACCTTGAGTCTGGTTAAATTAAATAATATTTCTATTGATAATGATGCAATTGTGATTAAAGTACCAGATTTAATAAAAACATCTCGACCTGGAGCTTTTCAACCAATCATAAAATTACCTTTCATTCGCGAAAATCCAAATATATGCCCTGCGCTCGCAGTACAGAATTACATCGAAAAGACGGCAAACTTTCGCGAGCAGTCTGACGATCACCTCTTTATAAGTATCCAAAAGCCATACAAAAAAGTTGGCTCTCAAACAATAGGCCATTGGGTTAAAAAGACATTGGGTGACAGTGGTATTGATGTGAGCGTGTTTGGGGCGCATAGCACCCGCCACGCCTCGACGTCAGCTGCTCATAAGGCTGGTGTTAGCCTAGATGTATTGAGAAAAGCTGCAGGTTGGAGTGACAAATCGAATGTATTCTTAAAATATTATAAAAGAGATACAATCAACTGCTCCAATAACGAGTTCGTTAATGCAATTTTTGATGTACAAGCTACAAATTGATTTAAGTACTTATTTATGTATGCTAACTTCAAGTGAATCAATATTGAGTTACGCTGAATAAAATTAATTGATTATTTAAATATGTAGTTTTTTTTTTTTTTACATACAGTAACTCTAAACATCTGCCTTGTAAACTTTAAATCGTCTTCGGTTGAAGCTCGAAGTATAATTAGGAATTAAACGAACTTACCTTGTGAAGTTCAATTCCAATTATGCGAGAGCTTCAACCGAAGACGATTACACTCCCACCCATAACCCAAGTAATAACCCAAAAAAAAAAAAACTACATAGGTAAAACCTCTAAAAAGTAATGGCGCGAGCCCCGGCTTCCACCACCACCAGGAGTGTGCGAGTGAGATAAAAAATCTAGTTTTTGCTGTGGGCTCTAAATGTGTGACTGAGACGGCATCATTCCGTGTACTGCTGCCTTGTAAACTTTAAATCGTCTTCGGTTGAAGCTCTCGCATAATTGGAATTGAACTTCACAAGGTAAGTTCGTTTAATTCCTAATTATAGTTAAAAAATTCTACTTCTTTCTAAGAAGTTATATTTAAAAATGTCGAATATCCCAAATTGTGAACACATCCACATATTGTCCACAGAAAAGAAGCCCGGACGTATTCCGGAACGGTGAGCTTTAATTAAAAGGTCCCAGTTCCAGAAGCTAATATCCACATAAAAAAAACTTCGTGGACAAACTAAATGGCCGGGGGAAATCTATATACCTACCTTAAATCATAGTTTTATACTTAGTTTTTTTCACTAAAATGTTTAAAATAAAATAATTAATTAAAAATATAAAAACACGACTGCTGCATTTTAAAGCGAACTGAAAAGCTAAAAATAATGTTCATATGTTAGTTACATAACTTTATGGTCGTTTCTCAAAAAGTTGGCACCGCCAGGTTAACGTTAACGTTTTTCAAAAATTTTGCGTTTTCGCATTTTTTTTTATTGGGATCGTTAAAAGGCAACTTTAACTATTAGAAAATGTGGAAGGGAAGCAATTCCTTCAATTAGTTTAGGAGATATAGGCGTTTGAAATTCAGGTTAATGATATCAAGGACAGGTGAAAGATATTTTGTCTCCAGGTTATCGATAGTAGAAGCAGGTTATCGAGAAATAAGTACAAATTCCAATGAAAATATTGACAGGTTATCGAGAGGCGTCATTAACCTGTGTCCGTTGCCGTTAACCTGGTTTCTTGTCATCGTTCACCTGTAATGAGTGTCATCCACCTGTCCACCACATCATTTTCAATGCCTTCTAAAAATAATCGAAAAATGTGTCATCTTCTGTAAAAAGGGACCTTATTGTCCACCATGATGATTAAAATTTTGGATTCTGACCCACCTCACCTTCGATAAGATTCCCAATTTAACAACAAGTTTCTGTGAATAAGTTCTTACTGTCTATTCACCCTGGCAGTACCTAGTCCAAACTCAGGTTTGGTGTAACATAGGCACATGCAGTTTTGGTCATCCAACTCGTCTTGGTGAGCACTTGGGAGAGCAGAACTCAAGATAGAGCTGATGCTGGACCATCGCAGTACCTAGTGGAACTCAGGTTTGATGCAACATAGACACACGCTGTTTTGGTCATTCGACACGTCTTCATGAGGACTTGGGAGGGCAGTACCCAAGATAGAGCTGATGCTGAACCCTCGCAGTACCTAGTGGAACTCAGGGTTGGTGCAACATAGACACACGCTGTTTTGATCATTCGACACGTCTTGATGAGGACTTGGGAGGGCAGTACCCAAGATAGAGCTGATGCTGAACCCTCGCAGCACCTAGTGGAACTCAGGTTTGGTGCAACATAGACACACGCTGTTTTGGTCATTCGACACGTTTTGATGAGGACTTGGGAGGGCAGTACCCAAGATAGAGCTGATGCTGAACCCTCGCAGTACCTAGTGGAACTCAGGGTTGGTGCAACATAGACACACGCTGTTTTGATCATTCGACACGTCTTGATGAGGACTTGGGAGGGCAGTACCCAAGATAGAGCTGATGCTGAACCCTCGCAGCACCTAGTGGAACTCAGGTTTGGTGCAACATAGACACACGCTGTTTTGGTCATTCGACACGTTTTGATGAGGACTTGGGAGGGCAGTACCCAAGATAGAGCTGATGCTGAACCCTCGCAGTACCTAGTGGAACTCAGGTTTGGTACAACATAGACACACGCTGTTTTGGTCATTCGACACGTCTTGATGAGGACTTAGGAGGGCAGTACCCAAGATACAGCTGATGCTGAACCCTCGCAACACCTAGTGGAACTCAGGTTTGGTGCAACATAGACACACGCTGTTTTGGTCATTCGACACGTTTTGATGAGGACTTGGGAGGGCAGTACCCAAGATAGAGCTGATGCTGAACCCTCGCAGCACCTAGTGGAACTCAGGTTTGGTGCAACATAGACACACACTGTTTTGGTCTTCCAACACGTCTTGATGAGCACTTGAGAGAGCAGTACCCCAGATAGAGCTGATGCTGAACCCTCGCAGTACCTAGTGGAACTCAGTTTTGGTGCAACATAGACATACGCTGTTCTGGTCATTCGACACGTCTTGATGAGGACTTGGGAGGGCAGTACCCAAGATACAGCTGATGCTGAACCCTCGCAGCACCTAGTGGAACTCAGGTTTGGTGCAACATAGACACACGCTGTTTTGGTCATTCGACACGTTTTGATGAGGACTTGGGAGGGCAGTACCCAAGATAGAGCTGATGCTGAACCCTCGCAGCACGTAGTGGAACTCAGGTTTGGTGCAACATAGACACACGCTGTTTTGGTCATCCAACACGTCATGATGAGCACTTGGAAGAGCAGTACCCAAGATACAGCTGATGCTGAACCCTCGCAGTACCTAGTGGAACTCAGGTTTGGTGCAACATAGACACACGCTGTTTTGGTCATTCGACACGTTTTGATGAGGACTTGGGAGGGCAGTACCCAAGATAGAGCTGATGCTGAACCCTCGCAGTACCTAGTGGAACTCAGGGTTGGTGCAACATAGACACACGCTGTTTTGATCATTCGACACGTCTTGATGAGGACTTGGGAGGGCAGTACCCAAGATAGAGCTGATGCTGAACCCTCGCAGCACCTAGTGGAACTCAGGTTTGGTGCAACATAGACACACGCTGTTTTGGTCATTCGACACGTTTTGATGAGGACTTGGGAGGGCAGTACCCAAGATAGAGCTGATGCTGAACCCTCGCAGTACCTAGTGGAACTCAGGTTTGGTACAACATAGACACACGCTGTTTTGGTCATTCGACACGTCTTGATGAGGACTTGGGAGGGCAGTACCCAAGATACAGCTGATGCTGAACCCTCGCAACACCTAGTGGAACTCAGGTTTGGTGCAACATAGACACACGCTGTTTTGGTCATTCGACACGTTTTGATGAGGACTTGGGAGGGCAGTACCCAAGATAGAGCTGATGCTGAACCCTCGCAGCACCTAGTGGAACTCAGGTTTGGTGCAACATAGACACACGCTGTTTTGGTCATTCGACACGTCTCGATGAGGACTTGGGAGAGCAGTACCCAAGATAGAGCTGATGCTGAACCCTCGCAGTACCTAGTCGAACTCAGGTTTGGTGCAACATAGACACACGCTGTTTTGGTCATTCGACACGTCTTGATGAGGACTTGGGAGAGCAGTACCCAAGATAGAGCTGATGCTGAACCCTCGCAGCACCTAGTGGAACTCAGGTTTGGTGCAACATAGACACACGCTGTTTTGGTCATCCAACACGTCTTGATGAACACTTGGAAAAGTGGTTACTAAGATAGAGCTGATGCTGAACCTTCGCAGTACCTAGTGGAACTCAGGTTTGGTGAAACATAGACACACGCTGTTTTGGTCATTCGACACGTCTTGATGAGGACTTGGGAAAGCAGTACCCAAGATAGAGCTGATGATGAACCCTCGCAGTACCTACTGGAACTCAGGTTTGATGCAACATAGACACATGCTGTTTTGGTCATTCGACACGTCTTGATGAGCACTTGGGAAAGCAGTACCCAAGATAGAGCTGATGATGAACCCTCGCAGTACCTAGTGGAACTCAGGTTTGGTGCAACATAGACACACGCTGTTTTGGTCATCCAACACGTCTTGATGAACACATGGAAAAGTGGTTGCTAAGATAGAGCTGATGCTGAACCCTCGCAGTACCTAGTGGAACTCAGGTTTGGTGCAACATAGACACACGCTGTTTTGGTCATTCGACACGTCTTGCTGAGCACTTGGGAAAGCAGTACCCAAGATAGAGCTGATGCTGAACCCTCGCAGTACCTACTGGAACTCAGGTTTGATGCAACATAGACACATGCTGTTTTGGTCATTCGACACGTCTTGATGAGCACTTGGGAGCGCAGTACCCAAGATAGAGCTGATGTTGAACCCTCGCAGTACCTAGTGGAACTCAGGTTTGGTGCAAGGTTAGGTCAGGTTAGGTCCGGGTTCAGGTTCAGATAAGAGCCGGGATCCAGGTCCAGGTCCGACTCCGGGTTTGAGTCTAGGTCCGGGTCTGAGTCACAGTCCGGGTCCGAGTCCGGGCCCGAGTCTGGGTCCGGGTCCCAGCCCCAGTCCCAATCCAAGTCAAAATCTAAATCGCCAAACGTGTACTATGCATCGTTGAAGAGTTCTGTTCTAATCATCATCAGCAGTTCCACTTCATCAAATGCGACAGTTTTTAATGAAAATGCTTGATTTTCTGATGTAAATCCAAAAGTCACTATACGCATGCCTTTAAGGTTTGAGGAGTTCCCTCGATTCCTCATGGATCCCATCATCAGAACTCGAGATTGACGAAAATGCAGCTTATAAACTTATCTTGCTTAACAAACATAACGAAGAGGACAAATCGCCAAACGAGAACTATGCATCGTTGAAGAGTTCCGTTCTGATCTTCATCAGCAGTTCCACTTCATCCAATGTCACTTTTGTGAATGTATATGCTTGATTTGTAAATAAAAACACAAAAATCACTATATGTATGCCTTTAAGATTTGAGGAGTTCCCTCGATTCCTCATGGATCCCATCATCAGAACTCGAGATTGACAAAAATGCAGCTTATAAACTTATCTTGCTTAACAAACGTGAACTATGCGTCGTTGAAGAGTTTCGTTCTGATCTTCATGAGCAGTTCCACTTCATCCAATGTCACTTTTGTGAATGTATATGCTTGATTTGTAAATAAAAACACAAAAATCACTATATGTATGCCTTTAAGATTTGAGGAGTTCCCTCGATTCTTCATAGATCCCATCATCAGAACTGGGTTTTGACAAGAACGGGACTAATCTGCATATACTTATACTTTTTACAAAACATTTTAATATATGTCTAAAACTAAAAACCCTCATAAGGTACCTTTTCCCGTGGGACGTCACAAATCTAGTTTGAGTATATGTAACATGGATTTTAAATAATTATCGATCACCTGTCATATGGCAGGTGAAGGACGCTTCGTTCACCTGCCATTGCATCATCCACCTGACTTTTTTGGACAGGTTAACGAGACTTAAGACAAAAGTACAAAAATTTCAATAATATGCAGCTTTAACAGATAGGATAGTTTTTATTCCTAAATTAACACACAAAAGCGATATAACCGCTATATAATTATATAGTTACGAGTATTAGTTGTGGTATCAGTGACATTAACCTGCCGCAAAATCTCATCCACCTGGCAGTTTTAGCCAGGTGGACGATATGCAGGTGATGGGGAAAATGGCAGTTATATCGCGAATACACAAAATGTATTAGCTTGATGAACTCCATACTTAGGCATATAAAACTAAACTATTGTTTACGTTACATATCTTGATAGTAATGCGATAGGTTACATAATTAGCAAGATATCGACTCCAGGATAAAGAGTACTTACCCATTACAAACTCCAATTTCCGATACTTTGTCGTTTGTGTTTTATTTGCGAAGCACAATAACCACGTCTTCGTCCTACCAGGTGATAGCTGATGAGTGACGGCTTCAGCTGGTGCGGAGTGAGACGGGAAAGGTGTGGTGGGGGTTATACAATCGTCGTGAATGTGACGCGCCAGGTGACTGTTAAGAATTGCCTTGGACAAACTTTGAAGCCGAATAACTTAAAATATAAGTATAATATTGTTATGCGATAGTAATATTTTAAAACTTAAGGATATATGTTAATAAAATACGGTAATGCCGTTAAATTAAGTTAATATTTTGTGTGGTTTTCATAGCTCGGAACATCAGTACCTCGCGTTGGGACACGGCAGGTTAACGGATAAACGTAGTTACAATATTTTTTTTTGTAATCAATATTTATTAATTTTTTTTCAAAGTATTAGGCCTCTGTGTAAAAAGTCTCTCTAAATATGTATTAATTTTTTATATATAAAAATAGTACATAACGAAAAAAAAGTTCTAACATAAACCTATTTACAGGTGGCGGTGCCAACTTTTTGAGAAACGACCTTATGAATCTAAATTGGAATGTAAATATACACTCACGGTCATTCACAGTAAATACTAAGGGTTATGCTCATTTATGACCGTGAATGTAGGTACGTGTACATTTAATTTCTATTGCAGTCGGGGGACCTTTTGAATGAGATGCACTTAGTTGGCACACCAAGGTCCCCCGATTGTAATTGAAATTAAATGTACACGTACCTACAGTCACGGTCATAAATGAGCATAACCCTTAGTATTTACTGTGAATGACCGTGAGTGTATATTTACA
This sequence comes from Cydia fagiglandana, assembly GCF_963556715.1. NCBI lineage: Eukaryota > Metazoa > Arthropoda > Insecta > Lepidoptera > Tortricidae > Cydia > Cydia fagiglandana. Next base: position 2,596,692 of record NC_085932.1, on the reverse strand, counting down.
TTCCAATTTAGATTCATAAAGTTATGTAACTAACATATGAACATTATTTTTAGCTTTTCAGTTCGCTTTAAAATGCAGCAGTCGTGTTTTTATATTTTTAATTAATTATTTAATATTTTATTCCTATAAAGTTTTTCTTTTTTCTGAATGAAATTTTACCGCATTAGTCCCGTTATTAATATAGGTTTTTGATTTAAATAATAGAAGCCAATTCGAACATATACCTACATACTGATGAATGATGAAATTTAGTTGTGGGGCGTCTCTCTCGCGCACATTTTTTTGTGTGATAAGCTGATAAGAATAAGAATAAGTTTATTTTCAAAAGAATATATAACTGAAATTGCCAGGGGACTGCACTAGGCTACGCCTGTATCACGGGCAAGTAAGATCATTCTTATGTAGCGACGCTACACGCTACAGTAGCGTGCACACAATTACACACACACCCACATACACACACACACTTCACCTCGAATATAAATTCCACTTACCCATATCTCACCTGCATATTTTTGTATTTTTCTGCATGCAATTTTTGTACTTAAACTAATTTTAGATTCGACAATATCAGCAAAAACGTCGTCAACTTCGGCGCGGATCTAGGGTCATCTATCCCCATTTGTCCCCGCCCTACGTGACCGCCACCACACAAGAGGAGACAAATGGGATGATTTGTATAAAACCACCTGTGCCCGGCGTAGACAAAAAGGAAAACACCGAGAAACAAGTTAGAGTCAGACCAAGAAAATTCTGCAGCGGATTTGATAGCCCACACAGTAAAAGTATTATTTTAAACGTCAAACTTCTATGAAATTAAGACGTATAAATAACACTGGCACTGCGAGGACTATCAAAATCGAGTCGATCTGAATTATCGTGGCTTAACTTTATAAGGAAAAGCATTCAGTGAATACCCGTCGCCGCCGCACGTACACCGTGAACCGGCCAATTATCGAAAACCTGGATGTTGCCGAATACCGGCTAGACAAGGGTAGTCTAACAAGCGTGTGTTCAACGACTGGGCCTTGTTCACATACGAGTACAATCGACTGCAAATTGGACAGGTAGCTAAGCCTATTGAAGAACAAAGGTGCCGTAAATTAGTCCACAACTTACAACAACTACTTATGGTCCATATTCATGTTTTAGTAAAATATGTTTAAGTATTTTTCATATTATGTTGAGTAAATAATACAGAAAGACCATTAGTGTATCTGTCGGCGGCCGATCGTAAGATCCTGTAATGTTCCTGTGTAATGTTTTAACGATCGAATTACTCTTGACAGAGCAGTCGTGGTCACGTTGAACGACGAACGATTCTACGCCAGTTCTCCCTGGCAGATGCTTCTCTGGCACATGTGTTAAGTGGGGTGTTGGTAAGGGCTTTTATCTGATCCGTCCAACGCATTGGGGAACCCAATATATAGGTAGGATATAGGTTCGTTAGGTTGCTTCAGATGCCCGAAGGGCAAACTGTCCAGAAATAGGAGCCCCGCCTGGCGGGCCACCTGCAGCAGTCCAGTATAGGTAGGTACCTATACTGGACTGCTGCAGGTGGCCTCACTATGTTTTTCGTCATTGAAAAGCAAGTGGTACTTAAAGATGAATCATGTGCAACTAGATTTATAAACTGTATTATAAATACATACATATTATATACACATACCTATAATAAGTAAAATGTAAATAGTAATTATGTTTCTTTTACCAATAAAATATTGTATCACTGTAATTATAATTTATTTTTTCACGGATAAGAAATACGTTTACCCGCGTCCCTTCAGAATCTTTTTAAGCGGATTTACTGTTATACCGGGTGTGGCCTGTAACACGAGCAAATAATTAAAAGATGGATTGAACTCCTCAAACGGTGACACTTTTGTTCGACAACTTTTAAAAATTATGAAGTATTTAGACTCCCTATTTTTCGTACAAAATAAATATTATCTTCAATGGACGCCATCGCCACGCCATATCATTGTGATTGACGTTGCTTGTCACGTCTTAAGGAATACTCACGTTAGACCGGGCCGTGTCCGGACCGGAGCTTCCGGCGCATCGTTTTCTATGGAAAGCATCACGTGATCGCCTGTCATGTCATAGAAAAGTAAGCTCCGCAAGCTCCGGCTCGGACACTGCCCGGTCTAACGTGAGTCGTCCTTTAAACATAACAAAATTCGCAATACATGCGTCTTCGAATAAACCTTAAAGTGTATTATAAATCAAACCACAAGTTATTTTTAAAAGTCGCTGAATAAATGTTGATCAGTATGAGGAGTGCAGCCTACAGTTAAATTTTTTGCTTATATTACAGGCCACACCCGGTATAAACAGTGATAATACTTTTCCCATTGCTATAAATAAATAATAACTTAAGTGTGTAGCCCAGGTGGCCCGATCACAAACATTCATACAAACGTAGTCCTCATTTCCCTCTCCGGATATTAATATTATTGAAAATATTATAAGGAAGCCTTGTGTGTAGACTTCTTTGTAAATGGAATAGGAATGAAAAAGAATACGTTTTTGGTCGTTACGTATAAAAAAAAAGTTCTCATGGCAACTTTCTAAGTTTCTTTCATGTAATTTCTCTGAAATTTCCGAGAGTATGAAATCTCATATTCGCTCCCAATTTCAACCATAATCAAAAAATCTAAAAATGTCAAACGTATGGGCATAGCTATGGCTAATAATTGATATACATCCACTTATGTAAAAATATTTTCCATAATATCAATATCCAGAGAGGAAAATGGGGACTATATTTGTATGGAGTCGCGGCCGTCCCCTTTCCTCTGAAAACTAACAAGGAAATAAACTAAAACAAAATAAGTGGAAAAACAGTTGAAAAGCTTCAAAAACTGTTTGTCCTTTGTTTCGACACGCAAGTCGGCGTTTAAAGCTAATTGCCACTTGTCGTAACGGAACACATGTCGTTTATTATATACTCGATCGATAATCTATTCTGACTGAACCAAAGTGGAACATTGGAATTTTACACTCGTTTCTATTTCACTCGCAGGCCTCGCAGCGTGTCGCTCTTGAGCGGGATGTACCTACACTGGCGATCAAAAGTGCATGCACATGTTTCAACCCTTGCCCCTGCCATGCCCTTTTGAACGCCACTGTACATCTAGGGTTGCCAGTGGTCGGGATTTGGCGGGATTCTCCCGATTTTTAGCATGTGCTCCCAATTCCCGACAAAGTGAAAACTGTCCCGAAAAACAGCTTCACGTTATAAAACAATAAAAAAGCCCTTTTCGATCTGGCAACCTTATGTACATCAGTCAGTATCATAGAGAAATATAAGTTAAGAAAGAGTAACTCCATACTTACATCAGTTTTCTTACGCGAGTTATTTCATAGTCGACATCTAACTTCAAGTAGTGGAACTATCCGTAGGTACCTACCGCCTTTTTTTTTACACCGAATGTTACAAGTGTCGCAAATGACGAAAAATGTAGCTAGAACTAAAACAATTTACAACTAATATTACGAGTATAAACAGGAGTTGAAAGACCGTAGGTAGTTATGCAGAAAACGACCAACTCAATTTTTCTCAACCAAAGCTACTGTCAAAGTATTTTTGTCAAAGTGACTTAAGCCCCTCATTCACACTCCTACCTTGTAGGCCGCCTCGTAGTCCGCCTCGTTGGGTAGGATTGTGTATGGGGGTTGCGGACTACGAGCCGTCCTACAAACGGCTAAACGGTAGGACGGCTCGTAGTCCGCAACCCCCATACACAATCCTACCCAACGAGGCGGACTACGAGGCGGCCTACACGGTAGGAGTGTGAATGTGGGGCTTTACACCCTAACTCAGTAGCTTTGGCCGCTTGCTGCATTGATAAAAAATTGAGTTGGTCGTTTTCTGCATAACTACGGTCATTAGACTTCCGGCTATTGCCTTGACTGGTAAGTTCCGGTACTTGACGCCAGTGGCCTATTTTATAAAGCTACAAGTTACAATTTACAAGCGGAAGTCTCGTTCTAACACATAGAGTTAGAAAGAGACTTCCGCTTGTAAATTGTAACTTGTAGCTTTATAAAATAGGCCACAGATGTCGACTAAGAAATAACTCGCGCTTTCGTAAGAAAACTGATGTATGAAGTTACCACTCTTTGTTTATACTTCTCTATGGTCAGCATTAAAAGTAGCGGATTAAAGGTGTTTACCATTCTCTAATAACTAATGTTCAAAATATATATATGTATGTCTCAGCTATAACTAGGTATGTAGAAAAATTGCAGATACTTTTGAATGCAACTCTCGCTTGGACCGACTCTATCACACAATTAATACGTCACTCACAAATTGAAACCCATAGGCCCCATTCGCACGACAGCTTTTTCAAAGCGCGTTAAAAAAGCGTTTGAATGACACAAATGGATAATCTGTATTCACACGACAGCGGTGGCGCTTTTTTAACCGACTTCCATTTCATAGAAGGAGGAGGTTCTGTATTCGGTTGTGGCTATTTTTTTTTTTTTTCTATGTACGTTCACCGATTACTCCGACATCCGTAGTCCGATTTGAGTAATTCTTTTTTTGTTTGAAAGGAGCTACCTCCGAGATGGTCCCATTTTAATTTGGTTCTGTTCTGATGATGGGATCCATGAGGAATTGAGGGAACTCCTCAATTTTTAAAGGCACATGCATGGTGATTTGGGTGTTTTCTTAAGCAACTCGAGCATTTTCTCCCGAAAACCACCACTTTGATGAAGTAGACCTGATGATGATGATTGTTTTGATGATAATGATGATGATTTATTAAATGTAGTATGTTCAGCGATTACTCCGGCACCTGTGATCCGATTTGAGTAATTCTTTTTTTGTTTGGAAGGAGTTACCTCCAAGGTGCTTCCGTATTATTTTTGGTTCTGGTCTGATGATGGAATCCATGAGGAATTGAGGGAACTCCTCAGTTTTTAAAGGCACGTGTAAAGTGATTTCGGTGTTTTCTAAAGTAACTCGAGCATTTGCTTCCGAACACCGCCAATTTGATGTAGTGCAAGTGTAGCCTTACCACGAGTTTGACATTGACATATTCGCTAAGTTAGCGACGCTAACGTCTTCGTAACTTACTTTTTATGCATCTCGCTCGCACTAATATGCCACTACGAGCGAGATGCAAAGAAAGTAAGTTACACACACGCTAGCGAATAAATCAATGTCAAACTCTTGGTAAGCTGGTAAGGCTACTGATCGGGGGTTAGGTTTAGGAGTTAAGGGGTCGGGGATTAAGGGGTCGGGTAATGGTGGTTGAAGGGGGGGGGGTTGAGGGATTGAGTCAGTGGCGGGGCGGAGGATGGATTTAGTGTAGTGACAGGAATTATAATTTCCCAGACGGACTCGAAAAAATTCCAGATTACATATTTATTAAAGTAGATACACGAATTTAGTGTTAATCATGATGTTGTTTTTCATTCACGCGTCGCGCTATAACAATGCGTTAAAACTAAAAATGGAAAAATAAAAACTTTTTACAAAAAAAAGAAAACCGACTTCAAAAAGGATGAAATAAAATATTATCCTTTTTAAGTCTATGTCTATTAGTAAAGAATACCCGTCAAAAATAATCAGCTTTATGACTAAAAATCCCATTAGAACTGTACCATTAGAACTATTATAAATGTGTAAGTAATTCTGTCTGCCTCTTTGTCGCCTTTTCATGGCTAAACAACTGAACCGCTTTAGGTGAAATTTGGCAAGAACGTAAATTCCTTGAATTGTTTTATATTTTGAAATGTATAGTCCTCTGAATAAGGGACGGGAAATAACTTCAGTCCCAATCCCACGCTTGCGTGCCGACAAACATGGTACGGACTGTGCCAAGAAGGTTTGATCGTGTGTTCTGAGGTGTGTTCTTAGGTACAGTCGACGTCAAAGATATGTACACTTTTGCACCTTACTCCTTTGTAATAAGACGAAAAGTGTAAACATATTTTTAACGTCGACTGCACCTACAGAAAGTACGTTCATTGTAAGGCAATCCAACGTACATCCTTATCGAATCGCACCAAAATCATGGTATGCTTCAAAAGTTGGCTTGGCACCGACTTCAAACATATCAGTTGGTAACGCATAGACTTAAAAAGGATAATATTTTATTTCATCCTTTTTGAAGTCGGTTTTCTTTTTTTTGTAAAAAGTTTTTATATCAAGCGTTGTTGGATTTTCGACTTTAAGCCTTGGTCATTAAATCGAATTTAGAGTGCGGACAGATTCAAGCGCTTTTTTAACGCGCGTTGAAAAAGCTGTCGTGCGAATGGTTGATTGGTACAGTCGCCATCAGATAGGTATATCGGAGCGGCCAAGGTATTCACAATATCTGAACACGCACTCTAACGCCTTGACAATAGAGGCGTGTTCAGATATTTGTGAACACCCTGGCCGCTCCGATATATCTGATGGCGACTGTACTAAAAATGACATGACGGTGACGGTACGGTACCGGTACCTACATTAACTACTCAGGTATTCATTTTCATTATGCAATTAAATGGACCTAGTTTATTTTCCACATGAGATAGGGTTTGCTAACAAAAAACAGCACACACTGGTCGATACGCGGATATCACCGTGTCCGCACCGCTCCGGTGTGTGAGCGAGACAGCGCTATGCACGTATATAGTGGTGTCCCGCTCGCACACTGAAGCGGCGTGCGAATCTACCTCCAATCACAGAATAAATAATAGTACTAGGTACAGAAGACTCACTCTCTAACAAAACGCGTCTGTTACGATCAGCACATATATGGCCGCTAGGTGGCGACAGCGCCACGCGCGGCTTATGGCAAACCCCAAAATTGGGGCCGAACGGATGCACTTTTAGCTACCTGTAGCAAAGCGACGGAATCGCGGAGTGAGTCACGCCTGCTCCAATTTAAAGACTGCCATGCATCACCGCAGTTCGACGAAACCAGTTTTAGCAAGTTGGTAAAATTAACAACTTTGAGGCCGTTTTAGCAATATTATAGCAAGTTCCAAACACACGTACATCAGTTGTTTTGTTTATAATGTACTTATACAGGGTGTTACTGACCATAGGGCTTTAAATCCAGGCCTCGATTCTACTCGCTAAACTGAGCTACTTTTATTATAGCACCAATCCCGAAATCCCGAATTTTTTTTTACATTTTCATACATTTTGGCTGATCAGATGTCGACGTTTTCTATGGAAAGGCCAAAAAATTTTCCCCGATTTTTGAGTTGGTCCCATAGTAAAAGTAGCTCAGTTTAGCGAGTAAAATCAAGCCCTGGATTAAAGCCCCATGGTCAGACACATACTGTATGTTTAATAGCTAGGTGTATATTTTTTACAGATTTATCATTTAGTAATTGCGAAGACCTCTTCTTTAAAAGCGATAATCCCTATTTTAAGACAGACAATTTTACTAAGCAATCTTCTATTTTCTTTACTTTTGGGACCAGCGCACACGGCCCCGTGTGTTTCTCGCCTTATTTCGCGGGAGCAATTTTATAGAGTTTAAATATTACACAGTAGTCTAAGAGCTAATCCTCGAAAAACGTTTGTATAATCACAATACAATTTATCAAAGGGGACAAGAAGACAAACATGAAAATCGGCCGCTATTTTGAATCCGTGAGAGCTCTGTCGCATCGAATAAAATTTTTATATGGAGTAGCTGTCATGTATGTTATAGCAATAATTTTTGGAGGTAAGTAACATAAATTAATTACCCAAGTAATAAAAATACGGAAAAACATATTACTCCAAATATTTTTTGAATTAAGCCCAATCTAAAGAGACTTGAAGGAACTATCATTGCGACCATCATTCGAGGCGAGAGGTATGCTTAAAGCAGTGGGGAGACACTCTTCTTTTCGGGCATTCTCGGCTCCGTTCGGCTGAGCATTGCTCCGAGCAATTATTATGGTTGGTACAACTTGACGTCCCTTTGCGTGTACGACCACAGATAAGATAATGACTTGAATTTTGACAACCCTAAATAGCCGAAAGATTTAGTACCATACAGCATACCCATAACACACCATACCACCACCACCACCATACCATACACCATACCATACCATACCACCATACCATACTACCACCACCACCACCACCGTACCATATAGTATAGCATAGCAGTAGAGACAGCAAGTTCGTCCGCTGTCAAACTTCGGTTTTGTAGGAAGCTTCCTTTCTGTACGGTCGTACTGTTATTTATTCTGATATTTCTGTGACTAGCTCTTCGACTACGAGCTCGCTGGCGCTACCTATTTTCATTTTACTACTGTTTGCCGGAGGTGGGCATGGGCACTGTTTTACTTATTCCTGGCTTTATCGTACCGTAACTCCGAATACGGGGATTGGCCTGGATTCCGCCCGTATTGGGCGGGAAGCAAAGTAAAGCATTGCATGTAGTTTAGTAAAGTTTGGTTTGGTGGTTTGTGTCCCAGAGGCGAGAGAAATGGAGAGGAAAGAGGAATTTTAGAAAATATAGTAGTACTATAATTATGTAGGCACACTTAAGTTCTATACAATTGATTGTATGGGAGCGGGTTTTTGGCGGCGGGTTCGCGAGGTTCTTATTAATATTTTTCACGTCCTTTTTCGACCTCGGTATCAATGTGTGATTATTTGATTTTCTCAAGACTACCCCGTATATTATAAATTGTTGATACTTGACAACAGAGCCATCTACCGACAACCGCCAACACTTCTTTTTATTGTAATAATGTTAGCAAGGAATGGAGCTTGTGCCTACTCCATTTAGTTCACACCAGAGTTGATAGATGGCAATAAACACAAGATTTGTACTACGACCGACTCACTGACCTACCTTTAATTCTTAAATAGTATGATAATTATTCATAGCCTAATTTAACTAAAGAATCTTGTGACTCTGTAAGCATTAGTTAGTTTTATTTCATTCAAAATAGGTAGGTAGGTTGCCATACAAGGTGGCCACAAAATACGTTGATACATTTTTTACTGCATATTTTTGATAATTTTAACAAACGTTTGCGTTTACGGTTTTATTTTAATTAAACGGTTATTGTTCTAATTTTGAATTAAGTACATTTTGTAAATAAAGTAAAAGTAAAAAAAAATCTCAAATAGTTATTTGTTTTACAAGGGGGCAAATTTGTTGTTTAACCGCTCGTGCTAATATTGATACCCGAGCAGGCGAAAGATTCCAAAGTTCGAAAAATGGAATCATGAGTGTTGCGAGGGTTTCAAAGCACGAGGGTTAAACAAAATTTGCCCCCGAGTGAAACACAAAATTTTTCACCACTCCAACCGGAAGCAAACATTAAATGTAAGTAAAATATCAAACAAAATCAAACCAAATCAAATCCAAATTTATGTTATTAAATATTTATCATCCAAAATTATTATTTGAAAGTTAATTCTACCAGCAAACATAAAAAATGAACTCAAAATTTGCATTTGATTACTTTGCCTCACATGTGAATAAAATGCAACTTTGCTATCCGTCTTTGAAGTGCAAAGTAAGCCTTTCCGAGCTGGTGTGGTGAAAAATTATTTGTTAACGTAGTAACTACTACTTTGGGCTAACTGACTAAATAAATATTTTGGGCCACCCTACAGGCTGCATAGCTGCTACATGAAACAATGCCGTTATTTTCTATGCACACATTAATGCTGGTTGTTTTGGTTATTAAATAAATAACAGGTAATTAAGTAATTACAATTACTAATAATTACAATTACTAATTAGCTCTTAAAGTGTTTTCTAATTTAGGTACTTAACTACAACTGATTTTTGTTCAACTAGGGGCCACATGCACCATCCCACTAACCCGGGGTTAAGCGGTTAAACCGTTAACCCAGTATCAAAGGCTTATAATATGTGACGTCCCAAGGGTAAAGGTACCTTATGGCGGTTGGCGCTTACGCTTTTATTAACGCCGCCGCCGCTCCAATATTATTGCGGCGCTATGCGACGTATAAGCGCCGCCCGCCATAAAATTCCACGAAGTCACATATGTACTTCCAAGGCGAGTTTAAATGTTCCTACAAGTATATGACACTTACAAATGTTGTTTGCGAAAGCAGTAATTTAAGAAACACACTTTGTCCGAATAACGTGAATTACCTACCTACTCGTACGTACGTAATTGTAAACAAAGGCGGATTTTATTTTTAGATGGTGCTACAATAACAATGATATACTGCCGTATTCGAACTTCAAGATATTCACAAGAGATGACACGTACTAGATCCATTCTAGATACGTTATAGTTTAGATATCAACTAGTTCTCTTTTGCAGCGCAATTCGGGCAACCAATGTCACTTTTGTGTTAGATAGAGTAAAGATATCTATTAGATCTGAACTGGACATAAATAGGAATATAAAACTAAAACTAACTACAATTAAAATAATTAAAACTAAAAATTTAAAATACCTATCAAAATTTGGTGCCCTCGGGAGGGTGCCCAACACGCAGGCAGCGTTCCCGCGCTGGATTGCGATGGCAATTCGCTGCGCGAGAAAGCTGCCCGCGCGGGGGTCACCCGTTGCCTCCCTCAACCTAAGTCATATCAAGTCATATCCTATGGAAATCGTTCAAGTGTATCTCCAGAATCACGCAAATGTCAAATTTGACAGGTTAGATTTTAGAGTGTGCGCGGAAAAAGAAGAGTCGTGGAATGTATGGGGCCCAATTCATTTCACAACTCTACTCTTTCCGAACAGACTCCAAACATATCGTTATCGTATCTTGGTGATGTCTAACAGATGTCTAATAGATGTCTATTTCAAAATCCGAATCGGGCCCATCGACATCATATTAAGGTTTCCCTTCCATTGTGACCACACTTTTCATGAACCAAAGCGATTGTTTTCAGAATACTTAGTTGCACTCCAATGCAATTTAATGGCTCCACTACACGATGGGCCAACGCCGGCCACTCCAAGGGACGAAGCCATGCGGTAGAATGAGATAGCAATATCACTTGCTCCCTCTAACGCCTAAATGCGTCCCTTGGAGTGACCGGCGTTGGCCCATCGTGTAGAGGAGCCATAACACATGGAGTGCATGGAACACGCGGCGCGATTCGGGAAATGAATTAGAGATTCACTATAGATACGAAATAGTACAGATATGTGGCGTTCCACGGCAAAAGGCTCCATTGCCCCGGCTGAATATTGGCGACGTTAATAAGCGCCAGCCGCCTTAAGGTACCTTTTGCCGTGGTACGTCACATATCTTTACTATTTCATATCTAGTGAATCTCTAATTCATTTCCCGAATCGCGCCGACGCTCAGAGTTCCTGCTCACAGCTCCTGTTCGTAGTCGCTTTCTTCTACAAACTGCCGTATTCGAACTTCAAGATATTCACAAGAGACGACACGTACTAGATCCATTCTAGATACGTTACAGTTTAGCAACTACATAGTTCTCTTTTGCCGCACAATTCGGGCAACCAATGTCACTTTCACGTTAGATAGAGTAAATATATCTATTAGATGTGAACTGGATGTTTAAGTCATATCCTGTGGAAATCGTTCAAAAGTATCTCCAGAATCGCGCAAATGTCAAATTTGACAGGTTAGATCTTAAACATATCGTTATCGTATCTTGGTGATGTCTAAAAGATATCTAATAGATATCTATTTCAAAATCCGAATCGGGCCCAAAGCGTGAAAACGCTGGGATCGGCTACGAGTGTAGCGCTACGAAAACGTTGGCAGAGAAAAACTAATTTAATACCTACCGCAGTTCCACTTATTGCCGGTCACTGTCCTTTTGTCTCATCGTAAATTCGCCCAATAAATGAATAAAGCCTATTGTTCAAACATCTTCGTAAATATTGCCACTTACAAATTACCGAGAGAAGCACGATTTAAGAGGAAAGGGGACGGCCGTTTTTCCATACAAACGTAGTCCTCGTTTTCCTCTCTCTCTGTGCCTCTCTCGATGTTAATATGTATTATGGAAAATATTTTTATGTGATATACATATGTTATGCTATGCCCCTACGTTTAACTTTTTTCGATATTTTGATTACTGTAAAAATTAGGAGTGAAAAACAAATTTCATAAAAAAAATTAAATGCTTCCTAACTCTTATAGAGTCAGACCAAGAACAGTCTTCTTGAAATTATGACGTATAAATGACACTTGCACTGCGTGGGCTATCAAATCCGCTGCATACTTTTTTGGTCCGACTCTAATAGCATAGGTAGCTGTGGTTGATATGCAGCAAATTGTGTCAAAACATTTTCAATAATGTTAATATCCAGAGAGGAAAATGAGGACCACGTTTGTATGAAAACACGATTTCGCGCGGGTCCTCCACTTTCGTCTTAAGTCGATTATCTTGCGGACAAAGGGTGCTAAGACATTCACACAACAATCATCCACAAAACCAGTCTATTTAGACCTCTTATTTCACTAACTTAGCACTTGACGCTATTCTGGTCAGGAAAAAGACCGTTGGCGAAGTAAAAACAACAGCTGTTGACAGATGGTCGATGGTCGCTCGCGCACTCGCCCGCGCGACATTCGCCAGCGCGCACGCGTTACGCACGCGCGAATTTCGAAACGAAAATGATGCTCGCCGGAGCAGAAATTGTCGACAAGAGTGTCGCGTTCAGTTCTGATGGTGTGGTGCTGCCAGCTCCTGCGGCAATACCTGCCTCAGCTGCTCCCGCCGCTCCTGCTTCTGCAGTTCCTGCCGCGGCAACAATGACCCAAGCTGCCCCGCAAGGACTGTCAAGGGTGCCTGAGCGGGAAGCCGTGGATATCCACTTCAGCAACATAACGTGTACAGTCAAACTTGGAATTAATAAAGGTATTTATTTATATTTTTTATACGCGATGATTGCTAAAAAGCACGCGGCGTTTGTAGTTTGAATGCGCATTTGAAAAACGTGATATATCATTTTACTGGTGTTTGAAATTTTATAAAACCACAGTGAAGTTGCTTTAGAGTACCGACATAACTTAAAAAGATTATGAAGTTTAAAATAAGTACTTATAATAAACATTGGGCGAGTACATTACGTATTTGATACCTATTTTAAAATTGAAACACGTTGACTATAGAACACTTACTACCGTAAACGTCTTCCCGGCTTTGCCTGACCTAAAAAACTGATAGTCTACCAAACCTCTATCCATATCTAATTCATAATAAAATGGAAATAGGGTAACTGTTTAAAGTGTGACCGTTAAAAGTTGTAATACAACTTACACAGCCATTTGATAAAGAATCACTGTTTTTTCAAGCCAGGCAATGCCACTATTTGGTAACTAAGTACCTTTATTTTATAAAATATCGACAAGTCCTCGGCACTTTAATATAAGTAAGTAATATATTGTTTTTAACCCCAATTTCACTAAACTAATACATTCTCTCTTATATTATTTTAAGTCAAAACGTATCTTCTCAGTATTTTTCACATACGAGTAGCTTGGGTAGAGTCTGTGTGGTAAGAGAAGAGTCATAGAACGTATTGATTCTCTTATATTCCACGACTCTTCGCTTTCGGCACAGACTCTAAATGGACTAAAATTGTATGGAGATGACAGTTGTCACCGTAACGAATCTACTACTTACTTACTTGGTTGACGCGGTGACCCAAAATGAGTCTTGGCCTCCAACACAAGAGCACGCCACTTTGATCGGTCCAGAGCGGTATCCCGCCAGCTTTCGCCGACGCCGAGCTCACGGAGATCTGCCTCGACTCTAAAGCCTCATCTCGAATAGATGGGTGAAGATCGGGCAGCCAAAAGGGCCTACTTGGGTCGACCAACTGGGCACCGTCCTGTTGGTCGTCCTAAATACCGTTGGCCGTACCGAATCTAATGAAAAATAATAACTCTGTCCTCAATAGGTCAAATATCCTCTAATTATTGCAATTTCCTCAAGATGACGCAAATATCTTAATGAATGCCGAGATAGCTCGCTAATCAGAACCAAAGGTCGCTTTTAAGGTCATCTAGCGTTAGATATTACAACCGGACCTAGATAACTCGTGCTTAGGAACTAATGATAGGTATCAAGTGCGATTATAAACAACTTAATAGATAATATGAAGTATTTCTTATTACCCCGGTATTTATTACTCGTATTATTCCGGGTATGCCCTTAAACCACGTCCAAGGCCACCGGTAGACGGGCAGCAGCGTCCCTCAATTTCGCTGTACTCGACTGCGATCGCCAACCCGCCTGCCAAGCGTGGCGATTATGGCATTCACCCCCAAAGGGGGAGGCCTATGTTCAGCAGTGGACGTCATATGGCTGAGATGATGATGATGATGATGATGATGATGATTTCTTATTTAATAACTTAATATTCCGTGTCTTTATTGTTTAAAAAGTTAGTTTAATGTCGTCACAACATACGCATACGTGACGTCGATAGACTCATTGGAACTGTTTAAAAACAAACTTTAATGCAATTTCAATTGTTTTAAACGATTAAACTGACAAGTATTAAAAACTAGTAACTTCCAATAGAATTTCGGTCGTTTTTAATGCTCAAAATTCTAAGTAACAAATATTTACAAATTTTATTTAAAAAAAAGCTGTACAGCAACTACGTATATAATGTACGTAGTCGCCAAGACCGAAACGGCCAGGACAGGATGATGATGATGATGATATAAGTACAATAAGTAGGTAAGTACTACTGTGTCGTACTGAGAAGCATTAAAAACTGGTAACTTTTCGTATAGATTTCAATAGAAACTCAGCCGTTTTCAATTCTTAAAATTCTAAGTATCAAATACTAGTACACGAAGCGAGCGAGTAGCGAGTACTCAAAGCTAATGTAAAACCTTGTAAAATACCTAAACGCAAAAACACGACTTCTTGACATGTAACCGAACGTTAAATACCTATCCTCTTATCTTCAATACATTTGAATGATAATTGGTAGAGCAGTTGTAAATAATGACTTAATGACATTAATGACTTGAGTGCTTAGTGTACGAGTTAGACACGATTTGATAAGTTTGTATTGACCGAGTGTTAGTGAAGGTCTCCGTTGATCTTAGCGAACAACTTGGACAAAAATGCTTTACGGCCCAAATCGAAGTTTAAGATTGTGTAGGTACGTCGACGTAATATTGTCTAGATACGATATGGATTAGATATGTCAGTGTCAAAAGTGACGTTATTGTTCAAATAAACGTCGCTTTTGACACTGACAGATCCGATCCATATCGTATCGAGATCTAATTTTTGACGTTTATTAAAATTAGTGTCAGGGCGTTAGTAAGGTCAGATCAGTCGGACGTTCTCCTTTAGAAGTAGCAATTTTCTACTAACCGATTCTCGTGAAATTTTGTAAGCAGGTTCTATGTTTATTATTTTTTATGTGGATTTAATTTGTGGAAATATTTCAAAATGGCGGAGCCATACATATATTCAGTTTTCAAAGACCACTTGGTTGTAAAACTTGTAAAGGGTGTTTTCTGGGGTATGGGGAGCAAAAACAGTTATTATACCCAAAGGTAATGGTTCGTTAACTATTTTGTCGCAAAATCATGAGAACTTGACGTGGCGGCGAAAATGATAAAATGTGAAAATTAAGGTTACACATAAATTAAAATTCACTGCTTAGTTTTATGAAATATATCGTTAATCCGCAAATACGCTAGGTAACGAGATCCATGCATATACGTACCTAATAATATACAATATGTATAATTGTATATATATATATAGGTATGTATGTGCATTGAGTGCACCAACGCAAGGTGTATGCGGTTTTGTCTTCACACACTTGACTGACTCGTAACGGACTATTATTATTTAAATTACCATGTGGGAGACACAGCAAAAAATATATACGATGCCTTCCCACATTGGTTGTATCCAGCGGAACGGAGAAGAGAACCATTGTTTTTGATTCCCTTCCATTAGGATAGTTTTATGCTACAACTTTCTAAATATTCAGAAAAAAACAGTATGGGACTCGTCCGATTGTACCCAAAATAATAATAATTTGATGAAGTATTTTTTTCTTACTCAATCCGTATTTATGCTTAACAAATGAAAATGTGCATAGAAATTCTTTTCACGCCTTACGGATATAGCTTATCTCGTATTAAATATTTCGAGGTGAATTTGATTAGATAATGAAGTATTACTTCATAGTAAGAGAGTTGATACGTATTTATTTTATCTTCGGATTAAATTCATTACAAATTAATTTCACAATTTTCACGCGAGTCAAGGATACTTCGATAATTCCGATATTCGTCCTCTTTATTGTATGTGAATGTTTTAACATAGATTACTTCCACAAGTTCTCGCATTTTGTAAAATATAGGTACTATAAAGTATTTAATAAACTAACAATCTTGGATTTAGTTGAATAAGTATGATTAAAGTCAGTTAGACGTTCTGTACTGATTATTTCAAGTATCAATATCAGTTAACTAAAGAGACAAGTGATTAATTATTACGAAAAAACTAATTGAAACCATACTATATGCAGTGTGATGTAATTTTTTGTGGCCCTAATATAGGTAATAATTGTACTTGTATTTAGTATTGCCGTACTGCCGGAATATTCAGGCAAAAATAATTTATTGCATTTTTATGCCAGCCTTATCGAAATCTGATTTTTACGCCTTATATCTCAGTTCGTCATCGATATTATGATAAGAACTTTAGTTTAAATTATAGTCTTGGTTGTCAAATCAGGGACCGTTACCGGTATTCTGACTACAGGTTATTATTGAGGTATAACCGGTGTAATTTGAATTTGGGTATTTATATCACTTAAGCTCCGAATAGAGGTATTCGAATACCGGTATTCAATAGTGTTATCGGTTTAGCCAATTGACAACAAATACCACTATTTGATAGTTTACTCCTAAAGCTATTACCGGTAATAAGTAAGTCCCAATACCGGTTGTAGTAGTACCACGATTCGTTCCTTCGCTACTCGTCAAGGACATTGTCCGGCCCGCTTGTAAAGTTGTAAATACTTAAGATTCGGATCTTAGAATGCCCGTTTTCATGTTGCTGGTGAAATTAGCTGTTAGGTGATGATTTTGATGGATAAATATTTAATAGCGTTCATTTGATTCTTTTAATTGTTTTTTTATTGTTGATTTAATTGTATTTTATTATGTATGTAGTTTATAATCTCAAAGATATGAGCGCCGATTAGACGTGCGCGCCGCCGCCATAAGGAGTCCGCGCGCCGCCGCCGCCGCCGGTAGTTTAAAATTCGCGCCGAATATTTTTTTATAAGACCGTATTATGCAGCGTTAAAATATGTAATAGGTTATAGTCCGATAAGAAATAGTTGAAAATTATTGCGGGCGCCACTTCCTACGAGCCCCGATGCATATGTTTTCGTCAGGTGACCCCACTTTTTGAGGTTCTCGCGTTTGTTCAAAAATAATGTTTTTGTTTAAAAATTACTAATATTTAATGCTTATATTAATGTAATTTAATTTTATATGGTAATACTCTGCAATAACTAAATCCAAATACAAGAAATACCGTTTGTACTGAAAGAAAAAAAATAATGTTTTTTTTTTTTTTTTGACGGGTAGGATTACAACATATGTGAAAAGGGCTATTACCAGAGAAAGCAATAGGGCTCTGCCAATGTACTGAAAATTTTGTTTCGAGCCCATGCATGCAGCAGTGCTGTAAGAGAGGACAATATGATTTGGACAACGTTTTTGAAAACTCCTTTTTTTCAGCAATAAAAGTCTCGTGCAATTTTATTATACGATCAAAATAAACTACATTAAACATTGCTATTATGGTTCCCATTACTGGGTCATTATATGTTCATGTGTAAAATTTATTAAAATAAACAAAATTGTTGCGCGGAACTAGACGAAATCATTTGCATCAGGGCTCGTACGTAACTCTCACATTATTGACGTAAAATACTTACTTAAAAATGGCAATAATTACGTACTTACGGAATTTTTCTGGTTATATAATTGAATTTCTACTATTTTATGTCGCACCAACACCATACTAAGTCATTATTTGTCGTATTACAACGTAATGAACCAAATAGATAAAAAAATATTATTACGGATTTTTTTTCCTGTGCGTTCATCAAGACATCAAGAGACAGACCCGATTTCATTTAAGAAATTTCTTACGAAAATATTGATAAAATTACATGCATTATTGTATACCATTGTTCAGATGTTGCTGCATCCTACGATACCCCGCTAAGTTTGATTTAATGTTAATAAAATGACGCCAATGACTGGTAAAATTTTACCACCTACGAGCTATAAACTTTTTGGAAAAATATAAAAATAATAGGTTTTACTTTAGTTTATAAGTTGACATTATCAGTAAGTGTATTTATAATTAAAATGCAATTATTCTATATTAATTTAAAAAAAACATGATATTGACAAAAAAAAACCTCATGCATATAAAGTACTGTATATTCGGCAACGTCCAAAATACTAGACGTCTTTTCATTATGCGGCGTATCTTTTTATTTACACCGAACCTGGCAACATCCAACATATTTGTCATACCTATGTTTTTTTCGAAACTATTATAAATAGATTTTTTTCATGATTTTTCTACAATAAACAACCACATACCTAATAAGATAATAACACCAAAAAAATGATACTAACACAGTTTTTAAGATTTTTTTTTCCCTTGTCGATTTAAGGGTTAAGCATGACTTTTCATTATACGTCTTAATATTGAAAAGTTGAAAAATTCCACGCCGCCGCCGTGGATTTTTAGGTGGCGCGCCGTTGCCCAATTATTTTCGACCGGCGCGCACGTCTAGCGCCGCCCGATAGGCATTTAGCCGGCGACGGTTCGCCGGTCAAAATTGGTTGGCGGTGGCGGCGAATCGGCGGCGTAGCCTTGAAAACTTGGTTTATGCGAAGATAATTCAAACCTTTTAATTTCAAGGATTATTTATTGAATTATGGTAGGAAAAAAGTTTTTCATGCCATGAACTGTAGATAAGCAGCACAATGAACATCTTTATATTGTGAGGTTACTGTTAATTGAATCTATCACTAATTCACTACACATTATAAAACAAAGTCCCCCGCCGCGTCTGTCTGTAACTGTATGAATGTATGTTCACGATGAACTCAAAACCTACTCAACTGATTGTCATGCGGATTTCAGCTATCAATAGAAAGATTTTTGAGGAAGCTTTAGTTTAGGTGTACAATTTGTTAATGTTTTGTGTTATCCGTGCGAAGTCAGTGCGGGTAGCTATAGTCAAATATAATAGTTATTTAGGGTTATGTACGTATCGCCAGGAGAGGTGAATGATTACACACACTGCTCGCACAGAGTACCTACTAATCGCAAAAATAGTATGAATGAATCAATGAGTGAATGCGACTTAAACGTACGATATTAAAAGCCTATAAAAAAAACCTTCAAGAAACTTTTTTACAGTTGATATCAACTTGATATTGGTACGAAATACGGAACCCTAAAAAGAATATTAATTTCAAAATCTCACTGTCATTACATGATTTTATTGTTGTGTGCGTGACTTCAACTATCGTGCTCATACCTTTACATGCAATTGTTGAGGATATGTTCTGGAATAGACGTAGTAGGTTAGGCTCCATATCACCTATTTCTTATTCATTGACATTGCCTGGCCACCGAATCGCTAACTACTGCCACATGTTTAGCTTAAGCATAGACAAGAGAAAGCATGCAGTCTAATATATATTAGCCAAAAAATTTATATATCCGAACTTAATATAAGATGCTAACAAATTAGCTACCAATATTTTTACAGCTGATAATACTCGACTCCTGGAATATATTTAAGTATGAAACATTTAGGTTTTATGTTTTTTTGAGAAAATTGGAAAACAAATTTGCTACGTAAAAACACCCTGTTAATGAGATAATTAAATGAGTCCTCTTTTTAACTGGCCACTTCACGTTGATAAATGAAATGACACGTTGATGATAATGACATTTAACACAAACAATTGTTGACAAAACAGAAAGTGTTAAACATCTTGTCAGTTAAATCATAGACAAATATAGTAAGCATAGAGTGCTCACTCCGTACATCAGTTTTGGTACCAAAAAGACTATTATTTTCGTAGTTGACATTTAGCATCCAGTAGCGGGATTATCAGTACCGCTACTTGATACTAGATGTCTCAAATGTCGCGACTCACGAAAATTGTATTGAACAACTATTTACAACTAATATTAAAGCAGAAGGAGTTGAAAATAAGTTCCAGATAATCCTTGTTTAATATTCGCTGAAAGTTGTTGAGCATTAGACATTTCGGTCGGTGCAACATCTATTGTCAAGTAGCAGTACTGATAATTCCGTTACTCGATACTAGATGTTGACTACGAAAACAATAGTATTTTTGGTACCAAAACTGATGTATGGAGTGAGCATGAGCACTCTATGTATTTTTTCTTTATGTGGTTAAATGCACGTAATGATTATTTTTAATTAATTTTTTTAATATAATTCTAATTTATTATTTTGTTCGGTAAATAAAACAAAAATATGATATGAAAAGTTTTCTTGATTTCTATTTAAAGTTAATTGTTTTTATATAATAAAGTACCATCTCTTAAAATATCGGTACCTAATTTGTTAGCACCTTATATAAAAGCAATAAATTCCCGATCAAACTAATCTGCATAGCATTTGCAACGACAACGTGTGAACGATGAACGATGATATTTACATCGTTAATGTCAAATTTCTATGAAAATATGACGTTTATATTATAATAACACTCCCTCACTTTGTTCTGTTCAAATCGGTGCAAAGTTAGCTTAGACAGACTCTAGTATCTAACAAGGTCACGCCGATGCCACGGCGATAGCGCAGTGTCGGCAGCGGCGACGCGAAAATTTTGGCGGCGGCGGCGGCGCGAAAATTTTGATGGCGGCGGCGGCGCGCCGGCGCGGCGCTCATATTTCATATGGAAATGTTTTCTGGGGTTAATTCTTTTCATTAATTCATTCATTAACCTCGTGCTTTGAAACGGTCGCAATTTCGAACCACTTGCTACGCTCATAAATTATGAAATATTTCGCTTGTACAGCGATCAATATTAGCATGAGGACTTAACAAAAACTTTAACCTCTTGTCGCAAAGTTTTTGGTTACTCTTTGATCAAGTGCAATGAATACCGGTATTAAATACGATAACCATTACCGGTATACTGAATACCTGTTATTATTGAGGTATTAATGAATACCGGTATTTCATTATGTCAATTAGTGTAGTTTAGCGATAAAGACAAAAACGGAATGACAGCAATACCTCTAATTCGAATATAGGTATAACATTTTAACCGGTATTCGTTTGACAGTTTATATACAGGTATTTAATAAAACCGGTTATACGGTCCCTGTGTCAAATACAACGTTATACATAATCTTTCTAGCGTTGTCCCGGTTTTTTCATGTAGGTATCACTCAGGGGGCATGAAGGCTTAGCCAAGTGAGGTTTCGTTAACTATAAAAACCAGCATTCGAAATTTAAATAGGTAATGTACTTAATGTAACGTTTATGGGTATGCGATTGTCATCTTGGGTACGCCCGTGGGGTCCGCTCGGCGACGATACGCTCCATAATGAAGGAGCCAGTGGGAGGTAATCTATACTTTTCCCCCTTCGATAGGATGCCGCCAATTTTACCCAATTATTGTGTATTTGTCTCAATGGTTCTTTGTTTTGGTGCTTCTAATATAAAATGTATAATATATATTTATGTAGAGCTGACTTTACATTTTTATGTAGGGCTCGTAATGCTCGTATCAAATAACTGTATAAATGTAGATTATTGGCTCTTATGTTTATGAGAAAAAAAGTATATAACTTCATCAATAAATGTACTTAAGTAACTTTCTGTTGATTTATTTGCATTTGTCGTTAGACGTGTACTAGTCATAGGTAGGTATAGCATGTTGTTTTACATTAAATATTTATTACATGTGTCAAATTTAATTTTGCATGCCATTTGTGGCTAAACATGTATTGCTACTTAAAAATAATGTACAATCTTATGTACCAGTGTACTGTACATTGTGCATTACCACTGTACTTAAAGTTCGTTTTTTTAGCATTAGAAAAAAGGTAAACAATCTTGATGTGTATTTTAATTGAAAAACACGTTTTAAAAATAAGTCACGGCAAATATGTAACAATTATGAATCTAATACGATCATTTATATTCTTCGCCTTTCATAAGAAATAGCTTTTGATTTTTAAAAAGCGATATTCAATTAAAAGCATGTCAAGATCGCTTACCTTCTTGCAAGTTCTTTCTAATGCTAAAAAAAACGAACTATAATGTACCACCCAGCAAGCTTCCTGGCCTAAACACGGTACTCGACTGAAAAGCTCTCCATTATATCACGATTGTATAAAAAACTACTTATTTACGAATCATTAGTTAACATTGTGGACAACACATTTCGATGCGCAATCGCCATATATCTACGATATATCGCGATAGCGACATTTCTTTGTCTCTGATTCTTTGTTATATAGTTATATGCCCAGTAAATTAAAGTACCACGTTTGTTTGTTTTATGATTCAACAACGTAGTCTATTACATTCACATAATAGTTATAAATACTAGTGATTCTTGGACATTGAACTGTTTGTGAGGTTATCTGGAATAAACAGAAAACATTGTGTTAACCTAATAATTGAGCGTTTTATAACACCGTCATTATTGTAGCCATTATACAACCAGAAATAGAAGTGTTCGTGGAAAAAATGAGTGTTTGAGAACATACTTAACATTTCGATAAATCCGTTATGGATAAGTCAGTCATAGATTAATAAATAAAATATTATGTATAGCCGGCCAAATAACTTTGTCAGCAAAAAAAGGCGCGAAATCCTAATTTTCTATGAGTTGATAACTCGTCGCGCCTATTTTATTTTTATTTTGCCGCTTTTTTCTACTGACGGAAATGTCTTGGCAGACTATAACTTCTACTTGCTGTAAATTACCGAGAAGTTTCAAGAATGTAATTAAATCAATTAGAAATCGGATAACTACATAATTTCTTTCTTACATACGTAGGTATATGTTTAGTGCCAAAAAACAAAAACGATACCTCGGAAACTAACTTTTTAACTCTGCACAGACTTGGGAAGCGGAAAAATGTACCAGCGTCTCTATAAATAAACGTCACATTTTTATAGGATTCTAAAGTTCATGGTGACGAATCCACACTCTGTCGCTTCCTAAGTCCGTTTAGAAAAAGGTTTTTATTTATTTATATTTAATTATGTAGCTACTAAAACGCAATATACTTATTTATTCCCATGAATTCAATATGAATCATTTCTGGCTTCTGTGCTGATTATACTATGTTTTGAAACAGTGTGTTCCATATAAATTTGATACTTGTAAAAAATTGAATATACCTAATTGACACCAGAAAAATAAAGTCAGCATGCGAATTCAGCCACACACGTGTCAGATCAAAATACGCAAAACGTGTGGCGGACGTGAGTCGCCTGCGCAAGCCGATATTATGCAGTTATACGACGAGGAAGCTCATTAGGAAATGGCCAAACAAAGGTGGTGTTTATCTGACAACACAATTACTATCCCGAGACTTCATGATTCACACGAACCTATATAGCCGCTGCCATACAATCGATGTTATGGTTTAATTTTAAAACGGCATGAAACATGATATTGGGCATGCACATTTAAGTAACAGCGACTAGTTTTCGTTGCCAGAAATAGTAATACCTATAAAAAAATTCGAGCGAAAAGAAGAAAAATGGTGAGACAACTGGACCTATCAAGCAAAGATTAGAAAACATGCATACAATTTTCATTTGGTATATTGTACATTGCGGTATCTGATCATTGATCAAACATTTGAATGCACTTTTAGCTTACTATTTTAATCAGGGTTAGAGAGCGTCGTTCTCATTAAATAAAAGCTTGTAAATAGTCCTCGAGCCAATTCTCAGGATTACAAATGCCAAGTTCAAATGAATATGACTCTACATGCAGCAAAATGCGCTCGCATATCCAGTTTGATGCGTATATTAACACATATGCGGTCAACATACATGCGGCCGCGGTCGGGTTTTCCAATCAAGTTGGCAGCCTTGAACAATTAACGTGAGATCAATGAGCAAAGTCGAACATTGTTTAATGACTCAAGTATCAAGTGTCAAGGGTACTAAGTGCTACTTAGTGTTAGCAAAATCTTGACAATTATTTATTACTCAACGAGAAAAAAAGACAAATGAGGCATTTTTGCTTTATTAAAGAAAAAAATGAGATGTGGCCTTATAGCAGGCAGCATACGAGGTAGTGATTGTATACTCGTAGTTGCAAACCTAACAATTAATAAAAAAACCGGCCAAGTGCGAGTCGGCTTCGCGTTCCAAGGGTTCCGTACATTACAAAATTTTTAACAATATATTTTTTTATATATGTGAAACGCGAGTGAATTGCCTTTAAAAAACTCGTAGGGGTTGGATCAAAAACTAAGTATATAATTGGTCCGACTCACGCTTGACTATATATTTCTAATAGGTTTTCCTGTCATCTATAGGTAAAGAAAGATCTATTTTATGTGTTTGTTTCAAAATTTTAGACCCAGTAGTTTCGGAGATAAAGGGGGGGGGGGGGGTGGGAATGGTCATTTTTTGCCTATTTTCTTGAATTACTTCTAAACTGTTTATTCTAAAATTATAAAAAAAACATGTTTAAGATTCTCATATTGAGCTCTTTCATTTGATATGTAACACGATCTAGTTTGAAAAACTTTATTTTTTGATTTTCTCATTTACCCCCCAAAAGTGGCCCCCATGTTTAAAATTCATTTATTTACGTTACATGTCCGTCTTTGGGGCACAAACTTACATATGTGTACCAAATATCAACTTAATTGGTGCACTAGTTTCGGAGAAAATAGGCTGTGACAGACGGACAGGCAGACAGACAGACAGACAGACAGACAGACACACGAGTGATCCTATAACGGTTCTGTTTTTTTCCTTTTGAGGTACGGAACCCTAAAAATTGCGAAAAATAAGCATTACATTATAAAAAAGTGGAACGGATTCCTCGGAGTGCAAGTTCGACTTGAACTTGACCGCGTTCTTATACGTCAGCAGCAGAAGTTGCTACGCGGGCGAGGTGTTCAAAATTACCTTGACACGCTCTTATTCTCTGAACAATAAAGTCGCGTCAAGATCATTTTGAACACCTCACCCGCTTAGCAACTATTGCTGTTATCTGTACCTATATCAGCAATTATATTTTTTTTAATTTATTATTCATGTCAAAACATACAAATTGATAATCTTAACTTATAGAAATAAGTCGAACGCTACGAATAGGAATAAACGCATACAAAGTTTGATTCTTTCTTTTGTATGAAACCATATATTTTTTAAATATATCGGAATAATAAATTTCGCAGTAGCGTTGATAATGATAAACTTTATTACGAGTTAAACGTTCTTTACCATTTACCTGTCTTTGACCAAACATTCATCGATCCGGTCAAGGATAACGATGTTAGCGAAATCTGCGACTTCGTGATTTTTTTCTGTTTTATAATAATTATCATGTAGATACATGCTAAGAGGAATTATCAATAACTGATCATTGGTAGGCGTTATTTCTTTGAAATAAGGTTTATTTTCAGTAAACATTTAAGACGCAGTTACGCGTAGATGCTAAAATAATAGGTCGTGGTCGATGACAGGAATGGCATGGTCAGAGGGCCTTTGTGTTGCCACTCTGTCGCACTTGTAAATTATTACGCAAGTGTGACAGGGAGGCAACACGTCGAAAGTGTTGGTAACTTGTTGCGGCGCGACGTCGTTATTACCGCCGCTGTAAATATCTTTAAATTCCCTTGTACAGATGTAGTGCATAATTTTTCCATTGTATTTTCTCGGAAACGTTCGTATTTTTGAAGTAAAAACTTCTTAAGCGGCGCTGTGCACTTTTTGTGATGGGGAAATTTTTTAAACTCGCGACAGGTCACGTGACCGTAAGATTCGTAAGACGTAAGACGGACACGTGACCTGATCGAAAAACTGTGACAATGTCATTGGAATAGAAATAGAATAGAAATAGAAATAATTTTATTCGTGAGCCCAAACACTTCAGATTTCAATCACAATTGAGTATTCACTTCTGCCGGCACTCCCGGAGTGCAACCCGTTGTTTTTTTTTTTCATGCTAGTTCAGTCAGTCAGTACTTTTTGAACGAGACTGACTTTATACTTCATTTCATTGAGTTGGCACTGCGAGATACGAGGTTTTTTCCTAGTGACGATATGGCCCAAAGCATATTTAGTTGAATGTGCTTAATTATTTCAAAATATGCATGACCCCGCCACAAAACAATTGTCAAAATCATAATAATTTGGCATAATCAAGCATGCCAAGAGTGCCGTTAACACGATATTATAATATGATATATTCCGGTTTCGGGAAAAAAGAATATGTTATTGACCTGATGCCCTTTCTGTCATAAATGACGTAATCTTAAACATATATATTATATGTCATGAGTTGTAAAACTGGTATATTTATTTATTAAATATGTACTATTCGTAGATAAAACAGCTTAACAGCCATTGGAGCGACAGAGTGTGGATTTGCCACCAAAAACTTTAGAATCCTATTAGTATGTTGAACAACCTTTTTGGTTCCCGATGCGGCTAGAGTTAAACCACAATAAGTCTGCAACGATTTTGATAGCACACGCAGTGCAAGAGTTATTATACGGCATAATTTCATAGAAGTTTGACATTTATAATAACACTATCAAAATACTGATCTAAACTTTCACGATTATTTAACATTATGAAACTACACAACGCTCTATCTTGCCAACGTTTTATCTTAAAACTTAAATACGCGATTAAGTCCCGTTGTGTAGTTTCATAACTATCAAAATAGTTTGCAGACTTATTGTGGTCTAACTCTACAGACAAATATGCAACATGGATATTGTATGTACGAGTACATAGGTAGATTTGTACATAGATATAGGTATAGATTTTGCTCATAAATGTACCGACTATTTGATTTAAGTGCCTATATATTTAAACAACAAACAGTAGTAAATAGGTAATGTTAAGGCCAACATTACATTAACTATAGGTAAAACAGTTTCGGGTGATTCTAAAAAAATGTATTAAGTATTAGGACTATTAGGTACTAAAAGGCCAATTCAAACGTGCGTGAAAATACGATGGCAAAAGGATTATATGCACTACATATGTAACGAATAGTTAAAATATAAACAACTTCAAGGATTGCAAGACATTTTATTTTAAGTTTTAGACGTAGGTATACTTACAGAGATATTATAGGTAGAGTTGTAAAACCTTATAGAGAAAAGACGCGAGTTCCTACTAACAGTATTGTGTGTGATCCGATTATGTAAGCCTGCTTGTAGATACAAAATACAAAATGCTTTATTTCATAAAATGCACAAAGATTATGATCTAAGGGATGATGCCTCCCGGTAAGCAAATTGTTGCCTGTGTTGGGAGACACCGCTCTTCCTTAGGTACTTAATAAAGATTTCATTTAAGTACAGATTGTTATACCCGTTATACCTAAACATTTTTACAGATAGAATACAGTATATTATGTTTTAGTTAATGATAATACCAGTAATGAATCACGCTAAATGGATACCGGGTGCGAACTCAAAGTACAGAGTCTGTTACATGTTACACACTAGGTATCTCGCATATTCACGCTGACTCATACTTACCTAATAGTTTAACATTAGCATGTATGTACTTAAATCATAATAAATTTCCATCGTTTTCATTATGACATATATGTATATGGCCGATTGTTTAATCCTTTAAACTCTTTAAAGGTCACACACTTAGATTTAATATGGCGAAAATGACCACCCTATAACATCGTATAATAGTATGTTTTTTTTCTATGCAGAATTTTTAGGACTTTATTGAGGCGATGAGACTTGAAAACTTTAATTTGTTAGAATAAATAGTTAGATACATACTTATGATAGTAAATAGATTAAATATATTACAACCGGATGTGTGTAGTACTCAATAATAAATCTAGATACACATTTCCTGCCGTTTGGACTAGATTGGAATAAACCTCTGAATAATAATCAAATATGTACCTACCTAACATTCAATAATTACTAATAATTATTTTCTGATGTTACATATATAGGTAAGTAAATATATGAACAAATAAATTATCTACAAAGATAAAAATGCCCAAAATGATGTTAATTACGATATAAGTGTGAAAAGTAGGAAATTTAATCGACACGAGTTATGAATGGTAACTGACGTGATTTTTTTTCTTTTTCCGCGAATCTAGATTACCTAGATTCAACGGCGAAGCCAGCGGTCAGAATCCTTCAAGGCTAACTAGGTTTAGCACGTTAACCTCTACCACTAAATATCCTCAACTACTTGGTTGTTCACAATTATACCCTTCGTTAGGATACCTAGGTATTACTGACACGTAAATTCTACCTTAATAAGCTTCAAAATTAATGACTGCAGTGTTAATTTCCTTCGATAGCGTGACGTGATCGCTGTTCAAAATCCCATACAAAAGGAGACTTAACGCTAAATCGAGTGAAAGGAACCCCTCACTAGGGGTTCAGATTTTTTTCGTAATTCCCTGTGACTTGACAATCTTGACATCCTTTGCTACATTCGACTGTCGATGTTCATTACCAACATTTGACTTTAAGACACTTTAAATAAAAAATATTCTAAATCTATGGTCAGTATGTACTTAGGTATAGCGAACTGCAAAATTGCATGGACAGTATGTGGACAGCATGGACTCATTGTTAATGAATTCCTTCACTTGTATAATTTACAAAAAAAAATCACTATAAACTATGGCGAATATCTTGCGAAAACATTAAAACAATCATAATGTATAACTACGAATATATAAATGCAAATACGTGTAATTTAGCATGAAATATAAGACCTACAATAAAGTTAGTAGGCACGCATTTTAATCACAAACAAGTTGCTTGGTGTCGCGTTTCTGCTTATTGGACAGAAGGTCATTTAACGATACTGTTACCCTAGTAGCCTAGCCGTGGCATTAACAAGACATAATTAATCATTTTAAGCTGTACTAATTAGTAAATTTGTTTGTCTAAGCCTCTAAGCCCTAAGGCTACACAATACATATTCGTTTACTGATAATGAGAAAAACTGCTTTCGCAAAATAGATTGACCCAAAATTGGGAGGCCAAAAACAGTATTTTAACATTGCCACTCCTATACACACGCTATAATATAAAACGCATTTTTCGCGAAATACCATATACACAATACCTATACATAGTTAGTATTTTAATCACAAACAAGTTGCTTGGTGTCGCGTTTCTGCTTATTGGACAGAAGGTCGCCGTGACGATTCTGTTACCCTAGTAGCCGTGGCACTAACAAGAAGTTATTATAAGCTGTACTTATTAGTAATTTGCTAGAAGTAAATTGAGGTTTGCAGTATGTAGGTATTTAAGGCGTTTATCACACTAGCTGGATAGCTTAGGTAGAGGAACTTGCAAGAGTGGCCTGTAATGCCAAAAATATAAGTACTAATATTGTATTTCCGTTTATTGAAAGATAAAAGACAATGCCCCTTTAAAAATTTACAATTCTATAGGAGAAAAAAAGAGTTCTAAAATTGACATATTTTCTTACCATTTAAAGAAAATTATGAAAAATGGTAACGGAATGGAAACAAAACCTGAGACTCTTCTTTTTTTCGACAGATCGAAAGACCTTGTATTGTAATTCTGAGCAGTAAAGTACCATTTTTGTCTTTTTATTTACACACGTGAATCATTAGACAGAGATAAAGAAGTAAAACGATGAGCTACATTCAACAAAAAGCTTGTGAGATAATTATGCTAATTTAATGGGTATTAACCTTGATTCGTCACATTAGACAGTGTATCGGAATCGGAGTTCTTAATGCCTTTTTTGTGAAGGCAAGGACGTCGCTGTACGAAAGTAGGGCAACAGACTTCAAAAGTATTTACACATATTAGGCGAGAATGATAATTGGAAATAATCGATCTATATATTCCGTACTATTATTGCGACTTCAGTTAGTAAAACAATATTTAAGTTTTTTTTGTATGTATTACCTAGTTTTTTTTATTATCTTAAGTACCTATACAAGGAAGTAGTCAGTTTATAGCGGTGCGAATTGTAATTTTTTTTGTGAAAATTATGAATTCCTAATTCGAAAACGTCAAAAATTTTTACGCTTACCCTTTTTTCCTAAGCAGATTATTACACCTATTTAAACATCAGGGGTTAGAATAAGAACTCAAGCCTTCATTGTTTTGTGTGCATTTAAGAGCTAAAGTACGATTATGATGACAGGTGCGATTAAAAATAAAGACCTTATAAATTATTACTTATTTACACTGTCACGCGTGTTTTTACACGCCAAGGTCACAGATAAGGAGATATATTATAATAACCGCTACCACACGTTGCACAAAGACCTATTATCATTTACATGTGTAGGTTAGGTAGGTGCAGGCTAGATTAAAAGTAATTAAAACGACATAATACTTTGGACTTTGTATGATAAGCAAGTATGTTGTTGCATTGCATACCTACTTAGTTACCTATATGATTATTTCCAGAGGTGTCACCAATTAGTCAATCAGTGATCTGCTGTTAACTGTATTGTTTTTGTTTTAATTTGAGAACTGTTATCTTATTTCTACAATATTAAAGATCTCGAGCACTTTCGATCCTAAAAGGAAAAAAAATCCCAAAATTTTTATTTCCATTCCGTTACTATTTTTTATAGACTTTGTATACAGGAATATAGTGTAACAAAAATATTAGGGATCCGTTTAAGCGCATACATTTGTAGCAAAACTAGTGGGAATCCATTTAAGGTCATATTGGGTATCATGTTCTGATTAGGAAAAATAATGCAAAAAACGAAGTACCAAAGGATTTTGCAAACGCATCAGCACGTGCGCGTGAGTTTCGGCAAACAGTGGCCGTATCGGTGTCAGTGAACGCGTGACGTCACGACAGCTGATAACTGATACCGATGTAGAACAAGGGGAGCTGCGCGGGCGCACAAAGGAGACCTCGCGGTCACTGACTTTGTTTAAAGTCTTTGAGTACTTTGTTTATTTTTGTGTATAATGCCAACTGAAGGTCTTGACTTAGGATTAACAGTTAAAGTCTTAAAGTGCAATAGAAAATGATACGAGTTTGTAAAACATCTTCTTGCACAACTCTTCTCGGTATTTTTGCGCTATAAATAGTAGCTTTTATAATTTAGAAAATGATGTGAAATTCAAAGAATATTACGGGACATCAAACCA
This sequence comes from Cydia fagiglandana, assembly GCF_963556715.1. Lineage (NCBI taxonomy): Eukaryota > Metazoa > Arthropoda > Insecta > Lepidoptera > Tortricidae > Cydia > Cydia fagiglandana. Next base: position 2,565,355 of record NC_085932.1, on the reverse strand, counting down.
AATTTGAACCTTTCTGGCTACCTTTTGTAATTTGCCGTAATTTTCTTTGCAGAAATGTTCCAGATTTTTTAACGGAAATATAGCGTTACGAATGTACAGGTAGATATGCAGTCTTTTTCAATTAAAAAAAATCATCCGAAAAAGTAATTAGAGTACCTGCTTGTTATGTCCAAAAAAGCGTCATCAGTTTTCTCTAACACAGCTTGGCCCTGAATAAAAGCGGGGCGCACAGTTAATTAAATTAAGTTTGAATTGTACCGATTATCACTAAATGTAGGTACTTGTCACTATGCTAAATTGGGCAACTTTTTGTTTATATTTATTGTATTACTAGGCGACATTTAGGCCGGCGCCACACACGACGACATTCGATAAATAAATTAAAACCGGGACAATACCAGCCAGTAACCGAATAAATATTTGGGAACAATATCGTATGTATACTTAGGTATCGCCAGGAGAGTTGAGGTGATGATTACGCTGAGTACTAATCGCAAAAACAGTATTGAATATTGGCTAAAAATAATAAAAAAATACCTCGAAAATACTTTTTGGTGCATCTTGAGGCTGGCGGTTCAACTTTTTATCAGAACGACAAAAAAAACTCATTTCAAAATCTTGCCGTCGCGCGTCGTTACGTGATTTTGTTGTTGTGTGCGTGACTTCAAGTCTCGTTACCTATACTAAAAACAAACTTAACCCATTAATGCATGTAATAAAAATATTTGTTTAAATTGAAGGACATATCCGCCAATTCTGCCAAATATGGCTACTTATGCGGTAAGGGGTTAAGTTAAGAGGATAGTGGACCACCGCTTCTCTATACAAACACAATCCCCATTGTCCCCTCTGGATATTGACATTATGGAAAATATTTTGACACGATTCGATGCATATTGATTGAATTTATTGGATTTTTTAATTATTACGAGCCCCGATGCATATGTTTTCGTCAGGTGACCCCATTTTTTGAGGTTCTCGCGTTTGTTCAAAAATAATGTTTTTGTTTAAAAATTACTAATATTTAATGCTTATACTAATGTAATTTAATTTTATATGGTAATACTCTGCAATAACTAAATCCAAATACAAGAAATACCGTTTGTACTAAAAGAAAAAAAATAATGATTTTTTTTTTTTTTGTCGGGTAGGATTATAACATATGTGAAAAGGGCTATTCCCAGGGAAAGCAATAGGGCTCTGCCAATGTACTGACAATTTTGTTTCGAGCCCATGCATGCAGCAGTGCTGTAAGAGAGGACAATATGATTTGGACAACGTTTTTGAAAAGTCCTTTTTTTCAGCAATAAAAGTCTCATGCAATTTTATTATACGATCAAAATAAACTACATTAAACATTGCTATTATGGTTCCCATTACTGGGTCATTATATGTTCATGTGTAAAATTTATTAAAATAAACAAAATTGTTGCGCGGAACTAGACGAAATCATTTGCATCGGGGCTCGTATAAGAATTAGTAGCTTTTTAAAAAACTTGTCTGGATATTTTTCCGCTCTAACTCTTATAATAACCAAAAAAATAAACTAAAGAGCATAGCTACGATATGATTATGATTAACATACAGTAAACTGTGTAAAAATATTTTGCATAAAGTCAATAATAAGTCAAAAATAAGCAGGACTTTGTACCATCTAAATAAACACATGGTGACGAAATAAGAAACAAACTTACCTACGTCAAAACCATTTGTTTAATAGGTATACTGTAATTTGGAATTAGTACATTACGATACAAGTGCGAAAACTAGGGAATTCGCAACTTTGGTTGTGTTTCAATTTATGGCCATTCGTTGCGAATCACCTTTTCGCACGTGTATTGTACAACGTTTTCAGTACATATGGCCCTTTAAGAGCCCTTCAACGTGCGTGTGCACGTACCACCACTGCTAAATAATCGTAATTATTTAAATTTAACGACAAGTATTTAAAAATGGGGGCCGCTACGGACTGTATTGTGTATTTAAGTACCTTTTGAATATATCTAACTAGTTTTTATGTTGCTGGATTCGTCGATCTAGGAACTCAAAACAAAAAACGGCCGTTTTTACTTTGGCGGCATAGATTGACAAATCCAGCAACATAAAAACTAGTTTGATGTTTTCAAAAGGTACTTAAATACACAATACAGTCCGTAGCGGCCTTTTTTTTAAATATCTTTCGTGAAATTTATATAATCACGATAATTTATAGTTCGTTTTTTTTAGCATTAGAAAGAACTTGCAAGAAGGTAAGCGATCTTGACAAGTCTTTTAATTGAAAAACGCTTTTTAAAAATCAAAAACTATTACTTATAAAAGCAGAAGAACATAAATGATCGTATGAGATTCATAATTGTTACGTATTTGCCTTAACTTATTTCTAAAATGTGCTTTTCAATTAAAAGACACATCAAGATTGTTTACCTTATTTCTAATGCTAAAATAGTAGTGGCGCTAGTGTGCACGTTGAAGGGCTCTTAAATTTGCGACATACGCACGTATAGGGCTATTTACCGCACTAGGGCGGTAAAGTAGCACCATATGTACTGTAGAAGTAATAAACCAACTATAATTTAAAACTAATTAAAACATTGCAACTTAAAGTGACATTCCATTTCCAACTGCAGCTGCAATACTGTTCATTTTCTATGGAAATTGACAATGACAGCGAGCGTTTCCATAGTAAAATGAACAGTGTTGCAGCTGCAGTTGGAAATGGAATGTCACTCTTATTTATTGTAGACACAGTCCATGACCAAGGGGAGGTCATATCACATAATCAAACAATGTAGGTATAAGTATGTAGTAAAACTAAATAAAATCGAGGTAGAGGAACCTAGGAAGAAAACGGAGAGTCCGTTACTGTACACAGATGTATCACGTTTAATGTTATGAACGATTATGAATAACATATCAATTTAACAAAACTATGGAAACAGCTGTCTCAGTTATTGTTTTCATAACTCCACTTGAGCACTACGTCGCATTAAATGTTATATACACATTTAAAGTAAACATAATGTACCATTTGGTACCTTATCACAGTGACCGTCAATTTTACAGTACATCGGGTGCTCCATTACGACACCCTGTACTATAATAAGCAGATTACGTAACCACGTCACAAATTTAAAGGGCCATAAAATAAATGTAGACATAGACATAGACATCCTTTATTGGTAATGATAAATTACCTATACAGGTGTACTGTACTTACTTCGATCGTGTTTTAAAGAAAGCCACTCGTTGCGAATTTCCTATTTTTCCCACTTGTATCGTAAATAACTAATTTATCATTATTCGATTATTGATAGGCATTTTCTATCAAGAAATCGTCATCTTGACTAGGCACCCTGAGAATTAAAATGTTTGCTTTCGCGCATATACTGCCTACTGAAGTACGTCAGGTATTATATAGATAAGTCAAAATTCTTTTCTTCGTCTTGTTTTCTGTTCCCAAAAGGAGCTGTTTGTGTGGGGTGAAATTTAGTTTATAACTTTTCTCAAGAGGAGGAGGAGGAGGAGGAGGAGGAGGTTTTAATCTATAGCTAGAAGGAGATGCAATAGAACATTGAACTTTATTATTTATATGATAAAAGACAAACATAGAAGCGTGACGGTGTGTTCAGGGCTATAACCGCGAAAATCGAAGTTCGCAAATTGCGGGCATTTTTCTCTGTCACTCTAATTACGCCTTCATTGGAGTAAAAGAGAAAGATCCCCGCAATTTACGAATTTCAGCTTTCGCGGTAGCCCCTCTGAACCGAGACAACGAAAATAATTTTGTCCCAGCTGTCACATTCTTTGTTTTCCAAACAACCATATAACTTTACTTCTTTACAACCGTAAATTACCTTATTCCTAGTAGGTAGGTAATTATGCTTTAGTTGTGTTTTATGCTTTACTTAACTAAGATTTAATTGTGACGGTGACTACCTAAAAATTTAAACGTCTCAATTCAATCTTCCTATAATAATAACTGTCAGTTAAGCATGTGGCATGCCAAAGGCCACGTATATCTAACGTATATTATCAAATTACCTAAACAAGCGATAAATAAATAATTAAATGTCTTCGTTGAATATTTCACAATGCTGATCATTTCGCAATGCTATTGACAGGCGTATGTAGGTCGATACTAATTGATTATGTGCGTTCATTTAGTACTGAATTACTAAGGAAGCTAGTCTACAATATTAGGAAATGTACCTAAATGTATAGATTTAGTAAAGTTTATTAACAAAAATAAAAGTATTAACAAAATATAGTTTGTGAATTAATTTTGAATTAAGCAGAAACGTCTGCAAATTATATCACAAAGCTTGGAAATAAATAAAAAGGGTTATTCTCAAAAAAATATGTGTGCGGTCTAATAATTATTAGGTATTAATAAGGTAGGTATGAAAAGAGTCATGGCAATTTTGTCCACTTTTCATTTATTTCCACAAGCTTTGTAGATTGTGAATCTTGCTTAAAATATTTAGTGAGACTAACGCAAAATTGTAGTTTTTATATTTCAAAAATGACACGGAAAATATATTATCCTCTTGGGGTTCAATGTCCTAATACTAGTACAAATTACCTCCAATGAAATTTAAATCTTAATGAAATGGAATAGAGTTTCTTTTATTTCGTTTCGTTCGATTTTAAAACAAAACAAATTCAACTCTATTTTTTAATACCGTTGATTCAAATTCGATTGCCAATTTTCCTTGTATGGTGGGCCGCTAGAGGCTATACACATTTGAAAGGGCAAAGTCAAACCAAAACCTTACCTTAAACCTTATCGTTATAATATATTTAATAGGTTAAAGTTGGCTCGATAGAAAAAATTACGGAAACATTTTCATTTTAGTTTTTCTAATTCTACATATTTATATGTACCTATTGTATGATTTGTATGAGGTAAAACGTTAAATTTATTTCCTTTACTTTATCATAGATGCCTACATTATACTTATCTATTTAAAATCTAAAATCGTGACGCCATTTCACGTCACACGACGACTATTATATTCCGGTTTAGACAACATCACACGAAATTTCTCAGTGTTTAGTGTTAAGTCCAAAGATCATTCAAATCTTGAATTTTTAACAGCTATTTAAACACTTGAAATACGTAATAAAATGTTTAAATACGTCATTGTCTACATATTAGTTAAACAGGTTTTATTGCAGTTTATTTTTTATGTTTTGTAATGTTAAAGGAATTCTGTCTAAAGATCAGCTATTTCCTAAATCTATACTAGTTTTCCATAGAACCTTAATTTAATGTCTGACTTAACTTGTATGTTTATTTACCCTTTGGACCCTAATAACGCGTAGCTGTAATACGCTTAAAATAAGTGTTATGTTATTGCTTACGGTTAAAGAATTTTATTTGTGTGCCACTTAGTACCTACATTGTCATAGAGATAATTAATCAATCAATCAATCAATCAATAGGTAATCATTTATTCAGGACGAAAATCCGTAATGTGTTAGTAACATACTAATACTTAAATCTAGGGTTAGTACCTACAAACTTAACATCAATAAAAATATTTGGGAGGGACTTTAGTATTTGGGATATAAGAACAGGGTTTAGAGCGAAAAGGAACGGTTAAAATATTTAATTTTAATTTGAAAACTTTAATCAAAACATACATAAAAATTACATCTCAAGGCTCCGTTGTATCGCCTGCTCTTGTGTCGGATTAGGCAGTTTGACCAGAAGTCAGCGCTCTTCACGGCTTTAAATTAACCGCGTCAACTAATTATCTTAGCAAAGTCATTAAGTAATAAGCATAACGTTCGCAACGCCATGTTATCTCCGCTGTAGTTAACGATGATCAGTTTGTTATGCTTCCGCACATTTATTTACAAAAAATACCACACTATCGTACCTACGCTACGCAGTGAGTGATGCTGTTGATTCTATTCTAATTGTGGGAGAGTCGATCGTGCTTGAGAACCAGATAGAGGATCGACAACTTCGAAAATCGAATCGTTATCTGTCACTGTGACAGATAACGTTGAGACTCTCGGTGTTGGATAATGTTGATGTGTGCAATTAAACGCAATGATCGCAAAAATGTATCGTGGAACTTAATTTTCTTTCTGGCTAAACATTTCCGTCTCAAAAAGGGGGCAAATTCTATATACATTTCACAATTGTAGACACATTCCGTCATACTTTGGCTTTTTGCTTTGTTTTTTTTTTATAATCTCTTCTCGTACTTACCTATTTGGCTCTAAACCACTGGTTCATCCAATAACAGACTCGTGCGCACCCATCGGAATACACACGGCTCAAGTGTCAACACAATATGTTTATCTCTGTAAACACTTCGGGAGTGGAGAATTGTATGTGCGTGTGCGCATATTGTTTCGGATTTATGAACATACTTGACATTTGAATGACAAATAAGGATAGGAGCTACTTGAGTAGGTACTGAGATTAAGTAATTCCGTTTCTATGAGATAAGAATTTGGAAGCAAATAACTTCCAAAAAAGGTATTCTTTTGTATTCAGAGATAAAATAATATATAACTGACTTCTTTAGTGATTTCCTAAATTCTATTCTAACAATAGTTTTTCTTGGAATTTATCGTAAATTACTAATAGGTAAGTATATTTGTAGTTAAGTTGCTCTTAAAAAAAAATTAAATTTATAGGAGCAGAATCGACTAGTATAGTAGGTATTACAAAAGCAAAGTTATTAAAAACATCGCATTTCCTAGACTATTTAAATTTGTACGTGTAATACCTAAGAAGGTGTTATTAGATTTGTTCTAAACGTAAACGCAGTAGATTTATTCAATTAATATTGTCCTTGCAACAACTCAACCATATTAATAATAAACATTACATATCAGCCAATTAATGTCATGTAGCCAACACTCAAGAGCAGGTCAATCTAGGAGCCTACTCGAAGATTAAAATCTTTAATAGATCAGATTTCATTATGACGCTTGGAGTGCCTTTACACCTCCAAATCTTATTAGTACCTACTAGATACGGTCAAGGGATTTAATTTCAGTAACATTTTGTTTCTTGTCACAGTGACAATAGTTTAGGTCCCTAACGACTTTCATATTAATTGTCACTGAGACAAAAGATACGGTTAAATTCTTTGACTGTATACCTAAATACTAGTCTTATTTTAATTTATTATTAACAATAGACCCTTTAAAACTGTGTTGTATTGTAGTAGTTGGCTTATTTTTAAAATTATTGTACTTCTAAGTTTACCCAGGTAACTGGCTGTTGTATTAAATGGTGGTTATTGTCGTTGTTGTAATTTCATGTCACTTTATAATGTCATTGTAAATGTTTTCTTAACCTGTGAAAGCCCTTCGTAACCTAAATAGGTATCTCCAAAATATTATTATATTTTTTTACATTTTTAGTTTCTGATAAGAACTTAATAGTAAGGCAGATTGCACAAAGGATACATTTTACAATATGTACTTACAAAACTTAAGAAACTAAAACCCGTTCTGAGCCGTGCCGGGTCCAAAGCTCCCGATCACACTAGCAGCGTTACCCCGCTGTATGGCGATGGAGACCTGTTGGACAGGCCATGACTCAGAACTTAGGTACCTACCTAATTGATTGGTGGATATTGGTGCTCTCGAAATGCACTACGAGTTCAGTCATGCTCACATCATATCAATAACCAGTCAAGTAGAGATCTTTAAATTTCAAATAGGCTTCGTTGACAGCTAATCGCTGACGTCCGTATAGGTTATCGCAGCGGTTAAGGAGGGGGGAGGAGGGTAGCAGTATCGCGGAAACGGGCCCTGTCGATCAACTAGGTCATTTAGCGGCTTGTCAGGACGTTTGTAATGCGAAATAGGCTTCAACCATTCGTCGCACCTTTGTCGAATATGCTACGGGGATAATATAACACTCACCGCTCTTGCTACTTGCTATACTGACGCTGCCGGTCTTTTGACTGCCGTCTGAAAAACCGATTCTGACGGCAAGCAAGGGCATGAGCAGGATGGCGGATGGCGTTTACAGAATATACGTGCTCATTGCCCTATGGGTTTGCACGGAACCGAAATGTACCGGAAGATCCGCGGATCCGGATCCTGATCTGGATAATTTCATACTTTTCGGTTCCGGGTTGCAAATCCTGCCTATCGTCAACGGCCAACTGTAAACAACGCATTCATAATTCAACTTCAATCACTTGTCATGCAAAAGTACGTCTAAGAATTCATAGAATACAGTTACTACTAGGTAAATACAAACATAAATATAATAAATGATCTTTGGAACCAGTAAATGACGCAAAACCCCTGATAATTCGTATAAGAATCAACATAACAATAAATAGGGAAGCCAGTTCCAAACACTAAACTACCATGCATAATTATTAACTTGATTTTATTTGCCACTTGTTTAAAAGAACGCATTCCCACTTTCTAAATCAAATATGTATTTAACTCTTTAAATTGCGGACTCTTAACCGGTGGGGTGGGGAGACACTCCTGGCTTCGGGCAAACTCGGCTCCGTTCGGCTCAGCATTGCTCCGAGCAATTATAAGAGTCACAATTTGATAGGGCATGCTCCCGGGAATTCCCGGTTCTCATATTCCCGGGAATTCCCGGGAATTTTATGGTGTCAAAAGAACCGGTACTGAAGACCCGGTACCGGTACTTCCCGGTTCTCATCATATGACTATTTATTCCCATTTCAATAGTAGTAATGTTTAGTACTTTAGCTCAGGACATTATATAACATTTAATAATGGTGCTATGAAATGGGGGACCCAAATAACCCGACAAACTAACCTAGTAAAGTAGGCATTCGTGCCGTCATAGTGCTGAGTGCATCGACTACGCTACGGCCGTGTGGCTCGGCTCGGCCCAGGCGGAGGCAATGTGTGCCGGTTAATTTCGTAAAATAGGTTGAAACGCCAATTAAGTCTTTGTTTATAATAAAATAAGTCATTTATTAATTCTTATTTATTTATTCATATGAAAATAAGTCATTCATAAAGATTGTACGCTACAGAAACAATTTCTTAAAAGTAATCAAAAGATGCCTTGAGAACCGGGAAGAACCGGGAATCCCGGTTCTGGCAATGCCCAGAACCGGGAAATGAAATTCTTGGTACCGGGACCGGTACTGCATGCCCTACAATTTGAAGTCCCTTTGCGTGCACGACCATATAAGATAATGTGCAGTCATTATAGATTTTGACCCGTGAATAATTAGTTCTTGGATTTTTTTTTCGTAGGTCCCTCAGGGGGGTCACTGGGAGTGTAAATTCAAAAAGTAGGCTGAATCAGGCTCCTGCGTATATTCTAAAAATGTTTTTTTTTCCAAAAAAACGGTTTTCCTTCAATAAATTGGCCATTTTTGATTTTACAGTAAAACCGTAAGGACAAAAATTGTAGGAAATTTGATTCTCTACAAGTTAGTCCAGTCATTATATCCAAAAAACCGACCCTTCCCGTGAATAATCAGTTCTTGGATTTTTTTTTTCGTACGTCCCTCGGGGGAATCACTAGGAGTGTAAATTCAAAAAGTAGACTGAATCAGGGTCCTGTGTATATTCGAAAAACGGTTTTTCGTGAATAACTCGGTCATTTTTGATTTTACAGTAAAACCGTGAGGACAAAAATCTTAGAAAATTTGATTCTCTACAAGTTTGTTTCCCTTCATTTATGCCGTAAAGCGTGGAACATAGGAGATAATGATAATATTTTGAATTTGTCGCGTTTTTCAGGTTTAATTTTTAAAATATCGATTTTGGGGGGAAAAAGGTGGGAACCAAAATTGTTCAGAATTTAATTCTCTACAAGTTTAGTCCTCTTCATTTATGTCGTAAAGTTGAAAATAAACGAGATGTTGAAAATATTTATAAGTGTCGCTTTTTTCAAATTTTATTTCCAAACTATCGATCCTAGAAGAAAAATTGTGAGGACCAAACTTGTAGAGAATCAAATTTTCTAAAATTTTTGTCCTCACGGTTTTACTGTAAAATCAAAAATGACCGAGTTATTCAAGAAAAACCGTTTTTCGAATATACACAGGACCCTGATTGTCTACTTTTTGAATTTACACTCCCAGTGATTCCCCCGAGGGACGTACGAAAAAAAAATCCAAGAACTGATTATTCACGGGAAGGGTCGGTTTCTTGGATATAATGACTGGACTAACTTGTAGAGAATCAAATTTCCTACAATTTTTGTCCTTGCGGTTTTACTGTAAAATCAAAAATGGCCGAGTTATTGAAGAAAAACCGTTTTTTTGGAAAAAACCCATTTTCGAATATACGCAGGAGCTTGATTCAGCCTACTTTTTGAATTTACACTTCCAGTGACCCCCCCGAGGGACCTACGAAAAAAAAATCCAAGAACTAATTATTCACGGGTAGGGTCGGTTTTTTGGATATAATGACTGTATTCATTATATAAATTGAATTTTGACAAGCCTAATTAGGCTAATTAGCCGAAAGGGATAGTGCCATAAGTTAGAAAGGGATATCATGATTCGACCCTGAATCGCTGTCAAACTTCGGTTTTGTAAGAAGTGTCCTTTCTGTACGGTAATAGTACTATTACTTATTCTGTGCCTTAACTCAAGTAGCAATTATTTCTTTTCAGGATACAAAGAGATCCTCCATGGCGTCCACGGGCGCCTCCGGCCGCGGCAGCTGGTGGCCATAATGGGGCCTTCTGGGGCCGGCAAGTCTACATTACTGGACGTGCTCTCAGGGTACAGGGTCACTGGGGTTGGAGGAGCGGTGTTCCTTAACGGCAGAGGCAGGATCATGAGTAAGTCTCACTTTTTCTACCATTGCTATTGGACAATTTGCTCTGTCCTTTGAACCGCTGACCCTTTCGGTCCCACGGGCGCGATATCGGGCAAGCATGACAGTCAAATTTCAATTCTAAATTTAAAACCTTAAGCTTATTTTTTCGGTGGCATATAATGATCCCGGGATGGGACGATGAGATTTCTCACTTGCTCAAACAGTTGCCTTCGTATATGACTTTTGTCTTTTTATTACTGCATGGAGCATGAAACAGATAATATTTTTACTCGGGTTCACAAGGTTGATCAATGCTGATTATGCTTATTTTAGTGTAGGTCTAGGTGATCTTATAGGTACCAGTGGCGGCGCGTCCATAAAAGCCGATTCCCACCGGCTTGCCTGTTTTTGGACGTTTGAGCAGAGTTGTAAAGGAAATATGTAAGCCAAATTCGCCCCGGCTTGCCTATGGATATGTTTGACGCGCCGCCACTGATAGGTACTATCCTAACAGTCCCTCAACCCTTTAGCTTTAGGGCTTTTAGGCTCTCTACAGTATCTATGCTGTAGCTCTTGGACTTAAAGAAACTTTTAAACGCTGATTAAACGCCTTAAACACTTAAACGCTGGGGTTGATTGCCTTGAGTCCAGTTTTGTATTTTGCAGTCTTACTCGTACTTGCGTAACATGTTACGCAACCCAATTTTAATAGTAAATTATCCGTTTTTAACAAATTATATGACGGCGGCTAAATTATTTCCATATTGCAATTCCAGAGCAATTCAAGAAGATGTCGTGCTACATACAGCAAGACGACCGGCTGCAGGGGCTACTTACTGTAGGCGAAAACATGACCATGGCTGCCAACCTCAAACTCCCCACCAAGATGGATAGCTACGAGAAGGGGGAGATCGTAAGTATAAGTAGTTACTGTACTTTCTAGCACATAATAAAATCATTAGTATGACGCATATTCAAGTAAAAGCTCTCTCCCCCCCCCCACACCACTTCTTTGTCTCGACTTTCGAAAAGTAATCATCAATCAAAGTAAACATTCATCATTTCTGGAAAAACGGTAAAGGTTACAACAAAACTGCCAATGAACAAAGGGGGTCAATCAGGTCAATGGGTACCTACATTGTCTACAATAGTTGTCTACGAAGTGTGTTGCTAAGAATTATAGTTTTCAAGCTATATTCCCCTATTTCAGATAGAAAATATTCTCACCAACCTCGGCCTCTACGAACACTCCAACACTCGCGCAGCACAGTTGTCCGGCGGACAGAAAAAGAGGCTCTCCATAGCTCTGGAGCTCATTAACAACCCTCTTATTATGTTCCTTGATGAGCCCACTACGTAAGTAACTTCTTTACTAACTAATAGTTATAAATAATAAGAACTGGGTGAGTTGTAGGTATGTGATTTCTTAGATACTCGTATGTTGTAGCCAGAATATAGATTTTGATAATCTCATATTAGGTATGAAACCATCTCAGAATTGATCACTTCATGATAAATATGATTAGGTTAGACTTGACTTTTTCATGACATGGCCAACCGATCTTCATGATTTATCACATCATGAAATGATCAATTCTAAGAGTTCTTCAATGAAATGATCTGAGCATGACATATACAACTATTCTAACCAAGTATCCCAACTTTCCAGAGGCCTCGACAGTTCCTCGTGCACACAAGTAGTCCAGCTCTGCAGCAGCCTGGCCCGCCAAGGCCGCACGATCATCTGCACCGTCCACCAGCCTTCGGCCTCGCTCTTCGCGCTGTTCGACCAAGTATACGTGCTGGCCGCCGGACAGTGCCTCTACCAGGGCACCACACAGAACCTGGTGCCGTACTTGGATCAGACGGGTGTGCCTTGCCCCATCTACCACAATCCTGCTGATTATGGTAGGATATGAAGCTTCTTACCTAAACATTTACAGCAAAGAGCATTCCACACGATAGCCGCTTACGAAAACTAATCTTTAAGTTTTGTTTTGACACTGTCAAATTTAGTACCTAACCCAGTAGTATTAGATTAAATCCCAAATTAATGACCCATAAATAATATTGATTTCAGTAATCGAGCTGGCATGCGGAGAATACGGCGAAGACAAAATCCAACTCCTAACAACCAAATCAGAGAACGGGCGAGCACTGAACTGGTTCGACAACCATGAGTCCATCCCCAGCATGGAGGCTCTGAGGAAGCAGTTCCCCCTGAGCGTGCTGAAGGCCCTGGACAGGGGGTCCAGCAATGAGGAGACGCCGCAGTCCAACCAGAGATCTGTTCTGATTAGGACAGGGTTCCTGAAGGCTAAACGAGATGCTGTGAGTACTTTTCTTATCCACTCACTTGCTTGATATGTTCAGTGATCTTTACGGTATCGTCTCATTTTGCAGACAATCAGTTGTACTGAATTGAAAAGGCTTACCTATTCAAACTCATAACCTGTTATTACAATACAGAATAAGCCTCTAGTCTAGTCTTTAGTTTTCCTAGATTAAGAAATGTCGAAACCAGAATGCTGTAGACATTAGTTGTAATACAGCAAGTATAAAACTTGAAGATTTTTGACTTAGTATGACTTAGTAGTAAATTCGTCTCACTGACTGGCTATTAGTCAGACACTCTGACGAATGCTGCCTCTGCATGCATCTCATGACACAAGAGCACCGTCCGCTCGGTGTTTACCTTACATTTCATTAAATTAAGGTAAACGTAGGTACTAGTGCTCGACATGCTAATGCCCAATAGATGACGACACCTTGCTGTCACCTCTATTGACAATGACTTAAGTTTCAAGATGACTAATGAGTTAATGACTAAGATGATAATTAAAAAAAATTACTCGTACTGGGACCGCGTCGAGCACCAGTACGTTGACCTTATCAAAAAGGTGTTGGTTTCGGCTCCGCGCACGCCTCCCAAACGTTTGGAACAATTCTCGTATGGGTTCAGCACAAGTGTACTAAAATATAACAAATTTGACAGACCATGACCCACATCCGTGTCCTGGTGAACATCCTGGTGGGCATCATGCTGGGGAGCCTCTTCATCAACGCGGGCAACGAGGGCTCCAGGGTACTGGAGAACTATAACCTGCTGTTCGCCATACTGATGCACCATATGATGTCACCAATGATGCTCACCATTCTTACATGTAAGTTTTTCAAAGCTCAGCCTCGGGGCGAACCAAGGTCACGGTTAGTGAACACGGGAGTAGGTAGTAGAATAATATATGTAAACAAAGCTCATTGAGGGGATGCGGGTTGTTTAATGATCATCATCAGTCGTTCCCTCAATGCTGAGGATCGTGACATCATGTCCTAATGATATTGTATGGAGAAAAAAAAACATACAACCGAATTGAGAATTTCCTCTTTTTAAAATCTTGAAGTCGGTTAAAAAGAGGGGAGACCTTCTCCCAGTATAGTGGGATATTTGCTGCTTTTGGGGCTGGGCACGATTATGGTAACAACCCCTTTGCTTGGCTTTTGCTGGTCTACTGTTGAGCACAGCTCTTCATTTTCTTCCTAATCTTCCTTCTAAATAAATTATTTTAATTCGAAAATTTAAAAAATTTTGTTTGTTGTACTACTTTTTCTTACTTAAAATATTTTATATTTTTCTCTTTCAGTCCCGTCAGAAATGTCGATCCTGTCCAAGGAGCACTTTAACAGATGGTACTCCTTGGGATCCTACTACATCTCCATAACTCTCGTTGACTTGCCCGTATCTGTAAGTACCCTTCATATATCTATTTAACCTACTTAATTTTATTTTTCTGAAGACTATAGCATGAACTGAAATCCTTTCAAATAACGAAATTGGGGAGAATACATAAAAAAAAGTAGCTCTTGTCTGTCTGTCACCTCTTCACACCTAAACCGCTGAACCAATTTAGAAATGAAATTTGGTACCCGTGGTGGCCGGGAAAGGACACAACACAGGATAGTTTTTACCATCATCATCGTCATTAGCGAAGTCGCAGGCAGAAGCTAGATCACCATAATTATTAACCTAAAACGAAACTGTTACTTTCCAGGTAGTATCATGCTTCGTGTTCAGTGTGATAGTCTACATCATGTCATCGCAGCCGCTAGAGCTGACCCGATTCGCCATGTTTTTCGCCATCTCCATGTACACCGTCCTGGTGGCGCAGAGTTTCGGACTCATGATCGGAGCAGTCTTCAACGTGGTGGTGAGTATCATTATATACATTATATGCCTTATGTTTGCCTTTTCCATGGATCTTGACAATAACCGGTCGTGCACAATGGTATCCCGCGGTCTTTCTTGCCTTATCTGGCGTTCTCCAGTTACCTACTACTTATTCAAGAAATTCTCTGCCCCATCAGCCATCGGTTCTACGATCAGAAGCGGTATCATGGTCGCATTTTTATCACCTATCATACCGTGCGTCACTTTCGCACTTACATATTTATTAGAACGTGACAGGCATAAAGCAGGTGACAAATGATAAAGACCCGACCATCTTAACTCTACAGTATGCCGTATGTTCTTGATATTCCCTCTTCTTTTCTAAGAAGTAAGATAAAGTATGGCTAAGTTTATCCAAATATATCAAGCTTTCTACGTTATTTGGATTCGGTTAATTGTCACCGTCCAGATTGCCAAGCAGTACATTTGCATAACTTCAACTTGCTTTACAGAACGGCACATTCCTGGGCCCGTCACTCTCTGTCCCAATGATGATGTTCGCTGGTTTCGGTGTGACGCTACGGGACCTGCCCTCCTACCTGTATTGGGGATCGTACGTGTCCTACCTGCGCTATGGGCTCGAAGGACTGATCAACGCCATCTACGGGATGAATAGGCCCGTACTCGCCTGCGAGGATGAATTATATTGCCATTACAAGTGAGTAGACACTGAAGGTTCTAAATATGATCTTTAGCGTGACTAGCTATCCTAACTGTACTGGGGATTAAACGTGCCCTACCTGATTTAAATGAAATGGAGATAGTTTGAGGTCCGAGAAAGGACATAGGATAGATTTATCAATCAATGATTTGATTTTGTTTAACTATCAAATATCTAGGTATTGTAACGCCGCCTATTTAAGGTTTTTGACGGACACTTTTTGATACATGGAGATTGTTTTCCTTACCTTTACCTTCCATACTAATTTTCTCCGTGTTTTTTTTTTCAGGTATCCCAGCAAGTTTTTGAAGGAGATTGCGATGCGATCGGACATGTTCTGGTGGGACATCCTCGCTCTGACCGTCAATGTTGTCGTCCTAAGAATACTGGCCTTCCTATTACTAAAATGGAAACTAAACGCAGTGCGATAAAATATGTCTGTACGGAATATTTGTGTAAATTGGTTGGGTAGTAGTGTAGATACCAGTCTAGCTCTAATTTGTGTGACAAGTGACAATTATTTAATATTTAGTCTAAAATTGCCCGAAAGAACTGGTAGCAAGTAGCTGTGTTAGAAAAAAATATAGGTATTTAAGTGTTATTAGAATAAATAAGTGCATTGAAATTTCTGAACCAAGTTAATAAAAAAAAATAGATGTGATATGAAAAAGTGACACAAAATAATCTATTGTAGTAGGTAATGAAGCTGAAGCTTCTTGGTAAAAAACATTCCGTTATAATAATAATTAAAAAAAAAAAAACAAAGAAATTTTGATTGTAAGTTTTATTCCAATGGAAAATGTGATGGTTAGATTTTTAATCTGTGATATTATTCCATGATGTTTTTTTTGTTCTACTACTTCTACTTCGTAGTTTTGTGTCAAATTAAATACAATATGTGTATTGAAACGTCTATTTTATGCCAAGTCTTTTGACATTCCTTGTCATTTAGCAGCCTATACATTGACATTATCGACTTTGACAAAAGAAGAATAAGCATTATAAATTCTTTTTTACATGGTGGAGACGCAAGGATTAGAGTAAGGTATCTACTTCTAGATAGTTCGCTATGAAAGTACTTGCCTAAATTATACTTCCAAAGATTAAGTGGTAAAGTATACCTCTTTTACTATTAAGTGTAAATTGTTGAAGAGTTGAGGCTCAGGTCACGTGTTTTTAAAGTTAAATAATATACCCTTAGGTATATTAGTTTTACTTAAATGTATACGAGACGAAACATGTTAATTAAGTAGTAATAATTTTGGAGCGCCTTTAAATATACAAACAAATCTGTAGCTTTGTATAGACATTAAGAGTCATGAACCCTTTGCCATAAAGCCGCTCCCATACATTCGAAGTTACGCTCTCATTTTATTAGTACAAGCTGAAACAACAAGAAACTTGGAATAAACATATTATTAATTTTTATTGCTAAATATTGTAAAACAGATAAAAACAGTGTGTTAAACAAGCTCTACATATTTGCTCTAACATATGCATTACCTAGTTGAATTTCCATGCCAACTTGCCAAGTTATTTCCATGCCAAATTGCCAAGTTATTTCCAAGCCAACTTGCTAAGTTATTTCCATGCCAAATTGCCAAGTTATTTCCATTGCCAACTTGCCAAGTTATTTCCATGCCAAATTGCCAAGTTATTTCCATGCCAACTTGCCAAGTTATTTCCATGTCAAATTGCCAAGTTATTTCCATGCCAACTTGCCAAGTTTCTCAATTCCGTCGTTTTAAAATGAGAGCGAAACGTCGATTGTATGGCGGCGGCTAGGTTCGTGTGACTTCTTACATTAAATACGTAGGTGGTTAGTATTTTTAGGTAGTTTTCGAAGTTTATGTTTTACATAATTTAATTGTACCTACATCCTCTGTAGGAGTAATGTATGCACACGTCTGTGCTTATTTTCTATATTCTGTTTGAAATTCTAGATATATTAGCTGCTCAATTATATTATTTATTATTTTATAGATTAAAATATTTATAATAAGGGAACTTGACATTTTTATAACTTTTGTATAAAAAAATACGTTTCCTGGTAACTTTTTATAATTATCAATAAACATTATAAACCCATAATTGCCTTTTATTCTTCAAACAAATTTAAATCGTTCGGATTTCTTAATCCGCACACAACTTACACAAATATCACCTTCTAGTATATAATATACCTATTGGAGCGCGACCTTACTGGCTACCCGATTCGAACTTTAAAATTCGTCTAATATTACGTCTGAATACGATATGGATTTGATATGACAGTATCAAAAGTCATATCTAATCCATATCCATAAATTCGTAAGAACTATTTATACTTATAATCTGTGCCATAAGTAGCTTCGATTGTATAGGAGCGGCTGTTTGCCAAAAACAGTCTTTAAAAAATCTTGGACATATTTTGCTACCTATCACATTACTATACTCGTACATCGGTAGACTACGTAACATGGATTATTCCAACAGACAATCTAACACGGGTATTAAGCGAATTATAAAAAATGCATTATCTATTATGCATTATCAATATTATCGTTATAATTTTATTGATAAATATATTATGTTGATTTAATATTAAGCGAAAGATAACCTGCTAATCAGTCACTTAAACCACCAAGAAGGGGATGTATTAGTGAAAATAAAAAATGATTTCTCAAATATTTTTATCCGTGTTTTTTGTAAGCGCGGAGAGTAAAATCGATAATTTTGTTCAGAGATTTGCATACGACTATGAGTTATACGAAAATGTTCTGGATCCAGAGCTGTGTCAACAACACTTACGTGAAATGAATACGTTTGAATGTAAGTACATATTTCCATCGTGACCATTTGAAAGTCCCTATCACTTTACTAAACAGTGCCTCTACCATCAGTTGGCAGAGTATTTTTCACTTACACTCGGTGAATAAACGTGCCGTGTGTCACGTTTTACGTTTCTTTACGGTCTTATGTACCTAACTTCACTCCACTCCAAACGATGCTGTCCCTTTCTAAGTATACTAAAAAACAGAGCAAGAGTTATATCGGAGTTTTATACAGCGCCTCTAGGACTCACTTAAAGAACTAAATAAGAAAATTGACACATTTTCTCACGTCTACGTAATTTACTATCTATGCATCTCGCTCTCGCATATTAGTGCAAGTGAGATGCACAGAAAGTAATTATACATATACTGATGGTAGCCGTGAATATGGAGGGTAGAGGTAAGGAGAATCCTTTATGACTTTATGAGAAAACTCCTTTATGGGAGAATATTTGCAAAAACTGGGCACGCTGTCAGCTATTATAATTTTTCTAAATCTCTCCAGAGTAGCGAAAAAAGAAAACCCATAAACCTAGTTTTTCATTGTATCAATACCATACTAAAAATCATGGAGAATGGAAGTTTCTCGTATTTAGAAGTGGAAAAACGTTTTCTCTTTTTGTATGGACGATTACGACGTATAGTCAGACCGTAAAAAGTCTGCAGCGATTTTGATAGCCCACGCAGTGCAAGTGTCATTTTAAACGTCAAACTTCTATGAAATTAATAACACTTAAGCTGCGTGGGCTATCAAATCCGCTGCAGACTTTTATTGGTACTACTATAGTATACTTCCCTCTTAAGGTTTTTGACGGAGACTTTTTCATTAATTAATTACATGGGGATTGTATTCCTTTACCTCTACCCGCCACTTAGAGCATTTAGAAAGGAGATGTCATCGCTGTCATTTTCTTTACAAAACGCGGGGACGTCAAATGTATTGCTATTTCTACATGATTTGTACGTAACGTATAAATAGCCATGTCAGTCCATACAAAAGTTTGCACAATTGTGCAAGTTTTTCGGCACAGGGGTGAGTAATATTGTCAACAAAAAAAATAAAGAATATAGACTAGGTATCTGCCGTATTCGAACTTCAAGATATTCACAAGAGACGACACGTACTAGATCCATTCTAGATACGTTATAGTTTAGATATCAACTAGTTCTCTTTTGCAGCGCAATTCGGGCAACCAATGTCACTTTTACGTTAGATAGCGTAAGATATCTATTAGATGTGAATTGGATCTCTAAGTCAAATCCCGAGGAAGTCGTTCAAGAGTATCTCCAGAATCACGCCAATGTCAAATTTGACAGGTTAGATCTTAAACATATCGTTATCCTACGAGTATCTTGATGGTGATGTCTAAAAGATATCTAATAGATATCTATTTCAAAATCCGAATCGGGCCCTATGATATTTGATTTATTCGGTTGTCAATATAAAACAAATGTAGTTGTTCTTTCTTCTTGTATGAGACGCCATTACTATGTAGTCTTGCTTGAGATTAAGAAACATTATTTGGTGTTAAAACAAGATTTTTTTCCTGCTTGGAACCCTAATCCTAACAGTAAGCACTCAATGACCACTCCAGTTATTAAATGCTCTAAGACCAATTTTGTCACTTTGTTACTGAATCAACCTTCATTCTAAATTTTTTTAAGATTTGACGTTGCCATAGTTACGAAAATAATAAACACATCAATATTAGTAAACAATGTATAAAATAAAATATATTGTATTCAAGAAAAAAATTGCAAAATATGATAATTACGTAAACATCATTAATTAACGAGTTTAAATTATAACTTTGCGTGTTAAAAAATAGGAAGCAAAGTATATGGCGCGATTATACAGGCTACTTTTGGCTACATATTTATTACCTATGATGAAAATAGTACACACATGAGAAGAAATCTTAAAATACTAAAATAGGTATATATTATATTATGGTCCGCTTCAGTCCGCATCATAACAACGGCCGTCTCCTATACTGCTAAGTACCATTATCAAATAGAGTGTGCGGAAAGAGAAGAGTTGTGAAATGTAGGGGAGCCCATACATCATACCTACGACTCTTCTCTTTCCGCACAGACCCTGACCTTAATAGCGATCTTAATTTTATAGTAAATGATCTCGAGTATATTTCAGTGCCAAGCGCCCCATTTCCAATACAAAATGAACCCACGCAGCGCAGCGGGTTTTTGGCAATAAATGTGTTTAAACCTTATTTAAATTTTCAGATTCTAAACCACCACGAAAAGTTATTGAAGAAAGTTTTATATTTCCTGTTACCAAATTGACATGAAAAACGATTACCTAGGTATCAAACACAAGAATTTGAACATCGGAAAATAAACTATACTTACTTATTAAAGAAAAATAAATAAACTCATAGAACATTTGTATGTTTTATTTTATGTAAGATGATAATACTTAATAAAATACGTAGGAATTCTTGCGTACATATTATAATAGGTCTTGCGGTATTCTTATATGTGTTATGTGCAGTGTGCACCCAGCAACAAAAGCAGCAGCATATCGTACCGCTCCTTGTAATGAGCCTTAATTCTTATTGCATACATGCATACGCATGCATACATGATGCCATCCGGATTTTCATGGAAATGTTGGTTCTTGCCTAAAACCAAAAACTGCTCGTAAGCAATGTGATCTTCGCAAATGTAGCAGTAGAAACAGGAAAATATGATGTCAAGTATATCTCATTACCTTTGTACTAAATCAGCCTTTTATCGAGTTATTAATTGATTTACCCCTTAAAGTTTTGCTTGAAGTTCACGTACTGTTATAAATTTATACATATTACGTTGAAAATTGCATTAATACTCGTGAAAAATCTGCGTATTTGTTGTGTTTACAAGTTGACAGAAATGTCACGTTGGAAACGCACGTATTTTTCGATAACATCTGTCACGTTTACTCGCGTAAAGTATTTACGCAGAATAATTCTGGCTCAGTTTTCATTATATAATTAGAAAGGGAGCGTTTTAGGTGTGAAGTTAGGCAAGTATGGAAAACTCGCGTAAAAACGTTTGTAACTCATGGTACAAATTGAAATTTTTAGTTCTTTACGTGACCGGTAGAGGCACTGTACAATTACTCCATACATTTTCCTTAACTTTCTCACTATCTTCACTTCTCACTGTCATTCACGGAACTCATAGTAGAGCTACAGGGCATTTCTATTAAAAATTTTATAATTTTTTTATGTTTGAATTGGGATTTTTTTATATTAATTCTACTCAGAATCACGAGTTTTTCCATTTTTACTGATTGTGAGAAAAAACGTGTCCCCAAAATTTTCGATCCATTTGGTTACGGTTTTCAATACAAACTACTGAACGTAACAAAACGGGCAAAAAAATTGAAATTAAATACATATATAATTTAATGAAAATATATGTGTCTAAAAAAATAGTGCCTAATCTTAAATTTGGATTATAACTACACCATAATTTATATTAATTACTTTTATTATTTACAATTTATATACAACCCGTATTGTATTATACATATACATATATCGTAGTCTAAGTACCCACTACACAAGCCTTTTTGAGCTTACTGTGGGGCTTAGTCAATTTATGTAAGGATAATCCTGTTATATATAATTTATTTTTTCTCAGTCTACGACGCAAGCTTCAGATTTCCACAAAACTTGCTCATAGGCAACGTCTTCAGTCTGGGCAACTACCACCAATGCCTCGCTATAAACCAGCCTGAAGGCATCCGAGGCAAATACTGCCTCATTCAGACCCATAGCCTGCAAATACCTATCTTAGCTGGAGGCAACGTCACTTGGGCTGAGGTTGAAAATGTATGGAGTGAAGAGAATTTGAGGGCGTATAAAGCGATGCCAGGACTTGCTTTAAATGATGAAGACATTTCTAGGTAAGTGTGTTGAAAACCGTCGTATAAAAAGCGTGTATATACGAGGACACATTGTACATCGGCTTTCTTAGCTCGCGCGCACAAAATAGCCTCGTGTACCAACTTAGCACACATTATGACTCCTCTACACGATGGGCCAACGCCGGTCACTCCACGGGACGCATTTATGCGTTGGAGGGAGCAAGTGATATTGCTATCTCATTATACCACATAGCTGCGTCCCTTGGAGTGGCCGGCGTTGGCCCATCGTGTAGAGGAGCCATAAAAAGCGTGTATATACGTGGACACATCGGCTTTCTTAGCTCGCGCGCACATAATCGCCTCGTGTACCAACTTAGCACTTGTACAATGTACAGTCGCCATCATATATATCGGAGCGTCCAAGGTGCTCACAAATATCTGAACACGCCTCTATTGTCAGGGCGTTAGAGTGCATGTTCAGATATTGTGAACACCTTGGCCGCTCCGATATATCTGATGGCGACTGTACTTATAAGCTTGCGTTAAAGAATCAACTCCTTGTTTCTCAAAAATCCATGATCAACGCTTCCCCGCAATTCAAAGTAACCCCAGTTTATGGTAACTATTATTCCATTCATTAAAGTGTAAACTGCTCGAGAGCCGAGATTACTCTACCGCTCTACCTTGATACTCCACCACGGCTATGTCTCTGAAATAGCCTTACGTAAACTTTAGCCCAATCTAGGGGCAACATTGCCCCGTGATAAAACACCAGCACCGTAAAATGGTCCTACTTTTCTTCCCTGTGGGTAATTATGCTCCAACTCCTTATAATAGTTTAACTTTCAACATATTCAAATGACATCTCATCGGCAGTGGCTTGGAGGACGTTTTCGTTAAGTTTTTTAAGTTAAGCTATTTTTTTTATAGTGTAGTCTTGTTGATAAATAAAACACAATGTGTGTGTGTGTGTGTGTGGTGTGTGTGTATGTGTCTGGTTGGTCGACTTGGAAAAAAAATGATAACGTAACTTCGCACCTCTATGTAAACTACATATTATTATTCCCCGAAAAATCCTATCCTTTGCTCCTTATTAATTGCTTGAGATATAAAATAAATTATATCATAACGTTGATTCACCGATAAAAATAATATGTTACATAAGATCTTCATATCAAATTATCTGAATATACTTAAAAATATCCATAATTTACTTAATTTGAAGCAAACATTAGGGCCATTTTACGCCAGATTATTTGACGACATTAGTAACGATGTTACAAAGGATTTATTACTTAATTTTATTTTCAGAACGTCTGTCTTTGATATAATCAATGGTGTTCCATCGTTAACGCTCGCCATCTGTATACCGCGCTCCTGTAAAGTGGCCGATGTCTTAGAAGCATTGGACAGCAACTATAATGTGCAGTTCAACTACACTGAACAGTTCTGTCGTTTGCCAGGTGACAAGCTTCACTCCGGAGCTGATATTACTGCTCTGTAAGCTTCATTATTATTATTTCTTTAAATATTTATTGCATAACTGCACCTCGCATAACTACCATGAAAAAAATCCATTAAACTGTCTTATACTCATGCAATATGTTATAAATTAAAAAGACTGTTACGGCTGTTATGTTTGGTGAGGCAGAGTTCAAGAAACGAGCCTTAAGAAGTTATGATCTATTTAAGTTCACTAGTCAACCGCTGAGTCTAAACATACTTGTTATTGCTCAAAAATTCTAACATAAAGTTCTGTGAATCTATGTAAATATGCATATAATATAACATTTTAGTCTGAATTTAAGTGTAAATACACTTAAATATTTTTATTTTATTTTACAGTGTGATATTTTCTATCATCGGATGCTTGACTTTGGCAAGCACGGCATACGAGCTAAACCACATATTTATAAAGAAAGGTAACGTGCCTATGAGCTGTACTGTACTGTATATACGGGATACTTTAGCCCAAGAGGGTAACATTGCCCACTCGTATATAATATGTAAACTACGATAACGATTGCAAAGCAATTAAGTATTAAGGATTAGTTAAATAGAAAATAATTTTACACGTGGTGTTAAATTCTATATTTAACAGCGCCATCTATCTCACCTCTTACGTACTTTATCGAAGTCTAGAATCACTAGATGGCTTAATGATCTATATAACGTACCTACTTAGTTCCCTACAAAGTGCATAGGTGGCGCTGTAATTAGATTTTATTATTTTAGGCTAGTTAATCTGCGATGTACTCATATCACTTTCCGAATATACACCATAAGAAGCACACGCTGGTTTGTCTCCGACTCCCTCAATATCCTCCGACCTACGCCCACGTGCCATCACGTGGGCAATATTATCTTCTAGTATTAAATCAAACTGGATTTATGAAGGCATGTAGTTTTATTTTTATTTTTATGATTTGGATTTTATGAAATTAATAAATAATCATTATTGAAAAGAGAATTATGTGCAGTCATATAAAATATGTATGCGTTTGTCGAATGTTTACCAAATTTTTTTGTTATAATACAGCGATAACATGTTTCTAGCCTCCACAAAACCTGACGAGTTACGAAGCTGCTTCTCAGTATACGGCAACACAGACCGCCTGCTGACGCTCACCAGCAAGCCTGGCGCGCTTGACTGCCTCGACGGCATCCGAGCCCTCTCCATACTCTGGGTCATCACAGGACACTCGTTCCTTGCCCATCTCAACACGTATTTAAGCAACTATTTTGATTTGCTTGAAGTAAGTTTATGGGTCCAATATTTTTTCTAAGCCAGGGTTACTTAAGTCCTGGGGAATAACTGTATCCACATCATCATATATATAAAATTGAAAAACCAGAACGGGATAAAAAACGAGAGAAGAAGCGAGATGGCGCCTTATAAATTTCTAAAAAAGTTTTTGACACGTTTCTCGAATACGACGCACGTATGATAAGAAAAAACTGTTCCAATCTATTATCTAAATATGAGAATATAACTAGAAAATAAAATTTATCGCTTTCGATGCGTATTTAATTTACAATAAGCAAATGAAATTTTCAAAATAACTTTATTCGGCCATCTCTCGGCAACTCTCGGTTGCTTTCGTTTGGCGGGGCTACAGATTAGACCAAAAAATCCGTAAGTTAAAGTAACCAAAATTATGTTTGTCATGTTGGTATACAGGTATTTCTGAGTTTTTTTACACAAAGTAAAATAAAAAGTGCTGCCAACCTCAACCTTAGTGTACGCCCATACGAGTGACTTATGCCATATATGACATCAATCAAATTAATATTGTCATATTATAAATAATTTGTATTTTGTGGTTTTAAATTTCTTTTTGAAACAAATTTAAAACAACAAAGTTTTTTGATAGCAAGTTATAACGTAGGTAGATAAAGTGCATATTCAGATATTTTTGAGCGACCAGATGAAAATAAGCAAATGTACAGTCAGCAGTCAGCCAAATATCGTAATATAACTTTATTGCCATAGAAATAAGGATGTGTTCCGATATAGTGGCGAAATATTGAGAGACCACAGCGGCTCGGATACTGAGAGAATGGGAGAGGATCGTGCCGAGAGCGTAGGTACTTGGGACAACAAAATGGGAGATAGCCGATCGACGGACGCCTAAGGTACCGCTGAAACGACGTAGTTGCTCGAGACCTGCTCAACCTCCGCCATGCCGACTGGCGAGAGCTATCGCAAGACCGAGAAACATGGCGTGATATGGTGTTGGCCAGGACTAACATTGCGTCACCGTACCTAGCCGTAGTAAGTAATGTTATAATATCCATAAAGGGAAATGGGGAGTACGTTTGTATCATGGTGTAATAATATACTCCGCCTGGTACTCTCTTCCCTTCTTTTCGTGGTCACGTGACTGACACAAGTCTACGTCATCATGCGACAGCGCTATATGATATTGATAATATGCGATAGCGCTATATAAAGTGGCAATGTTATTGTGATGTAGGCTTGTGTCACTCTGTCTGGGAGGAGAAGACCATGTTTTAATAGACTAAGGTTTGTATCAAAAGGCGATTTATGGGCGGTGGTCGTCCATATTATTCTTAAGGCGGTAATTAATCTAATAAACTTTTTTGCAACTAGGCTTTAACACAACACAACTAGGCTTGCATCTAGGCTTTAACACAACATAAAATAAATAATAATTTTATGTTGAAACAAGTTTTAAATAAATACCTACGTAGATGAAAAAATACAATCTTGCCTTTTATCAAATCACATCATTTTTTGAGAAATTTGCGAGCTAAGTTATCCAAATAACGGCTACAATTTAATAAGAAATGGATATCACAGTTATAAACCCTGGCAGGATTGAATACATAATAATGTCGGTATTTCAATGTACATAAAACAAACTCTTTATTTCATTTACGCGAGCGGAGCTGCGGGCTCGTCTAGTATTAAATAAGAGTAACATCCAATAATCAAATTAAGGTATACCAAAGCAATTACAAAGTCGTCATTTAATATTTGAAGAATTTATCTGCAAAATAATATACAGTTAGACCAAGAGAAGTCGATCCCGATAGCACACATCGTCATAATTTTGATATTTAAAATAACATTTGCTCTAATCACCTAAAATGTAACAGAGGTAAGGTAAGTACCCCTATTAACGAGGGGGTTAAGCAACTTTTACAAAGACAGCCAATAATGAAATATAAGCTGGCTCTGTATGAGCAAAGACATATTTTTTTATGATAGTTTGTATATCGAAATTTATATTTCATTGGTTTTTGGACTTGTTTTAATTAATTATATAGAAAAAAATAATTATTAAAACCAAAATGTCGAAATCGCCTATTACCGTGATAATTGATGATTGTTACCCAAATACCGCGGATAAGGGTTCCATTTTACGAGGGTAGATAAACCCATCGCATTTTTAGTGCCTTATTTATATACCTCCTTATATTTATTTCACAATAGTAGTTAAATAAATAAAAGGGATTATATTTAATCTGAATTCCAATCATTACATTCAATTAATTTTTTTTTGGATTTTCTTTGAAGAAACGAAAGGTTTTTAAGTAAAACATAATTATGAAAATTAATTCCTTAGATGTAGGCTACACCTACTAACTACACTTAGATAATAGATACGTGGTCGTATCAAAAATACATGCTGTATACGAGTATCTACATAATATTAATAAATTATAGACGGACAAGAAATTGTAGAAATTAAAAAAGCGGTCTATATAAAGGGACATCTTACACAGACCGACATCGACATAGCACCAAACTATGCAAAGCTTGTACTATGTAGAATGTATTAAATGAAACACAATGGCGTTCATGCAAGACTATTTTATTATAGATAGTGTGGGTGGGTACATATACTCATTTTTATACCTACCTACATAAGTACATACATCACATTCCTCCTCTCAGAAAAATATAAGAAACAAAGCAGGTAACAATTTAACAAACCAAATAGAGACTTATAGATATGCGCCGTAAGGTACATTTAATAATAATTGATTTCTAACAACGACAAGTGCTTGTTACTATCCAGTCACATACAAACATCAGTCGGCACCTTATGTGTTAAGTAATACAAGATTTACCAAACTATGATTAGTACATTACTCTTATCTACATATAACTATACACAGTAATACGTATCTATTTCTCTTGACAGGTGTGAGGTAGAATAAACTACTTATTTAATTAAACGTTAAAAACTAGGTACTTAGTAAATTAAACACAACTTTATACTTATAACTACTTTTAACTTGAGTGAATAGGGTTGGGTATTGTGGTAAATTTCTATTAGGTATTTGCAGCCTTAGTTAATTTTGTACATGTTTACAGTTTTATGAAGTATAATAATGCCTCTGTATCTTACGAGTATTACTAATTAGATGTATTTATACATATTCTCATTAATTTATTTTGTTTCACTATTAATATTAAATTTACATACGGACGGAGATAAAAAAAAAGCAGTTTTTTTTTATATTTTTTTATGAATGGTGTTATTATGCGTTTATCTTACCTACTCGTGCTTACCTAAATTTTATAATTGATTTTAGCACGCGGGCGCAGCGCCCTCGCCTGCTCCGTGCTCGCGACCGGCTCGCGGGCCGGCGTGCCCGGCGGGGGCAGTAGGGCCCTATTCGACTCATCCTTTTCCCATGATGCTTCTGCATCTTTAAATTCTGGGGACTCTGGTCTGGAGAGAATTTCATTTTGCTGGCTCGGTGAAGGCAGGGGAATATCGGGTTCAGAAGATAAATTGTCACTGGGTAATGAGTAACGTACTACTTTTCTTTTGATAAGTTGGTCTATGTGTCTGCTCCCGTCTTGTTCGCCAACCTTCACATTATATGTCACAGCGCCAGTGCGCTCTGTTACTGAGCCCTCTGTCCACTTTGGACCATTTTTAGAATAATTTCTAACCAATACCTGGTCCCCTTGGCGTAGCTCGCGCGTGGTCCCGCCGGCGTGGCGCAGCTGTGCATTCTGCGCCGCCTGCACGCGGGCGGCGGGCGCAGCGCTGCCGGCGCGCAGCAGGTCCAGGCGCGTGCGCAGCCGCCGCCCCAGCATTGCCACGGCGGGCTCGCGTGCCGTGCTGCTGTGCGGGCTATTGCGATACTGCAGTAAAAATTTTAAAAGGGCGGTTTCTACGTTCTCACCTTCGGTTATGGCCTTTTTGAGTACCTTTTTAATAGTTTTGACTGCGTTTTCTGCGGCTCCATTACTTGACGGGTGGTATGGAGCTGTGACAACGTGGAAGACGCCATTTTTTTGTAAGAACATTTCGAAGTCGTGGGACGTAAATGGTGGGCCGCCGTCAGTGACGAGTTGTATGGGTAACCCGTACCTCGCGAAGACCTCGCGCAACTTGAGCGTCACGTGCGCGGCTGTCGTGCCGCTCGTCATTGAGAATACTTCGATCCACTTCGAATGGGCATCGATAAGGAGGAAATAAGTTCGACCATTATGATGTAAGAAGTCGGCATGAAGTCTTACCCAGGGTTCGGCGGGCCAGGCATACGTCGCGGGCGTGGCGCGCGGCGGCGCGTCCAACTCAGCGCGGCAGGCGTCGCAGGAGCGTGCGCGCCGCTCCAGGTCGGCGTCCAGTCCCGGCCACCACACGTAGCCTCGTGCAATCTGTTTCATGCGCACCATACCTACATGACCGGCGTGAACCTCCTCCACCACCTGTGCCCGCAGACTGCTGGGGATAACTACCCGATACCCCCATACTATGCAATCATGATCGATGTGCAGCGTGTCCTTGCGGTGAAAATAAGGTTTTTCATTTTCGATTTCCGTATCTGAAGGCCACCCGCTCATGACGTACCCGTACACTTTGCATAGTGTAATGTCTTTTTTTGTTTCCCTCGCCACGTCCCTATGGCTAAGAGGGAAAGTTTCTTCCACGAAGTGTAGATATGCCGCGTCGTCTTCGTCATTTTTCCTCGACCCTGCAGGGAGCGGTAGACGGGAAAGACCGTCCGCATTACCGTTTTTGTCCGTCGATACGAATTCTATGGTGAAGTCGTATGCTGCCAGTCGCACTGCGTACCTTTGTAAGCGGCTCGCGGCCGTCTGAGGTATGCCATGTTTCGGACCAAAAATGTATGTGAGCGCTTTGTGATCGCTTCGAAGGGTAAACTTACGGCCAAATAGGTATTGGTGGTGCTTGTTCACTCCGTACACGATGGCCAACGCCTCCTTGTCTATCTGGCTGTAGCGTCGCTCGGTCTCGCTAAGCGTGCGCGACGCGCAGCACACGAGGCGCTCGGTCCCGTCAGGATACCGCTGAGCCAGCACAGCGCCCAGTCCATAGGCACTGCTGTCCACGCAGAGAACCAGCGGCAGCGACGGCTCGTAATGTGCCAGCGCTGGACTGTTTAGCAACTCACCTTTGACTTGTTTGAAAGCCTGATCACACAAATGTGTCCACTGCCACCGGTTTCCCTTGGCAAGTAGAGCATACAGTGGGTGTAAAATAGTACTGATATTGGGTATAAATCGTGAATAATAGTTGACAAGACCCAATGCGGCTCTGAGCTGTGACACATTTTGTGGCACAGGTAAATTTTCAATGGCGGCTATTTTATCTTTGTCCGTATGAAGGCCATTTTTATTTATCCTATAACCGAGGTAACAAACCTCGTCTTTAAAGAACTCACATTTTTCGAATTTAATACGCAACCCTGCTTCCCTCAGTCGAGTTAAAACCGCTTTCAAATTTTTCATATGATGGTCTTTGTTTCTACCAGTAACACAAATGTCATCGATAAAGGCCACTACGCCCTCTAACCCGCTAAGCGTCTCTTCGATTAGTTTTTGAAATATTTCAGGCAAACACTTTATTCCGAATGGAGCCCGTCGGTACAAGAAAGTACCTACATGTGTTGTTATAGCGGTTAGAGGCTGTGAGTCATCATCGAGAACCAGCTGTAAATATGCGTTCTTTAAATCTAATTTAGTGAACTTTTCCCCTCCACTTAAAGCAGCAAATAGTTGTTCAATGCGTGGCAAGGGGTAGTGAAACTCTTTTAAACACTTATTTACAGTGACCTTGTAGTCACCGCATATGCGAATCGAACCGTCGCGCTTGATTACGGGAACAATGGGCGTCCCGTATTCAGAGGTGTCGACTTTATAAATAACATTTTCTGATTGCAACCTCTCAAGCTCACGTTCGACTGGCATACGCAGCGCTAATGGCAACGGCCGGGCTTTGCAGAATATCGGAGAACTATCTTTCAAATGCAATTGTATTTTTGTTTTAAAAGTACCTAATCTGTCATCAAAGACCTCTGGGAACTCATTTTTTAATTGAAGCACCAGTGGGTCATTGTTGTCAGATATATTGTTTATTTTAATCGAAGCGAGATTTAATTTACGCAACCAAGATCGGCCTAACAAGGGCGGGCCGCCGTCCTCAATAACAAACAACGGTAAATCAGCTGACTCACTCCCGCTCGTCACATGCACACTGATGTACCCCAGTGGAATTATGGGTACTCTCGTATATGAATGGAACCTATCGTCATTCTTTTGCAAATTTAAATATGAAAAATGTTTATCGTAGAATTGTTTTGATATCGCCGATATTCTACTGCCCGTGTCAATTTCAAATAAAATATTACAATTGTCAACCTTAAGTTCACAATGATAAGGTCCATCTTTTATCTTACTTTTTACTGATAGAATCTTGTACATACCATCACTCATATCGTCGTCCGAACTATCACCATCAATGTAGTTCTGATACTTTGACCTGCCGGCACTTTCACTTTTCTTACACACTGTAGACAAGTGTCCTTTGTCCTTGCACAGGTTGCCAGTATATGTCTTGTAGCGACACTTGTTAGGCGCGTGTCCGTCCCGGCCACAGCGCCAGCAAGCGGGCCGCCGCTTGGCCGCCGCGGGCGCCTGGCCCACGCGGTGCAGGCCGGCCGCGCCCTGCCCGAGTCCTGCCGCCGGCGCCCCGCCGCCGCCGCCGCCGGTCGCCGCTGTCTCGGCGTGCCGCTCGGCCGCTTCCAATGCGAGCGCCAACTCCACCGCCTTTTTGTAATCCAATGTGGGTTCCGCGAACAAGCGCGACCTCATCTCTTCACTTCTGAGGCCCGAAACGAATTGGTCGCGTATATTTTCCTCCAGCTTTGTACCAAAGTTGCAATATGTCGCAAGATGTTTTAAATTTTGCAGGAAAACTCCAATCGCTTCGCCTTCCGCTTGCCGCCGCTGTCGAAAAATATGCCTCTCGGCTATTTCTGACCTTTTAGGATCCAAATGGTTTTTTACAAGCTCCACTAGGCTTTTGAAGTCCTTTGTTTCTGGATGGTCAGGTGCACACAGATCACACATCAATTCGTAGGTCGCAGAGCCGACGTGCGTTACTAACGTGGCCACGCGGAACTCTTCTTTTATTTCATTTAGTAAAATATACTGTTCCACGAGCCGTACGTACGCGTCCCAATTCCCTCGACCATGTAGATCAAATTCGTGTACCTTTCCGTAAGGCATGATCACTAATTTCGACCAAAATTCACCGATTCGTCGCCAGTTAGAATGTATTAAATGAAACACAATGGCGTTCATGCAAGACTATTTTATTATAGATAGTGTGGGTGGGTACATATACTCATTTTTATACCTACCTACATAAGTACATACATCACACTATGGATACAAGGCGACGATATACATACCTACTTACATAGATAAATACGTACTTATATACATAAAAAACACCCATGACTTAGGAAAAAATATCTGTGTTCGACACACAAATGAATGCCATCAACATCCAAT
This sequence comes from Cydia fagiglandana, assembly GCF_963556715.1. Classification (NCBI taxonomy): domain Eukaryota; kingdom Metazoa; phylum Arthropoda; class Insecta; order Lepidoptera; family Tortricidae; genus Cydia; species Cydia fagiglandana. The sequence goes on along the minus strand of NC_085932.1, from coordinate 2,532,715 downwards.
GATACAAGATATAGGAAATCAAATATTAAAATAAATAAAAAGAATTTATTTATACAAAAGGTTAATGGTTTATAAAATCATACAAGAATAGCATAAATATATCTAAACATTAAAATATTTTAATCTAAAAGACCTCCGCGAGTTGTACCGAGTGCAAAGGTGTCCATCACACTTGCCGCGTTACCACGTTACCACGTTAAAATAAATTAATATTGTATGTCTGTGTATTATTGTTCTAATTAAAATAATACAATAGGTTTTATGATAATTATATTATGAACCTATTTATTTCCTACCAAAGTTATAGGTGGGTCGGTATTAGATTCCCATACCTACATCTTATTACCGAGTGATGTCTTTTGTAACCATCGCTAAACGGTTTAATTCACATTATTGCAAAACTCATTTACGAGTAATAAAAATAAATAAAGATCGTGTATATTTTGAATACAATCAAAATGGAAGATTCTAAATATTACAAAACATTGTATAAATAAAACAGACTTGACAACCATGGTTTTGTTTTTATATCAATATTTAAACAAGATTCTCATATAATGGTTTCTAAGAAAACCTCCAGTTAAGTACTTAAAACTGTAGTCAAAATTAAGAGTTTTTGAATAGATTTCATACCACGTTAATAGCTCTTTAGCTTTATAGATGGTTAAATATTTCAATAACATCAAGAGTTATGGAAATGTGTATCTACATATGAATATACACCCCTTTGAACTTAAAATACCGTTTCCGCTATTACCGAGATATACATACCTCGAAATTAGGAACCATACCATAAAATTGAACCCAACACCCGAGGTTTTGAAATTCCTATTTTTTACTATTGGCAAGCAAATGTTTACAAATTGAGTATTTGGGAAACATAAATATCATAATTTAGAATAGATATAAAGTCTTAGTTTTTCTATAATATTCACTATTACTATGAAAATCACTAAATAAAATACGCGTTTGCTTACTTGAGGTGTTGCGCGTTAGTATGTGGCATTCAAATAATGCGCCCCCAATGAGTTAGTTTACGGTTTTCGAATTATTTACTTCGTGTTTCTTTACTAGTGCTATACTTATTCGACAGTCAAAAGAGAAGGCTTTATTTGTGTGTACTTAAATTTAAAAAAAGTCAATTGGCTTTCTTATAAAACGCCTTTTTGTACATACCGCGGTAATCACTGCCGATTTAAATGGGCTCGTTAATAGGGGTACTTACCTTATATGTCACTTATATTTCCTTCATAAAAATGTAATAATTTTGTTTCAGTGGTCAACAAATTTAAGAGCGTTTTACATTTTGGCTGCGAACTTGAGCGTTGACTCGTTCTTTGCGCTCAGTGGTCTCCTGCTAGTTTATACAGCAGCCAATAAAATGAAGCCTAGTAAGTATTTCATAATTATATGTACAATATAATTATGAAATTATATTTACTAGCAACATAACTTACTATACATTTTTATTATCTAAAAGATAATATAAATATGTGACACTTAAAACTCGTATTTTCATATTTTAAAGATTGTTTTCGAATGGGTAACATCCCAAATTCTACCAAAAGGCTAACCGTGTTTACGATATTAAAGCGTAGACTTAGTGTAAACTATTGATTTATTTCAGTGCAACTTATAAAAAACCTGCACCTATTCTACCTTCACCGACTCCTGCGCATGTTCCCACTGCTGGCAGCCGCAGTGCTGCTCCAAGCATCCGTGTTTCACCAGGTGTCCGACGGCGTACGTTGGAACCGCGTCGCGTGGGAGACGCAAAAGTGCCGCGACCATTGGTGGTCGGCACTACTGCATATACAGAATCTGGTCAACCCTCGAGCAATGGTATGTCCTTTTCGATACTACTTATTATTAAATTGGACCGACAATCTGTCAAGATGCCCATGAGTGGATATCTCAGCTGATCATGATAAACCTATTAGTTTCATAGTGGCTTGCCTTAGCGAGGGAAACATTTACAAAGAATCAAGAATATGGGAAATTTGATACATAAATGTTCCAAGGATCTTATGTTACAAGGAACTAAATGTCGACAAGAAAATGAAAGCTCATATGAACCGATGAATCGTTTGGAATGGAGCTAGGCATCGTGAGGGCTTCTTCTTTTCTGAATAGTGGGGTATCAAAGAATGAAGACCAATAATTTTGTGATATTTCTAGTGCGTGGCCCATTCGTGGTACCTGTCAGTGGACGTGCAGCTGCACATCCTGTCACCACTGCTGCTGTTCTGGGTACTTGGCAGCCGCCGCTCCGCCTGGGCCGGGCTCGCTGCCGCAATCCTGGGCTCTCTCACCTTCGTCACTGTCTATAGCTTCCTGATGAATTTCAATGGAGACCAACTAGAGTAATTAACATCAGCTTGTATTTTTCCTCCATTGTACATTTGTGACTTGAAATAAGTTTCATTGAATATTCTTAAGGAGGTGCAACAAGAATGTAAAGACATTTTTAAAAATAATTCAAAGTACTCAATTATTTTTAAAAGCCATTCCTTATTTTCTAAATACCTATTATAAATCTTCACAGCGATCGTTACTCAGTATATTTCTACCGTAACACCCTTGCACGGTCACCGGTATTCATAATCGGCATGCTGTGCGGATACATGCTGCACGTTACAAGAAATAAGAAGATTGTAATGCCTTGGGTAAGTTCTTGAATATTTTTACCAGCAATTACCTATCCCATATATTAATGCATGCTCTTAACGTTGTGTACCTAATGTCATTTTTATTTATTCAGTCGTTTTCCTTTGTATTCGTATTCATTCTCAGTGTTATGTTCTTTAAGATATTGCCTAAATTGTAATTTGTTCAGCGAGCGTCAAAATTGTATTGACACATAAATTAATTAATTCATAAAGCCATACAATTTTGCCGCTAAAAACTTACAAATACGAAAATAATAAGGCCTTTGTTCTGGACTAACTACTAATTAATCTCATTTTGCAGTGGTTGGTTTGCTTCGGACACACATTGGCTATAGTACTGTTAGGGTACTGCATGTACCACGAGCATCCTGAATGGAGCCAATTAGCCATCAATTTGAACATAGCACTGGTACGGCCCGCTTGGGCTGTCTCGCTCTGCTGGCTCATTGTCGCATGTGTCAACGGATACGCAGGTATATTTTTCCACTGTTAGCATTAGGTAATTATTTTTTTTGTCAATCTAACCTATTTGTATGGGGATCAAATGACTACATAGTAAATGGGACCAAATGACCAAACACATCATAGCAAGTCAAAAGTCAGAAACTACAGTGAAAGTTATACATTTTTACAGCACAAAATGCGCCACCCTGATGGCAATCGAGTGTTGTAGTATTTCTTGGGCTTTGACTCTTTTGGGCTTTTATATTGCTTATGTACCTTACTTTTGTATTACTTACGTACGTTACGTAGTTTTTGTTACGTACTTTAGACATTAAATCATCATACTTGAATATCCAGCATGTATGAAAATGAGCTAAAACATATACACATATATGGGTTATATTGTGCCTGAAATAAATTATTATTTTATTTTATTTAAGATACGGATATTTTTACACAGGTCCGATCAACTGGTTCCTCTCCATCAACCTATGGAAGTTTGTAGCCCGAATCTCATACGCAATGTACATCTTCCACCTCCCGATGCAGTTCATAATGGTTGGCGCCAACATCATGCCCATATACTTCAAGTTCGAAACCGTTGTAAGTACATTCATATTAATACTAAAAAAAATCACTATACATTGATTGTTTCGCCTGATCAGATGTCGATTTTAAGTAAGAGTTTTTACCAAGTTTCACGATTTATCGAAGACGAATGAATAGACTTGGACATTTCTTTTTTTTTTGTTTAAATGGTGTGAGTTAGTTTTTTGTCGCGTAGTCATGAAATCTGGATATTATGATCCTGGAGAAACTTTTCAAATGCTATATAGCACACGACACGCATAACACAAAATAATACATTTGTGTATTTTCGTAAAAAGGTAACTCATGCATTTTGCTACATAATTTGTTTATGATGGCAGTTTATAAACCTCGCGAGTGATGTGGCGTACGCGGTAATCGTGGCGGTGGTTATGTGCGTGCTTGTGGACGCGCCCTTCTCTACGCTTATCCGGAGGCTAATGGCGGGTACGTACCTATCACCTCTATCAATTGAAGGTACCGTAAATTCGGGTAACTTTAGCCCAAAGGGATAACTTTGCCCACGCGATTAGTTTTACAAATTAAAAACTGCAACAACAAAGCAGGCATCAAAGCTGTATTTATGGATGTGCAATGTTAACCTCTATGGTGTGTTATGTTATAGAACTGAAAGACCCGGCGTTGTGTAGGTATTGTCTTTAAATTTTCTGATAAATCGACTGCTCTCCCAAAAATGGACTGTTCTCATAATCTATCTCAATTTTTAATGTTTAATGCTTCCTTACCTACATAAACCAAAAGGAAAATAATGTTCATCATTTTTAATCAAAGTACGGATTTTAGATATTATAATCAGTATTAAAACTATTAATAGTTAATCAAATTTTATCTGTTTTCAGTAATCGTCCCTGCACATCCGAAAAAACCAGCTTAACAAAAGGAAACTCCGGATTATTAGAATCTTTAGACTAAATAATATATGATAAATTAATATAAGTGATATGATATCATTTATTGCACTTTACTGACTCTTGTCATGTTAATTTACTTGTGGGCTTTTTTGTAATCTTTGATATTTTGTCAAGGGTTTTAGTAGGTGCCTAATAGTACATTATGATACAAGTGTGAAAAGTAGTAAATTCGCAACGAGTTGCAATACATTGAAACACGACCGAAGGAAATTCGCAAAAAGACACGAGTTGCGAATTACCTTTTCGCACGTGTATTGTACAACGTTTGCAGTACATATGGCCCTTTACATTTTTGACATACGCACGTATTGTCCTTAATCCCGCCCTAGGGTGGTATACTTACACCATATGTACTGTAAATGTAATGATTGGAAAGAGATATAGAGTTGTAGAATGAAACGACCCCGTGTTTGACAGACGAGCTAGGAGGCGTAACTGAACATTCAAACGTTGATAGGCACAGCGTCAGACGTCAAATTCGTTTCTGATTTCTTTTTTAGAAAATTATTCCAAAATTAGAAATAAAGATATAATATTTTTTAAATTATTATATTGTGGTAAGTTCTTTATATGCTGACTTAAAGTAGACCATCACTATCCTGATGTTGTGAAATAATTTTAAGTAGCTTTTGCCTGCGACTTCGTAAGCGTAATATTAGTAATTTGGGTAGCTGATGTGATTGTCACGAATAAATATATCTTAACTCAACTCAATAAAACTCAACCCAACTCAACACAACTTTCTTTTATTTCTTGATTTTCTTGAAACGCATCCACCCACAGGCTGGGGAAGCCCATTTTGGTATGTGGCACTCGCTCCTCCCGTAACTACCTCTGCTAGCCAGAGCCCTCTCTCTGGCTAGCAGGAGAATACCCACTACCTATATAACATCCCTGCGGCGTCACCGGCTTTGCCGTTAGGGGGCGTCATGGGATCGCTGGCGTATTCTAGCCGTAACGCCCCCTAGGGGCTATTCATAAAGGACATCGGATGATGGTAGCATGACGTAGGAGGAAACGGGGTCATTCGAACAATGATTTTTGGATGATTTTAGGGGGGGGGGTCAAAAATCGTCAAAAATCGATGACGTAATTTATGGACACCCCTAGCAGCCGACCGGCCTGTCGTTCGGGCACGTATGTCAAGGGTAGGAGAGCCTGGATGCGTGGCTCTTGTCCCAGCCGTGTAGAGCCATCCTATGTGGGCCCCCAACCCACTGGCTCTACGGGGGGAGGGGCTAGCTGTTGGCTACGGCATGTCGCCTACATCTCCCCCCTGTCCGCCTGCACCCGCGCCACTACTGCCCTCCACAGAGTCTCCTCAAGCTGGATAACAGATGGTGACCATACGTGGAAGCTGTTCCATCCTAATGGTCCAATCATACCCGAAGTTCCACAGGAGGGATCCCAACAGGGACTCCTGTAGCTGCGCTTGTAGGAGGACATTCAGGTAAGAAATGTATCTAAGATGCTTACATACTTAAGAAATACTAAGCACTTATGTATTTAAGAGCTACGCGATGAATCTAGCCCCCGCCGTACAATTGAAGTTACGCTCTCATTTTTAAAATGACTTGCTGAAATATATCTCTGTCTGGTTTTTCATAGCTATAAAATGTATTACAAAGATAACGGTTCGTAGGACTTTTAATACGACACAAAAACCCAATTAAAAATAAAATACGACATACACATCGGTAGGTCTTGCGTAACATGGAATAATCCAACATTTAAAACACATACAAACATAACACGGGTATCCTGAAGTGAATCGTAATTCATTATCTATAATGCATTATCACTCAATCGCTTAATTTTAATGATAGTTATCATTCCTTTGACTTATATTAAGCGAAATATAAACTGTTAAGTAGTCACTCATTTAAACCACCGAGAAGGGGACATAGTGAACGAAAAAAATGATTTTTCAAATATTTTTATTCGTGTTTTTTGTAAGTGTAACCGCGGAGAGTAAAATAGAAAACTTTGTTCATAGATATGCATACAACTATGAGTTATACGAAAATGTTTTGGATCCAGAGTTGTGTCAACGACACTTACAAGAAATGAATACGTTTGAATGTAAGTACATATCGTCGGTGCGAATAAAAAAATCGCCATGTATTTTTAAGCTACTTTTCAGGAGACAAAAATAACTGTTTATTTTCCTGTTTGTAATATATTTGTTGCGCCTGTATTTTTTTTGTGATAGATCAATGATTTTTAGATGATACTCATGAAGAAAATAAACAGATTTATATGTAATTTTTTAAAATATTATTATTTTAACCAAATTTTGCTACATAGCGACTTAAATTTGTTTCATTAAAATGGTCATGTGTGAAGTTTGTACACATAGCGATTTGTTGCCAAAGTAACATAGTACGAGAGATGATACATAGCGGATTTTAGGGTCTATGTCAGGTAATCCATTCTACAATAGATGATACATAGCGGAATTTAGGGTCTATGTCGGGTAATCCATTCTACAATAAATCGCCATGTGCACATATCGTTATGTGCTAAAAAATCACATAGCTATTTTTTTGTTTCTTTTCTATTATTTTTTGGACAAATGTTGTTCTGTGTTCACATAGTGGAATTTTTATTTTCAAAACTAATAAATATATAACAAAAATATTTATGTGGGTCGACGGGAAATTTAAAAAGGAATTCAAATATGCCAAAATAAAAAAATCTTAAAAAAACACAGCGATTTTTTTATTCGCACCGACGGTATATACATATTTCCATCATGACTATTTGAAAGTCCAGCTATAGATAGATCACTTTACTAACCACAACTACCGAACAGCATCATTGTCTACGAGCAAACTTGTGACATTGGCGAAATCATTATAAAATTAATAAAAGACATTTTTTTTTAATGAAGAGGAAAAGGAATTTTACGCGACTACGGTAAATCAAAACCAAGGGCCTTCCTTTCCCCTCGACCCCTTGTATGATTTTTATAGCTTAAATTATAGAGCGTCATTTAGCAAGTGAAAACAAGGCTGTATTTAAAAATGTCCAAAAATATGTTCTATAAACCGTAATAACCTGGACCCCTACTCGACAAGCGACGTTTGACGTATCGTGTTGATGTCCCGTTGATGTGGGAAAAATCATAAGTTCTCGAATACGTACAATGTCAAAATTTGAAATTAACAATCCACAGTTAGGGTGACAAGCAAACCAAACCGAACCACCCTTAGTTTAGAGTTGAGTTTTGGTTGTACCAAATGATATTATCCACCTTTGATGGAATCAACACTCAGTATGCAATAAAATCAACTGTTGATTTGACGTGGATGCGAAATCTGACAGTTGTACATGTCGAATTTGGCCCCTGGTCCGCCAAAAGTTTTTCAAATATTTTATTGGGCGAAAAATATATACCTATATATAAATTAATGTAAATACATTGTCAAATAAATAGCAATCTTAAGTATTAATTGGACTGGAATATTCAACACTTTGCCAAAAGGGTTAATATCTACCTACACTAATTTAAATTACCTATGTCTGAGTGAAGTACGTACACAAACACGAGAGTTCTTGCACTATGACTGGCTTACCAGCGAATAATTGTATACCTATTGTATCTCACCAATTTATTATTTCCCAGTCTACGACGCAAGCTTCAGATTTCCACAAAACTTGCTCAGAGGCAATGTCTTCAGTCTGGGCAACTACCACCAATGCCTCGCTATAAACCAGCCTGAAGGCATCCGAGGCAAATACTGCCTCATTCAGACACATAGCCTCCAAATACCTATCTTGGGTGGGGGCAACGTCACTTGGGCTGAGGTTGAAAATGTATGGAGTGAAGAGAATTTGAGGGCGTCTAAAGCGACGCCAGAAGGACTTGCTTTAAGTGATGAAGACATTTCTAGGTATGTAAATAATTGATATTGAAATTAGTGTGACGTTAGTGGATTGAGATAGGTACATTTCCCACCGATGATTGATAAAAACTACCCTATGTCCTTCCCCGTGCCTCATTCGTGCCGTGCAAATTTCATCTAAGTCAGTTTAGCGGTTTAAGCGCTAAAAAGTAACAGGCGGACGGGTAGGCAAAGTTACTTTTGCATTGATTATATCAGTATAGATATATGTACAACGGATTTAATAAATAATTACATTTTTTATTATTATTTCAGAATATCTGTCGTTGATATAATCAATGGGGTTCCATCGTTAACGCTCGCCGTCTGCATACCGCGCTCCTGTAAAGTGGCCGATGTCTTAGACGCGTTGGACAGCAACTATAATGTGCAGTTCAACTACACTGAACAGTTCTGTCGTTTGTCAGATGACAAGCCTTACTCCGGAGCTGATATTATTGCTCTGTAAGCTTCATTATCATTATTTATTACAATTTACGAACGGAACCTCCAGTTTATTTAAAAAGGCTTTACGAAATTCATACTAGTTTTTCGATGGTTATAATTATAATGGCTGTCATGCTTGGCGAGGCAGGTTACGAATTACGAAGAAGTACATACAAATCGAGGACTAATGCTTTAAGTCAGCAGTCAACCATCAAATATAATTTTATAATTACGAACAAAATGCTTTGTGTGTAACATTTCAGTTATACATTTACAACAACATTTTCAAGAAGTCTGGTCGCTTGTGGTGAAAAAAAAAATGTATGGAGAACAGAGTGGCCAACTTTCTTAACATTAGTTTATCTAATACTGATTCTAAAATGGTCATATCACACATGCTATTTACATTTCTACAAACAAAGATATGGCCTAAATGGTGATTAAAGTGAAGTATGGTGCTAACTAGTAAAAAAGACATAAAAGTGCGATTATCTCGAAAACCACGAAACTTTTACTAGACCTATAAGTGCATTTTCTGGACCAGCCTAAGGTGGGCCCTGTCGATGGTTAGAAGGTTGTCCATTTATTACTGGACATCCTGTATATAACATTTCAGTTCAACTAATATTGAAAATTCTTACTTTTCAGTGTGATATTTTCTATCCTCGGATGTTTGACTTTGGCAAGTACGGCATATGAGCTAAACCACATATTTATAAAGAAAGGTAACAAATTAATTAATTATATAAAAACGGGATACTTTAACCCAAGAGGGTAACATTGCCCACTCGAAAATAACTTTTTATGTATCTGAACTTCAATTACGATTGCAAAGCAGTTAAATTTAGAGAATTTATTAGTAAAATATGTATGTAATAAATTAACGGGTGGGCAATATTATCACATACTTATAGTGTTTAAGTAGGTAAACGTGGTTTTAGGCACCTAGTTTTGTATGTTTTTGTGCTTTCCTACTAGTGTGAAGCTACTAAATAATATATAACTACTGAAAAAGTTGTAAGCAATCATGTAAACATTTATCTTTACCATTGTTACTGTTATAATAGAGCGATAACATGTTTCTAGCCTCAACAAAACCTGACGAGTTACGAAGCTGCTTCTCAGTATACGGCAACACAGACCGCCTGCTGACGCTCGCCAGCAAGCCCGGCGCGCTTGACTGCCTCGACGGCATCCGAGCCCTCTCCATACTCTGGGTCATAACAGGACACTCGGCCCTTGTTCATTTCGGGACGTATTTAAGCAACTATGTTGATTATCTTGAAGTAAGTTTATGGTTCAAGTAGTCTTGGAGGGTAACTTTGTCCATGTATTAAGTACGAGTAACACCCAATCATCAAATTATAAACCAAAGCCATATCATTTAATCAGCAAAAAATATAGAATCTGATGGGTGTGTAACGTACTTACCTACAGTATAAATAGTCACCAAAAAAGTAACAGAAGTTTACGTTATTTACATTTTCTTCATAAAATGCATAAAAATGTAATAAATTTTGTTACAGTGGTCAGTGAATTTAAGAGCAGTTTACATTTTGGCTGCAAACTTGAGCGTTGACTCGTTCTTTGCGCTCAGTGGCCTCCTGCTTGTTTACACAGCAGCCAATAAAATGAACCCTAGTAAGTATGTTACGTAACGTATAAAATATACAACAGGGAACTTTTTACTTTTAGCCTTTTTCTCTGCTGATTTCAAATGCATAGAATATTTATATTACTTATTTTTAAAAGTAGTCAATCACTATACATTGCATTTAATAAAATTGAACTGGTATAATGCAACCAGAGAATAGATGCTCTGACGTTAAATATGATTACTGCAAGAGTAACTTTAGCATCAGAAGATAACATTGCCCAAGAACCATTATATCATTACTAGCTAAGTACCACTAATAGCTTCTTTAAAAAAAGATGGTGATAATAATTAAATAATATACTGCTTTTTATACTTAATTAAGATTTATTTTTAAATACTTTCTTTGCAATAGTCTATATTTTTGAATATTTTTGATTTCTTTCAGTACAACTAATAAAAAACCTGCACCTATTCTACCTTCACCGACTCCTGCGCATGTTCCCGTTGCTGGCAGCCGCAGTGCTGCTCCAAGCATCCGTGTTTCACCAGGTGTCCGACGGCGTACGTTGGAACCGCGTCGCGTGGGAGACACAAAAGTGCCGCGACCATTGGTGGTCGGCACTACTGCACATACAGAATTTAGTCAACCCTCGTGGAATTGTATGTCCTTTTCCATACTACTTATTACACGAAGGTCCACCTTAATATTATGTTATAATAGAGCGATAACATGTTTCTAGCCTCAACAAAACCTGACGAGTTACGAAGCTGCTTCTCAGTATACGGCAACACAGACCGCCTGCTGACGGTTCTCATTAAGGTGGACCAACGATCTGGCAAGATCGCAGGGTGGCCCCGCCCTTGTATGAGGGCAGCGTTGCCATCTTAGAAATCCATGAGAGAGTGCCCATGAGTGGGATATCTCTTTGCTGATGATGATGATAATTATTGTCATAACAGGTGTCTTGCCTTAACGAGGGAATTATTTCCTGTGTCACGTAAATGTGAAATAATGTTCAAAAAATTCCAAGAACCTTATGTTATATTGACAAAAAGCTCATATGAGTCGTTGAATTGTTAGGAACGGCGCTGCGGATCAGAGGTTTCGCGTGAGCTCTTCTACTCTTCTGTATAACGGTATACCAAAGAAATAAGTCCAATAATTGTGTGTTATTTCCAGTGCCTGGCCCACTCGTGGTACCTGTCGGTGGACGTGCAGCTGCACATCCTGTCACCGCTTCTGCTGTTCTGGGTACTTGGCAGCCGCCGCTCCGCCTCGGCCGGGCTCGCTGCTGCAATCCTGGGCTCTCTAACCTTCGTCACTGTCTATAGTTTCCTAAACAACTTCACTGGAAACCAAGAGTAATTAATATCAGCTTAATTTTTGTTTAATGTTGCCTTTGAGACTTGTAATCTTATCGAAGAATCTGAAGGTGAAACAAGAACGTATTGACTATAAAGGCATTTCTAAGTTCGATAAGACGATATGACGACCAGTGGTTAATACGATTTTTATGGCTTTTCCCTAGAGATTCGTGCTACAAAATCATCATTATTTTACAATTTTTTAAAATAATTAGATACTTTTACTTCTAGGCCCTTCCTAGAAACTAAGAAAATAATAAATATAGCAAATAATATTTGTTATTTTCTTTACAGCACTCAATACACAGTATACTTCTATCATAACACCCTTGCACGGTCACCGGTATTCATAATCGGTATGCTGTGCGGATACGTGCTGCATGTTACAAGAAAGAAGAAGATTGTGATGCCTTGGGTAAGATCTTGAATATTTTTACCAGCAAGTAACCCAATTTATTAATTCAGCCGTGTACAGCGAGCTTCGAAATGCATTGACACATAAATGAATGAATTCATAAAGTATAGTAATTTTGCGGCTAAGTGTCGGTACTAACCCTATAAATGTTAGAAATAATAAGAAATGTACGCTAATAAAACCTACAAATACCTACGAAAATTATGCCTTCGATCTGGATCTGGAGGAACTACTAGCTAATCTAATTTTGCAGTTGTTGGTGTGCTTCGGACACACATTGGCTATAGTACTGTCAGGGTACTGCATGTACCACGTGCACCCCGAATGGAGTCAATTAGCCATCAACTTCAACACAGCTTTAATACGGCCCGCTTGGGCTGTCTCACTCTGCTGGCTAATAGTCGCATGCGTTAACGGATATGCAGGTATATTTACTACTATATTACTATCATTGATTGCATTTTGAAAATCTACGTTATTTGTATGAATCAAATATATCATAGCAATATAACAGTCGAAAATGAGAGTCAAAGTTGGTTATTTCTGCAGTGCAAAACGCGTCATTCTGTTGGCAATGGAGTGTTGTAGAAACTCCTTGACTTCCATTTTGGGCTATTATATTGCTTACCTTACTTTTGTATTACTTACCTATCTTCGGTTTTGTTACTACAGTAGATTTAGATATGGACTCATTATATACTTACTTAGATACATTAATTTCAAACATGTATGAAAACGAGCTGACACACGGATATTTTTACACAGGTCCGATCAACTGGTTCCTCTCCATTAACCTATGGAAGTTTGTAGCCCGAATCTCATACGCAATGTACATCTTCCACTACCCGATGCAGTTCATCATGGTTGGCGCCAACATCATGCCCATTTACTTCAACTTAGAAACTGTTGTAAGTAGATTAATACCAGAAAATGGAGGCCATTTTCTAGAAAGTAGGACTTTACTCCAATATATAATATTATGAATATTTCATACTATTTGCTATAGATAAACTGATGTTAAGTAGATCTTATTCAACATATGTATTTATATAGGTAAATCGAATAATTTACTGTTTATCTGAACCAATGAATAAGGAGCAAAAGATACACTGTTTGGGGTAACTTTGGCCCTAACCATTAGTCACATTCTCAATCGGGTATTTTTACAGAGTAGGTAACTTAGTAACTTATGCATTTTGCTACATTTTTGTAATATATTTATTTATTTAGAAATTTAATTCAGGCAACAAGGCCCATATTACAAATACCTCTTTTATGGTGGTAGTTCATGAACCTCGCGAGCGACGTGGTGTACGCGGTGATCGTGGCGGTGGTTATGTGCGTGCTTGTGGACGCGCCCTTCTCTACGCTTATCCGGAGACTAATGGCGGGTATGTATCGCCTCTTTCAATTTACTCCGGGTAACTTTAGCCCAATAGAGCAAGGTAACTTTAACTCAAAGATATAACTTTCCCCAGGCGATTCGATTTTTTACAAATTAAGAAATACAACAACAAAGCAGACACAAGTGTAATAAGATTTGTGGAAGCATAATGTTCACACTAGGCCAAAATAACCCTGTCATGAACCTATTGACTTAATTTCCTACTAAATCATTTTTTTCTTAAAACACACTGTTCCCAATATTTGTCTCATTTTTATATAGGTATACAATTATATGATTATAATTAGTATTTCAGCCTATACACATTTGAATTTTCTAATCGGGCATTTCTATTTATAGTTGTACCTACTCAAATTTTTATGTCAGAATTGTGAATTTGTATGTACTCAGGAATCACATGTTTTTTTAATTTTACCGAAAAATATATCCTCAAATTTTTTGCCCATTTGGTTACGCTTTCAATAAAACCTTTTATGACCGTAACAAAGCGGACAGTAAACAATAAAAAATGTATGTAATTTTGGGGACACTTTTTTCTCGTAGGTATTAGCAGGTATTAGGATCGAAAGAGCTTGTGATTCTGAGTGGCATAATTCAAAGCATTAAAATGCAACTTTAAGTAATATTTCCCAATCAATAAAAATATTATCTGTTTCTAGTAATCGCACCTCCACCTCAGAAAAAACCTGCTAGACAACCGGGCACTCAGGATTCGAATCTTCCAGAAGCAAAATTAGACGAAACGTCAAAACCGAACGGACAATCAGCTTAGAACGGAGAATTGATAATTATCAATTTCAATGATGAAATCCGGAGCCAGACGGATTACCGAATAAACATGACTAATTGAATTTCCGATAAACAGATACTTAATGCATTTCAGAATAGTTATTTTTAACACTGATTAGGCGATTATCACACCGGTATCATAACCGGATACGACGAAGGTGTAAAGACCGCCTTTGTATCAAGGACATTAATATATCCCGAAGACTAAAAGATACGCGATATATTTTTTCTTGCTTTACTCACTCGTGTGAGATGTTTACTTGTGACGAGGATTTTTATAAAAGTAGGTACCTACTTACCTACTCAGTACAAATATACTATTAGGCTCACTAGATCAGTAGATCTCATGTAGAATGTCCTTACTTTTACGATTGTATTAATTTATTTTATAATGTAAGTACCATTTATTTTTGTGTGTCTAAGTGGAAATGTATATATTTGAAGGTGTTTTATTAATAATTAAATATTAGGTACATGTATTTTATAATTAAATTAGTTTAGTGATAGATAATCTCGAAAACGACATACACTATTAAAATTATCGACATTGACTGTGGTAAGTAGGTAGTTTATGAAACTCAATCAGGGGCGATCGTGAAATAAATTTTAATAAAGTTTTTTAACCCTTTATACAGGATGATTCATGAGACGTGAGCAGGACTAATCCTGCACACTCAGTAACTGATATTGATCGATCACCGTCGGATTTAGGTGAAACAGCCACACTTTTTCCTATTTATTTACTTTTTGGTGAGGGCAAATTTAATTCTCAACAATCATGGTCACCCTACAAAACCTAATTAATTATCATAAAACCTCTTTAACCGTAATTCATTTTGATTACGAAGAAAATAAACTGTCAAACTTGAGTGAGATACGAGTTTTCAAAAGTAACCAGACTGTGATGACAGTGATGAAATTCAATTTGACACAAAATATCGGTAGTTTAGTATTGTAAGTTGAGGGTGACCAATTAATAACTTTTTTGTTTCAACACGCCTAGAAAATTAACGTTAACCTTACTAATACTGATACGAAACAGTTGCTTATAATTTACGAAATGCGTAGTGTCAGTCCTGCTCACGTCTCCTGAATCACCCTATATAGTAGGTGCTACTTTGTTTTTATCTAAGAAAGGGACTTGCAATTAAAAAAGTGTTACATTCACCATCAGATATATCAGAGCGGCCAAGTTGCTCACAAGTATCTATACACGCCTCTATTTTCAAGGCGTTACGCTACGTCTTACGTAGGCGAACAACGCGCGAACGCGGCGCGGCGCGGCGCGGCGAAAGCGGCCGCCGCCGCGCCGCGCCGCGCCGCGCCGCCTGACATTCGCATGCAAATCGCGCCGCACCGCGTTCGCAACGAGATCGCTTACGTAGGACACTTCTATGGGCATCAAAGGATTGATTTCGCCGCGCCGCGCCGCGCCGCGTTCGCGCGTTGTTCGCCTACGTAAGACGTAGCGTTAGAGTGCCTGTTCAGATAATTTTGAATACCACGGCCGCTCCGATATATAGTTCGTTTTTTTAGCATTAGAAATAAGGTAAACAATCTTGATGTGTCTTTTAATTGAAAAACACATTTTAAAAATAAGTTACGGCAAATACGTAACAATTATGAATCTAATACGATCATTTATATTCTTTTGCTTTCATAAGTAATAGTTTTTGATTTTTAAAAAGCGTTTTTCAATTAAAAGACATGTCAAGATCGCTTACCTTCTTGCAAGTTCTTTCTAATGCTAAAAAAACGAACTTTAGCTGATGGCGACTGTGCAAAAAGCTTTTATGAGATGAGCCCAGTTATAGATTTGCATATTAATTTATTGTACTGTGCATTTTTTAATTTGTTTTATTATTTAATACAAAGTTTTGAGTGTAATTATAATATTATTTATTAACTATTGACATCCAACTATACATATTTACTATAAGAAGACGCAAGATATGGCCCCAACAAAGAATAAAGTAACTACGAATACGGCGGCGGTTAACAGGTTGGTGGATAATATTTCAAACTTAAATAACGAAATATTGAACATGAAAGGAGAATTATTAGCTTGCCATAACACCATCCGTGAGCAACAAAAGCTACTTACTTGCCAAAACGAGAGCATCCAGAAGATTCTCAGGGTTATAACCGGCACTAATAACACAGCACTACCGGACTCACAAAACGTCTCACTCAACGAGTCTGGCCCTTTTGGCATGATCTTCCTGGGTGATGACCAGCCCCCTGTTGCTCCGCCGCCGCCTTCCATCCAGCTTTCGACCCAAGAACCCCCTGTGGCCTCCACCTCAGACCAGGGCCGTTCTAGGCTAAGGCGTAAGGCTCTCACCGCAGCCCATAAAAACAGTCCACAGGGACCCACTGAGGTAACGTCCCCTCAAAATGCCTTGCCGCTGCCGGTACGGCCACCACAACAGCAAAAATTGGCGAAGTCACCGGCAGCCTCTTCTCCGAGGGGTTCTCTGCGTGTAACACCAGCTGTGTCAACAGATCCTGGAGCGATACCCTGCCCACCATCTGTACCATTGTTAGCTGCTGCACCACCACCAACTGCTGTATCATCAGCCGTCAATCTGCCCGCGAAATCGGCTGTAGCTGGTCTTCGCGCTGCTGGTCCCCGCATCGTGAGTCTCCATATTTTCAACCTTAGCGAGGACACCACCCTAGACGACGTCATTCGACATGTCCAGACCCAAATCAACATACCAACGCCAGTATGCGAACAGCTGGTCGTCACCCGCGGAAAGTACGCTTCTTTTCGCCTTGATGTACCAGCTAATAAACAAAAGGTCGCCAGGGACCCTAAAAATTGGCCATCTGGAGTTTCAGTGCGTTTATTTAACACAGTCCAGCCAAAAAACGTATCAACAAGACACGAGATAACAAAGACAATTTAGTATCTTCTAAGTTTGTTATTATACACCAAAATGTACGATCGGTATGCGGTAAAACTTCATTACTAGATTTATTAACAAATAACGAGAAACCACAAGTATTAGGACTTAGCGAGATTTGGTGTCGAAAAAATGAAATTGAACGAGTGAGGTTAAGTGGGTACGCGCTGGCTAGTTATTACTGTCGCACAAATATCGCACATGGCGGTACTTCGCTGTACGTAAAGGAAGGCACAGAATATCGACAGCGTAATGACCTACTTACTTTTGCCGTGCAATATCATTTTGAATTCGCGGCTATAGAAATTACTCATTGTAACTTGATTATTATTGTAATGTATAGAACCGGTAATGGTAATTTTGACATTTATATTGAGAATTTGGAATTACTATTAAGGAAGCTAACTGACGAAAACAAAAGGTTTCTCATTATTGGCGACCATAATGTGGATTTTTTATTAGACTCTAGTTTAAAACGACGCACTAATGATGTATTAAGGGCCTATGGATGTCGTAACACTGTAACGTTTCCCACTCGGGAGACTGCGGATTGTGCGACGTCCATTGACTGCGGTTTAAGCAACATTGCGCCCGACACGCTCTCAGTGACACCGTTGGTTACTGCGATAAGCGACCATACCGCTCAAAAGTTTGAGTTGACTACTGAACATAACAAAAAGTCAAATGAGGTGATTGAGCGCCGGTTATTTAGTGCAAATTCATTCCATTCATTTTATACTGACATTGATAAAAATAAAAAAAAAAATAAAAAAAAAAATCTTTATTGCAACTTTATTACTTAAATAATTATGATTTTAATTTTATTTACAATATTGACCTTGACATTGACTATAAATTTGCTAAATTATTTGAAATTCTGACATACTATATGAATATTCACTTTCCATTCAAGAAGATTAGGCATAAAAAACATAACACTGTACCGTGGTTAAGTGATGATTTAGCGGAGTTAGTTCGCAAGCACAATGACCTTCACGAAATAAGACGCCAGTATCCCAACAACCCCATATTAACTGACTGTATTGAGCACTACTCTTCTATAATTAAGATCACTGCGTTACAGGCTCGTCGAGCTCACACTGAGAGTAGGTTGGCTTCTAGTAGCAATAAAGCCAAAGAAATATGTAAGGTTGTCAATGAGGAGGTAGGCACAAAAGTAAGATCGAACCACATATGTCTCCGCGATCCTAACACCAATATTGAAGTGAAGAGTAGTGAGTTGCCAGACACGTTTAACACACACTTTTTAGGGATAGGGTGCAAACACGCAATAGGAAATGATATGGAGCAATCAACACGCTATCTTGAGAGGCACTTAGAAACTACCAATGTACCATCTTACACTCTGCCGGTCGTCACACGTGATCTATTGACCAGTGGCCTATTTTATAAAGCTACAAGTTACAATTTACAAGCGGAAGTCTCTTTCTAACCCTATGTATTAGAACGAGACTTCCGCTTGTAAATTGTAACTTGTAGCTTTATAAAATAGGCCACAGGACGTTACATTCAATGTTAAAAAAAGGTGACACTGTCGATGCTTTTGACATTTCGCCAAAAATTATTTTGTGTCTGTGGCCTGTTATTGGCGACATACTTGTCATTCTCATAAATACTATTTTTGAAACTGGTACGTATCCTAGCGTGCTAAAAAACACAAGAGTGTGTCCAGTTTTCAAGGGTAAGGGTGACAGGTGTGACGTCAATAACTATAGGCCTATTACAATAGTACCCACCATTTCAAAAATGGTAGAATCTGTCCTATCGTCTCACCTTATGACTCATATAGAATCGAATAACCTGCTCACCGAAAACCAATTCGCTTACCGACAAAAAATGTCGACAACCACCGCGACATACAGGATATTCGATTCTATCATGACAGGGTTAGACGATAAGGATAAGATTGCCGCTATACTGTGCGACTTGTCAAAGGCATTTGACGTCATAAATCACGAGTTATTGCTTAAAAAATTGAAAATGTACGGAATCAAAGGCAGTGCCCATGAACTGTTTACCTCATTCTTGTCAGACCGCAAACAAGTCGTGAAATTACTCACTGATGGCAAGTCAATCCAGTCTGATGCAGGAGATATAAATATTGGTATTCCCCAAGGTTCATCCCTTGGAAATACCTTATTTTTGTTATTTGTCAACGACCTGCCATCGAATATTGGAGCTGGCTCGTCTGTATTGTTTGCGGATGACACAACTGTGTTAGTTGGTGCAAGCTCTTATGACCAACTGGCTTTAAAAATTCATGATGCTTGCAACCAATTGGAGGCATGGTTCTCAGCAAATGGGCTATTGCTTAATTATACTAAATCAAATATTATGTTGTTTTCTGGTCGAAAGGTTCAACTGCCACCGTGCATGGCTAACTTTCCGATGCCCATGTGCGAAAAGAGTAAGTTCTTAGGGTTTATGATTGACAACACTCTAAATTGGAAGTGCCATGTAGACAACCTTTGTGATCGATTGGGTGGTGCGTCGTTTGCGTTGAGAAAACTGAAACCACTTATCTCAGCAGAAGCCTTAAAGCAGGTGTACTTTGCGCATTTCCACTCTATTATGGCATACGGCTCACTGCTTTGGGGCAATTCAACAGATGCCAAAAGAGTTCTGATAATGCAGAAACGCGCAATACGTACACTTGCCGGTGTGAAAGACAGGCACCCTTGTAAAGAGCTTTTTGGTTCTCAACGTATAATGACGCACTACTCACAGTACCTGTTCGATGTACTGATATATGTAAGACAGAATATATCCCAATTTGCACGCATTAACTTTCCGGGCAAACTGCTTCGAGCTGCAGGGCGTCTGAGAACAGTTCCCCGTCGCATGGCACTTTCAAGAAAGAACCCACGAGTAATCGGCCCTACTTACTACGAGCACCTACCTGCCGCTCTGAGAAATGAGCCGTGTGACGAAACATTTAAGCGCAAATTGAGAAACCTTTTGTTGGATAACCCTCTGTACTCTGTAAATGAGTACATGGAATTGAATTTGTAACAACATATGTAATTTTATTTATTATTAAATTGTAGATTTGTATTTTAAACATGACATTTTGTTCTTTTGTGATATTTTTATGTTTAAATTCGACATTTTAATGACAGTTACAAATTATTTATGTTGACATCGACTTTAATGTTAACTTGGTTTATATTCAATTGTTTGACATGTTTTTCTTTGTACATGACGATCCTTATTGGGAGACATAATTTTATTAATCTTAATATTTTTTATTTTTAAATATATAATGTAATTTTTGACGATCATGATGAGAAGATAAACATAATTTTGACGAATGTAGCAAATTTATAGTGTAATTTTCATCTTGAAATAAAGAAATCTAAATCTAAATCATATTAATTTATTGTAATTTAAATATTAAATATTATTATAGGCCAATTGTACACAGATCAACCTAGTCCCACAGTAAGCTCAATAAGGCTTGTGTTGTGGGTACTAGACGACGATATATATAATATACACATATGTATAAATACTTATATAAGTACATAGAAAACATCCATAACTCAGGAACAAATATTTGTGATGAACACACAAATAAATGCCCTTACCAGGATTCGAACCCGGGACCTCCTGCTTCATAGGCAGGGTCACTACCGACTAGGCTAGGAGGCCGTTAACTTATGACTCATTACTTCAGTATGATTTAAATTATATTTTAATAGGTTTATCTAGACTTATGTGATATAATAAAATAAAAATACTATAAAAATAATCGAATCAATTTATTTATTTACAAAAATACGATTTTATATTAAGTATTTCCGAAGTCTTCTCTTGGTCATAATTTTAATTACATGATTTGACATATTTTATATTAATGGCGAATAACAGCATCCAGTGCATGTTGTTTTGGTACAGTCAGCATCAAATACAAGTGGTGGCCAAACGGAGTGGCCAAATATATTGCACACACCTGTTTCATTTATGGCCACTTTAGATGTCACCAAATGTTGGGACCGTGCGCGTTGGAGGGTCTACCATCTTGTGGCCTGAATCTGTATACATTGACACTTCACCGTGAAGTCTTCACGCCAAGGTAAGTGGTGCCCTCTACAGTTCACATGCCAATAAACTGGGGGCTCCTGTGCTGCCCCCTACAGTACATCATACACGCGCCCTATCTGTTTGATGATATGATAGTGATTGTAATATGTAAGTACAAAGTATAAGTACAAAAATACAAAATATATATTTTTAGGGTGGCAGGTATACATATATATTAACGATCATACCTATGTATATACCTACATTTTCTTCTTATTTTAAATTACGTAACGTTAATTGAGTATACACATATTTAATTATGACCGGTTTACACAATAACTTGCAATCAGATATTTATATCACAACTTATTACATATTTACTAAGCAGGGGCCTAAATTATTACCTAATAAACATTTGGTATTTCTTTAATATATTTAAAAAGCAATAATTCTACTGTCTTAAATATACAATGATCACAGTCCCATCAAACTTAACTAACTTACGACTAACTAAGATTCACGATCACGATCAAGATTTACGATTAACTAAGATTCTCATAGTGCTATTTGTCCATATTAAATTGTCTTTCACCTGTAAGTATCTGATCCTTTCGCATTTTCTCAAAGGTTAGCTGGAAGAGATCCCTTTTAGGGATAAGTTCGCCTTTGTACATAACATTTTTATTTTTGTTTTGTTTTTGTCCATTTTATGTAAACCTGTTTATGTGCAATAAAGTGACATACATACATACATACATACATACATACTAACAATTAAATACCTTTATTTATAATTTATAAACATGCAGGTGCCTCACCACCCAAAACAACCATAAAGGATCTCACACTAAGTAGAACAGTCCGGGTCCGGACTGATGCGTCTGACCATTGACGTATATCTAAGGACTGGCCTAACGGCCAATATGAATGGGGCATGAGTGGAGCCAGTACAGCGTGTGACACCGCTACACCGTGATTGGTCGCAACTAGTTGCGTTAGACGCACGATTGGCTCGAATTCGTGAGTGACACCGCTAAACTAGTAGGTAGTTAGGTACCTCCCAGTTTTAGTGCCCGTAAGCACAGAATAAATAATAGTACTAGGTACAGAAGACTCACTCTCTAACAAAACGCGTCTGTCACAGTAGATGGCGACAGCGCCACGTGCGGCTTATGGCAAACCCCAAAATTGGGGTCGAACGGATGTACTTCTAGCTACCTGTAGCAAAGCGACGAAATCACGGAGTGAGCCACGCCTGCCGTCCATTAGATATATACAAAAAAGCAACACAACACGTGAGCACAGATCAAGATCACCCGTCGTAGAAAGCGAGATGTCAAACGCTTTTCGAACCGGACCCGGACCGTTCTAGCTTGAGTCATCCTTAAAGGTTGGTGTGAGATGGCAAAGAACTAGTGTCTGGTGAACCAATTATGACAAAAAACAGAAATATATATAGATTTCTGTTTTTTGTCATAATTGGTTTTAAACGAACAATTTTATGATTTTGAAAACATATTTAAAAGTCACAGTATGAGCCTAACAATCGTATCAAAATCGACACATACCTAATGAACCAGTAACTGGCCACCTGCTAGTAACTGGCCACCCTAAACTAAAAATGAATTGTATTCACCTATAATTTCATTTTTAGTTATAGGGTGGCTAGATACTTGCGAATTACCCTACTCTATAATGAGATGCATTTCAATTTTATATGGAGAAATCATCATAAAATAAATAATATAATGTTTGTTTAAGTTACCTACTTACCCATACTATACAATTGTGTTAAATGCCTGCACCAATTCATGTTTATGTTTAATCCAATTGTTGACTAACAGAAAACCTTTACATATGGGCAGAGTCGCAAATTCCATTTTAAAATTATAAGTGGAAATATTTACCGTCTTGGGTGAGACTTCAACTCACGACCACTGGATCTAGTTCAATTTTTGCACTTTTAATTTATTCCTAAGCTTAATAGCATCGTTCGCAGACGTTTCTGGTTCAGTACAAAATTAAATTAAATTCCATTATATTTAAGTACTTATTAATGTCTTCAAAACTTAGTATCATTTTGAAAACTGAATTATCTATCGACTTAATTAGGATCAATGTTATTAGCATTTTGTACAGTACCGTAAAACCTAAATTTATTTTGCTTTATAGTTTTTAGTCATATTCGTAGAAATTTTAGCCATGGTAGAAGGGCAAATAGGAACGAATTGATTCGCATTTCCATGTCTCTATTTAGTATGATGGTGGTACTAGTGCTCGACATGCCCAATAGATGACACCCTGCTGTCACCTCTATTGACAACGACTTAAGTTTCAAGATGACATTGCTTGGGACTGCGTCGAGCACCAGTACCACCCCCTTATTATAAGTCGATTCAAGAAATCCGGCGCCAATTTTCTACGAAAAATGTAGTCAGTTCAGTACAGCTCTTAAGTATTGCTATAACTAGTATTAACCAGATCGTTTGATACTCCGACGTAGAGTGAGATAAGCCACCACTCTAAAGAACACGATAGTCAGGAACAGCAGGACGATGTCCACCCAGAAGTTGTCCGGCTTGTAGCTGAACAACTTGATGACTTCCTTTGGGTGCCTGCGGATGGCAAGGGGCTAGTGTAAGGCGCTGATATAATGCAAAACAAGGATTCCTCAAGTGGGATTACTTCCGAAAAAAAGTCAGGGTACTTATGGACAATGCTTTTAAGCCGATCTGCTAATAGCTTAAATTCTGTGTAAGCATGTATGTATATGGCTAAGAATGAAAATCATAAACTTTAGTTTACGATGCTGTATTATCTGACAAAATTCGGAAGTTCAGTTCTTAATAAATCTATTAATTCTATTTGACAAATTTCGGTGACCAATACATTCAGACTACGATTCTGATTATATAAACCACCTCAAAACAGCGATTGAAGATATATTTATAATATGGGAGGAATATTTAAGTAGGTACAGTAGGTACCTACTAAAAGGAAGTTCTATAAGTTTAATTGACTGAAGCTATGGCCAACATCACTACTCACACAAAACCTTCCAAATTTAAGAAAACCGAGGTACTTAGGTTAAATTAAACTTACTTCATATGGCAGTAATCTTGATATTCAGGGCAGGGTAGCGCCTGGCGGTTGAACGAGTAGATGCACAAGATGATGGCCTCGAAGGCGTAGCGGATGAAGGAGGCGTTGGAGAGCAGCCGCATGAACCAGGACATGTGCGACAGCAGCACCAGGTACCCCGCCAGCACCAGCATGCAGCACGAGTAGATGGCGCCGCAGAATGTGCCGTTCTGAAAATAGTAAAATAGGTACAGGTTTTTTTTTTCAACTATGCAACCGTGGTCCCTATATCTATGACAGTTTATTTTTATATGGAGTAACTGTAACACAAAATTTACGTGTAACATTAATTAATAAAACCGGGCAAGTGCGAGTCGGACTCGCCCACCGAGGGTTCCGTACTTTTTAGTATTTGTTGTTATAGCGGCAACAGAAATACATCAATTGTGAAAATTTCAACTGTCTAGCTATCACGGTTCGTCAGATACAGCCTAGTGCCTGACGGACGGACGGACGGACGGACGGACAGCGGAGTCTTAGTAATAGGGTCCCGTTTTACCTTTTGGGTACGGAACCCTAAAAATGCGGTGAAACATACTTATTCAATTATTTTTTACTATTAAAGCCTAACCAAAAAAAGCTC